>NC_138783.1:58815983-59415983 GCF_965178545.1 Coloeus monedula
AAATGCATGTACATGATCTACAAGTAATCCATCTATATTGCCTGCTGCCTGAATAGGTTGACTAATCATTACTGATGATTATCTTCTTGGAGAATAATGGGCAAATTTCCCTTGCTATAACTTCTCTGACTTCAGGCTGCACTGTGTTTTAACTATAACACATTCAGACCAGACTCAACAAAGAACTAGTAGTTGTGCTAAAGGGAGAAATCCTCCTTTGGTCAGGTGTCAGACTATTACTATTATTTATTTAAGTGGTTCTAACGTGACAGTCTTGACCTACTTGGTCTTTTCTTCCTCTAATGGCTGTGAAATTGAAACAATTCACTTTGCATTTTAGACTGTCATTAAAAAAATGCCCAAGAATGCCAGAATGGACACATTTCTTGCCTGTTTATGTCACTGCAAGCTGCTTAAGAGTTTCTTTGCTGCACTATTCACAGTGAAAAGCCAATAAAGCCCTCTTGCAACAAATTATTGTACTCAGAGTACAAAACCAAGGTAAATTCATTTCTGCCACTCCATGATTAGTTGGTTTTGAGGATATCAGACAAAATCTTTAATCTTAACACCAGTGAAGGTTTCTTGTTCAAGGGGATTATACTTGAACTCATAGGGCCCCTGTCACATTTCTTTAAAAAGCAATGAATTGACAGTTCCCACAGTGAGAAACTCAACTGATGCAATGTGAACACTGAATAGCACTGGGGTGTCCTATGTTGTGAAGGTATGCTTGGGGAGCTGAACAGAGCAGTAGAGAAAGGACCCGCAGGTCCTGATCCTGACATGGGTTTCATTTGTGAGCTTTTAAAGGTAATTTCTCCTGCATCCCTTTTCTTTCTTTTTTCTCCTTTGTTCTTTTTTTTTTTTTTTTTTTTGAATGTAATTAATTTATGCTTGTAAATTTTCTCTTTTCAACGTAAGTGATGCTATTTTGGGGTTTAATCAAGCATTTGTCAAGTGCTTTATTGATGAAAGACAATATAAATGCTCTCTGGAACGTGCGCAGATCCACAGAAATAAACGTTTAACAAGAAACAGTCTTTAAGGATACAGATGTAAGACAGGGACAAGAGCATAGGTATTGAAATCTGCTCAGCAGTGCAAGGAGCCATTTGGGAGGCATCTGTGCACAAAGAAAGTAAGGACAGACCCCTTATGCAGCTACTCCCAGTTCCCCCTTTGGTATCAGCATCTCATCAGACCTTCCCACCTTCCTCCTACCCCTTTTCTCCCACCTCACCCTCTCTGTTAACCAGGGTCCCACTAACCAGTACAGCTGCAGCTTTTCTCAGACAGCAGGCTTACAGCCGGCATTGGCTCCTCCATAATTCCATACCTCTTTCTCCAGCCTGTTTGGAAAAGCATTCTGAGAGAGATTTATGCTTCTGGCAGAAGAATAGGGACAACAGGGAGAGAGGTGCTATGCTACTGGAAAACGGACCAAGAGACCTCTCCTCAGTGACAACCTTTCCTCACTGTCCCTCCAGTGGTGGTGACAACTTTCCTCCCCCTGGCTGCAAAACCCAGTATCTTGCTTCCCAGCTCTCCAAAAGCCACCTCTCTTCCTGTTTCAGCCCATGAGTGGGTGGCAGAGGATGAGTGCAATTTGATACTTACACAGCTGCTCCTCATTTGGTTCCTGGGTCTGTAGGCTACCGGATGGACTACAGTGACTCACACCCTCACATATTCACATGTCTAGTAGGGTTGAAGAATTTAGCACAAGATGCAGAGGACTGAGCATTATTCTTTTTAACAACCTGGAATATTTTTTTCAATTTATTCAAGTTGTCCTCTCTGCAAGTAAACTGAACAATTAAAGGGCATTCACTTATTTTTCATGCACTGAAAGTATGAATTTTTCATTACGTTCCAATTCACATTTTTTTCCCCAGCTTCATTAACTGTCTAGTGTGAACTTTATTGTCTACACATTCATACACTTTAACTAGCTGGTGTGTTTGGGGGAATATATTTTGCAGACTCTGTCTTCTCTTCCGCTCTGCACAAATCTTGTTATTCTCTGAAAGGGAAAAGAAAAAGAAAGGGGAGAATAAATGATGATCAAAAAGCATGCTTCTTTTCAGGCAGCAGCACTCAGCACTCTGCTGCAAACCATGCTGTGTAGGATCTTGTAAAGCTTGATTGGAAACATGTTATCATATTAAAAATGTGTATATCTCTTCCATCCCCCACTCCTCCTGGCTCCTACAATTAACCAAATCATGGGTTGCAAGGGGATTTTCCCCTGAAAAACAGCTGTGCTCTCTGCTAGCATTACTCTTTCTATAGAGCCTCAAAGACAGGAGTTTTTAAGACCTTATGAAAGACAAAGTCAGAGCAAATAGGCTGGCAGCATTATGGCCGTTTCAGGTGAAAACGACAGGTCTTTTCAGAGACTCCTCTGGGGGTGTGTAATGAAAACTATTTGGGAGATATTCCCGTTGTGAATGGCCTGCTGCCTAACTCAGATCTATTGCAGCAGTTCAGGGATGAAATAGAGAGTGACCTGACCCGATTAAACCCTGACAGCGCCTCGCTACCAACAACAGACGCCCTAAGTGCTGCCCCTGTGCACAGGCGTGCCTGCGCACTGCTGATGTCGTGGGCTGTGTTTACAAAGTCATTGAAGTCAGCGTGATGTTGGACAGTGGCAGTAACAGTCTATTCCAATCTAATGCACAAAAAGGCTGTCACACAAGAGGAGAAAGATTACACTTAGTTGTAGTGTAGCTGTGAAAGTGGACTATTAACTTCTAATACAGCCCTTTTTCTTTCTTTGGGAAAGCTACAGAGACATGGCATTAAACCTGTGAGCGTCAGAGAAAGCTAGAGCAAGCAGGGGCGGGTTGGCGAGGTCTCAGGTCGGGGTGTTGTGCTGTGAGTGCAGCCTTCCCTCTGGAGTTGGCAGCTGCTGCCCTCTGTCCTTCTCCACCTTTTAATGCTAATGCTGTAGGGGCTCCTCTCACTCAGACACGTATGTACTCTGTTGTGAGTCTAGTTCTGTGTGCTAGCAAGTGGGGAGAGAGAAAAAAGGTGGTTTCTAAAATAAATCCAGGTGATAGTGCTGACATTCTGGCATCATATGTTTTTCTTTTGGCTGTTTATGATGGCATCTGGCTCATTAGGAAACATCAATGCTACAAGGACTTGAACTTCTAGCAGGCTTGGTCTGGGGCTGCTTAAATCTTAGTCTGGGGTAGCTTGGTCTTCTAATAAGTGCTTGTCACTGATTGCATTTTAATGTTTGTGCCTTTGGATTTTGTTTGGGTAACCACTTCTGCATTTGGCAAAAACCTGAAGAGTTCATAGGATTGGTTCCTCAAATGGTCCTTTCCTTTTAAATTTCCTAGATATTTCATTGTACTGATTCAAGTGGTAATGTCTGCCAAGAGGGAGATGGAGGGAGCATTAATGACCACAGCAAAGCCATCCTTAAACCACTGGATTTATGTTGGACTACTTATTCAACAAGTGCAAACTTCATCAGACTTTAAGCACCTGTCTCTGGTGGCACTTCTGAACAGCAGTTTTGACTCACATGCCAAACTCTGAGGTCAACTGTGCTCATTTGGGACATACATTTTGAAACACAAAGTTTCCTAGCATCTGAAACATGAATGAAATTGCTCTGAGTGCTATTTAAAAGAGTAGAAAAGTTTGAAGAAAAAAAAATTGTGATTAATTTTCCTGTCATAGAAATGTTCTCATAAGTCTCCAACCCAAGCCCTCCTCGTAATCTAAGGTCCACCAAGTAAGAGATGGCTGAAGGTGACAGACACATAGCAAAGTTCCTGGCTTTTCAGATAGTTATACTGGAATTAACTTTTCTTTCTTGCTTAAGTGTCACTTGCTGTTTTGGATTGTGTCTCTGGAATTTAAAAGGGGTCTCTAATTTGCCAGGATTTAATCACATTTTATGAGGAGTATATTTCCCACTGTATATTTTGGAGTAGTTCAATGGAGCTTTGGAGATAAGTCTATAAGAAAGTATTCACTTGTTAACTTTAATATTTATATTTCCCCCTGGAGACATCATCTGAATTAGGGATCTGCAGTGACAGCTCATCTATCCATCTGTTGGAAGAGACAAGTTTTAATTATTAAAGTTTTTTGATGAAGCTTAAGTGTTATTGTTACCATGTCATAGCAAAATACTAAGCCCATGGAAGTTAGATGTAGAACTAGGCACTGAATTCAGATCTTTGGAGTTTTGCTTTGCAGAAATAATCTCGTTCAGCTGTATAAATAGACACTTTACAGTTGATGTGTAAATTCCCTGAGAACCTTAAAAAACTTGATATTTCAAAGTCAAATTCCAGATTTCATCAGAAATGTGTGATAAAGAAGTGGGAAGAGTAGGAAAAAACATGTCATATTAACTGGAAGAGTTTACCTCTGACTTTTGTGGAACCTGTATCTGACTCAAATGCTGTCATGACTGAATGAATTTACATTTTAGGCAAATGTTGGGAAGCCTATTTGTATCACAGCATATGGTGAAATGAGCAATTTCCTACATGTACTCGGGATGAAGAGGTTAGTGAGAGCTTCATTCCAGCCAGCACTGATTGGTCAAGGCCCTGCCTGATGTAGGGCTAAACATTTGCTGTCTCTTGGGATCCACCTGTGCAACCCTCACAGGACAATATCTTTTTTTTTTGTCTTGCTTTCAGTTGGATTTCTCAGATGTTACCTAAGGGCAAAAATTGGGCTGCAGTATTTTTATTACTGGAAATTATGCGTATTGTGAAAAGAAGACAATTTTTTTGTAGCACAGGTTGAATCTGCATACTGGCAGTTGGGAAAAAAACATCTTTGTGTGAGAAAATAGTGAATCTCCCTTGGGTGTTTCTGAGGAAGAATAAGCACAGAGCCCCCTGAAGCCTGAAGTTGTTTTTCCGAAGTTAGTTTTAGTGCAGAAACACACTTTAACCCCAAATTGGTATAAAAGACTGTGCCAAATTACATATAGGCTATCTGGATAGGGAAGTTGTACTCTAATTGTTGGATATAAGCTTGACTGCCTTTGAATTAACAGTTAAAGCTGTATTCATTAATCTGAACAGGGAAGAGTGGGCAGACTGTCACAAAATAACTCAGTTCAGTAGTCATGCAGAGCAGGTGAGAGAATGCTAACCACTTACAAAGTGAAGCAGCTGATCTCCATCAGCCCCATCACTTAATGATGAAGAGAAAAAGACAACCAACTGCAATATCCAGAGAAACATTTACCATATATCTGAAAGTCCAGATTCCCAAAAGGCAACATACAACCTACAATTACCCAGAATGATTAGTTTTAATGCTTTTAAATGCTTTACTAACTCAAGAACTACAAAGGACAGAATTCATAAGTGTATTATGGTCCATTTGCTGTACACACAGCTTCCGGGGAAAAAGAAATCCCTTTGGGAAATAAGCATGAAATTCACTACTTTTGAAGAAAGCATTAGGAATGGGAGTGCTAATTCAGAAAGAAAAGGACCTGACCCAAAATTAGGGATGAGGCAAGGTAAGACAAATTTTTGGCAAACAGCAGCTGATTAAGGGAGCAACTTCTGTTTATAAAACTAGATCAAATCAATTTTTGGTGCCTACTGAAATTTTCACTTCCTCTTTGTCTTTTTTTCCTTCAGGAGACAGGTTAAGGGTTAACAGATTCACCCCTGAGAATATGAATGTTTAACTTTTAAATGGCATCATTTTTGAATAGAAACTGCTGTGCTGTATGAACAGTGGCATAAAATCTCTGGCAAGTCTTTCTGGGATAACCTAAGATGTTACAATCCTCAGTTGTTTGTCCTATCCCCTTCCAGAGGATACCACTGCCCTCATGGCAGCTGGTATAAAGGAATTACCAGCACTCCACCTACTCTGCTTTATGTTCTGGCATGTTAGTTAAATCTACCTTCACCATCAGAGAGAGCTAAAACCAGTCAGGCTAGGATTCTTAAGCTGTGCCTTTTGCAGACTATTACTGAGATGCTATCTGCCAGCAGAGATGTAGGTGTTGGAGTTATTTGAGTCAACAACATTTTAAACACAGCCAGATTTATAAGAGGTAGCACATAACAACCCTGAGCTTTTTGTTGTTGTTGTTTTTGGCTTTGTTATTTTTGTTTTTGCCTTAGTCTTGCTTACTGACAATGTTGTGGAGTGAGATGCAGCAGAGGCAGCAATTCTGTAGATAATCATTTTGAGAAGGAGCATTAATCTGAAAGAAATTAAATGGTTTCTGCAAGTGTGTCTCAACTGGAAGTGTAGTCACAATTGGAAACAGCTTGGAAATTGCTGATCATAATAGTGTTGTAAACATTACTTCTGAGAGTTGTGTGCTGGTGCAAATGCTTGTCCAAATCACCTGGGACAGGTCTTCAAGTGACCATTTCTTTGCGCTATCACTGATTCTCTGAGCTGAAGCAACAACCTTCAAGAGTGATAATACAATGAACCTTAATAAAACACGTAATTGTTTTCACGTTTCCTACCTGAATGTTGCTAGCTACCTAATCAGGGACCAGCTGCACTATGCCTCTCATATTTGTGTGTGAAGATCACCTGGGAAGAAGCCAGAATACTGGGGGAAATTATGTATGCTAAGAGACAGCTCTTGGCATTGAGATGAGGAATGACAGATCTCACACAGGGCAAAGTCAGTGGGATCAGGCATGTGGAATGACCATCTCTTCAGTACAAATTGAATATTTTCTGTCTTCATTTTCCTTTACAAGAGAGCCTTTGTAAAATTTCCTCTCACTGGCAGAACTCGGTTTATAGTTTCTCACTGTAGCTGGATCTGGATAGCCTGGAGATAAACATTATATGAAAGAAAGGAGGTTTTCCAATCTATCTGAATAAAGCACTGGTGAAACTTTCATGAGAAAACATATGCTCCTTTATAAGAAACTTGTATATATCTCAGAAAGACTGCCTGCTTCTGAATGTGGAAATGACACAAGTAATATATACTCTACCATTTCCTGGTTTGAGATTAATAGCCCACAGTCAACATGTAGTCTAGGACCCATTTTCACACACAGAAAACGATGCCCTCTTGCATGAAGCATGAGGCATGAAAAATCTTGCTTCAAATTGAGATTTTTTTTTTGCCATAGAATTCCCATTCCTAGCTGTAAAAAGAAATTGAGCCATGAAGCAAATTTGTTATTAATGCTGTGCCGTACTAAGTCTGGGATATCAAGACTCCCATATCAGATTTTGTGGACTTTGGATCTACCTGATCACAGATATGTTGGTATCTTCTCTATTAATTTCCATAAATACCCACTAAAACGAGACTTATCTGCTCTCTTGATGGAACACAGTTCTGTGGTGTGCAGAGGACTGTGCTGCCTGAACTGCATTTCACTGCAGCAGCTCCTTGGCTCTTTACACACTGCCGCCAAAAATTACTGCTTATTCTGACACTCAGCCAAGCTGGGTGTTGTATACCTTGAGATGCCTGTGAGAAAGGTACATCCATCTTTTAAATATCCGTTAGGTAGTTCGGGATCTCTTAGGCAATATGGATTCCTTGAGGTGAAATGAGTATTTTAACATGTAAACATTCATACAAAATAAAGTGAAGGATGAAGAAAGTGTTGTCTATTTGAATTTGAAAATAGTGTTTATATTTTTTTCATGCTTGTTTAAATTTCTTGTTTATTTCTTGTTACAGAGCCAACATGGGATTTTTAAGTCCTTGTGCATTTTCTGGCTTTTTCTCAGCCAGTGACAATGACTTTTACTTCAGGTCTATAAGGCATCTTTATGTCCAAAGTATGCTAAGCAATGTTCACACCAGGAAAACAAGAATGGTGAGGATATTAGGATCTAGATAAAAATAGCCCGATACATTTGCTATATATACATTTTGCTTGTGAAATAGACTTTTTTTCCTGTGTATATGTGCCTTGGCCTCCATTATGCTTTTCCTCTACAGGTACCTATATAGAATGATAGGATGGTTTGGTGTGGAAGGGACCTTAAACCATAGATCATCTGGCTCCAACACCTTCCATTAGGCTAGGTCACTCAGAGCCCCATCAACACATAGATAATGCCAATAGGTACCTTGTCTATGAATTGGCAACATGAAACAAAAAAGAGAAAGCAGTGCGTGGTTATTCATTTTGAAAGTAAAAGAGATGAGTTAATTTCTGAAGTCAAAGCCTAGGTGCTCAGCTGTACATCATATATTATCTTCATTAATCTACTGTAACAGAGCAGGAGTGGAGTGACGAAGCATCCTTATTCAAACCTCAGATACACTTCTTGAGCATGATAAACAAACACAGCATTTAGTGCTCCCATTTGTGTTCCTGCCTGCTAGCTGGAAAGTAGGGAAAAGGAATGGATGTGCATACGTGAAGACAGATGTTTAAGCACATGTATTAGGCATTGAGTGGTTTAGAAAAATGGCAAAATATGCCAGTGGTATTACTCAAGTTTTTACATGTATTCCCATATAATTTTTAGAGATCTAGAAGCAACACGTTGGTATAGATTTTGATTTGCAAACTGAATGGTGAGTGGATGACGGATTCCATGCTGTGCTTGGACACATTTCCCAGCTCCCTCCTACTCTGTGAGAAATGACTGCAATCATAAACCCATCACGTAATGAAGACTTCAGTAGGAGCAGGAAACACTACCACACCAGGAATTTGCAGGACATCTGGTAAATCAACAACATTATCACAAACATCATGGCCAACAGCCTGAGCTGTAGCAACAGTATATTCATTTTCCAAATGTTCCAACTGAGAAAGATACTCAGACCATTCCCACTATACACCAGATGGTTGATTGGGAAGCCAATATTTTCTCTATACACAGAAGCTTTCTCTTCCATCATTTTGCATGGGGACCAGATATTTTATTAGAGACAGGATTTTCTCTGGCCCATGTTCTGCTGAAGAAATATATATACTGTACAGCCTACACACCACAATATGGGCAACTGCAAGATACTGGAAGAACTGTCCTGGCAGGCCACAAACATGAGAAACCTCTGTGGCAAACTGCCTTCCTTTTCATTTTTAATGATGTTAAACATATTTAAAGTGAACTAAATTGCATTAAATTGTATTAAATATGACACAATATTAAATCCACATGAAAATGAATCAATCTATAATGTAATGGTGTCAGAGAGCCACAAAACAAGTCTAGTGATATAGTAGCTCTAGTGCTTAGTGGGATGATGATTTAGGCTCCAAGTAATTAGTGTAACACAGTATCTAGTACCTTAGTCAAGACAAACTGTCTGCAAAAATCAGTGGAAGTTTTGCCTTATTGAATAAGTACTTCACGTAAAACCTGGAAATAGAAAGCTAAATTGACTTTCTGTGTTGACTTTGCAAAGAACTCTCCAAATCATAATAGAGAATTTGCCTACAGTGAGAGAAAAAACTCCTTGTATTGCTAAAACTTCCAGACTTGCTTTCAGTCTGATAGTAAAGGCTTTAATGCAAACCTTTTGTCTTTCTTCTCTTTATCTCTATTCTAGCTGTAGTTGTAAATCACTGGATGGGTTCCTAGCTCCATTAATCCAAGCTTTGTCAAATGTCCTATAAAAGACAGGAATTTCCTTAAAGCTGTTGCAGTCTGATATTTGAGTCTTCTGTGAAATCAAAGAGAAATATAATATTGTTATATGATGGACATATGTCCTACACTTTGTAAAACACTGTTATTTTTTCCTTGCAAGTTCACCAAACTCTTACTGCTTGACCCCAATATTTCCATTACTAGTGCGTACGTCAGACTGACTGTTGTTTTTGAGGAATCATCATCAGCAAGAGTAAAACCTCTGCAAAGGGTTAGGAAAATACATTGTGATATTATTTTTAAATTCTCCTAGAGTTTATCAGGTGAATTCTAGTGCTGTATTTGAGCAAATGTTGGGAACATGCCATCTGCTTGCTCCTACATCCCTGAGAAAAATCAAGAGAGACTTGGTAGATTTTGAAAGCTACATTCTCTGAAGTGTCTGCAGCTTGTAAGCATTACTGGTCAAGATGCACAGAGGATGAGTTGGATTTTTCCTGAAATTGCTCTTGTTAGCAGTTAGAGGAGGCAGACTGGCTGTTGCGGTTGGATCACGGAGTGACATAATTCATCCAGCACTTGTACTCTTGTGCATGCTCACTCAAAAAATCCGAATGGACACCTATGTACTTAGACATTCTACAAAGAACTTATGCTTCCTTTCATCACCCCAAATTTTTCAATTTTATTTCATCTCTTTAAACCCTGACTGTGCAAAGCCACATTCATATGCTTAACTTAAGAACAGTAAAACCACTGAAGCCAACAGAACTGATGGATGTAAAATTCTAAGTACATTTGCAGGATTTAGCACTAACCTTTAAGTCTGAGATCTCTGAATTTGGAAGTCTAAGAGTTTCATGACCTTCCAAGCATGGATTATCCTTATTTTTCTACAGAAATGATTCTAAACATACTGCTTGTGCTTAGGAATAACAGAAGCTTCCTACAAGTGTGCTGGTCTCCTTGGGATAGAATTGTGGCATTTGGTTTTGAAAGGTGAATAACAGAGACAACACAGAAGACTCCAGGCTGGATCAGTCCAGACAAAGCAGTTCAAATCCTGGTCTCAATAAAGTAAATGACAGCTATGCCCTGCGACTTTAACTGTCAGTGAAGAGAAATGACTGTGTAATTGCTAAAATCTGATACTAAGCTGGTAGCAAAGAGACTGCATTTTACAGGCACAGATTTTTTTTTTTTTGTGAAAACCCAGGCAAGCAACAGAAAAAGCCAGGCCAATTCATTAAAATGGGTCTTAACCAAAAGAGTTAATTCTGGTCATACTTTCCTTAAAAGAAAAAAAGAAAAAAAAAAAAAAAAAAGAGATTTAATATACTTTTCAATCATGTCAACTGAAATGCAACTTTCCCCAGTGATAGACTTGCCTACATCTATCACAAGGTAAACAATCTGTGCTAAAAGCATAAAGAGTTATTTTTCCTTTATTCTTATCTCAGTGAAACAGTCCGCTGACAGAAATGCCTTTTGTTTGGAAGAGATTTGGTCGTGTTTCACCCTAAACTAATGCCGACGTAGAGGTGCATTAGAGAACTTTTGACTGCCGGCGGCAGTGGAATTCATTGCCCATTATTTTGCTCTCTAAAATATAAACACAGCTTGATTATGTTGCCAAATAACTACATGCAGATTTGAAGTTCCTTAAAAGTAACTTACTTATCAACTTTATCAAGATTGAAAAAGTCATTAATGACAGGCGCTTGCAGAAAGAAAAGAAAAAGGGGAAAAAGGCATTAATCTGGGTGATTTCATTTTGACAAAACTGAGTGATAGCAAGCAGTATTCCTGGAGGGATGATCACCCAGCTATTGAAACTCTAAGACAAGAAGTATGTGGAAGTCGTTAAGGTGTAACATCAGTCTGAAATTAGCAGGGTGTTAAGTGGGAGAGTGCTGTGTTTTTGTTTTGCTTTAGTCTCTTGCAAAATTTGACCTCCTCATACCATATTTCAAAGGGTTCAGGCAGGTAACATGTAAAGCATACCCAGGCAAAGCTGTCACATCTTCACATCTGTCAGTTGGAATCTGTTTCCAGTGACTGAAGTCTGTAAGAAGCAGGATGGAGCTGAACAACTAAGTTTCTCTTGCAACCTCTTGCAAGAATATGATTTGCTCATAATAGCATGTCTGGGGGAACCCTTATCTTATGGGACATATTCTTTTGGCTTGTGTCAATCATCTGCAAAATGAAATAAATTTTCAGTATTCTTCAGGCCTTTTCCATCCTCTTAAAAATATACTTCAGCTGTTGGGAGGAAATGGTTAAAAGCAGAAGAATGGTGAGGAGGATGGTAGATTAGCTCAGGTGACCTTGCATCTGGGAATGCTGAAGCCTGGAGTGTAAGAGTGGGGGGAAATCCCATGTATTATGCCTACTGCTGCTTATCCTCTGTTTTGTGAAGTGGAATCTCTGTGTAGAGATAACAACGGCGTTTACAGAGACTTGGAGGTGCTCTCACGGACATGTTTGAGCTCCCTGTTGGGAGAGTGATCAAAGATCATAAAAAGCACAGAGGAGATCAGAGCATGGTGGCAAACTTGCACTTGTGCAGGCCTTCGCCAAAAGGGTGCAAACGCAGCCCCAGAGTCTGCCAGGATGGACTGAGCCTGATGGTGCCTGTGCTGCCCTCATGTGTCTCTGCTGTCTGGGTGTTTCTTTGGGGATCCTCCAGTTAGCAAGGTAATAAAATAAATTTATTCTTTGCATTTCAGCCATGGGTTTGGGGGTGTTCTGGCCACCTGTCTGTGTTGACTCACACATAATCTTCTGAAATCTCATTTTGGTACAAATGTCATGAGTCCCTTCTGTTTCTTACCTTGTATGGTAACTTTCAATTGTGCGCAGTCACTCAGTGAAGTAAAAAGAGTAAAAAAATCCAGTTTGGTAGTTCTTATACTCAATTTTATCAGTATTAAATGATAACTGTAGGCATGTAAGCTATAGCAGAAAAATCATACAAAGTTTTAGAAGACTGAAGTATTAGCATATCATCTGCATGACAGATTTGGCTAAATAATCTGAATATACTTATGTAAATATGATGTGCTCTGCAGTGGAAAGAGCAGAATAAATTTAATGGAGCTACTACTAGTTCTTAAATTTAAAAACTAAATAGTAGTAGTATAGTAGTAATAAAAAAATTCAATTGCCTTGCCACTCCCTGTAACCAGAATATCAGGAAATCAAATTATATACCTACCTTTGTCCTTAGTTTAATTACAGCCTTTGACACCTTCTTAAAACACTCCTGTTTTCCAGCCTTTCACCTTCTCCATGCAATATCTTAATTACTCTTTCAAAAAGGAAGATTAAGTATGACTGCTTTGACCTCCCTTTTTTCTCCCCATTCCTCTCGCACTCTTTCTAAAACTTCATTATATTTCAGATCACATTTTCCTTTGTGGTTTTCTATCCTTTAGTAGGATATTTTGATATTCACTGTTGGTTTCCCACTTACTTTCTCTTGCTGCTTTTCCACCACCTTCCTTTGTTAGATGGAGGATTTTGTTAGGGTCTAATATCTCTTTAAGAAACCAGCTGAAGACAAAATTTCATTTTCTATTTTTACATCAGCCCCTCTCATATCAAGATCTTCATTACCATCTCTCCTTTCATCAAACTTGCCTTATTGTCTTAAGATTTTCTGTATTTTCCCTCTCCCCTGAAGTGTAATAGAAATAAAAGCAAATTCCTTATCCTTTTTCTGAAACCCTGTCAGCTTCTAAGTCCCTGCAAGTGCTATTAACAAAACTCATTGAAAGATTCTGTAGCTGTGGAGGTCATTTTAGACCCTCCTTTTCTCTTGTTTTTGCTTTGCACATGAGAAAGCATTCTCTCTGTGTATCGATACCACTGTTTCACTGCCTCTAAAAAATGTCTATGAACCTTCTCTTTCCAAACAGACATTGAAAACACTCCTATATTCACACACTTTAAACAGTTTGTGCTCTTGTTATATCTTTCTTGCTATATTCCTGAGGAAGTATATAATTTTTTTTTCAGCAAAACATGCAATCACAACATTTTCCTCAACAATTTTCTTTGTTTGGGTCCTATTGATTCACATAATTGGTTCTGTGCTTCTCTGTCTGCTTCAGATGTCTGTTCTAATACTTCCTGAATCTAATCTCATCCCAACTTTTAGGTGAATGGTGGAGAATGAGTAAACTCATTGTTTGTCTACAGCAGTATTAGCTTTGCATGCGTAGCTGAGATCCTAGCACCCGTGTGTCCCAGCTAAAGGGTGGGTGGTGTGAGCACCTGATGAAAGAAAGCAAGCATTGAGAGAATAAGATACATTTTGAATGTCATTTTTGCAGAGGTGTTATTTTTAAAACCAGATAGTTAACTAAAGGAGCAAATCTAATGTAAACAGCAGTTTTCTCACTCTACTTCAGTAAGTTTTCTTACTGAATTAATCCTCTAATTCCCAACTGGATAAGTAAATTTCCTCCATTTTATGTATTCAAACCCCAGGCATCTATTTTGGCTTTATGTGTTACACTGCCAGAACAAGATGTTGAAACCATTCTGCTTAAATGTTGGAGTTAATCATGCTAGATTTGCATTCTTAACCTTAAGATCTTTAGAAAGAAACATTTGTACCCTTAAAGGACTTTCTTGGAAACCAGCCTAACAGCACAGATTTTGGAGCTGTGCAACCACACTGATTCCATTCTCTCCCTCTCATCTTTTCAGAACCATTTTTTCCCCCATGTCTCTTCCCATTTCAGCTACTTTTAATTGCCTGAAAGTCAGTGTCTAGATACTCACCAGAGATGGACACAGACATCCAGAGATGCTTTCCAGACTAAAAAGTGGTAGTTAAATTAGGCAGGAAGAATTGATAGAGAGACAAAGTAAAATTGACAATTAGTTTAGACCAAACCCCTGTATTCTAGACAGTTGGCTGTCTAGTTAGTCGAGTGAGTTAGAAGAACATTACTATGACACACTACAATTATTTCAACAGGGTATTGCCTAAAAAACTATAACCAAGAAGAAATACAACTCTGTTATTATGGTAATGGTTCCAACTCCACTGATGTGTTCTTTTTCTCCATGAGGTCAGTGAGCCTGGGGGTAACGCTGCTATGCCATGTGAATATAGAAACTTTCTGGCTATGGCTCTGCAAGCAGACTAGACTGGACCAGTGCATAAGGCACAAGCACTGGGAAATGAATCTCTATACTGTTTAACAGGCTTTGGCTTGGGGCAGTTAGCATTTCCTAGACAGCACCCAAAAAGGGTGCTGTTCCTTTCAGACACTGCTGTGTCTGAAAACGTGACTGGATGTAATTTCCTTAATGATACACCTTGAACTCTGACGATAGCCTAGCTAACCCTTTGCAGCATAGTATTCAAAGGTCACACTCTAGTAGCCTTGTAAAATTTCACTGCTGGGCACTCCTGAACACGTTACTGACGTTGACAATAGATAAGATACATTTATCATTGAGATTCACAGCCAAAACAAGATCTTGGTATTCCTTCATTGGTGTCAGAAGTCACATAACATAACAGCAGATAGGATCATAGAATCACAGAATTGTGTAAATTGCAAAAGACCTCTAAGATCATCCAGGCAAATCCAGCAACTGCCAAATCTACTACTAAGCCATGTCATGTCCCTAAATGCCACATTAACATTATCTTTTAAATACCTCCAAGGCTGGTGACCCAACCACTTCCCTGGGCAGCCTGTTCCAGAACTTGACAATGCTTTCAGTGATGAAATGTTTCCTAATATGGGAATGAAATACCAACTGTGTAACAGCTGCAGCCACACTATCAGCTCATAAGTTTGAGGTGGAGAACATGGAAATGGTATAAGCAGTTTCCCTGAGACTCTGGGACTCCTATTGAAAACTTTTATGGCAACTGGGTCTGACAATTTTCACAGGCCAAGATATAAACCCTGTGATGGGTACTAGGAAAGTACATGGAGAAGGATGACCAAATCATCATTATGTGACCTCATGTGTCAGCTATTGCTATCATTAGAAGATAAGGAATTTTGTATCTAATTGTCATTTTTTTTTTTGGTGTTTGTTTGTGAGACAATGTGTTTTGGGAAGATTGTTTTGTTACAAGACTGAATAGCAGAAGAGGGAGTAGTGATAAAAAGAAATTATATTCCTTGGAAACCAAGGGAGAACTACAAGTTTCTCTTACTTAGGACTGAGGCAAAAAGGCAAAATTGATCCCCGATCTCTCTCCAAGTGTCACAGTCTAACCTGATAAGGAGTTTAGAAAGTCTCATTAACTCAGTGTTCCTGCAACTAATAAATTTTCTTGCAAATAGCTTAGCTTGTTTTGCTAAACAAAACGTGAATAACCTCCAATAGAGTCGTTTGGAAGGTAATTCTAACTGTCTTTATTTATGTTTGTATAGATTGGCTTCATGGCAGGATCTCTTACAATAAAATGCAGCATAATAACTATCTACTAATGATACTTTGACTTGAAGTATCGCCAGGAAGTTTAAATTGGTATCCACCTATTTTTAGCAGAAATAGCTGCAAACAGTTCACAAAATAAGCCCCAGCTGTAATAACAAGAAAAAATTGACATAAAGCAAATGCTCACCATGGGTGAATTTCCACCTACTTTTCACAAATAGAATGAGATCATAAACAGTGGGAGGCTGTCCTTCCTCTAATTTTAATTGTTTTATTTTTCAGTTCACGGCCTGATTTGATTGAGAATGGTAGGCAGGTATAATTTAATTTTAGCACTGACCCCCTACAGGATGGATTACAAATGTGATGAGCCCTAGTATGAATAGACTGTTTAGCAGTTCATGTGCATGCAAAGAACTTGTTATACAATTTGTCTTGTGCAACTTCATTTTGCAGTGAAACTTCACTTTGAAGTTCACCATGTACCCTAGCATTAACTGGCTACTATTATGAGCATACACATATCCTTCATGGAGTTCACAAAGTGACCCAATGTAATTTCCCCTTATATACGGTGTGATGTATTTATGCAATTGGCACCACCTTATAGGCAGATCATTGACATGTTTTATGGATTGGTAGGGGAAATAAAATATGGAGAACCATAGTCATTCCAGAACTGAAACTGAAATGTGAACTCCATTGTAAATCTGATACAGAAATTCCATTCAATTTTATAATGAAAGGCCCAGCTGTCTGAAAAAGAAGCTCACCTAGGATTTTTTTCTACTAAATTTCAAAATTATTTTCTTAAGTATTCCTAAAACTGATACAATAAAACCAACTGCTTGTCTTACCTAAGAAGTAGGAAGAAAGCAAGCTACTCCTGTTTAAGATGCAGAGTTTACCTCAGGTTCAAGTCTTCTGCTGGTTTTTTCTTTGACAGATCAAGAGCAATATGTCCATGCGTTTACTGGATTCTCATTAACGATGATACAATATTAGCTGTTCTGTTCCACTCAGTGCCATGACCATCTGGTACCCTCCAAGGGACACTTCTGAAACTTAGTAAACCTACTGATAGGCAAGGGACCAGTGAAGAACATGAACTCTTACAGGGGTAATAAAAAAGGGAAATTGTGGAGCATTATTAGACTAACAGCACTTTAAGCCCCTGCTATGTGTGTAAATTATTTTTACATTTGAATAAAAGGATAAAACTGTACTGAGCATAATAACTAATGTTACATTTTTTGATTTCCCTCCACTTTTGACCTGCTGAGATCTGGGTTTGAGCACACGAATGATCTCACATCTGCCATCCATACAGAATCTGTCTGTAGAGAATGACTGAAATATTGCCTAGAATTGCTTTAAAATTAGAATTATTAGAATTAGAATTAATTACAAATCCCCAAGACACCTTAGTAAAATTCAAATAGGTAATTTAAGTATGTAATATTTTCACAACAGAACAACCTATATGCATGTGCTCAAGAGTGAAGATTGGAGGAAGTGGAGACCCCAAAATATGCCCAATATTCTCCATGTGCATGCAGCACAGCATGACATTGTGCATGTGAACTGGAAACAACTTCTGATGGTGCCAGAGATCTGCAGCGCTAACACACACTACAGTTTTACTAATCTGCCAATGTCTCAAATAAAAGCTTTGGCAGAGCTCTTGCACAGGGCACAGATACACAGAAAAAGTGTTCTGGAATAACCATTGGTTGTTTTATTTTCTACATTTACAAGTCACTAAAAAGAGTTTTCTTTCCTTTAGACCACAAATTTTATTAACTTGCTTATATATCACCATGTGACTTCCAGCAGTACTCGGGTATGAATTTTTTTCCACTATTGTTTCCTCTTGTATGCCTTGGGTTTGCATTTGTACAATAAACAACTCCATTCTCACCTCACATATTATTTGGCAGAGAGAAATGAGAGTTACTTTATGCAGTAGCTAAGTGAACTTCTGTAAACATTTGGTTTCCTCTGAGATATTTCCATATCCCAAATATACAGCTATCAGAGCTGTGTTAAAGGTAGAACACATTGTACAGGAGGTGAAATGTAAAGATGAAGTTGACAGTATGTTTAAACTAGTACCTTTGGGGAACTAAGGTCCAACACCATAAATTAAAGACAGATTCAGGCTACATTTTGAATCTCCTTGGAGACATGCCTTCAGCAAAGAAATGCAGGAAGACCTGCATGAAAGCCTTGGAGGGAACAAGGCTATGAAAAACTGAAAGCTAAAAGAAAAAAGTGAGGACTAAAATATGCATATTAGGTAAAGCAATTTAGATTCCTTTACACCCAACTCCTTACAATTTCTCCACTGTTAGGTAGATGTGTCCTTATGGGTTTCCCTGGCATGCTGAAGAACTGGTGCCTCCATCATGTTTCTAATTTCTAGTTATATATCACTTTGGATTTGGCTTACATTCTTAGTGGTTTCAACTCATTCTTCTTCTCACTGTGTATTTTGCTAGCACCAAGGCCTTTGTCTCCTTGCCATCCAGAAAGCCTTTGAAGAATATGGGCATCCCTATCCAAGCTGCATGACTGACTTTCTTCTGGCTGGTGAGAAAAAGCACCGACCTAGTAATGTCACCGTGACCCTCCTGGGACCCTTCACCTGCCACCTGGGCTCAGCTGCTGCCCAGTCCTGGCTACTCAAATGTGCTCAGACCATATGGACGCAGCCTGTAAGAGGAGAGCAGCAGCACAGAGATACACTGATTTTAGCAGAGCAGAAAGGAACTTAACTGAGAATCAGAAGCTGTGAGAGCTCTGGAGGAGACTAAGCCTTGCTGTATTGTCTGAATGCTGCTAGATGGTGGTTATGCTCACATGTGGCATTGAGCATGCACAGCCCTACTGGGGCAGCACCAGTCTGGGGCCTTTTGGGGTTGGTCTTACATACCTGTCAAGCCAGGGCTGAGGTTCAAGGAGGAGGCAATGAGCTACGAAGCCAGGCAGCAGGCTTTCTGGGGCTCAGCTGACCTATGAAAAGAGTTGTCAGACCACCATTGCTAGTAGGATTCAGAGTAGCTTACATCTTGTTGCAAAAATGTTCCTTTCCCTCCAGGAAAGATAACTATTACCATAGGACACCACAGCATCTCTGCTCCAGTCATCAGCCTTCACACAACTTTTATTCATGAGAATGCTATTGTACTAGTTTGAAATCAAACCAGTGGGAGGCACCAAGTCAGAATAAAAATTTAATAGGGAAATCAAAAAGATAAAGGCAGAAAACACTGGTTTAAACTGACAGAGTCAGGATATAACCTGACACCCTGTGAGTCAGGGTGGCAGTAGCAGTCCTATAAAATGGTGGCTGCAGTCCTCCTGAAGTGGTGGATGTGGTTCTGTCGAAGCAGTGATCCTATAGAAAGGGTCTGCTCTCCCTTGGAAGGTCTAGTGGTGGCTGTGCAGCTCCTGTCCTCTGGAAATCCAGTGGAAAGTGCCTGGGGTGCTTAGAATCTCAGATTATATCCAGGATGGAATGCTTGGTTCCTCCTTCTGGGTGGAGCATCTCACAATGGGATGATGAGTCAGGAGGCCAGGTGTTGATTAACAGAAGATGGTCTGGAGGAAGAGGAGGCAAGGAAACACTGCCCCACCTGATTTCAACAGCTTATGAGGATGGCAATAAAATACACTGCAACCCAGGACAGCTATAGACATGCAAAAAATAGCCTTTGGACCTGAGGAAACAATGCTGGTAACATCCGTCCTGCTTTGTGGGGCAAAATTTTAATCAAGATAGTTAATTATCTCAGGTAGTGAAGAATGCTTTATGGTCTTGTTGCCTAAATGAAAGATTTTAACTCCTTGTCTGTCCTAGTGCTGCTAAAGGATACCTTCTACAGGATTTGGTTTATCCTGTTCATTGAGAACTATTTTTCTAATGGGTTTTACAAAACTATTTGAAAACACAAATTTCCTCTTGTTTGGATACTGCTAGTTGAGTTCTTTCCCTGCCATAACAAAACTGCCAGTGAATCTACCAGATCTTTCCCTTGCTTCCCCTTATGAAGACTTGTTTGTTCAAACTGAATTGTATGACCGATACTCTCAGCACATCTGTGCTCTTTTTAATGCTGCAATATGCTGTTTAAGAGAGATATTATTTCTGCTGCCACAGCTACATTTAATAAGGACATGGGAGACATTTGGAAATAGGCAGCAATGTTGATTCCTAGACTTTTTGACAAGGAAGCAGAGTGCACCTAAAACGTTGCTGGTTAATTCTAATGAATACCATTTTCCATAGAGGTACCCTGCACCCAGTGGGCATCCTAATAATAGCAGGAAGAGATGACCCTCACCAAAGGGTGAGGGAAAAATTCAATCCCTTCAGCAGTTGGACAGCTTTCCACATTTGGTTTTACATGTCTCCTTTGTAATTGTTCAGAAATACAACTTTACAGAGAAAGGCAGTGCACGCTCTATGTGTTGCATTATATCAGCTTTTTGACTGAAAGTAGCCTATGCTTGTTTCATCCCAGATGAAAAGCATTATATTTTCAAAAGAGGAGCTGATTTTGAGTGAGTTCATTCTGCTGGAGAAGTTTTTATAAAGCCACGCTGAACAACTTGCAAATGTGAACTAAGTTTCGTGTCTTTGGAACACAGCAGGCAAAGTCTGAAACATATTTTTCTGCAAGCGATGGCTTTGAAAGAAAAGCATATGGGCTTCCTGTTTTACTGTCTCTTTGTCCCATTGCCAGAGATCTTCAACCTCTGTGACACAGCAGCAAGAGGGAGGTGAGGTACAGTGGTGTCGACACGAGGCAGGGGGCCTTGAACTCCATCTTTCTTATCCTGTCTGAGAGAAATCAAACCAAATTAAAAACATCTCTGGGCTAGATAGTGCATAACATCACTGCTTTGGCTCTGAAGTAGTGCTGAGGTGTGCAGCCCAGCAGGAGGCAATGTACTGTCATTCAAACCAGCACCGATGCTCTTGAGCTCCAGTGAGCAGTCTGACAGTGGGGCTCTGAGGACAATGTGTGTTCCCTGTCTCCAGCAGCAAAGCTGCCGCTTTGGAGAAGCAACAGCATGCTTTTGCCCAAAAACATTGCATTATGCATAGTCCCTTCAGTTCTTTTTCTGTTCCCTTTTCCTTTTCTCATCCCTGGCCTTTGTTTCCCACTGACCCACAGTCACCTACTCCCACACACAGGCTTACAACTGTGCTTACACTGCCCTTGAGTTTCAGCTTTTGGCTCAGTACTTCTGCCATGGCCAGAAACGACAAAGTGCATCTGAGGATTTGGACTGAAAAGGAGGAATCGAGCGAATCTCTCCCTGATCTGTGGTTGGTTGAGTGCCTGGCTGGTACCCTTGGGTATATGAGAGTGGCCTGCAGGCAAACAGCCTTAACTAACTTGCAGCAGATACCAACGGCAGCAAGGGCAGCTGGACATTGCCTTGGATGCCACCAAACAAGAACTTACCTCCCTGTTGTATGCCACTGGAGGAGCCCCATCAGCTTGGGTGATTCCTCTGCATGACGGCCGCGGTACCGGCGGGTTCTGAAGCAGCGTGTTAGCTGTTCTTTTCATGATTATAATGCATTAGACTGAACAGCTCTAAGACCCAATTCTAAGATGCAAAAACATTATGCTTAGATGATATGTTTAATTCATGTGTGTACTTGCAAATGTGACTGGCAGGTTTCACTGTCAAAAGGAAAATGACGGTGTGCTCTGAGCTCTAATTGGAGAGCAATAACCTGAAATGCTCATGTATGTGGTATATTTACCTTCAAATTTCAAAGGCTATGGGTGCTTCCTTCTACTTACAAAGGTTTAATTGGCCACTACTTAAATGGAAATCAGGGTATGTAAACAGACACTTGGAAGAGTAGGTTCAGCTCTGTACTCATTTGAGTTGAGTTGCTGTGCAGAGTAAATAAATCTAATCACTTCTAAATATAGAAAGTACGATGTGGCAGAGTGCAGGAGGGAATAAAAATTATTTAGGAATATATTTCCTGTATAATCTTAGAGAGTAATGAACATATGCCCCAACTTGGGACTCTGCTCTAAAGAAAAGACCTCCAAAACAAAAAATAACCCCAACAACAAAACCCAACTCAAATAGATTAAAACCATTACATTTGGGATAAAACTTAAATACCAACATTTTCATATTTCTAATGCTGACTGTAAGAGCATAGGCTGAATTTTATTACCTTTGTTTTCCTTCTATTTGAATGCAAGTTTTGGCAGGATTTATTGCTGAGCATTTCTCAGCAATAGTGAAATTATCAGAATCTGGCCTACTGAAACTATTCCTAATCTAAGTGCAGTCAGAAGGTCTTCATGACATTTCAAGAACAAATTTATAAAACATAAAGAGAGCTGTTTTGCTCATGAGATAGAAATGAGAATCTAGCACTGAATGTTTGATTGAAATTGAAAATTGCCTGTTAATCACTAATTTGGTATAGAATCAGTGGGTGGGAAAGTGATTGTTAATACTTCTTTTTCTTTACTTCTTTATTTTCCACACACAGTTATTTAGATGAATCTGTTCTAGAAGGCTGTTGTGCCTCCTTGGCCCCTGCTTTCCTTGAGAGCTTGCACTGGCCTGGTATATATATTCTTTACATTTAGAGACTGACATGTAAGTGGAAATTGAATTAAAAACAACGTGACAGAATGGAGATTAACCAAAGTGATTTGAAAGATAAATGGGTACAACTTCAAAGTGTACAGCTCTGGGCCACTTTGTCTCAGCAGCATTTTCCTTGTTCCAAGGCTTGTCCGCAGGGGCTTTCCCTATCAGCTGCTGTGATTTGAAGCTGGATTCTGAACAGCGACAACTCCGTGAGAATTTTCTGGTAAAGGCCAGTGTAAAACAGCTTCCCTTTCACTCTTTGGACATAGCAGCTATCCTGAGTGGAAAGAAATTAGGACCTTGCTTTCTGCTGCTATATTTATATCAGAGATATAAATTTTTCACATCTTTTTGGTGTTTGGAGAATTCTGTTTAAAACTCAGAAGTTTCTAAGGGATCAGTCTGATGCATCTAAGGTCAGAATTAATTTGGTATCAGCTATTTCTACTGCGGGAGAAATTTATTCTTAAATCAAGGGGGCATGAGGCTTTTTTTTTTTTGTGCTTACTAAAATGTTTCCCATTATGTGAAGGAAATCTTTATTCCTTTCCTCTGCTTCATTTTCATAAAAATTTGAAGTAATTTACTTATGGACTCAGGTTCCTTCCATTCCTACCTCAGATCTAAGAAACATTGTTTTCCCAAGCAGGGTCTGTGAAAAGACACATACATTTCATCATGCATCTTTGACTCTATTTTCAAAGCAGACTTCCAGGGAGAAGTTGGTGTTTCAAAACCTGCTTTGTTAAAAAGACTTGCTAATAAGGAGAGGGTATGTTATGCCTGACTGAAAAGCAAAGCTCTTCATTTTTAATAATGGACAAACTGCAGCATAAGTCGGTGAAGATAGATTTAACCATTAGAATGACAATATGGACGTTTTAGAAGCAAATGGCTTTTTAAAAATTCAAACTTAGTCAAATTTGTTTGGCTATTCTATATGTGACTGAAAGCTTCCACTTTAGGAAGATAATTTAATATGTCTACTGTGGTGCTATCCAGACATTTAGAATGAGGCTGGTACTTGTGGAGCCTGCTGAATCAGGGTAAGAAACTGAAAGTGGGTTGCCATGTGTTGTATTAAGTATCTTTAGGGTCTGTGGCACAACTGAGAATGTTTCATAATAGGATTGAACCCTTCTTCCCCTCATTCACCCATTAAAGACAGAGAAAGTGTAAACATCCCTCAGTCTAATTTTACAAGACCCTTCACAAAGTGTTTTTCACTTTGTGATGTGCTTATTACTATTTTTAACCTCTCTGAGCATAATAGGTACCACAGTTGCTCTCCTGTAAACAAAATCTTGCTAGCATTAAACATACAAAGGAGACAAATTCGTGTCACTTCTCAAGAAACAAACACTGAAAGTTACTGAAATGCAATTATACGCTCTCAATTAGCACACTTATTAAGAACCATTTTGAGCAAACTAATGAACTTTTTGCTTCTTGGACAAGATAAAATTTACAATGGAAAATGAATAAGTAGAGATGGTGTATGTCACTGAATTATAGAGCTGTGTGAATGGCTCTAATAAAAATAATTTTCCCCTGCTCAGAAATGATGGATTTTGTTCTGCTGAACTTGAATAATAGTGTTCGTTGTAATGCACTCCTTAGCCCTCTAAGTGGCTAGTAAAAATTAATCTTCAACAGCAATGAGCAGTACTGGGGTGATTCTTGTGCTCTGAGATTAAATTTCTCAGACTTTAAGTTCTTGTAAAAGGGAATGGAATATGCTACATCCTGTTTACCAGGTGTTTTAGGAGCAATCAGCATGAAGGCATGGAAATTAAGTCATCAAAAAATATGAAGGCATGCTGTGAAGAACCAGGGGGACTTTTAATTCATAGCATTAATTTGCAAGGCTTTGATGTTTGTTTTGTTTTTTAATTATTATCCTTTTGTTTTATCTTAGTAATAGAATAAAATTGAATGGGAAATAATATGAAATAATCACTCTCAGGCATTTCTCCGCTGCAGTTGCTAATATAGTCTAATATTTGGGGGGATTTCACATCTTCTCTTAAGAAAGTTGAGGGTGACCTTAATCTCATGGGCCTGTACTGTAATGATAATTTAGAATGCTTGTGTCTTTTGAGTACATGAAACTTAGGACTGTTATTTTGGGTAACATCCTGCCATGATACAACAACGTAATGGTGACTAGACACTGTATGGTGAATACCACGAAAAACAGACCAATTAATCCGGGACCTAATGGGATGGTGAAATTATTTACATGGTGTTTTTACTGTTAAGGTTAGGGCTGTCTTACATGGCATTTGCATGTTAGAAAGAAAAAATGGACCAGCTGTAAGATGTTTTCTTTCATTCAAAACACTGTGTTCAGAGCTGGATGTCCAGGTTTGTAACCTGGTTGCATCATTGTTGATTGTGCCGAAATTTCATGCTCACACCACACCACTAAATCTGAATAAGCAAATCTCAGCTGATCAGTAGGCAGCTAAGGAAGGCAGAAAGGAAGTAGCAGAAGGGAGGAAAAAGGCTGCAATGGAGCTATGCAGCTGATAACAGTTGATGTATAAGGGGGCACAGAACGTAAGTAGATGTTGAATTAGTTGAACAAGTTCCTCTGTGAATGTGTATCTGAAAGAGAATGAATTGAGGTAGAAATTATCATTGCCGTTTTCAGCTGATTTTTTTAGCTCTATTCTGCTTTAATAACAATAAGGCTTCGCAACATATGCATGAGCATGAAGAAAAAGGGGAAATGGATTTCTTACTCATAAAATTGTTTTTAATAATAAAGAAAATAAACCAGATTTAGAGGTGTCATAGAATGACACGCATGCTGCCAAAATACCCTGCCCTGGTTGCTATATTATGACCACTGGGTTGTTAGCTGTGCTCTGTATTTATGTATAAATACCAATCTACCAGTCTGATGTCTCATTAGTAGTAATTGACTCAAAATTTCCAGTTATTATATTTTCAACATTTTTTTTTTCTGTTCTATAAAACCTCCCTCCTTCTCATTCCTTTTGGAAAAATAAGGGCAGGAAAGTCTGTTTGTATGAATTTTCTCAATTCTGCTAAAAAAGTCCATCTTTCTTGTGATCACTGATACAGTTCTGTAGTTATAATGGACTTGTTCCAAAAGTTTTGCTGAGATGGCCCAATCCCTAATCCTTGCTCTAAATTGTTTCTTTTGGTGCCACATCACAAAATTAATCTTTCCATAATCGTTTAACAGTGTGTGAATCCATATAAAGAGCCATGAGGCAAAGTTTTCGATAAAAGCTAGCTGCAACTAAACCATATCTTATTTGGGAATAAGAAAATAAAATTTTCAGGAGTGACAGGTTTGGCTGCAGCTTTTAGTTTTTTTCCTTCCTTTCTGCCAGAATATACAGTCCATTTAAAAGTTTCATTTTATTTTGAATATATTTTCTGTGTAATCAGGTGGCTTTGAGACATGACTTGAACACTGGTCATTCTGGTCACTTGTTTATTCCAATGATTTGAAATAACATTATGGTAGCAATGCCCCACATACAGAAAAGCAATGCCAGAAGCAAGATTTCCACTGAGGATCTGAGGGTGGATTTAAATATCATGTTGTGGCAGTGGTCATTAAAGTACTCTGGACAGTAGATTGGTCTTTGGGTAAGTGTTTGTACTACAAGTGGAGAATATCTGCCTAGCCCTTTGAGTCCGATCACACTATAATGGTAATATTAATGATGAAATCTGTTGGTTTCATGTAGCCACTCAATGGACTGTATGAAATTAGTAGTATTTGTTGAATTCTTGCTCTGTCAGAGTCTGTCTCGGAACCGATGCTGCAGTCAGAGGGACTGAAAATACTGTCAGTTGGAGAAACTGAGGGAGTGCTGGAAATGTACTATTCTGAGAAAGTCAGACTAAAGAAGATTAGCTAGCCTGGAATTTGAATACAATGCAGTAAAAAAGTCATAAATGCTGGGAAGTTACTTTATATTAACTAATCTTGTATTAGCTAGCTTGGCTTTAAATACAGAAAAAAAGGAGAAAATGAGCTGCAGTTTAATTTAGTAGTGCGAATCATCTTGTCTAGCTTTCAGGGTGTGATTCACTCCAGAGATAGTCACCTGGACTCAGTTGCCCTTTTTTTATATATATGTCAGTCAGATGTTTAAAGTCCCACTCCAGTCAGCATTGTACATATACAACGTGAAAAATTTCACTTTTTGGGTTTTTCCCAAGCCCAAAAGTCTTGCCACTCTCGTGTTTAGGTCTAATCCTGATCTTTCTTTTATTCCCTGGGAATTATAGATGGAAAACATAGTTAGTTCTTGATCCAGAGCATAAAAAAATCTTTTGAAATGTTGAATTTGGTTCAGCTCTGGCAAAGTGCAAGTGCAAGATTATTGCAATCAAGATCCACTTTTTTTCTCAGTTAGCCCAGTTAAGGAAGTCTTTCTTCCTTGTGGAAGAAATTACAAAGAGGAAGAATGAAATATTTATTGAAAATATTTTAAAATGATGATGATATGGGCAAAATTGAGTGTTCCTGTAACAAAACCAAAGAACATAGTATTTTATAGCTTGCAGAATTTTTACTAAATGTCAACATTTCCCTGCTTGCAGGAAATCATGCTGAGGGAAATCATGTAGACGTGGAGTGAATTCACACTTAAGCTGACACTCTTGGTTACCTGCAGCCAGTTATCCTCATAGTTGGGTTATTACAAGACTGGGGCCCATCGTGTTAGTTTACAAGCTTCTCACTGCACTAAATGGAGGTAAAAACTAATCACAAGTGCAATTGTCCTCCTGTGACAGAATAATTCAGGATGAATTTAATCATCATTGCAGTCAAATGGGTGCACACGTTCTAACACCAAGAAAATAGCTAAACATCTGCTTTATGTAGAGCAGCAGGATTCATCTCATTGGCTGCATCTATTAATTTCTTCAACAGCAGTCTCAGGAGCATGGAAGTACAGGGTGGATCTGACCTTTTTTTCTCTTTTTCCTTTTCTCTTCCAGTATGTCTTCATGAACCCATTGGAGTTGACAGATTTTTTTGTTTGTTTGTATTCTGATGCGTCTCATGGTATAGTCACCTAATTTGGTAATTACAGCAGATGAGATAAGCAGAAATTCCCAGACAACCTGGGGCTCTCCTCCTGGGATGCTCTTACAAGTTCAGTTTTTGGAAGAAAAGGAAATCCGGTATTAAGAGCATGGCTTGGAGAATATGTGGTTGGAGACTGTTTATGAAAACACATCTAAGTTACTTTTAATGACTTGATTTTTAAACATAGTTGGTTTATATTTCTAAATTGTTATCTACAAACAGGATAGCAACATATTTTAAAATTATGAAATTTTCCTATTCAATTCCAAAACTAAGACCCCTAGATCTTATGATGAAACCTGTTGTTATGAGCATAGCTAGAATTTGAAGCACTACTGCAACACAGAGATGGGAAGAGGTGAAGTAAATTGGAGAAGAACTTTATATGAATGTCTTGATTCATGCCAAAAATTGTTTGATCTAATTTAGGATTAAGCATCCTTCACTAGTAAGATTCTTAAGCTGGTGGGGGAAATTTCATTCCCATAGATAATCTGCATGGAAAAGAAGGTATCAATTCTTTGAGCCTTTTTAGCTCTTTGCCTTATGGGTGCTAAAGTACCTGTGAGAGATTGTCTGGAAAGTGTTATATTATATTATTTTCTATTTAGAAATGAATTTACATAGTTAAATCCTTGTCTGTTGAGCAGAAAATGAACTCCTTGGGGCATACATCTGATGCCAGCAGGAATGAGTAATTTAGAACTTGACGCCTGTGCTTCCTCCCCAGAGGATGTGGGAGATATATAAAAGTACTTTAAAAATTATCCTTCACATTTGCATCTAGAGGAAAATACAGCAGCTCCAATTTATTTGATTTTTTCATTAATTGCTCAGCTAATGCTTGGAAAAAAAGACAACAGGAACAAAATGTAACCAGGCAACTCACCAGGCGGCATTGTGAAAAATTTTGAGCTACTAGGAGAGTAGATGTAACACAGAAAATGTTTTGCATACTAATCCAAAATAAACATGAAAGAAAAATCAATTCATATTTAGGTCTGTAATCTTTAGCAGTCTTACTACATAGCATATGGGAAAGAACATGACAAAGTGTGCCTGTGTGGAACTGGAATGGACAAATAATTTTATGAAAGTATCCCCTATGTAATAAGAGGTATTTGATCCAATAGCACTTCATACCTAACAAATTTCAGACAAAATTTTTGTGCAGTCTTGCTGCTCAGACCGAAGTGTGAGTTCAAAAGTGTGGCAACCCTATCCAGACCTGTAGCATGGATTACTACTTGGAGATCACCAAACAATCTATTTTATTTAAAACAGTAAGTTTTCTTCTAGAAATCTCACGTCTAAGTTTTCAAGTCTTGCCGTCTGTTACTTGTTTCCACAATAGCATTTCTATTTAACTTGCATGTGTAAATATAATAGCCTAATTTGGGAGCAGAACTAGTTGGTTCAAAATATGTCACACAAGTTTGTGAGCTGTTACCTGCAAAAAACCAAAACACCAAAACCCAAGAAACTCCAACCTTTTCTAGTTACCTTTTTGTTGTCGAGGAAGAGTTCTATCTCAAATTGCTCATATTGTCATAATCCATTTGCATTCCTGGCTCCACTGGCATAGATTTACATTCACTTAGATCCACTTACCTCTCTATTACTTAGACTGGGATTTCTTCATCTGTAAACATACTGTTAAGAATTCTTGTAAAAAACTGTAAGAATGGCATGTTGTAAGAATTTCTCTTTCAGAAAAACCTCTACAGAATGGGGTAGATGTGTCAAAGTAAGTTGTGACTCCATGTACTTGTCATATTCAACAACCTGACTGTGTCTCAACTTTCTAGGCATTATCATGGCACGTGGATTATACCTTATAAGCTAATAGCAGGTTTCTGTATTTTTTAATCTTTAAGGTCTTTTGCTTTACCCCAGTTACAATCCCAGTCTGGACTGTCTTTGATCTGGAAACCCAACTACTTTCTAATTTGATGCCTTAGGTTTTAACTTTCCTATTTTTCAAATCCTGAGTGTGTAACTCTGAAGTTTCTTGTAGCCTATTAACTTCTGCTCTCTCGTGCTAGGTAGACATAACAAAGCCTCTCCAGGCCTGCTCTCCAAGGACACCAAGACCGTCCTAGGCCCAAAAAGCATAAACCAAAAGCCTCTAAAGGGAGGGGCAAGCGTGGGGAAGCTACATCATTAACTGAAGCTTTAATTGCAGAATTAACCCTGATATGCAAATGAACCAAACCTATAAAAGTGTGAAGAACTCGTGACCTGTCATCCATCTTGGGGTCCATGTTGGCAGTAGCTTCTGGCCCCCCAGGAGGTACCTTTGAAGGCCTTTCAAATAAATACCTACTTTTATTCCCTACTCCTGTCTAGTCTCTGTGTCTAGGAGGCCTCTTAAGGCATCAGTTTATTATTCCCTAATTTATTTTTATTTATTATAATCTTTTTTTATATATTTAATTTAAGGTGGGGGTTTCGTTTGTTTTGTTTTGATTGGTTGGTTTTTTACTACTATGACGCAAGTGTCTTTCAGTTCAGAGAATTTTCCACAACATTTATAGCCATCCAACCCTTTGTCAGAGAGACAAGGGACAGACTGAAAATAAAAGATAGCATCCTCACGCAAACTAAGTTGTATGCCCATGGGGAGGAAAAATTAGTTTCAATACCAGAAATATGTTGTACCTGATTTGTATAGTAGCAGAACAACACAAGTATATCCAGGCTTCAGCTGTCTCCCTGCAAGGGTTGAGATGAATAGCTCTTCTCTCACCTTCTTTCTCAGGAAGACCTGAAACTGGACATTTCAACAGACAGATGGCGGCCATCCCTATTACAAGAAAGACATCTTTCAGTTTTACAGTTTTGATTCCCACCTTCATTGCAGCGTATGAATGATGCATGGTCCCTAGTTGTGGTATAACTGGAAACATTTATTGTAAGTGTATATAGCTTTTATAATATTTTCACTATCAGTTTATGATTCCTTAGGATTTTAGCTTCTATATTTTTTATATATCTGTAATCCTGTAATTCTTTAGTGTATAACTCTAAACTCTGTGTACAGTGTTAGCTACTGTTCTCCCATTTTGGTCAGACAAAAGAGTTCCTCTCTAGGCCTGGAAACCAAGAACACCTTACTGTCTCAGGCCCCGAGAAATGTAAACAAAAGTGAGTTGGGGGGGAGCAAACTTGGTGTATGTGACTTCATTACTTGAAGCTGTAATTGGAGGATTAACCCCTGATATGCAAATGGACCAAACTTATCAAGGTATGAAAACCTGTGACCTGTGGTCCATTTTTTTGGGTGTAGCCCCTGGGGGGCTTTGACTGCCCTAAATGTACCTGAAGGCCCTTCAATACATATAACCGCTTTTTATTCTCTTAATTTTGTCTAGCCTCTGTTTTTAGGTAGTCCCAAAAGGCAACAGTTAGAATAACACGAGCCTGGATAGCCAATATTATAACTGTTCATATGTCTGCTAACCAATAATATGTCATCACATTCCTAATATTCACATCAGCTTTCTTTTTTCCCCAAAACAAGTGCTTGTATAATTTTTTTTCCCTGCAAACTACTGTGTTCCTGCTACCTGCTACATTTTAGAAACTTTGTTACATCTCTTCTGCCTCAACTGGATAGTCCTTGTTCTATTAAGCAAACAGTCTTTGTTCTCTTATTACTAAGCATTCTTTTTTTCCTGCCCCACACTTCATGTCAAATATTTTGCCACATTTTAAGTCAAGAGGAAAATTTATCCTAGTTCCAGGCAGAGCTTAGGAGGTTTTCACTCTCCTCTGTAGGGTGGACTGTGCTCCGTGCCTGTCACCTGGATATTGTCATCTATGGCACACTCTGTCACAGGAAGGGCCTGTGATATTAGCGGCACATATAACGTTCACTTTCTCTCTCTGTAGCATACACTAGATTCAAGGCTTTTGATCCCTTTTACTCAAAGTCCTTAGCTGTGGTGGTTTGGGGCGTTTTGTATGCAAACAAACTGAAGCTGTGATGTTTGCCATCCTGTGTTTCTACTTTCTGAAAAGTCAGAAGAGCGTGATATGTTGTATTGAGGACAAGAGTTGTCTGATTAAATGGCTGTATCTATAGTGGAGATGCTTTAAATAGAAACCCTGGACTTCATTTAGAGTCAGTGAAGAAAACTAGCAACTCCTGGTTGCGTACTGTATGAAGCAACTCATTTCGTTCCACACTTGACACTTGAAATTGCTCAAATGAATTATTCTTTATGAGTGCCTCATAACTGTAAAGGAAACATAGGATGACTAGCTGAGATGTAGACATACAGGATGGGATTCTGTTGCTCATATGTAGGCTCTTAATACCACTGACAGTTTTTATTATCCAGAATACCCACATAGGCTGTAAATTTGTCACAGATGGCAGATCCATATCTCTTTGATGGAAGCTAAAGGGCGGAAATGATACTTTTTGGAACTTAAAGCAACAGAAAATAGCCCTGTTTAGATGATTAAATTGTACATTTAGTGTGCTCCTTCTGAATTTTGCTTTTACTGTCTCCTTTCCTTTCAGCTGCAGCTGCCCGGTTAAAAAATAAAGCTATTTTGTCTGTTCTTCCGGAGTGTCAGTGTTACTATTTTCTAGGAAAGAGATGCTTTTACTACCTAGAATCCAACTTTTTGCTTCACTTATTTTATTGGTGTGTTGGAAACCATGGAAGCACCTGAGAATGGTCACATAGGAATTAAGATTTTTCTCCCCAAAATTGTGGTAGGATCAATAGCTTTACTGAAGTACATATACACCAAAGCAGACAGCAAACAGGAGGAAATGGAAGCCACTGTGCAGCAGGAAGACTATGATATAATCACGATCACAGAATCATGAAGGGATGACTCAGACAACTGGAATGATGTTAATTGGAAGGCTGTTAATTCTTCAGAAAGGATAGGCAAGGAGGGAGAGGCCATGGGGTAGCCTTGTGTGTGGGGGAGTGTTTTGACTGTCTAGGGCTTGATAATGGTGATGATAGGGTCAAGTGTTTATGTGTCATAATCAGGGGTAGTGCCAACAAGGCAGATATCCTGGTGGGAGTCTGTTATAGCCCACCCAACAAGGATGAAGAGGCAGATGAAATATTCTGTAAATTGGGGCTTTCATCTTACCATATATCTTCTGGAAATTCGATGAGTCAGAGGCAACAGTCCAAGGGGTTCCTGGAGTGTATGGAAGTTAACTTCCTGACACAGCTGGTGAAGGAGCCAACCAAGGGAGGTGCCTCTCTGGATCTGTTTGTGAACAGAGAAGGGCTGGTGTGGTGGTTGGAAGCATTCTTGGGAATGAGATTCATGAGATGATAAGAGTTTTTGATTCCTAGAGAAATAAGGAGGGGACCAGCAGAACTGCCACCTTGGAGTTTCAGAGGGCAGACTCTGGCCTGTTTAGGACACTAGGAGAGAGAGTCCCTTAGAAGGGGTCCAGGAAGCCTGGACATTCTTCAAGATGGAAATCTTAAAGGAGAAAGAGAAGGAGCAAGCTGTCCCAATGTGCTGAAAAGTGAGATGTCAGGGAATAAGACCAGCCTGGATGAAGAAAGAGCATTGTCTGGAACTCAGGAAAGAAAGAAGAGTTTATGACCTGTGAAAGAAAGTGCAGGCCCCTCAGGAGGGCTGCAAGGATGTTGAGAGGTTATGCAGAGAATACTCAAGAGTACTGAGAGAGCTGGTGGAAGAGCTTGCCAAGACACTTTCCATCATTTGCCGGCAGTCCTGGCTAAACAGGATGGTCCCAGTAGGCTGGAGGCTAAAAATGTGAAGCCCATCTACAAGAAGGGATGGAAAGAGGATCCAAGGAACTAAATGGCCATCAGCCTGATCTCTGTGCTGGTGAAGATTATGGAGCAGATCATCTTGAGTGCCATTATGCAGCACATGCAGGACAACCAGAGGATCGGGCTCAGTTGGCATGGGTTTGTGAGAGGCAGGTCCTGCCTGACCAACCTCATCTTCTCTGAGCAGGTGACACACTTAGTGGATGAGGGAAAGGCTGTGAATGTTGTTTACCTGGACTTTAGTAAAACCTTTCCCGCAGCATTCTCCTGGAGAAATTGGCTGTTCATGGCTTGGCCAGGTGCACGTTTTGCTGGGTAAAATCTGGATGGATGGCTAAGCCCAGAGAGTGGTGGGGAATGGAGTTACAGCCACCTGGTGCCCAGTCAGAAGCGTGTTCCTCAGGGCTCGGTCTTGGTGCCAGTCCTTTTTAATATCTACATCGATTATCTGGATGAGCGGATAGAGTGCACCCTCAGTCATTTTGCCGAGGACACAGACCTGGGTGGGAGTGTTGATCTGGTGGAGGTCAGGACAGCTTTGCAGAGCAATCTGAACAGGCTGGATCAATGGGCAAAGGCCAATGGCATGAAGTTGCTGGGTCCTGTATTTGGATCACAACAACCCCAGGCAGCTCCGCAGTCTGGAAAGCTGCCCAGCAGAAAAGGACCTGGGGGTGCTGGTCAACACCAGCTGAACATGAGCCAGTGTGTGCCCAGGTGGCCAAAAACATCTGGCCTGTATCAGCAATAGTGTGGCCAGCAGGACCAGGGCAGTGACTGTCCCCTGTACTCAGCACTGGTGAGGCCACACCTCAAATCCTGTGTCCAGTTCTGGGCCCCTCACTACAAGAAACACATTGAGGTGCTGGGGCGTGTCCAGAGAAGGGCAGTGGAGCTGGGGAGGGTCTGGAGCACAAGGCTTATGAGGAGTGGCTGAGGGAGCTGGGGGTGTTTAGCCTGGAGAAAAGGAGGCTTATAAGGGACTTTATCATTCTCTACAACTAACTGACATGAGGCTGTAGCCAGGTGGGAGTCAGTCTTTTCTCCCAAGTAATAAATGATAGTACAAGAGGAAATGACCTCAGAGTCAGCAAATTACATCATGGGAGATTGATATTCGATACTGGGAAAAATTTCTTCACAGAAAGCATTGGAACAGGCTCCCCAGGAAAGTGGTGGAATCACCATCCCTGGAGGTGCTTAAAAGACAGGTAGATGTGGTACTTAGGGATGTGGCTTAGTATTGGACTTTGCAGTGATAGGTTTATAGTTGACTCGATGATCTTTAAGGTCCTTTCCAACCTTAATGACATAGGTCAGTCTGGTGTACTACACAGTAGCTCAGAAACAAAAATTCATAGACAAACTAAAGTTTTACTACTTCAGTGTGAATATGCTTGAGTCTAGCAGTTAGAGTCTGAGGCTTGGCAAAATCTTTACTGTATGCTGTTTTATGGCCAGAAATTACATCGGTGAGTTTTTGGAATGAAATCTTGCTGTCTACTATCTTCTTAAGTCTGAAACTTAATCATCCTGAGTAAATTTTTGATATTCACAGGAGAGACATGGCTTCTCTGCAAGATCATTCAGTTTATCCAGATTTTGAGAGCTGAAGTGTAAGGAAATACCTATGGTAACTTGTATGACTTGATTCTGGATGTGCAAGTCTGATCAAAGGACTCAATATTTTTCTTGTTAGAGAGCAATAAATATGCCTAGAGGGCAAATAATTTTATCCCAAAGTATGTCTCTAAGATAAATCAGATGAGCCATCTTCTAAAAATGAGTATTTCTATCTGTTTACTAAGAAGGATGTTTAAAGGTATTCCTAGAACTTCAGTACATAACTATTAAAAGCCTGAAGTTGGTTGAGATGAATCCCACTCTAAAATACATAGGCTGAGTTATTCTTATTGTTTTTCTGTTGACTCTTCAAAGGGTTTAGAGAAATAGCTTTACAGGGTTACTTAATGTCTAGGTGACCAAATTTGATGAACTGAATTATTTTCAAAATGAAGCTCAGATTTTAAATGCATGCATGATCTCTGCTACATGTAGAAAAAGAAAGGCGAAAAAAAAATTAGACATGTTCCAGAATGTTCTATACTGTCCAGTCAGAATTAATGTCATTATGTATTCCTATAATAAAAATTAAATCCCCAAAACATGGTAATTTTGCTTGAAGTGGGAAATTTCCCCTGCCCAGTGTCCTGTACAAAGCATTGTTAAAAAAAAAAAAATCCTCATTGAAAAGTACTGAAATAATGCATCACTTGTGTCAGGGTTTTCATGCCTATGACACCTTTAGTAGTGGGTGCTTGGCATCAAGACAAAAGAGATCAGCATTACTTATGTCTGACAGGAACTGTGTAACATATATTAAGTTCATTAACTCAGCCAAAGAAGTTGGAGCATTTTTTTTTCATTAAAAAGGAATTAAATCTTCATTCATGAATTCATGAATTATAGCTTGCCATGATGTATCTAATGTATTTTAAGTTGTGCTCAGGGAGCAACAGTAGAGTCTCCATTTTTAAATGACAACCTGCTGCTGTATCTACAGTCTTCCCAGCTTCCACCAGGGTTTCAAGACAGTGTTGCTGGCTTTCTTTTCTCTTTCTTTCTTCACTTTCTTCTTTCTTTCCTTCTTTTCTTATCTTTGGGATTGGGGGAGGGGAATGTGCCACAATAAACTAGAAAAATCCATTCTGTCAAATTGCATGCCCTGCTGCTTCATCACCATTATTATACTGAGGTTTTACATTAAAGTACCCTGGATTTTAAATTGAAAGTCAAATATAATTTGCCACTAGAAGCATGAAGTGAGTGACTAGAAAAGCTGATAGCTAGGCGCAGCATGACAAATTGGTATCTATCTAATAATGAGCCTTACAAGGTCATGGATCACTACGAAACTCTCACTCCTGTGTAAGTAGAACTGGACTACATTGTGTCAATTGTTGTTTTGGGGGAAAGGGCAATATATTTTAGATTGGCCCATACATTTTCAGAGCTAAAGCTAGACAGGTACAATAAGTTCCGTTTTGATAGAAAAGAAAACCAGGGAAGGCGACAGAGAAAGGAAGGGTGAGAAATTTTGTAGTTCTACAAACCCACTTTCAGGATAAATTGTGTACAAACAAACTGTTTCAGTGTGTATGTTTAGGCTCTAGAGATGAAGAAACCCCACAGATTTATAAATTATTTAAAAAAATCTTTAAGTAGCTGGTCATTTAATGCAATTTTAAGGTAAATCATGGCATTGATTTTGTGCCAACAAAAAAAGGAAACACCTGTGCTCCTACACAAGAAGTAATGTTATTAATAAAGACCATTACCATATCTGAAACATGCAAATCACTTCGCAGCAAGTATTAATCAATGGAGACCTAGTGGAATAGATAAAGGTAAGACTATTTATACCACAAGATAGATAACTTGATAACATCATCCCTTAATGACATATCCGCAGAATTTGCGCAGCTGGCAAATGTTGTCATTTGAGACTTATACTCAGCTGAGATCATTTACTCGGAGTTGCTCTTCTGAGACACAAAGACCTTTATCAGTTTATCTTATGACATTATTTTTATGTGCCTTTATGAGGCACTGTGTAGGATTCATGCACCATAACTTTGGCATCTAAAATGTAGTTCATTGTTCTAAGTTCCTTTGCATCACTTCAGTGAGATAGATATCATCTTTTGGAGATGTTGAATTCTAGACAGAGATTATTTTATTACAAAATAGGCCTCTGGGACAGATCACATTGTCTGCTAGAAACTAGAAGGACTTCTGGCAATAAGGGTAGCTTAGAGTGGAAATTTGGGCTTCATCATCTGTCCTTTAGATGTCTGAAGCTAGATAAGATGATTGCCAGAATACCTGCCTCTTTTGTCATCTGTCTCACCTAACAGGAAAATTGAAAACCAGTGAGAACTGGAAACTCATTTTAGAAATAAATATATATTTGTGAAGGACAGTATCTGGAAGGTGCATGGTGGGGGCAGAAGTGGGGCACTGGGGACAGATATGTTTTAAGAACCTGTGAAGCTGGTGGGTAACTGAAGAGTCCTGTCTGGTGACTGCTATTCTGACACAAAGCAGAAAATGAAATTCAGCAGAAATAACCCAGAATGCCCACATGCCTTATTCAACCAGACCAGTGACCACAAGAATTTTGTGCAGAGAACATAAAATTTTACTGGGAGATTAGTTGTGACTTTCTGTTCCTCTGTTGTCTTAGGACAGTTGTAGCATTCCCAAAGTAACTGTGAAGATGTCTCCCTGTAAATGTGCGGTGTATTGAAAATCAAAATGCACAAGTTGTAATCATGTTAACAGTTCTAACTATGGAGTTTGGCTTTATAAAGTATCTTGTTTAATCTATTTCCATGTTGGAGGTCTGTTGTTTAATCTCTGCTATGTCAGGCAAAAGGGAGGCAACTGCAACAGCAGTGGTTGCGAACAACTCCCGGTATTTTAAATGATTGTGATTCTATTTGCTGGGCAATGAACCTTTCAAATGCTAGGAGTCTGTTTGCTGGAAATGGCTGATGTTTTTTCTGTAATTCACAAAAGACGCACGTTGTGCTTTGACTCTTGATTCTACTAGTTTTGTGGGTTTTCTTTAACCCACAGTAAACCCCACATAATACATGGGAGAAATAACCCAACCTTTGGTGCAATGATGTAACCTTAAGTTCACTGAAATAAATATAAAAGGCTGTTGTTGATTAGTGCTGAAATAGATCTCCAACCTAATGTTGAGCCGCAAGAATAACATGCTGATCAATGAATTTGCTGTTTGGGGGATAAATAGTAAAATCAGAATCAATGTGTAGAAGAACCAGCCCTTACAGGCACAGAACAGCCAATGGAGGATAAGAGAACCATGAGAAATAAGCAGTAGGATTTATGACAATAAATCTTATCAGACAAATTTGATTGCTTCTTCTGATAGCATTACCAAATAAGCAAATGGGAAGGAAATGGCAGACCTAATATAGTTTGACTTGAGTAAAGCATTTGGTATAGCATCCATGAAATCTCATGCAATTAATTCGAATTGACAAATATGTGGACTGTCACATGGATTGAAGATCAGCTCAAAGGCCATAAACAAAGAATATTGATGGATCAAGTTGAAGGGAGATACATAGTCATTTGTTGCAATGCTGGTAGTAAATCAGGGCTTGTTTAACATCTTCATTCCTGATTTGGAAAGAAGAATTCGTCAGCTCATTGGCAGCATTTATTCATGGCATAAATTGGGAGGAGATTTAAATGCCCTTGTGAAGAAAGAAAAATACAGTGGGTCAGAGATTGATGCAATAAAATAATAAATAAATTATAAAAGTGCAAGGCACCACTGATGGTATAATTTGAAGCAAATATTGAATGAGGATTTAACAATCTGTAAAAGATGAGAGAATAAAATATAACTGTTGCAGATAATGGGCACAACTTCAAAGGGCAGGAAAAAGGGCAAATGAAGTTATTGGTGCATATGTACTATTGCCTCATGGAATAAGGAGAATAGTCATATGTGAGAATAGTAGTTTAATTTTGAGCACAGAAACAGTCCTAGTCTATACAGCTCTGGGACTCAAAGCATACAATTGAATTTTTGGAATGATTAATGAAAGGAACTATAAGAAACTGAAGTGATAGCCAAATGGTGAGATGCAGTGAAGAAAGATTAAAATGGATAAACTGCGCTGGGGTAGATTAAAAGCATTGGATCTGTAAAAGTATTGAAATACCTTTCTGCCATGAATTTAGTAATCAATATGAAAAAGCTTAGACTACCTGAAAATATAGCTCTCCACATATGCTTAATTAACAAGTAGAAGGGTACCTGTTAGTCTCCAAACGTCAAAAAAGTACAAATCTCAAGAATGGAGAGGAGTTTTCTGTGATGCAGAAAAGTAGAAGCAAGAACAAAGGGAGAAAGTTGAGAAAAATACTATTAAGTGATTACAACACATTTGTTTGTCATATTAGAAGTGTATCATGAGGGAGCAATACTGCACAAGTAGAAATACACTATATATATTTCTTTGGCTTTCCTTTTCATGGCAGCATGCTTCACTTGCAGCGAATTTTGCTTCTTTAAGCAAAAGTCTCCTTTAGTGGGAAGGGTGTTAGAGAGATAAAATATTTGGGACTATACCATCTCCCATATGCAGAGCCTTTACCACCCCAGATGGTACACCAAATGCCAAGTCCTAGAAATACTACTGAATTATTACCTTCTAAACATGAAGCAGACTAAACCAGCACAGCATATAATAGATCCTCCTGCAAGTGATTCCAAAATTAAGGCTAGGTGCCTCATTTTATATACAAAGCCCAGATGGTACATGCAAACCAACTGTGAACTACATTGCTGGTGTGATGTTTAAACCTTACAAAAATGTATGCTGCTGTAACAAATGGCCTCTATTTACAAATGGAAGACTGAATAAACAAAATAAAAGCAAAGTTTTACAGGTTGCACTGAAGACTTCCAGTTAGATGGACTTTGGCTATCACTCTGTATGGACATTTTTATACTAAAATTAGGTGCAGAACAAGTTTTACCTAATTAGGAATATTTAAAATTAAAATACAGAATCTAATGTCTAAGCTCGTGAAAGTCTAACTTAAATTCTTTCAGAAAATCCCCAACAATGGAGCAACCACCCAACACACTTGAGTTCAATTCCTTGGTTGACTCAACAGAGGAAAAAAAGAATAGAAGCGAGAGAATGATTTTCAGCTTAACATTTGAAGAAAATGGGTCCTTGTGTCTGCACCAGTTTGTCAGTATCTATTGAATCCATTATTTAGTTTCAAGCAGAGATGAGAAGGTTTAATGACTAATAGTAAATAAAAAAAGAACTAGGCAGATCCATGCTTTCACCACAAGTGGCACCAGCTGGTTTAATGGTAATGGGACTGAGCAGAGGACAGTGCATACACTAATTTTGCAGAAGAAAGTCTGCATTGTGAATGTCCCACACTGAGAATAAGCAATATTAGTTAATAATCAATATCAATTGAAACAAAAGTTTTGTGAAGTAATGGGGAGTTTAGATGGATACCAGCATATCTTAGACAGAGGTGGTTTTTTGTGCAAATACTTTGTAACTGTCCATGTCCATGTGAAGATTTCCATGTGGCATTCTTAAGCTATTTCTCAGCTTCTCTTCCCCCTTTCCTTCCCCCCCTTTCCTTCCCCCCCTTTCCTTCTCCCCCTTTCCTTCCCTTCCATTTCCCCTTTCCCCTTTCCCCTTTCCCCTTTCCCCTTTCCCCTTCCCCTCCCCTTCCCTTCCCTTTTCCCTTCCCTTCCCTTCCCTTTTCCCTTCCCTTCCCTTTTCCCTTCCCTTCCCTTTTCCCTTCCCTTTTCCCTTCCCTTTTCCCTTCCCTTCCCTTTTCCCTTCCCTTCCCTTTTCCCTTCCCTTCCCTTTTCCCTTCCCTTTTCCCTTCCCTTCCCTTCCCTTCCCTTCCCTTCCCTTCCCTTCCCTTCCCTTCCCTTCCCTTCCCTTCCCTTCCCTTCCCTTCCCTTCCCTTCCCTTCCCTTCCCTTCCCTTCCCTTCCCTTTTCCCTTCCCTTTTCCCTTCCCTTCCCTTTTCCCTTCCCTTTTCCCTTCCCTTCCCTTTTCCCTTCCCTTTTCCCTTCCCTTCCCTTTTCCCTTCCCTTTTCCCTTTTCCCTTCCCTTTTCCCTTTTCCCTTCCCTTTTCCCTTTTCCCTTCCCTTTTCCCTTCTCCCTTCCCTTTTCCCTTCCCTTCTCCCTTCCCTTTTCCCTTCCCTTTTCCCTTCCCTTTTCCCTTCCCTTCCCTTCCCTTCCCTTCCCTTCCCTTCCCTTCCCTTCCCTTCCCTTCCCTTCCCTTCCCTTCCCTTCCCTTCCCTTCCCTTCCCTTCCCTTCCCTTCCCTTCCCTTCCCTTCCCTTCCCTTCCCTTCCCTTCCCTTCCCTTCCCTTCCCTTCCCTTCCCTTCCCTTCCCTTCCCTTCCCTTCCCTTCCCTTCCCTTCCCTTCCCTTCCCTTCCCTTCCCTTCCCTCTGATGCCTATTAGTGTGTGCACTCAGGCTGTGTCCATAATGCAATGAATTTAAAAAGTCAATTAGGGATAAGGCAGCAATTCAAAGACAGCACATAGTCAGGAGGCTGGATTGGGTGGTTCTCCTATGGCCCCAGGAAAAAAGCATGAAGAAAAATCAGGTGTTATCTGAGCTATAGTAGAATTCAGTGAAGAGTCAGCATTCAATGCCATATCACTGCTCTGCCTCTGATATTAGATATGTGAATATATCAAAGTCAGGACAGCCTCTCTAGGAGAGTGAGTGTTGAATTAGTAGCATTTGTTCTGTGGTAGCAACCTGATGAAAACAAAGACATACATATTGCTGACACTGTATCAAAAAAGTATGACAAGTTCTGATGATCAAATTAGTATTTTTTTAACTTGTTTAGGCATTTTTTCAACAGAAGGAAGATGTAACAGCGTGGTATGGTCATCAGGCTGTCACTATACGAGAGGCTGTTAGGGGCGGCTGTAGAAAGGAAGACTAGATTTGTTCTCTGAGTCAGCACCTTTAAAATTGAATATATTCAGACATTTGACAGCATATTGTTGACTTGTTCTTCTGTGACAGGTGTAAACAAGTGTGAATATGACCCCATAAATGATATACATTCAAAATATTCTGTACTTTTAAGTATATCAGCTTAAATAACGTCAGCTTCTCTGGGCAAATTTAAGCCATGTTTCATAATATCCAGTGTTACCAGAGCTCTATCTGCTTACCTAATTGCTGAATGTTTCGGGTCTTTTGAGTATAAAGGTCATATCTTCATGAAGTGACTTCAGTGGATATACACCAATTTAAACCAATTGAAAAAATGGTCCGTAAGATTTTGTGGCCAGGATTTCTCATAATAAAAGTCCTGGCAAATCTGAAAGTCATTATTTTAATGGCACTGCAGACAGCTATTGTTAAACATGAGGCACAGTTCTAGGGCAATTATGGTCTTATTACATTACTTTATAATTTGGCTTTTCCCATCTTAAATTACCATCATTGAAATGAGTTTGCCTTGCTCCCATCTAGCCAAGTATCCTGCACAGATAGTGTAGAACAGGAAGAGAAGCTCTGCTAGTCCAGACACAAAGAGTTAGTACCTTTTCTTTTTAAAAGTCTCACTTAGGAACAAGGCAGTGGAAAATTCTATGCAGAAACACGGTGATAGAATTTTGCAGCATTATGCACTCTGGCAGCATCTGTCTTTGCCAATGTTTAAAACTGCCAGCTGGCTGTAGCTGAGGTTTGAACTGATGGATAGAGTGAGAGAAAACTTGGAAAACTGGAATCCCTAAACCAATTTCTGGTATCTGTTCCAATAAGGAGTGTCGTAGCACGTATGTAGAATTCTTAAAACTCATGTCCTGAACACAAGTCATGTGTCAGCTGGCACCACGTCTCATGGCTTGCAGACTGCATTTTACAGGACACAACTACCCAGCTCACACAAGGGATCTGTCCAGCACTGAGGTCCAGGCACATGTCTCCCCATCTACAAGCTCTGGCCACATCTCCTCCATCTCTTCTGCTGACAGGGGACGCACTCAGATGAGAGCACTGTTCAGTACAGGATACCTTCCTTTTCAGAACAGGTGGTTTTCAGAGCTGTATAACAGCAGAGCTCCTCTCTGGGCTCTGTAGTACTAGTGCATGGAGTGAAAGGGTAAAATAATGGCTGGTCATGTAATCCCTTGTGATGGCACTGGCTAGAATTGCCTCTGTCAATTTTGTCACCAGTTTAGGTGTGATATTTAGGGATTATCTGAAACAGCAACGAAAGCCATAACCACTACAATATAAAAAAAGCTTAGAAGGTGCAATGTACTTTCCAATTACTTGGAAAATGTGAGAATGTGAGGTTTTGAGTTTTGCAGAAAAGCCTTCAGGTTTGGTTTATCTGAACTAATGGGCTCAAAAGGGGTCAGGTTTGGGTTTTGTGTGGGGTTTTTTTTTTGTTTTTTTCCTTTTTTGTTTGCTTTTGGTTTTTTTTTTTTTTTTTTTTAGTTCAGCTCCTGTAGCTTTAAGGGAAGATTTATTTGTCCCAGCACAGCTTTGCAAGAGTAAACTGAATTGTTGCTTGTTCATGCATCCTGATTAAGGACCTTACCGTCAGTTCTGTTCTCTCTGCTGAGGCTTGAAATGTTGGTATTGAGTACTTGCTATATCATCATGGTACTGTTTGTCTGAAATTGAGCTTGGAAAATGCGGAAGAAACTGTCAGGCACTCTGGCAAGTCTTGAATTGCTTTTCAATTCTGCTGTATTTACAGCCAAAGGCAGTAGTCCTTGAGGGGAGACATGATTAGCAGCAAAATATCCTGACTTGTCTTATGCATAGGAAGAAGGGCTGTAGATCCATGACAATGTGGGATTCAGGTGCCTCATTGGACTAAAGGGACTCATGTAAAACCTGCTAAAACGACACATGTCAAGCCTGCACTGAATATTTGGTCAGTGTTCCTGTTAGCAGGATAATTTGGGAATGGATCTTCTCCATTCATTAACCAATAATCCTGCAAACCCAAACCCATCTTGCTTATGAATGCAGATATCTCTTATTTACCCCAGCTATTCTTCTACTCCATTTATGAACATTTAGAAATTCAGGCAAATAGTGAGGGCAACTGCCAGGAAACTGAGGTTGCCAATCTCACCCTTTGAATAAGAAATAATGCATGCTGAATAGTCAAAGTCATAATTAAACGAAAAGTTTACAACAGGCAAGCTGATTGAAAAATGTTTGTACAAAGAACTTCAGTGGTTAAAGAAAATGAACACATTTATAGGGATTATAATACTTTTACTAATAATCTGCCAACAGAAAAAGGGTATAATTTATTAGATAAAATATTTCCCAAGAATAGTTTGCCCAGGTCTAAGCGTGAAATGACATACTGCATTCAATTCCATTCTGAATCTTTCATTTGAGATAAAGTGGCTTGCGGCTAGTAAAATATCCCTGGATAATCACAGAGGTCAGAAACTGTGACCTTGTTGTGTTCCATACCTATTTACAGTTCACTCCCACTGCAGGTTGTCAGGGCTTCAAGTTCCTGCTGTACTTGAAGTACAAAAAAAGAAGCCTACATATTTGACAATGTGAAAAACCCAACCATATCCTTTTTCTCCTAATTTAGACAATTTTTCTTCTTAACATAAGAAAATATCCTAGCCCATTCAATGTTTTATGTACCTTCTACGGTGCTAAACTCTTAATGATACCTAACAGTATCACTTGCCACATTGTTGCACCAAACCTTTCTCGTATTCTATATATTTGTTCCTATTTACAGTATTTGTCAAAGTTCCAGTACAGAAGTACTGAATCTAAGCATAAAAAAATGCTTAAGTTACTTTGGGAGAATGCATTCTGGTCATTTCTCTCTTCTAGTCCTCCCAAACCTCCTCAGGGGTGGTAAATCTTTTATTTTTTATTGAATGTGTTTTTCTTTCCTGCTCCTCCATTTAATCTAAGCAAATTTGATAGCCATAGGCATTTTATTTTATTTTTACCATCTGTTTTCCATTTTTATTAAATAGTTATAGTTTAATTGTTAATTGAAATTGCAAATTGGCCATATTACATTTATGCTATAATAATAGTGTCTGGATTTAAAACTGTGGGAAAGATTGCTTCCCAACTGTTCTCACGATGTATGGGCCTAGTGCCTTAAAATTGCACCTGTCCTATGGGGAATTTCCTGCCCTTCAGGTTGATCTCTTAAACAGTCAAGGTCCTGCTTGAGAAATAAAAAGCTCTCCCTTTCTGTTTGAGATGAGAAAGGTTGAAGGTCCAGCATAGTAGCCTCAAACATTTTTAAATAATGGAAGTCACTTGCACTAAGGTGGGTTCTATTATGGCCTGTTCCAAAACTCCTCCTCATTTCTGTAAAAAGGCAGCTCTACAACAAACATACGCTGAATTGTAAATATCTTCAACCAGGCTTGAGAGACATTTTATTCCATACTTTTTGGCAGTCCAGCATACTATTTCTAGAGACATTAGAGAGGTATTAGCAACTCTTGAGGGGATATTGAACACTGCAAACTTCCTCAATGTATCACAATTACAGAAACACCTGTTCTAAGTAACATTTTGCTGAGCCACCATGAGAATTCAGTGCTCAATAGCCCTCAAAATTTCTCATCTCTTTCCTGTGGTGAAGTACTTTAGCAACTTCTCTCTGGACCAGAATAAAAACCTCTTAAGGTCAATGGTTCAATACCTCTTAAAGTACAACCTTCTCCTTCCCTTCCCCCTCCCCCATCCTTTCTTACTTATAGTGCCTTCTCTACACACTTGTGATTCTTTGTTTAGCAGTGTCTATTTATTCATCTCTCTATTTTTGTTGTGAGGAAGAAAGGAAATAAGTAGCAGATTAGTTACTGCTTTAGTCTACATTTACACGTACAGGTGCTATATGGAAGAGAGAATTTATAGGAGAGAACAAATGTATGAAGAATGTTAAAATAATTACTATAAAATAGGAGCTCAGTCCAGGGAAACTTGGAAGTCCCATGCTGTGAGTGAGAGCCCTGATTCTTCATGAAGTTTGTGGGAGACACCAATTCCCTGGACATTACTGGCCAAAATTAAGCCTTATGTTCTAGACTTATTTCATGGTACTCTGTGTCTCATTTGTGTCTCAAAAAAAAAAAAAAGCCAAGAGTTTAGAGAGCAGGATGCTAAGTGCTGAGTGATATTGAAAATTTCAGTCTCTGTTTCATGCAACTCAGGCATTAAAATACTCTGAGTTTTTTGGTGTGGAATGAAAAATAGAAAACTGGTACAAATACATTAATCAAAGGCACTAGTAAAAAAGTCACCATAAAGCTGTCCATAAAGAGTACACAGGATGAAGGAGATTGGTCTCTGTTCTTATGTAATTTTGGACAAGACACTCTGCTGCTTTTTTTCCCCATCGTTTGTCTTGAACTTGTCTATTTGTGATAAAATATTTGAGGATAAAGACTGACTTTCTGTGTGCTTGTTCACTATTATACATAAATCTTACTGGTCTCATGATGCACTTTTGTAGTCAGTATTGTATATTGCTAGATGAAAGATCTGAGAATGGATAATGGGAGAAAAATGAACTAAACATCAAAAGATGCATTAAAAGCAATAAACAGGCACCCTTGGTGGGCACAAGCACCTGCTTCTTCTCCAGAGCATGACAAAACCCACTTATTCTGCCAGCTGTAACTCTAAACACAAAGTAAATGGGCCCCAGACTGGAGGTGGATGAGATAGAAATAGCAGTTTATCCAATAGATGTCACCTACTTTCTCTTCCTGGATGATCTGTGGACAGCCCTGGATTTAAGTCAAAGTACTCAGCTTTTCTAATTGTGTGAGAAAAGTTATTTTGTGTGTGGGACACTTTCTACCTACTAGGCTTGAGTAAATCACCTTGTTCTTTCTGTTAAGGAGGAGGAAGGATTTTAGGTAAGACTATTAACGTGTAAACATCTAAGTTCATGTTCAAAAGGAAAATAGATATTTTCTTGAACATTCCTGTCCATAAAATCACAAGGGTGAAGATTATGAAGATATGGCCCTTCTAGACTGGAGCAGGAATAAACCCAAGAATGTGAAACCTTAACTCCTTGTCTTGATAACAACAATCCTCAAAGCATAAGCTTTAAAATACAATATGCAAAAAAGAGTAAATACTACTGGACATATTTAAATTGATTTTATAAAATAATTTGTCATGTACAATGTTAATTAAAAGATTTTCTTTTTTGATTCTGAGGGAAACAATAGGCGTTACTAAGATAAGGTGCTTTATTTCCAGTTCCTCATTATGCAATGTGGCACTTGAGTCATCTTCTGTTACAAAACTGTAGTCATTAAAGTGTAGCGTGTTTAAGACCACTATCTCCTGCAATCCACTGATCCATACAATTGCTGTCACACTGGAGAAGGCAATATTTGATTTGACATTCGTTTCTTGTCCTTCCTTATTGTATATGACATACTATCTTCCCTTTGCATTTTACTTGCAGGACCATGGCATTTTAAAAGAAACAGAACAAAATCTTGTTGGGCTGTCAGTCATTGACCAGTTTTGGAAGACTTTTCTTTTGCTCAGGGAAACATGACAGCCACCATTTCAGACATGTTGGCTTTTCAAGTACCTCAGCGTATTATATGAAGTTTTGTTTGACTTCTCAACATGGAGCAATATGGGAGTGCAGTGGAAGTTCTGTACATGTAACTCCTTGAAGGAAGCACTTCACCTGATAGCTGAGATCTCAGCTAAGCTTTTTACCTTTTACCTCATACATAAATTTTCCATGATACTGTATACTCCTGCTTTTCAATATTTCTGGGAGTGATTAAAAATCCAATTACTCCCACTGGAAAAAATTACTTGCACAACTCCACTCTCTAAAGAATAAAGGAGGTATCTGATGAGTATTAGTCTTTATGGGGATTAATAAGGAATGCATGGTGAAGAAGCTCTTTCTTCCTGACCTCTGCAAGCTGGGAACAATAGTTTTCTATGTTAGAAAATACCATGATGCTAAAACTGGAATCTTTATAGAGCTTATGCTGCATTCCTTGTTAGTTTCTGAACTCTCTTATGGTTCTGTAAAAATCCCAGACAAATTCATTAGTGTTCAGGTCTGCTCAGAAACAATAGTGATGGGAAGTATTATGGTTATAATTCAACATGTCTGGGGTGGGGTAGGGAACACTTTTAATTTCCCTTTACTGCTGGTGATGGATTTTTGCAGCTTCACCTTTCTGTGCTGCCGATCCCGGCAGTCCCAGGCTCTAAACAATAAACAGCTTGACTTGCAGAAACTTTCCACTCCCTCTGGGAAAGACCACAAACTTACAGCATATTTTAAGCTGTTGTTCGATTTTCTGAGGGGAGAGAATTGTCTCTAGGCACAAATTAGTGCTACCAGGGGAAGACAGAGTTCAGCTGTTTATATACTAATATGCAGCAATTATGATAAAACAAAACTAATTCTGAAATTCTGCTGTAACTATGGTAACCTACATTCAATGTATTCCATTAAAAATATAAAAAAGGCTCCCCAGCAGAAGAGAGTAAATATTATCTATTATTGATTGATGAAGGTTTCAGACTGTGAAAAGTGGGTAATATATTCTTTGTGATGAAACACAGTTGTTAAACCTTCCTTTTTATTGATGATTATTGTCTGTTTAAATAGCATCAGGTAGTTGTCATTAATTTTCACATCTCTTTTGAAAAATTTTCTTCCTTCATTAGAAAGTCTCTATTTTACAAAGGATCTCTGAGAAATTCTTTTATTAGCCTTCTTTTATCTGATTTATAGTCTAGGACATTTCTGCTAGTATTTGACTGAAAGAGTTTAAAACCCCAAATGAACTTGGTATATTTGGATCATTTTAGTTTTAATAATAATAACAAATTCTGAAGGATTCTACTGTTTAATGAGGAAAAAAGAAGTTATGTAGATATTCTTTTCTTTACTCACTAGTTGTTATGGTTTACAAGTTATTTAAGTTAAATGTTGCAAAGTACCCATGAAATAAAAAACTTTTAAAATTCAGATGGCAGAAAAAATGTCAGAGAATAATGACGTGTGTTACTGGGAATGAGAGAGAAAAAATTGGCAGCACCAGGAAGGTACATTAACACAAAGCTTCCTATGCCCATATCTCCCTAGAGATCCATGGACAGAGCTGCTGAAGGGGCAAGCAGGGTGGCCATGCTGCGGGGCATTCCCCAAGGCTGAAATAAACCCAGAACCTGAGCCTGATCTTTTCCTGTCAAAACTGTTGCCTATACAGAGCTAGTTCAGCTGTCGCCACAGGACTCTTCATGAGTCTAGAGAAAGAGAGAGGGCTTTGCTTGGAGATTTGAACAGTCATCAATAGAAATTTAATCCATAGAATTAATGGAGCCTAGAAAATGGTTCAACTCACTGTCAACATGAGTTGCAATTTAACTGCTTGAACATGGTCAGTTAGAGAGGTTTAAGAAGCCTTCTTTGGGTGTGTCATCCTTCAGCTGCTGGTCTCACAAAGTGTTTTTCTCCTGTGTATGTCCTGACATATTTACCAAGTCTTGGAAGCTATCACAGGTACCCTAAGCAATTTTAAAGGGAATTGGAAACCTTTATGAACTGTGATACTGACCGGAGCCCTTGATCTCTGCTCAGCATGATGGGAACTTATACATATGGAAGAGAGATGACACACCTGCTAGAGACAACTTCATTTGAAGCCAAATGCCACTCATGCTATATATTCTGTATCTTCATGGGCATGACATAAGACAACAACAGTGGTGGGATCTATACTGTTGGAATTTCCTGATAGGGGCAATATTCAGGGTTCCCTTGTCTCCATTTTAACCAGACTTTTCCTTCACCCAAAGTGTCCGTGGGAACACAGCTTAGTCTGGTGCATCAGAGTCAGAGCATTACATGAGAGATAAAATGTTACTGCATTAGCTGACACATCCTGTAGAAGAGATACAAAAAGAGATCTACAGCAATATTGAAAAAGTGTCATGGAGAATTATTTTCTTATTTTTAGATCAAGACTGAAATCGCAGTTAGGATTCTGTAAAAAACATATTGATATCACTTCTGTAGAAAAAAAAAGCTCAGGTCTTCAGCAATGTATCCCTCAACTACCCACTGGTGACAGAAATGGGTTTTCTCTAAGCTGTGCCTACAGTAGTACAACACCATGATTCTTATTCAGATCCATTTAGGTTTAGCTGTACTATTTTGCTTTCTCAAAAGGAGAGAAAAAAAAGGAAAATAATGGTGATAGAATGTGGGGGGAAAGAAATGGTATTTTCATTTTACTCACAGTGCAAACAACCTGTCTATCTTCTTGTTTGGTTTTGTTGTATGAATTCACTCTGAAGTGATGATACAGATTACGAGGCTGTTATCCTGAATAAAAAGTGCTGCCGTTAATTCTCTTTTGCTGCAGCTATGGGCCATTCTTTCCAATAGCTGTAGGTGTCACTTGCAGTACTGTGACCCATCAGGAAATCTCAGGAAACTGAAAGAGTTTACACAATGGCCTGGCAAGAATATAATTTACAGGGCAGCAGAAGGGGCAACTGCCTCCTGATCTCAGATTTATTCCTCATTGCTATTGCAGAGCTTAAATAAATACAAGGAAATGTACTTTTCCTGCTGTTGAGCTGTTCTCCTGCCACTCCACGGTGAGTTTGAGCTCCCCAAGACAGTATATCCTCTGTTCTCTTGCTGCCTGCCAGTGTTAGAGCCTGTGTCAGGATTGCAGCCTTCTGCAGGGCCCTGGCAGCAGGGAGGGCAGGAAATGTCCATTGCTTTAGGGGTTCCAGGGGGGAAAACAAGGATGGAAAGCATAAAGATGAAGGAGGAATTTATATCTGGTTAGTAGCAAGTATAAAGGGGATGGCAAAACAGGGAAAAGAGGCAGCATCTGGTGGTGAACATCTGGGACTAGATATTCCATAGATAGACTGAACTTTTTATTAATTTTTTTTCCTGATGTTCTTTCATTTAAAAGAAAATATTTTTAGTCCCTGGCTTTTTGTATCCACAATAATAATTTAAAACAAGAGACACATTTTTCAGAGCTATTAATTTGTTTATACCATTGGGAAATATTTAGCTGCTGTATAAGAATTTGTGCTGCTCATAGTCAGATCATAGAAATTGATGGGAAGACTATTTTTTCTTATACCTACCTTTAAAATGCTGGGAAATGATCCTCTGAAGCTGAAAACCAAACTTATTACTATTGGGATTCCTGGAGATGGACAAATAACTTGTGGTTATTATCTTTCTTGGGAAGATTTGACTTTCTTTCTGATAATAATCTTTAAAAAGGTTATAACTTTTTGTTGTGTCTTTCTTCTTCCCTTCCCTCTTTGTTTATTCACTGTTCTGTCATTTTTTAATATTTAGTGGTTTGTAAAGAGCTGTGAATATGTGGTAATTGAAGCAGAACCTCTGAAATGATGAATGCATCACCATGAATGTTTTTTTTCCTTACATTGAAAGTAGCAATTAGAATGAGATGCACAGTGCAAAAAAAACATACTCTCCATGGATACTTCACAAATAATTCTTCTGAATCTTTTTGGTTTTCCTATTTTTTTATTAGCTACTAGCTGAAGGTATGCCAAAAACCATTGTAAAAGGAGTAGTAATTAAGGACTAAATTAATTTACTCTATAAAACTATTTGCAGCCCAATTTTTAAAAAATTATTTTTGATCTATGTGTGTGTATTTTGGCTGTCAACTAGTGGTTGGGCTCTGTATTGATTGTTTCAGGAATCCTCATGGATGTGTTTGAAAGTAAGGAACCTAAGATTCCCAGCCTCTTTTTTTTTATGGAACCTCCATCAGTTTGGATAATGGCTCGATGTGGCTCCTCAAATATAACTAAGAGCTCATAGTGTCTAGGTCTATATCTGTAGATTTACTATTGCCTTCAAAATATACTGTATTTCTTTACTAGGTCTGTTTGGTTTGGAAATTAAAATGTATCACTACTGGAATTAACTACTACTTACTAACCTAATTCTACCAGACTCTTTTGTTTCCCTCTTTCTACATTATCCAGCACATTTTATTCTGTCTCTACAGTGCTTCTGCTACAACTGAAGAACAATCAGCAGCTATGCCATGTTATTGCATTATACAAAATTAAGAAATTGAGATACTGATGCCTTTTCCTTCAATATGACAACAAATTACGGAAGAAAAAAAATAAAAAGAGACAGAATTAAACCCTTTACAGTGAATTTCCACAGATCTTGTATTAACACAACATACTGGTCTTGATCAAACAGAAAACAGATCATTAATGAGATAGTACATAGGGAAAATAATTATAAATATTGCTGTTACAATATTTTACATAGATTGCAAATTCATTGAATCAGGGACTGTCTTAATTCTTTCTGAGTAATGCCTGACACCTTATGATACTAACAAATATTAAAAAAGAATTTATAATATCAGAGAATGGAAACAAGCTTTAATATGACCAGAATTATAGAAGAAACAGATTATTAATTTTCACTTATAAAGAGCATTAACTGCTAGAAAGCCAAGTGGTCCTGCCCATCTAAAGACTCACAAGAACTGCAAGAAAGTGAAATTAACAGTTTTAGGATATATCATAATTTTAACTCTTTAAATTCATATATAGTGCTTCAAATGTATTTTGCTTTGCAGTCCAGTTTAGTTTGCTAAACAAACTAACTTCCTGTTTACTGATACTAGTTTAGCCTAGCATCTAAAATTAACATTGCAGGACAGCTAATTTTGAAACAGAAATAGGTATTATATTTGAAATAGTAAGAATTTCTATTTTGGCCTTATTTGAAGGCTTTCCATATGTCAATTTATAAGGAAAGGTAATGAAAATTTTTGTGTTTTCACAAAGCATTTTTCCTGTTTTCCAGCAGGCATTTTCTGATGAAAAACAATTGTACCACTAGATTTCCAGAAAACTTTTACCTGTGTAGACATTTAAGGAGTGAAGGAATGAGCACAAATCCCCAGATAAACTTTTGCCTTATTTCTACTGATTTGAAAATGAGATGGTATTAACTATTGTGTTTCTATTCTTTCAAATTTGGAAGTCAAACTTTACCTGTACTGGGCTGTGTTTCACAACCAAACAAAATTTCACCTGAAGAAAGAACATTTTCAGTGTGGACTATCATGGGAATTTTCGAAATCTCAGGAAGGAAACCAGCCTATGAGAGGATCCTTCTATTTTTTAGCACTGTATGGTTTTCTAGGTACATCTTGCCAAAGAAAATATTACCCCTGAAGCACTCTTATTATGTTTTTGTCATGAGAGTGAAAGAGGTATAACTCAGAGAGCCTCAGGCAACAGTGAATTACCATGGACTTTCTTATAATTGAGTGAAATATATTTACACTCTTCAGTAGGTGAGACAAAACATATTTTGAGTAAAAAAAGGAAAGTAAAAAAGTGTATGAGCCAAATTGAATGTGCTATATATTTATCATTAGGAAGGAGGGTAAATTAATGCATATGGAAGCAGGAATCCAGCAAAGCTTTTACAGTAGAAGTAAAAGAAAAAAGCTGGTGTTGTTATATTAATGATTACTAAATTATCAGTCAGATTGCTGATGAGAGACAGTCTGGCCGTTCAGGGGTGTGGGTGAGGACACTTGCATGCACACACATACACACCCCTGAAGATGTACCCCCAAACCTCATCTTTCTATGCAGGAACCACTCCCTAAGGCTGAGATATGCACCAGCTATTCAGCTGAATGTGTTTCACCTAAGACACAGTGCCTGACTGCTTTCTTATTCTTTGCATGTCTCCAACTGAGGTAAAACACAGAAAAATAAGCTCTTTCACTAAAAGGTACATTTACTTCCCATGGCTTAGCTCCTTGTAGTAATTTAACCATGTCTGTACTACCTGACCAAGGCTTTTGATGCTAAAACCTTTTCATTCTGGAATTTAGACTGATACCTTCTTCCTGTTTAAACTATGACTGAAGTTAGTGGAGCTTTCACACCTTACTTTTTAGCCCAGGCAATCTCATTTCTCTGCTTTGAGACACAAAGTGGAAAAGTAACTCCCACAGACATTAACTGAGGTTACTGGGCTGAAGTCAGATCTATTTTGCTATCCCACAGTAGAAGAAATAATTCACAGGTTAGTAATATGCTGGCATTGCATACAGACATGATTACCTTTGATGGCTTTTGTCTTTGCAAAGATAAACATGACAGAGCAGTTAATGTAATTACACTATGGTTAAGCACACTTATGATAAGAAAGAAGAATAAAAAATTCTGCTTAAATCTGATTGAATTGGAAAGATTTGTCGTTTCAAAGTAAAAATTGCAACATAAAGCAGTACGTAAATAAAAAGTCTTAAAATGAAAATTAAAAAAAATTACTTAAAACCACTTACTAAAACTAATAAAATTGAAAAACTGTGATTTAATAAACACATATTTTTCTCAAGCACTTTTTCGGTGCCAGAAAAAACAGTGAAGGCTTCCTACTGAATATAATTTGAATCCTAGAATTCCAGCTGAGGAGAAAAACTGACACACACACCATATAATTACAGAGGTATTTTTCTTCAAACTTTTTTTCTCTTTGATCTCTTCCCTAAATAATGACAAAACACATAAAAGCTGTGATGAGTGTATCCATATACTCTACTCTTGAGCACTTTTTTCTTCACTCATGTATGAGAACTATTCACAAAATATTTGTTCAAACGGGTACTACCAAAACCTGTTGGTTTGGAAGATGCTGCAGGTATTTCTTGTATCACTAGGGAAGAGAATAGGTCTGTACATCATCTGGTCCAACATGCCTGCTCAAGCAGGACCACCTAAAGGCAGTTGCCTAGGTCAACTTTTGAGTATCTCCAAGTATGGAGACTCCATAATCTTCCTGGGCAATCTCTGCCAGTGCTCAGTCACCCTCACAGGAAAAAGTACTTCCTGATCTTCAGGAGGAACCTTCTGTACTTCACTTTCTGCCCTTTGCCTCTGGTCCTGTTACAGGGCGTCACTGAGAAAAGTCTGATGCAGTCTTCCTCATTTCCCCTCTCAAGTGGTGTGTGCTTGCTTTTTACTCTCCTCTCTGCCCTGAACTCCACCACCATCTCATGGTTGCTGCAGCCATGGCTGCCTTTGACCTTCAGATTCCCAACCAGCTGCTCATTGTGATCACGAAGTCCAGCACACCACCTCTTCTCATTGACTCTTCTATCTCTTAGAAGAGGAAGTTACCATCAGTGCACTACAGGAACTTTCTCAATTGCTTAAATTCCTCTGTGCTGTCCCTCCAGAAGATATCAGGGTGTCTGAGGCCATGAAAACCAGGGCTTGTAAAGGTGAGGCAGTTTCTATCTGCTTGTAGAGGATCTGATAAATGAGAACTGACTGAGACTTTTGAGTAGGCAACAGACCAGTTCAGTGCTCCCCATTAAGGACATATATGAGTTTGGAGAAAGGGAGCAGTGTCAGAAAGTTGCTGACCAGACTTGAGAGACAAAATGTTCTGTGAAAAACACCATTCTCTTATAGGGCACTTCAGTAATTTCATTTTGTAAGTTTCAAAGGCAGGAAGACACATGCTCTACTCATACTACAAATAGGTTTCACACTTTGATGAAGAAAACATTACTTTTGTGATTTAACCCCCCTACCCCATATCGTACATGCAATTTATTCATTCTAGCAAGGAGAATAAGAAATCAGTCTTTAAACTTCAGTGTAATAAGAGTGGAATCCAGTGTAAAAATAAATTAGAGACAGAATTTAATTATTGCTTTTCTCTGCATGATTTGCTCCTCAGCCCCTTTGCAAACTTTCTAACACTTATTTAAAATTCCTCTCTTATCCCACATCTGTTGACATTATTTACATACAGAACTCTGATGCGTTTACCATACAATTAGAATAGATCTTCATTTTAATTAAATATCAATTCACGATCACAGCTTCAAGCTATTTGTCAGCACTGATAGTGATCAATAGAAGGCGATGCTGAACAAAGAAGACAAATAGATTTTCTGAGTAGTCAAATATTTTTCATTTCTTCACATACCCCATTTTTTAATAGAGGATGAAGAGATTAAATTTCTTGCATCCTTTTAGTTATTCCATGGCACATATTTAGAAAGTTGAAATGAAAAGCTAATTGCCACATCATTATGCTTAATTGACATGCTACCTTTTTCTCTGTAACTCACCATGACAGCTTCGTTTAACTGAGATGTGATGACTGCCTGTCCCAGGAGTAACACTTTCAGTAGCTGTGGGCAAATTCCTAAAAGGAAAACTTGGTTAGGAATGTGGAATTCACACCAGGCCCCTTGGGGCCATGAATCCATTATCTTGCTAATGCAAAATACACATAACACAGCCTTGTAACTTATAGCTTAAGTATATATCATACCCAGTTTACACTTTTTAATTTTTGTGCTGACATAATTTTTGAGCATTTTCAGGTCTTTCACCCACTGGTCTTTCACACACTGACACTTTTCAGGTGCCTTCACCCACTGACATCTGTCCCTTCACCCACTGACATCTGTCCCTTCATGATATGTTTATGGTCATATCCCTTCTCAGTCTTGTTTTACTCTACTGAACAAGCAAAGCTCTTTTATTCTTCCCTCTTGAGATAGTGCCCAGTTTCTGGTCAGCATTCTAGTAGTTCTCTGCGCCTCTTAAATTTACCTGCTTTGAAAAAGTGTCAACAAGGTTCAATGGGGGTGAGCTCATTTAAACACAGAGCTACATCCTCATCAACAGTGAACCTGTTTTAGCCAACATGTGTTTGCATCGGTTGCCTTTACACATTTGCATTGAATTGGAGACGTGCTGGACATTGTGTGATTGACTATTTTGCACCCCATACCTACTTTTAGGTCATTTGCAAGCATTTGGTTTCATCGTTCTGTGGAAATACTAATTGTTGATTCCAGAATATATAATCTTTCTTTTAGATTTTTTTTTAGATTGTTAGATTTTTGTAATAGATTTTCTCTCCCTTCCTCTCTGCCTCCCATCTTCCCCAGTTCTCTCTTCCTTCCCTCCTTCCTGCTATTGCTTCCTTTCTTGTATCCCTTTGTTATCCATTCCTTTGCCTGTCCATGTCCATACAAAAAAATGGCAGTACGGAACTTACCTTGCAATGAAAATTTAGTTCAAAGGGAATACAAGTAAGGAGAATCTTAGTGCTAAAAAACTTCTTCATGGCTTTTTGCATTTGATTACTGTAAATACAGACTGGAGAAGATACAGCTCCAGAGACACCTTATAGCAGCCTTCCAGTTCCTAAAGAGAGCTACAAGAGAGCTGGAGAGGGACTTTTGACAAGGGCATGTATGATGGGTCAAGGGAGAATGGCCTTAAACTGAAAGAGGGTATATTTAGATTGGATATTAGGAAGAAATTCTCCACTGAGAGGATGTTGATGCACTGGATCAGGTTGCTCAGAGAGACTGTGATTCCCCCATCCCTGGAAGTGCTCGAGGCCAGGTTGGAGGGGGCTTTGAGAAAGGTGGTATAGTGGAAGGTTTCCCTGCCATGGCAAGGCGTGTGGAACTAGGTGGTCTTTTAGGTTCCTCCCAACCCAAGTCTTTCTATGGTTCACTGAAATACTGATTACAGGCATTTGTATGCTTGAAAGATAATTCTTTCACATTTTGTGGGACATTTTTCCTTGGCAATTAAATTACATACATTTTGAGTACTACATTTTAACACTGTACACTGCTTCAGTTTGAAATCTTAAATTTCAAGACACGAAATTTAAATAATGAATTTCATTTTTAAAATACTTTTATTTTTCAAGAGAAATGGGCTGAGAAACAGAAGAAAGGGAAAGAGAGCAGAGGTATTTTGATAGTAACCTATTGGCCTGTCACACTGGGATAACAGATGAAAGGAGACTACAGCTCTGTGGAGAGGTTGGGAGGTCAAACAAAAATGAACCTCACTAATGGAAAGGTCTGTTTTTCAAGCAGTAAATTCATATCTGTATTAAATTTCTAGGCTGAAACATTTTAATACTGTTCTTGCCTCTAACAAATTTTAACATCACATTTCTAATAATTTGCTTGTGTTTTATTTCTGTGTCTACTGAATATCAATTTCTGTTTCATATATGCTGTTCCAGTAGTGGTACCTATTTACAGGCACTATGATCCTGTGTGCAAATGAAATGTGTGTACAATGTGTGTGTGTACAAGTGCATGCATTTACTTGGATGTTTTAAGTGATGGCTATTTAGAAAGTTCGAGAAGGGCTTCATGCAATGAAAAGTGAAATGGATGTGAAAGAGGGACTGAAAAGATAAGTGAATGAAGGGGCATAAATGGAGTGTTAGTTGGTAAATATCTAGCCAAATTTTCATTTAGCAGAGCTCTGGCTGAGTGACTCAGTATCTAATCCTGCTATACCAAAGAGCATTTATTTCTTAAAAAGGTATATTTGATGTAGCATATACAGTGATGCTGTGATTGGAACTCAGTAATATGTGTAGGGTTTACTCTAGCTGCAAATAATATGATTGAAATTTTTTTTATGGCTCATTAAATAGCTCTTTTATCTGTGTCAAATGGTATTCCCCTTCACATATAAATGCCATATTCTTATGTGAATATTTGCATGTCCATGTTTATCATTCACATTTTCATGACTATCCAAGCATGTGAACTAATAATTTTCCAGTAAAGTTTCTTACAGAAAGCAGATGTCAGAAGTCTGAAAGAATCCAGATAAGTAAGACCATGAGAAGTTAATTTTTAGTTTTGCAATATTTGTCCAGCTTCAGAAACAGTAACAATTAATCACACACCCTTTGATTCCTACACAGTAATTACGTCAAAATCCATTTCTACATATAAAAAATTACTACAAAGTCACACTTCATTATAAGACTGTAAAGGCCAAAGATGTAGTATTACTGGGTACTGCTAAATGTATTTTTACGTGACATTGTAGGACATGAGTGATGGGAATGCTCAGTGTTTAAAAGTTGCGAATAGAAATCCAAATGATAATCAACTTGTCTTTATAGAGTCACATGAATTAATTAAATGAGAATTGTATCTAGTCAGAAATTCTCTGGAGATTTAATTATTAATTAAATGTTCACAATAGAATTTTTATTTATGTTAACTTTGCAATTTTGAAATGTGCTGAAACAATAAAGATATCCACATAGATTTAAAAATAGATAAACTTATTTAAATAAATTGAATCGTATTCCTATTGCTAGCCAACGACAAATACCATCAAGTAAACACAAAGTGGGACTTAAACACCATAGCAGTTCTTCAATAAAGGCATTTAATCTGTATTTTTAGATAGCGCAGTTTTGAAAACCCTCTGCCTTCTATCTTTGCAAGCCTTTTGTTTTGTTTTGTTTGGTTTTGTTGTTGTTTTTGTTGGTTGGTTGGTTGTTTTTTCCCCCGCTTTTATTCCCTTTAATATGTTTTGGCAATTTCATACCTGTTTTGAGAAGGATTTTCATGCCTTCCAAATCTGAGACTCATCAATATCTCTTTCTTTCCCCTCATGTGCCTCAGCTTTTCTACCTTTTTCTCCTTGCCTGTGGTTCAAGTAAAATATTACAAATAATATTATAAACATGAATTGAAAACTCAGTTGCTGATCTATCTAATATCATATGAGAACATGGGCACTAGTCCAAAGTATTTAGACTCCTTACTGTCATATAGGCTTTGAATGTTCTAAAATCCCTTTCACTGACGTTTATTACCTCACAATTGGGGTGGACTAAAAGCATGCCCACAGGCAATTAAGGAAATTCAGCTAATGGCTGATAATTTATTAGGCCACTGTAATTCAATTCCACTATTATGTGCCTTAGCTCTTAGCAAGCTCTTTCAAATGAAGTTAATACAAAGGCTTTACTTAGTAGGTTTATGGTGGCATAGACAGGCCTTATCAAATTTCTCTAGGATATGTTATTGTATCATTTTTTTAAACAAAATTACAACCTTCCTGCCTATTTATGTAGAGCAGAAGTATTACCTAAAGCTATTTTAAAAAATAAATTAAAAAAATCGGAGTTTCTCCATTATAAGGGTATATATGTTATATACAGGGAGGATGACATTTAAAATGCAGTCTTCTCCATGCTCACTGATCCTAGGCATGATAACTAAGCAGTCCAATGTTTCTTGTGTGCCACTGGGTCAGCTGGCAGATACCAGTTAGCAGGTAATGGGTCCAGCCTGGTAAGCACTTGTTCCCATGAGTCACCCATGTGTGTGCAACTCTTCCCATGACTGCTGAAATTTGCTGCACACAAAAATCCTACAGATTTGTCCTTACCAGTTTTTGTGTTGGGTAACAAATGAAGTAGAAAACCTGTCTCCATGTGGATTGCTCTTGAATAAGATGAACTTGATGGAACATTCAAAATGCGGGATTCAGTGAGGAAAAGGATCTCTCTGTAGGTGAGTGTGACTCCAGTCCTAAATTACCCACAGTGAAACAGACTGGCAGTGTCATTAACAGAAAAGCAGGTGTAATGTTACAATTAAAATACTTCACTTCCCAGTTCTACCTACCATCCCTCTGTGAGAAGCCCACCACCTCACAGCTGCCAGTAGGGCTGATGATTACATAATTATAAAAAAAAATGCAGTCAGGAAACAAGAAACTGAGTTTCTATCAGACATATTTCTCAGAAAAGGCAGGAAAAGATTAAGGCAGGGAAGCACCCTAGGTAGTTACTGTAACTGTAGTACTTCCCAGAGTCATCCAAAGGATGGGACACTGCTGTGCCCAGAGATGTTGGGCAGGTGGTGGAGAAGACTGAATTTTTCTTTTCAGAGTAAAGAAAACCCAAAAATGTCTGCTAGCACTCACAGTTGTAAACAGTTTCAAAGTACAGGGAAAATCAATAGTAAGGCAAGAAAAAGCACACGTACATATCAGAAATAAACTAGCACAGAAATTTTCTGCAGTTTAGCCTCCCCGCTTACTTGTGTGAAAAGATGTTTTGCTACAAAGATTGTTTCCTTCTTTCTGTGAAAGTCAGGAGATGCAACCTGTTTCATGAAAAAATCACCCACCCTGTACTGAGCTCTGAGTATGCTGCATACACTTTCCTCATAGGGAATAATGACATTAAATAATAATGGAGTGAGGAATGATCTATGAGTGAAGAGGGCTATCTGTGTACCTGTGACAGATCATATTTCAGCAATTGTAAACCAGACTAAACACATCTCATTAAAAGACATGCTAGCTGAGAACACTATAGCTGTATGGAGACTGTATTGAAAGCTCTAATTCCAAGGTTTACGGAGCTGTGTTTCAGAGCTGAAGTTTTTTGTGCTGTATTGTCTAATGTCTACTAGTGTATGAGAGAAAGAAAAATTTAAATGGACAAAAAAAAAGAAGGGCTGTCAGAGTAAATCAGTCACCTAATATTTGCAAACAGAGTTTTTTTAACAATTTGTCTCCAAACAATGTATTACTTGAAATATTTTTCCATTATTTTTCCAGTTGAAATTGAGAGCCAGGGGATATATTGATCTCTTGAAAGAGCTCAAGATTTGAAAGATAAACAAGACTGTGGTGGCAAAAGGCATATAAAAACATGTCCATTGTACAGTGAGGGACAGTAGAGAGATGATGAAGTTAATATTGAAGCTACTTTAGAATGGAGAAACAGATTTTCAAGAAAACCTGTCCCTTCAAAGAAGACTGAAAAGGAGATAGACCCTTGAAAAGACAGTTTTAATGAAGTTAGCAATTTATTAGCTTAGGTATGTGGCTGAAGTATCTCAGGAAACTAAAGCTATCCTGGGTAGGACTTTGCCCTTAGATTAAGACATCCAAATGCAGATATCAACATAATTAGGAGGCTTGATGCAAGTGCCTAAATATAAACATCTCATGCTGCACCCTGTCCTCCATCTGCCAGTCCAGATGCGCACAGAACATTTCAAATGCACATGTGTATTCTTGCAAGTACCCTGGGTGACTAAAGCTTCATTATAGGTAAGGGAAATTTAATCAATAAGGTCGGTTGAACCTGGGGATTTGGCTCAGCAGATGCCACTAACCACGTCAACCAGGGTTTCACTTCAGCTTCTTGAATGCAGGCATCTTTCAGATGCCACAGAGTATCCAGAATATCCACATATAATACAGCACCTTACAGGAGAGGGGAGAGGAGCTGGAGGCCAGACATGACTCTCACATGTGCTTCAAATACCACTCCAAGTTTATGCTAAATAGAGGACTGGAACTCTCTGATTAAAATAGGAGCTCACAAACCTAGCAGATGGTCCATACCTATGTGTAGGTGTCTACAGTCCAGAACTGAATCCTGCTCTTGGGTTTTGGTGGTTTATTTTGGCTCTGTTTCCAACACATGCCATATCTTCTGTGATTTATTTCCTTTGTCAATGTGAAATGAAAAGAGAGCATATTAAAATATGGGGATCTGGGGACAGAGTTCACAAAGGACACCTCTGGCACAGCAGTTTGCATGATGGTGTTATTTAAACAGAACTCTAGAATATTGTTTATTTGAGTATTGAGTATTGATTTTTCTCCTCATAGCTACCCATTAATTAATTGACTTCTTGCAGTGTTAGGATAACAGCAGTGGGAAGAGTTAGAACTGAACCTTGGTCATAGCAGATGTGCTATGCTTTTCACTACACTACAGACTACTGCTGAGTTTTTTCTCTTTATTAGCTATTAGCCTGTCCTCCAGTGACAATCAGGAAGTCTAGCTTAAAGCTCATTGAAAAACAAGGACAGAACAAAACCAGGGGCTTCATCTTAATTAGGAATAGAGATGGGCTTCTAGAAGATTTACAAAATGACATAAAGAAAAAAATATGGGTTTTTTTGGGCCTTTGTCAACAGTATTCCTGAGGAACCTCTGGAAGAAATAAAAACTGCAGACCCTGAGGCAAGGTATTTAGTCTTTCCATGGCATGCCTTCTGCCAGAATTAATCTTCTCAGGAGGATTAGATGGTGCAGAGAGATATAAATTATATATAACTGTACCACTTTGTGGAAATTTGGTCTCTGCTGTCAACTCAGACCACTCTGGAAATTTCCTGCTCATTTTTATTACCTACTAAACTGCTTTACTGTAGGGCTGGAAGCGATAAGTTTTTTGATGTCAGAACTCACAGGATAATACCTTCTTGAATGGCTCACAGCTGTGTGAATGATGATATTGTCTGCTACTAAAGAAAAATCAGAGATATGGTCAATGTTTGTTATCATGTCATTTTATACATCATTTTATCACTTGCACTATCTCCAACATCCAGAATTGTCTGCTCAAAGCTTTTACCCCTTTACTGTAAGTTGCTGAGTTACTGCTAGCAAAAATTGCATTTCCTCTCGAAAATGTGTAGTGATGTAGTTAATCAAAGTAAACAGTGAAGGGATGCTGAACTCCACATAAGCTGAGGGTCTGATTCTGCCACCCATGCTTCCATTGAGCAGCTGCTACTGAAGCACCCTCACAGAGGATAATTGAAATATTCAGTTGAAATAATGCTACCCACTGTGTACAGGCATTGGGGAGTTCAATTCTGTATGCTAGATGCTGTGAGGGAACTCACAAAGAATTATGAATTACAGCAAAAAGAAGTGGTGAGGTTATTTTTAATTTCAAAGAATGACAGTAAAAGTTTTCATCTGTTAGTTTTCTTAGACTTTTTATGTTTGTCATGTAATGGTTGGCAAGCAATAACTGTACTTGCCTAGTGATGCTGAACTGTCAGTCCTGCTCATCTCTTTACGAGTGAGGACATACTTTTTAATAGCTGGTAATGGCTGCTACTGAACTTTGTCTGTCCTGTAGAGCAGGTGGAGAGATGGTTTTATGGGAAGCACTGACACTTCTCAGGGTCTGTTCTTGTGATAGCTTCTTCTAGTCACTATTGACAAATTACTTTGCTGCCTGCATATATTTTCTAGGCAAACCAGATTTGCAGCACATATAAGTATTACATTTTAACATTTGAAATCTAGCAGCTGAAGTCCCCTGATTGTTAAAAGAAAATTTGGATTTCAGATATATTATAGCTTCCAGAAACTCACTCTTAAATTAATGAGCCAGAGTTCTTCAAAACTTTTTCAAGTGCTGATTAACAAGGCAATGCAAACCCTTTAAAACTTTTTGCCCTTTCCCTTTATTAAAAGCCTGACATTTAGCAAAACTGGTTGATGGAATATGATGAATCTTACTACGTGTGCTGTGTGATGGAACATGATGCAAAACCTAACACAAAATCTGAACTGAAATATTGCCATTAGTTTGGACACCTACTGTTTAATGTGATTTTTTTTTTTTTTCTGAAGAAAATTACTCGCAGAAGCAAAGTGTTCCAAGATGATGTGGTATTGCAGGAGGATGGCACAGCTCCACATTAATCTTTTTCCAATTAGAACTTGGGAACATTTCTGGTGCCTGGAGGGCTCCAAGATTTCCTCAAATGTTACCTCTCTGTTAGCAAATTCAAGGTATTTACTCACAATTTTTTTTTTTTTTTCCAAAGGAGTTAAAGTGCAGGTGAAAACAAGAAACAATGCACTTGCTTGAAGTACAATGCAAAGAGCTTAGCCTTAGGCAAAAAGCCAAAGCAGGCATTACTGGCATGCTGGGTAGATAATAATAAATAACTGTTGTTAGAAATACAGTGCAATTATCCAACTAAAATTAAAGTACGTGTTTTAAAGGAAGAAAACAGAATTAAGGAGGGAAGTCACGTAGCAATGTTGAGTTCTGATGTCTGCAAAGACCAGAAAGGGGAAAGATTTGAGAAAACATAAACTGCTAAAGTATCAAAATGTGACCTGGATGAATTTCAAAACAAATTCTATTGAGAAGTTGTTAGAAATAAAATATGGATGGCTATGCTCAGATTCAAAATTCATATAATAATATAGAGTTGAGTTTCAATCATAAACACCTTTAGCTATAGAAAATAAATTTGGACCTAGAGAAGTCTCAGTTCATATAAAAAAATTGATATGAAATTTCAAAGTAATTTGAAAAGCAAAACTGGGCCATTTCTGTTCCAAAGAATCAGCCTTTGTGAATTGAGGAAAATATTTGGTGAAGTCAGCTACACTAAAGCACACCTGACCTCAGAAAAAGCTTTTTTGTAAATAACAGTAGTCCAAATATGAATTCAAATTGTAATGGCTCTTCATCTATTCTTTTAATACAGATTTTTGACATTATTTTCAGACATAAGCATGTAAAATAGCACTACTGACAGGACTTTGGTGATTAGCTAAGAGTTAAGAAAGAATGAAAAAAGAATATAATCAGTAAAGAAAGCTACAGCTTACAAATCCTGAAAAGTGAGGTGTGCCAAAACGCAAGTTATTTTGTGGTCATGAAGGAAATTAAAAGAAACATTTACTAGCTGTTTAAAATAAAGAGGGTGTGGGGCAAGAAAGGCAATATTTGTACTGGGTGCACACCATCTAGCTAACATTAAAACAACCTGTGACCTACTTTGTCTGACTACTAACACATGATAAATCTCTAGGGTCAACTCAGGATGGCCTGTGAAAATGAGGTATGGAAATAGGAATAGCAACATTTAATTCAAGTAAATTACTGTAATCAATTGGGCAGTCTAAGTAACAGATTAACTGTGAAAACTAGCACATAAAATTAGATAATAAGGATTCAGGTAATGAGTCTATTTAGAGAGTAAAGGTACTCTTCTCCACAATATGCCAAAACAAGTTGTGAAGGATATTAAAATTGAGAAAATGAGAATGCCAAGCAAACTTAAAACACTTTTTGATAAGATAGTGTATGTTCCCAGTGGGGGTAAAAAAACCAAAAGAATCTCTTTGATCTTCTAAAAGAAACAGATATGCCACATGGGAAACTATTAAATCATATGGAGAAGACAGCTGTAATTATGTGAAAATTAACAAATTGGCCAAAAGTTAAACAACAAGGGATTATGTTAGGAAGTGAGACTCTTGGTTTAAAAGGAAATTTTCAATAGAGATCCTCAAAGGGATTTAAGAACTGATGTAAATGTTAATTTTTCACTTGAACATTGTGGGGAGGAATGTGAAGATGCAAGCTGGGAGGCACCGTAATTCAAAAGTCTGATCTATTAACACAGGAAGAGCTAGTTGTCTTAGAGGATGGAATTACAAAGTGGGATGAAATCTAATGCATCTCATGCAAGGTCATGCATGTACTATCAGGTGTAAATTTACCACCTGGAAATGGTATCTTAGTTGATTTAATACTATAAGGGTGCCTCAGAGCTATGAATGAGATGTTGTGAAAAAGTAAATATGATAGAAAAATGTTGGAAATCATAGAGAAAGCACTGAAATATTAGTTGTACAGTATAATAGTAAGAAAAGCCCCCATGCTTCCACATTATGGGAAGGTTACTATTCTGAACAGGATCATCTGTAAAGAAAGCTACCAAAATAATGAAGTTAACTTTATGGGTTAACCTTTTGCATCTGATTTGCTACAGGAGAAGCCATCAGGACCAAATAATGTCATACAGCTGACCAGTCCTCTGCCACTTCACAGTGAAGACAGTGGGAAGGTAAAGGTGTGTCCAGCTCATGTTACCTCTCTTAAAGACCTCAGTCTCACATTTGATCTGACAGTATTACAGATCTTAAATTTTACAGATTCCTTTTTACTGGCAGAGATTTCATTTCCACAGACATCCACACCCGGCTGTGAGCTGACCAAGATGTATGTATACCAACTGACTGGGATTATGTTTTAATTATGAAGCAAGGGCTCATATAATTGAAATCTCAGTAGTTACAGTTGCTGTAAGAAGAAAACTGTCCTCATCTATTCTATTCCTTAGCATTTTTTCCCTAGAATGATCCATATTGGTTGAATTAAACAGCTGCAGGCTTTTCAGATGTAAGGGCTTTGTAGCATAAAGTGCAATTACAGCCGGAGCTGGAGCTTACATGACTCCGGAGAGACCCCAGATTTTATGGGATCTGTGATGTCTTTCAGATGAGGAGTCCTACTAATACTGGTGGGTAAAAACACAGCAATCATTTTATTCAAAGTAAGCATTTGTGTATAATACATGTACTTAGGCTCTGTCCTGGGAACAGCATTTCCTGCTTCTGCAAAAGCAAGAAAGCATTAGCATGCTGGAGACCGCTGCTCTCTGACAAAACAGCCCATCTTTTTTAAGTTGAAAAGACTTAATCTCTTATGACTTCCTAGTAAATCTGGTCTGCAAAATGTCAGTGATTTTGCTCAAGCAAAAGCACAATGAATCATTTCTGGATGTCATGGTTGAATATAACTTTTCTGACCTAGGACATGTCAGATGAATTAAGACAAGGATGCTAAGGTTGACCTTGAACCAGCATTTGGCCAGGTCTTCAAAGTATTAGAATACAGGATGCAGATGAACCTTTCTCAGGTTTCTAAACTTGAAGAGAAAATGTCCATACAGAATATCTGTTGGATGCTGTTCTCCAGGATATGCTCATGCACAGAAATTCTTGTTCTATTCAGCCAAGGATTTTTTGTCTCTGACCTAGAGAGTAGGGAGGTCACCTACTGTGAACTGCTGCATAGTCTGAGAAGAGGAAAGAACAAATATAAATTGTAAATCTTCAGCCATTTCATGGCTGAATTGTTTGCTTTATTTGCCTTTATTGAAGATCAAGAATTTTAACAGTAGCATAAACAAGGTTGGAATATTAGACAATTCACTGATGACATTTTCTCAATTAAATGATGTGCAAGAGGTGTGATTGATTTAATTGGCTTTTAGTTGTTGGCAATGTGTTCTTATATCCTAGTTCTGTTTATCTTAGTCTTTCTCTCTTAATGGTAGAAAATGCAGTCACTTTTAGGTGTGTAATTGAACTGGAAGGTTTGAGAAGAAACATACCCCAATTTTCAGTTTTGAGTTAGACTTATTATTCTGTTATATTTTCATTTAATTTGCTTGACATTCTACTCTGTATTCAGCAGAACAGCTATTTGCTTGAGATGAATTTCAATTACCTTCTCATCAGTTGTTTCTTAAATATTATATTTCCTCCCCTTCTTCAGGAGATTTCTCATACATTATAGAATTCCAATCAACATTCCTCAGAGCATCCAGCTTTCTTTAACCGTCCTCTTTCTCAAAGTCAAAACACTTCTAGTACACAGCATTCTCTCATGAGTATTTCAAACTCAATGATAAGCTGATAAGTAGATCCAGGACACTCTGTCTTAAATGTGATTTCTTATATTTAGCTGATTTCTTAGTATTAGACATGAAATAGCCTTGGACTATAAAACCTGCTCAAGGAATTACTTGAAACAAAACATCTGCACTAAGAATATGTAACAATTAAGAATGTGTTCTTCTTTATAATTGCATTCCTGTTATCCTAATCAATATCAGTGTAATTAAAATGCCTCATGATCAATGTTTCTGCCATGTTCAGGAGGTGTCTCTTATCTTTAAAAGGTTTCCATGATCTACTTTTTCTAACCTCACTAAAGGTTCTCTGCTGAAAATCATTTGACTTCCTATTTGGCTATAAATTACACTTAACTGCCTCAATTGTCAGATAAAATTGCAGGTTTTCGTTTCATGCTACCTATAATCACTATGTAACTTAATTTTCCTATGCACTGCATGGTATTTTCACTGCAAGAATATTTTAACTTTTTATCAGGTACTTTTATTATCCTGAATGTAATATCTGTCCTCCAACCTTAGGTAGACTTTTACTTTTTTCATATGTTTTTAACCACCTGCTTTGTACTTACCATCCCTACCAGCAAGCGTTTGGCTTAATGCATGCTGTGAGTTCTGACAGGAGATAAAACACAGCCTTTCAGCCACTACAGAACCTGAATAATTCTGGCTTGATGTGTCTTTACCAAGCTGTACACTAGTGCCAAAGGCCTGCATGAAACTCATCTGATTTAACTTGGAAATCTAAAATTTAGACACAAAAGGGTGATCCAGGCACCCGAAGCTCCCTTTCTTGTCAGTGCAGGGAGATACCCACTTCCAGAGAGATAGCGACCACATCCTCTTAGCAAAATGGGGAAGATTCATCCTCTGGAAACCTGACATCAACAACACTTGATTATGTGGGATGGATCCCATCTATGGACTCTGCAGGCTCACAGAATCAGTTTGCTGTCATGATCCCAAACTATCGTCTTTGGGGTCCTTGTCTTACTCCTTTCATTTGCGTGCTCATCTAAATCCCTCTCTGCATGCTGGCAATTACAATGAATGAGAAGTGATGTCTGGAGTGCAGCCACCAAGACATTTCAGTGCCCTAATCACAGCTGCAAATGAAAAGGTGTTCTTTGGCCACACACTGTCAAGTGAAAGCTACAGTAATATTTCTGTTTCTAGGTAACACCTAGTCTCTTTTGGTTGTGGTACCTTTTTACCTTATATCACCAGCAGAACATGCAGAATAGACATATTGGAAAATTCCTAATTTTCTAACCTTTTACAAAAGTTTTAGTCATATTTTCAGCTTTTGTAGACTGATACTTCTCCTTTATCTCAGCTTATCTGGCAGAAATGGCTATCTATAAAGTGCTTCATTGATCCTTTTAGTATGAATACATCTCTATTTTTATGTTCAACAGCATCCTCGCATGTTAAGTCACAATCTCCCTCCTCTCCTCAGCCTTTCTCAGGTTTTCTGATACTGAGTGACTGAGTTCTCCAAGACTATTAATCCACTCACTCAGTTCTAAGTACTCACCCTACCTTTGCTTCTTTTGCAGACTTTTACTTAGTGCCTTTTCTTTTGACTTCCCTTTTTTTTCATGCCATGCCTTAGAAATAAACTTTTTGCTGTGAATTCACAGCCTGTGCACCTTTCTTGATGTTGTGACTCCCTTTGCGTCTAACTGCATGTCCTCTATTAATTCCCATCAATCTTCACAAGAAAATCAACCAGTTGCTCTAATTTGGCTGTCTGATCTTCTAGTAGCCCAGCTAACTGAAACACCCATATACAAAAAGTATTTTATAATGTCCTCAGCTTGATAGCCAGGAACATTTCACATTCTATATGTTCCATTATATATATGCTGAACTTCATAGATACTTTCAAATGAAATAATTCACAAATAAACATGTCTAGACCTACAAAGGGATAAAATAAAGGCAACCAAATGCTAAGGATTAAGATACTTTCCAGGCAGGTTTCAGTGTTTTTATTTAAATTAACATCAATTCAGAAGAAAACATAAAAGAGCATTCTTTAAACTTTGAAATGACTGAGCATAAACTGTTTGCCTGTCTCTTGTTCTCAAAGAACAATGAAGAACCTGGTTCTGTGCACTCAAAATCTGCTGATTATCTTGTTAAAAAGAGTAGGCAGCAGATAATTTTCTGCTGCATCAAGTGGGCAGAAGCTGGGTGCCCTGGAATCAAAACTCATGTGAGCTTGCTGCCACATTCCTAGACCCAAGCTCAACCCCCTGCCTTAATTTCGCTGTGACTGCTTCTGCAAGTTGTAGGACCACACGATTCTGAGCTCCCCATGTTGTGCTGTTATGCTGTTTTGAGAGGCCCTCCAGTATTGACTGAAGACTTTCAGGCTTTTGTCAGGCAGGTGACAGCCCCCACCCTATGCCTCTTGCATAAACTGCGGATAAGAGATTCATTATAAGGAGCAGAACCAGGTAAACCAAAGAATTGGAGTGTACAGTCACCGCACATTAGAAATATTGATGCTTGAGTGGCTTGTCTGTCTGTTACTCATCTTAAAATAACAGTCCGTATTCTATAGTTTCATAAATATATTGTTGTAAGTTTTAAATTCTTTAAAAAAAAATTCTGAAACTTATTTTCCCATTTTTGATGTTCTAAAGAGACCAAATAAATAAATAAGAAAATATATAACAAATAATAATTAAAAAAATCTGGCCAACAGTTTTATCCATTTTGTCATTCAGTTCATCTACCTCTACAATAATATCTAAACAAAATTAATGCTTTAAAAGAAAAATTTCTTCTGTTTGTAAAAAGAAAACATATGTGTGACATCTAATTTAAAACCCTTACAGTAATACACCAGCAAGTTTTAATTTCTCAAAAATTAAATTTCCTTTCTGACAAATTTAGGGGAAAACCAGTTGGAAGTAAAGAAACTAATTTCCTGAAACTACTTTTGAAATTATAATGATATTAATTTTTATTGCCGTGGTTAAAGTGACCTTTGTGAATCTGTGGACTAAATGTAAAAGGTAAAAAATAGTGTGTATCAACGAGTCATATATTTGGATAGACACCCTGTCAGAGTCTAAGTCACTGTCAGATGCAGAACTCTTAGAAAGGTAGACATAACTCTTTGGTCAAGAACTAAACTTAACCCTTTCTACCTGCCTTCATTTCTGAAGGTCTTTTAAACTTGTTGGCAGATTAAACTGTGAAAGCTTTCATCATTGTGCGTAGAACGTGTCTCCCTCGTGCTTCTTTGAAAAAGCTCTCTGACTTCCTTGATGTGGAAATCTAATTTACATACCAGTTAGTTTAATGCTGAATCTTTTATATGTTATTTTTATTAACTGAAGAAAAAAAGGTATTTTTATGATTCCTGTGTGATGCATCACAACAAAATGCCTTTTTGGGGCAGATTAGTAGATTTCAAAGATAGTCTGTAGATTTGGGGAGGTGACTTTGAAAATGTTGAGAAATGGACAGACTGTGGAGACTGTATAAATAAAATAAATTACTGATATTATGATAATATCTGCAGATGTACTTTAGCAAATAGAGCTTCTGAGAATGCACTCCTTTAGCCACAAAGTACTAGTTTCAGGTAGTGTGTGCTCAGGTGTGATAACGTCCTTGGTCATTTTCAGAAAGAGTAAAAACTTAGCAGCTAAATTTAAAAAACTGACAAAATATAGTTTTAACAGAATTCTGTGCTTATATCAAATTACATATATGTTGTATTTATAATTTGCCTGATTCAAGTTATGAATTGAGAATAACATAGAAATTCTAATTCTGGGTAAAAAAAAAAAGTCTGTAGAATGCCCATTGCTGGAAGTCTAAAGAGAGGTTAGATAAATATCTGTTTGGTACAAACTTAATTGATCCAACCTTGGATAACAGAGATGTACTCAGTGACCTCCCGAAATCTCATTCAACCTTAATTTTCTGTGATTCTATGCTAAGAAACATTTCCAAAGAGGGATAGAAATCTAATCTTTGGAACTTGCATGACACCTGAAAACACTGTGAAGTAGATTCACATCTGATTCTTTTTAGATATCGCATTTGCTTGAATGCTTTTTTGAAGCTGCTTGGTCCTTCACACCTCCTTTGTTTTATGTAGTACCCAAATATAACCAAGACTTAATAGAGAAGCTAAAGCTTTTGATATTAAGATTTTCACTTGTTGAACTTTATTTGCGAGTTTATTTTATGCAATGGTGTACATTGGCGAAAATATTCTTCCTGACCTATGTAGCAATCAGCCTACACTTCAAAGCGTGACATTTGATTACCTTGTCTTAACATGCAGAACTGCAAGTGTTATTAATGGTCATAAAATTATCCAACCCTTTTAAAAATCAGACACAGTATTTGACTTGACGACCTTCTGCAGTCATGAAATTCACATTCTGATTGAAATTATATCAGTCTGGAGGATCTGACAGAGCTCTGGTGCAAGTGTCACAGCTCTGCCACTGAGGTGGAAAAGAATCTTAATGAGCTGTTATCCAGGAAATGTAAGCATCTTTGGGTTTCACTGTTTTCTGATTTACTCACAAAATATAGGCCACAAAATGTAAGTTTGAGATACTGTGTGTTTTCACTGGTAGTGAACAGGTATGGAGTAACAGTTCACCAGCTTTCCTGCCCCTTAGCACCATGTTGCATGCACTTGAAAACCAGTGTGGTGAGCAGTACAGATGTCGCAAGGGGAAGCATATTTATGCACACCTTGTAATCATGGTCAACTGGGGCATTAAGGGTTTCTTTACTAATTTTTTTTTCATGTGTGAAGGGCAGAAGAGCACATCCTTTTGTATTAACTGTTCCCAAACAGGAGCTGCCAGAGGGGTTAGTATTGGTTGAGTAGGAAAAAGTACTCCTCTTAATCTGGAAATTTGATGGCAACGTGTCAACATTAGGAATAATTTAATTGCCAATTATCTGAAAACATCTTTTTATCCATCAGATTTAAATCATTTTTCATATGGCCAAGCCCAAATCTTGCCCTCATGCTAGCAAAATGAAAAGTCATTCATAATGCAATAAAATTATTTGCTTTTAGCCTCAGATGACAGCAATGTATCAACTTAAGCATTTATGATAGAAAATGGTTCCCTGCATGGTTATTATGCAGAGGGGTGGTCAGGGTGTTTGGGCTGCAACAGTCACACAATCAGCTCATTTCACAAGTTTTCAAGCTTCTTCGTGGCAAGAGACTGCTTCACTCTCTGCAATGCAGCCCTGTTTAGAGCAGGCTCGGCTTTGTGAATGCAGTGAACACAGGGTGATGGATGGAACCTGACGCTCAGGGTTTTCTGCTGGTTGTCTGTAGGTTAGTCCTGCACTTGGTATTGGGCTGTAATCGTTCTGCAGAGACAACACGGTGTCAGTGGGGAGTGATGAACCTCAGTCACCTGTGTAGGAGCACACATTAAACCCAGAAGACTGCTCAGTTCTGTAGCATATTACCTTCCCCCAGGGGCAGCCCCAGGTATGAAGGGGCTCCATGTCCAGGGCTGCTGATCTGGGTGTGCAGTGTCAGATTCCAAACACCACTGTCTCCACGTGTCAAGTCTGAGATGTGTCTTCCCTTACTGTGGACAAACAAATGTACAGATATGTACACACACAAAAACTATGTCCAAGATGCCTGTGGGAACTCTTCTGGGCATAGGGACCTTTTAAGCTTTAGATTACTTGGATTAGGTGTTTCAGGAGGGCAGGTGTGGCATAAGGTCTCAGATGAACAACAGCAGGACTGTCACAGTATTTTTACTTCTCATTTCCATTTTCTAACTTATTTAAAATAGTTGCTACTTTCTCCCCTCCGTGTCAAGTGTTTTCTGTGGAACTTGAATCTGGCTTAAGGCAGAGTTCATAAAAGGCAGGGGCTGCATGTGCTTCCCCTTCCTTGCATCCTGCCTCCTTCTCCCTACAAAGGTTGAGAAACTGGTCTAGCCACCCATTTTTTTCCTTTAAGTAACTTCAGCTCACAGGATAAAGTCTTTAAGTTTGGCATTTTAATCTCAGTGTTTCGATTTTTATATTGAATCAGTATGGAAGACCAAGTATAAGTTGCAAGTGGACCATTCTCACCAGGCTACTGCTCATAGTGGTGTGTAATGGCAAACATTTCTAGGCAGGGCATTTGAAAAATTAATAAATGATATAGAGAACTGAAGCTGAAGAAGAAGGATTATGTTTTTACCAAATACAGCTGTTGGGTCTCTGCCTCAGAGTAAGAGAAACCCATAACAACAACTAGGTATGGCAGCTCTGTGTTCACAGATCCCTCCCTGCAGGCGAGGCTGTTGGTGACTGATTACATATTACATATGAAAATGCCCCATACACTCATTCTTTTGATAATCATATATGCTAAAAATTTCTAAATTGGCAAGGATTAAGCATTGTATGCTCTTTTATTGTGAACTGAATCTCTCAGACACCAATTAACATTTCATTGCTAAGACTAGTCAATTTGTTGCTTGTAGCTGTGGCCAAATTTCTGCATTTGAACTTTAAACTCTTTGTTTGTATGGTCTGTGCACACCAGAATATGACAAAATCAGCTAAATCCTCTGCAAATAAGTAAGAAAAGGCCAGGCTGTTGCTGAATTAATATGATCTTATTTCTGTACTATTATAAGCTTTACATATTTGTTGTTGTTTGTAAATAAATGCAAATTACAGTCCTGAAGAAAACCACTTGGATACATTGGAAAAGCCTGGAGAAATTAATGGGTCTGATCTGATTGTCAACAAATAGGTGTTGAGTACTATTTAAGTGTTGCTCCAGGAGGGCACAGATCTCCCTCAAGCCCCATGTTATGTCAATCAGTACCATGTCTCTGGTATCCTACTACATCCCCAATGGTTCAAAGCAGGTACAATTCATGTTAAGTTTGTGGGTTCCTAAATTTAGATGTCCAGTTGTGGGACAGAGGTGCAGAATGGGATTTTGTTGGCTAATGTGGATACTTAGGGTTACTGTGTACATGCAAGAGTATCTGAGATGTCAGCCTGGAGCAGGAAGATGTGGCACAGAATTTACAGGAGATTCATGTTCTTCAAGAAGGGCAGATGAAAGTGAAATTGGATAATCCAGGATGGCACCTGGCACCTAAATTTAGGCAGCTGTATAATGTCCAAGCTATCTAATGGCAAGTTTATTCAAGAAATAGTGGAATAGCAAAACTGCTAAGTAAGTTATGGATTAAAATTTTGGTAGTGAAAAAATATATAGTTTTATTTCTATTTCTGTTCTGTCTTTGAATTTGTTCACCCCTGCTTTTTAGTTATTTATTTTACCTGTGCATATATTGTTTCCCACTAAAATATAAACGAGATTACACTTTTTATTTGAAACATATATTCTCTTTAAGCATGCAGTTTCCTCAGGCATATTGCTATATTTGTGCCACATCAAATGTTGATATGATGCAGGAGAAAATTTGTTGTGACTGCTTATTTATTTGTGGGTTAGTACAGCATGTCGAGGCACACCAAAATATTCTATTCACATTTGTATCAGGAAAAAGCAATTGTGGTCTTTGAAAATTGGAAAAATAAAACGTTGATGTTCATGCTGTATGGCAAAAGGTGCTTTTGGAGAGGTTGTCTTGCAAGAAAGGAATAATAATCTTTTAGATGCACTATTTCAAAATGAGTAGCTGTATTCCAGAAGGGTTTGTTCTTTGTTTCCCATGGTGATCCTCTTAGTTGGCAGTGAACCAATATTCACAGAAGCATTATACAAAATATGGCCAGTGTACCCCACTCCACACAGCTGATGCTGTGCATACCTGTGGAAAAAAATTTGTAGTTTTTTGTGTAACTATTGAACATGTGTGGATAACTTGGCAGCTGTATATCAACCATGCAGTGTCCTCTTCATAGTTCATCAGTCAGCCAAGAAAGCCCTGCCACCTGAACAGATAAAACTGTCTGAATTTATAAAAAAAAATTTTGGACTCCCTTTTACCTGGTGTGTAATCTGTCCCCTTGCCACTAGATGTGGTCAGCTGCTCCATGCTGAGGATAGTCCAACAACAGTTAAAAGGTATACAAAAAGTTAGAACACATAATAAGTTTAAAAAAAGAAAACAAAAAGAACAATCTTAAAAGATAGATAATCTTTCAAAAACTGTCCCTTGGTACTTTTAGGGGAAAGCAAATACTTAAGTCTCATGGGTTTCCTAGCAATACCTTGACAATAATGATTCACAAGCCATGCTGCTAGCTCAAGTGTTTCCCGTGGTATATTACAAGTATAACCGTTTGAGCCTGGGACATATTTAGTCTTTGTGATACAGTGTCCTCACAGTTTCCTGGGATGAAGCCTTTGAATAGGTCCTTTCTGGAAAATGAAAATTTTCTCAAAAAAAAAAGGATTTTTACTTGGTTAAGCTTCGATGATCTTGGAGTGTGGCAAAACCAGCCACTCAGATATTTAAATATGTGCATATGAAGTCCACAACACTGACTGTCAGTTACAACATATGCCCACAAAGGCTGCAAGGCTAAGTGTATTCTGCTATCATAAGCATAATTGGTTTCTGAAACACATGATTGACAGGAATAGACAAAGGCAAGAGAAGCAGTAGATCGATTTTCCACATCTTAGTGTAGTCCATATCTCTTCAGAAACATTTTGACACAGCAGGTGTTTTTAAAACACTGACTGAGGGCTGTAAATACCTTTTAGCATGTCCATGACACACTAATAAAAAAGCAGTGTGTTTTGCCTTCAGAGGGATGGACTTCCCTGCTGTCAGCCTCCCAGTTCCCTTGGTTCATTGCCTGTTCTCTTTTAAACTAGGACACCTATTGTATAGTGGGGTATAAAGAGGAAGATGTATTTCATCTTTTATAAGGAAGTCCAAGAGGTAAAGTCAAAGACAAGAATAACTGAAAGATGTTTTGTCTTGTGATGAATAAGAATTAGATCCTGGTATCACACTGTCAAGCTGCACCACAACTATCCCTTTGTTTAGGTTTTGTTCTTTAGCACAAGGACTTAAAATCTTATTCATCCTTAACTTCAAGGGTATGTGCTTTCTTTATCAGCAGAAAGAACAAACTCAAACCAAATGTCACATGCATTTGGAAATTCACAACAAATGTAATAATGAGTATTAATGCTCAAGAGGGAGATATTTGAGCTCATGAGAAAAGAAAGAGGCAACTTAGATGTGGCAACCAAGTGGAAACATTATCTCCATCTCCTCCATCTTTCCCTTACTTGCATTTTCTAAAATATAAGCAAACTTTCTGAAATAGAATTTGCAAGAAAAGATTCTGAATGCATTAGGTGGGTTAATTCCCTGGAGCAGTCAGCATTCTTTAGTGATAAAAGATATTGAAAAGGTTATTTTTTGCTTCAGTGCATTGGTAGGATAAAAAAAATCAAGTATTCGAGTTTTATAGCATTGTAAACCTATTTTTTGTGCTGAAACTGAAATGACAATATTGTGTGTTTTACATTTACAGTAATATGCTAGTGCAAGCTTAACTTGTGATCATGCACTGGAACTTGGAATTTCACCCAGATACGAGTCATTAAGAACCTGCATATTTTCTGACTGGTATGCTTTTTCTTACAGAAAGGCACGACTGCTGTAGTTCAGCACAGAGCAACACCAGCTGTAAAGAAAGTAGAACACTTTAATTGTTGTGGAAAAGTGGGTGCCACATAAAGTTACAGTTTCCTAACAAGATTTAACAATAACTCAAAGTTGGGAGGCATTTTCAGTACAGCAGAGAACCGGGATTTTATGTAACGAAGAATTGCACTGTCTTGGGAACAGGAACAATAGAAATGAGATTAATTTTAATAGAACGGAGTATGAACCGATTTTAGGGACTAATAATAACATGGGGGCTTGTCATAAATCAGAAGCAGATGAGGAAAATTTTTGTATACTAGCAAAATGGTATAAATTTGAGCTGGTTTGATGTATTTGTTTAAAAAAGGTAAGTCAGTTTTGGGATATGAAACAGAGACCAGAGAGATCTAAGGCCGTGATGCTCCGCACTTAAGGGACCTTGTTTGAAAAACAATGTTCAGTTCTGGCCACCTGCCTCAAAGAAAGGTGCAATTAATGTGGTGTGGGGACACAGAAGTCCTAAAAATATATTGGAATTAGTGGGAGTTTTGTTTTGAGGAATGTTATGAATAGAGCTAGGTTGGTTTAGACTGCTGCCCCTATTGAACTGAAAGGGAAGGAAGGACATGTTACTGTCCATAAAACTATTAACCATTATTTAACTCAGGAGATGTCATCAGCAGGAAAACAGATGGATATAAATGAAACATGACTACATTTAGCCTGGCAAATAGAGAGAAAACTAACACATGGCATGTAAGAACAGGTTTTCAATAACAATTATAGGGTCAAAACGGAGAAAGCAGAAGTATTTTAATTTTAATTGTGAAAATTTTATAAGCACGTGATTTAATGTCGTGTTTTCAACAGTAGAAAACTGGACACACAGACTCAGCACGTCCTTCTCAGTCCTATGTATTTGCAAGATGGTACCTGTCTGTTTCTGAGATCAGAAGACATAAAGAGCTTTCAACCACAGATAAGAGGAGGCAGGTGAGAAATATGAAGAGAGCAACACACAGATTTTTTTTTTTTCTTTTTTTTTTTTTTTTTTTGGGAGAGACACACAAGAAAAAGCTGTCTGAGTTCTCTGTAATTCAGTATGATCTAGTGCATCACTACTGGATGGTTAATGGGAATAATAAAAGGATTCATAATGTTTAACACTGAGGTGGGTCCACAAACCAGCTGCATTTCTTGTGCATGGTGACATTATTCTGTTAAGAAAACATACCTCTTGGGAAAATTAAAGAAATGTAAGTACACCCACAGTGAAGAATCAAGTTAGCTTGGTGATAGGAGAATTCTGACATGATGAACCTCCAGAATTTATATGTGCAAACCCCCAGATGATAAACTTGCCTTTTGTTAATCAACCATTCAGTATAATATTATGTATTTCATTTCTCTGGGTCAGTTCTTCCTTATTCAGCTCTCTTTCTTGAGCCAATCAAATTTCAAACTTAAATAGCAACAAAGGAGTATGGACACAGAACCACCAGAGGTATGGAAATTCAGGATTTAACAATTTGTAGTAAGTTATGCAGTGAATAAATAAGTAATCCAGGTAGGGAAACTCGAAATAAATTTGAGGCAAATTCTCTTCAATACAGATGAAGGTCTTGATCACTGTCTCATTGGCTGTGCTGTAAAAGTTGTGTTGCTGCACACCTGTGCAGCACTCAGTCTCCACTTCCCATCTGTCTCCCCTGCATCCTTCTCCTCCCTGATTTTCGCTGAATTTTCATAAGGAGAACATTTATATGAAAAAAATCCAAGGGAAATCCAGTGTGTGTTCTAACTTCCGCCTAGTTTGGATGATGATGGGCCAAGATCTGAATAAAATTGACCATCTAATTGTAGCTGTGGCATTTTTCTCTGTTCCCATCTTGCTCTCCCTCTCCCAAGAGCTATATTAGAAGGTCTGGACTACACATGAAGCAGAAGATTGAGGATTTATACGTACCTAGTTTGTAAACTGGAATTTCAGCTTTTTTTATATATGAAGTACAATCTACCTCCAATAGCTTACTTTTCATACAAAAACCAACAAACCAATCAAACACTTTTAGTCATTGCTCTATAGATATTCCAACGTCACCTGACTGCAAACCTAGTCTCATGCACAGAAACTGCCTTCAGGAATAGTCTCATATACCTTCAGTGGAGCCTGCCTTGTCCATTGCCCAATAAAAATTTCCTTGTCAAGTTTACCCAGAGGTTTAGAATGGCTTTGCTTGAATGATATTTCCCTTTACTAGTTTCTCAGAATTTTCCATATGCACATTTCATGAGTTTTAATTTTTTTCTCAGTTATTGTCAAAATATATTAGCAGCATGGAATCCGGAACATTATTTTGGAAAAACATCAAATAAAATGCACATGCTCCTAATATTCTCAGTTTAAAATTGCCTATCAGTCTTGTCTTTTAGCTGTTTTTTAATTAATTTAATGTTTGGCATCCTGATTTTGTGTAATTCTCTTTGAAATCTAGCAGCTTTAATCTCGTACCTCTGTACCCATAAAAAATGGGTATCTCAGTAATTTGACAAATTCATTTGTCCATAAACCATGTTGCACGACATTAAATATGCTACCCTCTATTTTTTATTAATCAATTTCTCCATCTGATGTTCCATTACTTTTCCCAAGATTGATGTCAGATGGACAGGCATATATTTACCTAGACTACCCCATTTATCATAGAATTCATAGAATAATACCAGGTTGGAAGGGACCTCAAGGATCATCTGGTCCAACCACTCTTTGCAAAAGCCACCCTTTGGCAAAAGCCAAAAGACACTCTTGTCCCGCTGAATTGTAAGTGTCCAGTTTAGGGGAATCCACCACTTCTGGGGAAGAACATTCCAATGGCTGACTGTTCTCATTGTGAAAATTGTTCCAATTGTGTCCAGCTGGAATCCACTCAGTAGTAGCTTGTATCCATCAACCCACTTCTTTTCCATGTGACTCCATGTAAAAGGGGCATCTCCATCTTTGCTGTAGCCACCCCTTAAATACTGGAAGATGGTCTTAGCCTTCTTTTCCTGAGACTGAACAAACCCAATTCTTTCATTCTTTTCTTGCATGCCAGGCTTCCCTGTCCTTTCACCATCTTTGGAGCCCCTCTCTGGGCCTCCCCCAGCCTGTCCACATCTTTTTTTTTTTTTTTTTTTTTGTATAGCAGAGACCAGAACTGAACACAGTATTCCAGATATGGCCTGACAAGTGCTGAGCAGAGTGGAAAAATGACTCCTTTATCTCTGCTGGGGATGCCCTTGTTGATGCAATGCAGCAATCTGTTGGCTTGCTTTGCCACAACAGCACATCATTTATCTATACTCAGCTGCTTGTCCACCAGGACCCCCAGGCCTCTTTCCACAGAGCTGTTCCTTGGCTGGGTGGATTCCAGTCTGTGAGAGACTCCTGGATTATGTTTTTCCATGTACAAGACCTTACATTTGTCTTTGTTGAGCTTCATAAGGTTCTTGTTGGCCCAGTCTTCCACCCTATCCAGATCTTCCTGTGAGACAGCTCTCCCTTACAAAGGAGAGAACTCCCTCTCAGTTTGGTATACTTGGCAAACTTCATCAGGGTGCACCCGATCCCATCATCCAGATCAGTTTGAGGATATTAAACAGCATTAGGTGCAGTACTGATCCCAAGGAGACCCCACTTGTGACAGGTTGCCAGTTTGGAAAGGAGCTATTTATCACTGCTCTCTGTGTGCTGCTGCTCAGCCAGTTCCCACCCACCACACAGACTTGTTGTCTAGACTGTCATGCATAAGTTTCTTCGAAGAGGAGGCTGTGGGAGACTGTATAAAAAGCCTTGGAGAAATCCAAGTAGAGGATGTCCACTTGAAAGCAAAATATGGACATAACTTTGACTTCCATCCAATGCTCAGGATCTATCTCAGCCAACTAAGATATTTACAAATAATAATAAATGGCCTAAAAAAGTTTATTAGGCTCTTTTTTTTTTTTCTAACATACCTACATGCATTTTTAAATAAAAGACACAGCCTAGATAGCTGATACTTGGAACACACTGCCTTTGTTGTTTTAAGTGTAACATTTCATCTCTGTCTTCAAATGATATGACTACATCTGGCTTTTTCACAGTCACAGAGCTGAAATATTTATTCTGCATGTCAGTCTCCTCTGTGTTATTTTTGACAACTGCATCCTTTCCATTTAACATTGGACAAACACTACTGTAAAGTTGCTTTTACACCAGATATAATGTTCCTTTTAGCATACTATACTCAGATAGCCATAGAATTCCTTCTATATTCTTCTGTCTTCAGTAGCCATTCATATCCTAAATTCAAATGATCTAATCCATTTTCTCTCGGCTCCCTGCCCAACCTGTTTATATCTAAAATTTCACATTGTCTTCATCTTTTCAGCTAGACTGGTATAGAATAGATTGTGCCTTCATAGCAATTCTTAAATCATATCTTAAAGTGCTTTTAAATATCTTTATTATTGTTTGCATATTTTTTTCCTTTTAAATTCTTCCTCTTATTTATTAGGCACAAACTTGTCCTGTTTAAATGTGGCTATTTTAAAGTAGTGGATGTTGTGTTGCATTCTATTTGCATGCAACAAATGTAATCAAGTTCTCACTTTCTTATAAGGAATAACTAACTTTTGTCCTGGAATCAATTTTGATTTAGCTGTCAGGATATCTTGTACAGAATTCTCTAAGGAGAGACACAAAACTTTTTGATTTAGGAAATTTTTATCAATCATTTTTCAGAATTTCAAAGGTGTATTATTACTGGAAATGTCAAACTTGTAGAGCTACATCTTTCAACCAGATACTCACCTGTGAAAAAACCTTTTTTTAAAGCTCATACAGTACAAAAAGTCTTTTTTCTTCTTCTTCTTCTTCTTCTTCGTAGACCTTTTAAGTAGGGGTTTAAGGGAGTAATCATCCTGCTCCATAGGGTAGTTTCATGGTAAGTAGCTGCCTGCATATAATTGTCCTTGTCACAGTCTCTGTGACAAGAGAGATTGATCTGTAAACACAAAGGCATTTACTGCATAGTTGTCAGTGGGTTGAAATCAGTTATTGTCACATACTGCCTCTTCTCCTCTTCTCTTGCCACTGTGTTTTTCCTAAATTGCTTATAGCAAGTGAATTTAACATTACTATCACAGAAATCTTCCTTCAAGTTCCAGTAATATGGAGCAGGTCAAATTCATTCTCATAGTACAAGTGTTTCCTACTCTTCCTGTTTACCACACAAGCTCCTGCCATTCATGAATAGGCAATTAAAGAATTTATTTTCTTTCTGTCATTCAGTGTCTTGATTAATTTTGTTCTTGACAACTTGACTGTGCTAAATGAGTGTTTATTTTCTGCCCCTTTTTAATCTCCCCTTTTGTTGTAAGTTTAATGCCATTATTACTAGTCTAGTCAGCTTGTCCCCTGTAAAATTGATTTCCCCTTTAATGAGCTGGAGGCAGTGCAAGCCACATAACTCTTCAGTTAGAAAATGGCTCTTCAGTCCACCAAACTAAAATCCCCTCTCCCTCTTACACCTCTCTAATTTGCAGTTTATTTGTAAAAAGTCCTGATTCATGTGTTCATTTCTGGGACAGGAGCAGTCTCCTAAAAACTCATTTGTGTATTTTCTTACTTCATCAGCTTTCTGAACTCTCTGAAATCATTCATGGCTGGTAAGAAGACACATGAAGCATCACTCGTACCAATACATACCACTATTACATTAAATCTCCCCCACTCAGTTGGGTAAGGTTGGGTTTCTTTCCCCTAATGAAGAAGATTTGAGACTCTGTAAGAAGGAATACCGTGAAAGCCTTATCCTAGAGAAAAAACTAGTAGTTTTAACAGCAGTTAGTCTGTTCACAGCATTCTATTGCAAATGTCCTTGAGAAGTTTCTCTTGTTTAAAAGAGTTTGCAGGAGGAATACTTTAGGGCAACAGAAATGTATTTTGTCTGTTACATGAAATTCCTGTCAGCTTTTGCTCCTTCCAGGTAGCTTTTGGTCCATGTACATCAACTTAGAAGAGTACTTCTGTTGCTGAGGAAAGGTAAGTCCCACTGCTCCCATAATAACTAAGTTCTCTAGGTCTGTGGAAAACAAAAGAAGAGTGAAAGACCTGAACTGACTTCTCCTTCATGACTATCTTTTTCATTCAGTGCATGAATGCATCTCTACATCACTGCTTTGGTTGTACAGCTCTGTAGGAGGCATCTAGTAGGTCACCATGAAAACAGTCTATGCTGCTGTGCTGTAGTCCCAGAGGTCAAAGTATGCTATATATATATATATATATATATATATATCTATCTATCTATATCTGTGGGTTGTTGAAGTTATGCATTATCAAGTTTATTTCTTGCCTTTTTCTTTAAACAGCATCAGAAAAAGCATGCTTGTTGGTTGGTTGATACTTTAATTTAGATTTTGTGTAAAATTTTAAAGCAGTGTTAAATTCTTGAAAGTTAGAAAATACTCTTAAGTTGCTCATGTAAGTACACTGCTACAAAATAACTGCAAAGGAGTTTACAACATTTAAAATGCTGTATCCTAATTACAACATAGACAGGAATCCTATTAAATCTTCATGAGAGCATAATTTCCTGACCTTTATGCAATACCACCTCAGTAATATTATTTGTCATGGTTTAAGCATGGCATAGGTACATCTTTGATGGTAGATAAAGCTTCCAAGGTGCCCCTGGAAGTAAAATCACTTGTCATTATAGCTATACTTGCTGTTGAGGGTACTTGTTTCCTCTGCTGAACCAAGAAAAAGGGTGGGAGATCATTGTACAGGATGAAGTGGAATAGTGACACCCAGAAAATTCAAACTCTGTAACAACAAACTCTGTTTTACCTCATTCTAATGTTAGATTTTAACACTGAACTTCCCTAAAATAGGCCTAAAAGCCCCATCCAACCCATGGCCTTCTGAACAAATCATAGCTTGGTACTTTCAGCCAGTGCTCAGGCTGTCCAGCTTGGCAGTGACGCTAGTGTGCCCTGAAGGTGACACTTGCATCATTTTGTATTCTTTCCCTTTATGTATTTTTAGGATATCCATCTCTCTAGGCTGCATTCAGCAATTCACATAGCCAGTAGAGGAAAGAAAAGCTGTAGTGAAGCCTATTTTTTGCTCGGTTGAGGACATGGTAAGTGGAAAAGTGACAATTTTACCTTAGTAAGCCATTTGACCACCACATATGTGTGTGATTGTATGCAGTCTAGCACTCGGGATCTCCTTTGAAAAAATGATTCCAACTGCACTGTGCCTCAGTTTCCTTATGTATAAACCATGAATAACTCCCACTTCAACAAAGTATCAACAGTAATGTTTATGAAGTTGTGACGTGTTCTCTAATCTTCACATACCAGCTGCTCTATCATCATTAGTTTACTCGTTTTGGATTGCCTTGTTTTGTTTTCCATAGGCTAGGAGGCTTAGAAGTTATTGTAAAAACTGTGCCAGTGAGGTTTCAAGTTATACTTATTTGTTTTCAAATAGAATTGTGATTAAACCTCGTCAAATCCCCTCTACTGCCTTTCCTGCTATTGCTGATTAGTTAAGAAGCAGAAGGGAACATTGCGCTGTAAAACATCCATTTATCTGCCAGTGTCAGGTTCTCCTGACATGAAGTGCTAATGCAAAGCACATTAAGCATCAGCAGTATGTGCTCCAGACCCAGCAGTTCCTAGACAGGCATTAAGAGACCTCAAATGAGTCAGTGTCACTCTATGGTTTAACCTAAAACCAACCCCTAAAGGCACCCCTATCAAATGTAAGAGAAATGGAAGGTTTTAAAGGCTATTAATCCAAGTGACTTCACATTAGAAGAGCACAAAGTTATTTGTCACAGGTCTTTTTGTCATCACATTATTGTGCTAAAATGTGAAGGATTCCATATTCCTGAAATTCCTTTTTCCACCTACTTAAGCATGAAGGTCTTTTGTTGATACACTTATAATGCTAAACTGTGATACTTACCGGCTACCGGCTCTTATTTCCTGAACTCCCTTTTTTTTCTTCTCCTCACTGAGTTCTTCTCATATCTACAATGCATGAAAAGTAGCAAAACATCTTTAGAAAACAAGCTTTGAACTGAAAGGAATCCTGTGTAAACAAGTAAGCGAACGCTCTGCCCCCACACAGGCACCATTACAGCATGCAGCAGAGGCACTGAATCAGAGCTGAATCTACTGCAAGGTGTAAACTTCTTTTGCCATACTTGTTATCTGGAGCTGTTTTATTTCTAATGCAATATAGGTTTTGGTCCATGTCTCTTACCTTCAAGTTGCTGAGACTCAGGAAAAATCATGTTGTTTTAGAAATCTGTGATCCAGTGTTTGCATGGAAAGGTGTCTCAGATAGCTGGCTGTCTGGCAGCAGCTGATTCAAAGTGTCTGGCAGCCGAATGTGAGCAGCTCAGGTTTTACTGGAAGTGGTGACAGTTACATGACTTCAAACTCTTGCCAGGGCCTGAATTTGTACATTTCAAATTCACTTCACACACATTTGGATGACAAAAATTGTCCAACCATCAGATTGTCACACTGGCAGACGTTCTGGCTTCACGCCCTGTCTCTGATAAAAACCCAGTCCCTTTGGCTAAACATTCCTGCAAGATATTTGCAAACAGATTCATGGGATACTGAAACTCGTGTTTTTAAACCTATTGTTGGAACATGCCAGTCTTTGTTTTTTTTTTTTTTTTATTAGCTCCCTGCATTGTAGCAAAGATACACAGATTTACAGTGTGTTCATTTGAGCAAGCGCCTGTGCATATCTGTGCATATGGGCAAAGTAAAGTGTGTACAGTTGCTTGGCTTCAAGGAGTTAGTCAATATTTTAACCTTTGTCAGGATGCTCTGAAATCAATTGCGAGCATCAGTCTTGTGTGTTTATACAAAAAAGCAATCCTATTTATTTGAAAAGAGGCTGGGGAAAATCCTACACCTCTGAACATAGTAGTAAAACCCAGGTAGAGCACAAGAATGTAGCAATGGTTCCAAGCTGCACCAGAGGTCCATCTGTCACAGTGCCTGATGGTAGCCAAAACCAGAGGCCTGCAAAAGAGATTATGAACAGAACAAGTGTATTTGATACTTCCCTCTATGCTCTCCTACCAACCAGTAATTTGTGGCTTAGAGACAAGATTTACTTCAGAGATTTCAGTGAGGTTGCCCAGCTGCTCCCTGAACCTATCTTTGGTGAGGACTGTGGGGCAAGGTTTTGGCAGTTAAAACCCATAGATTGACTGGTATCACTCTGTTTCCTCTGTTTTGAAGGTACCAGTTGCTAGTTTCATTTGATGACCCATAGATTTGGTACTGGAATAGTTGGCTGTAGCTATCCTAGACATCCTCCTGTACTATGTGTGGTTTTACAGACATATGTCATATCACACTCTCTTTTCCAGTGCTGTACAGAAGTTGTTTCATACCTTTGAATGTGTTTTTCGGACTGCTATGAGCCTTTCTAACAATTCCTAATTTTCACTTTATTTTTTTTTCCTTACCTCCACCCATTACTGAACACCAAGGTGAGTTTGTCCCAGGTCTGTAAGACTAGGATCTCACACCTCTGTAATTATTATCCATCTCTGAGCTCATTCTTTTGTACATAAAGTTAGGACCTTTTCCTCCTCCTATGATCCTCCCTTTAAATTCACCTATATTGAATTTTACTATTTCCTTGCCTTGTCATGTAGTCCTTCTGGTTTTATCCTAGTAAATGAGTCAGGGCAACAAAAAGCTTTCAAACACCATGCCCTTGGCATTAGCATCTATGCTGGAAAACTTAATAGATCCAATATGATCACTTGTCCCTGAAGATGGTTACCATTCCTTACAAAAATAGCACTAAGCTCTTTTTCTCCTGAAAAAAATGAAGAAAAAAAGGAAAAAAAAAAAAAAAGAGGGTGGCCTTCTCCTTACTGTCCTTTTCCTTATTGTCTTCACAGCATATGTTTTCTGGTTTATTGCTTCTAGAAAGCATCCCTGTTCAATTTTCTTCCCTCCCAAACAGTAACCAGGCTTTATCTGAAAGAGTGTCAGGGAGCTCCACACTGTGCTGACAAATGACAAAACAGGCAAGCATGTACCAGAGTCTGAGGCCATGAGAGCCCTTAATTAAGCCACTGTTTAACTTCTAGCATGTCAGATGATGGTTCCTGCCAACTGGTACAACCAGTACTGTCCAAACTAAGGCCCATTCAAGGTTTGGAGACAGTATGTGCTGGGTGAGAATGCTCTAGTTTTGGCCCACTCCATCCCACACGGTTTTCCAGCAGTATATAATACAGACTTCTTACTATGCAACATCCATACCTACCTTCAAGTCAAATGCAAATGTACAATCAGTATCTGCTTTCTTGCTAGAGAAATGCCACTCTGATAAAGTAGTGCTGCCCTCACATTTTTCTATTCCCTTTGAACATAAATGTAAAAAGAAACAAACCCAATTCATACTTTTCAAGGTAGCTACGTGAAGATCAAACAAAGCCAGTTGAAAGTACTGTATAATGTGGATACTACCAGCCTGTACCGTTTGGGTTAGGGCTGGAAAAAGTACCTCACTCTGTTTTATTTAGGAGTATTAAAATATCCATGCAGCACTTCTGTTATTCTCCACAGTCAATCTAGAATACCTAATATTGTGAGTGATCCTAGTTCTTTCATCCTTTTCCCTCACTGTTTATGGATATTTTAAACAGTCCAGGCACCTGTTCAAATTCCTGTGGGAAACAATTCATGGCTCCTTCTTACTGTGAAAGCTGACTATTTACTCCCATATTGTTTTCTTCCTTTCTACCACTTGTTTTTATAGGTGAGGACTTTCCCTGATATACCATAGGAATCTGGGCTCCTAAACAACCTTTGGCAAAGGACTCTGACACGTGTTTTGGGAATTGCAGTAGACTATTGTCTACTTGCTTTAGGACACCATCAGTGGATTCCTATGGATTTTATCATCATGACAAGTGACATAGAAGTCTCTGTATAAAAAGACTCCTCTGTTTTTCAGCATGTCATATGTACCCATAAACCATTCTAATTGCTCTGTATTCATACGCACTCAGTGAATATGCTAGATCTTTTTTTGGTTGGTAGTTTTCAGGTTTTCCCTGTAACTTTTTAAGACTGATGCCACAATAACTACTTACCAAGACTCTTGATAACAAAGCAGTTTTAAGTGAGAACTGACATGCAGTGGTGAGTTGTTCAGCTATTTCAACTTAAATTCCTTTAGAACTGATGATATGTGACTATTCAATTGATCCATTTGATTAATAACCTTCTTAATAAAATCAGCAAATTGCTTGATCTAAGACAGAACTTCTGAATGAAAAGTGGTATGAAATGCAAACTTTCTTGGATTCCTTTACACTGCAATGCAGATACAGAAAATTCCTTAACTGTTTTCTGCTCTGGACTTTTCTTCATTGTGCACTCCTTGATTATGTTGACACTCTGGACTCTGCCTTTTGTTAAGAAAAGGAAACTTAGCAGGTGAATCCTTGTTCCAAGGCCAAGTTGTACCAACTGCCTTAGATCCAACTTGCTTGGGGCCCTAGGGAAAACTAGTCCCAGGGATAGGAGTTTGGGGCAAATATAAATAGAGTCAAAAAATGAACAAGGAATTAAAGAGTAGAGACTACAGTAGTCTGGTGTTTGACCTTGTTCCCTGCTCTCACTCTCATTGATTGAAATAGATGTAGGCACAGACTCTGCAGCAACCTTCCTGTTCTGATGTGCTAGAAAAGGGATTTATTGGAAGACTTAATTCCTTTTTTCAAGTTCAACCTCCAACTTTTTTCAAGGTGATGCGAGATGTTTTTTTTTGCCCATGTTTCTTGGGGAGTCCTGTTCTCCCAGAAATTCATCTTCTGCCTCCATTAGTGGCCGTGCTTTGAGATGTTTATCTCAGTGTCTCCTGACATACCTTTTATGGTTGTGCTGCTCAAAGCTTGAGGGAAGGAGCTAGCCAGCCTTTAGATTTAAAATTATGGGAGAAAGGAAGCTTTCTTGTTTTCCCTGAGTTAGCTCAATCACAGGTTTCTGTCTGGCTCTGGACAGTCACTTCTACTGTTTCAGCACTTTTAGTACATGAGTGGTTTCTTACACTTTGCCTAAATGCCTAGCACTCTGAACAGCTTTAATGATGTCTATGATTGTCTGCAGTTCAAAGACAGGCTTGTTAGCAGCCATTAACACCTTACAGTGCCAAGAAGGATAGCTCAGTAATAACTATAAAAACGCTGAAAATCGAAAAGTGCTACAGAAACAGTTGTACGTATTTGTCACCTGTCCCTGTTTACTCTTCTTGGTTCTGTTTACTCTGCTGCCACAGAGGGCTTCCTTCTAGTCACCTGACATGTGTTTATATGTGTTCTGGTTTCAGTTTCATATAGCTGTAACATTATTTAATCACAAAATTAGTTATAAAATATTTTACAGAGAAAAAGAAAACATTATTTGTATTCATTAAGTTTTCTAAGGTTTTTTCCCTGACATAAGATTGTCATGAAGGTGTCCATGCAGCATGAGCTTGATGCCTTTAACATGAAGAAGACAGCAGTGTAGGACCTATTGTATTTGCACATGATGAAGCAAGATTCAAAAGGCAAGTAATTGACAGCCATCATCATTCCACACTGGCCTCCAGGACATTTAATACATGATCATGACTTATATCAATGCTCACAGCATCAACTCTCAACTTCATCTTATTCTGCATTGATTGAAACAATGTATGGGTAAAAGTACACTTTTATTTTATATGCAAACTAAGCATTTCTGTAAAAATATCTCCTCTGTGAAAGGGATCACTACCTACGTCTTATATTGAGCTTAACGGAGGCAACTGTGACCATAAAGGTTTTGAGGTATATAATTAACTGAATAACTTCTGGCACATACAGCTGAATATATCATACACAGCATAAGGTCTTGAACTACAAAGATCACCCTACTGGTGGTATCAGACATCTTCATAAGTCACAGTTGCTGGTCTGGTGCGGTTTTATTTGTAGACACATAATTCAAAGCCCACCAAGTCAATAGAAATAAGTTTTTCCACTGACATAACTGATTGGGCTGTAGGACAGTGGTGTGGTTACATTACCTTTGGACAGCATTAAATCCCTTTTCAAACTGAGACGGGAAATACACAATAAGGATTTCAATCCTGATTGGAAAATGTAAAGAAACAAAGTTATCATAGCATTTCCCATAAAAAACTTTATAAAACACAAATGAAGCTAAAATACAAACAGTTCCCTAATGTGTGCTTAGATAGGTATGTACGCATTTAGATGTATTTACTACCTTAACACTTTCACCTGCAAAAGAATAGAGAAAGACACAACATAAGAATTCGATAAATATCAAAAGAAAATCTAAGAGAGGTATCTGCAGAAGAATTAAGCATTTTCTTTATGAAGGAGAGTTAACTCAGAGCTGATTTTCTGAATGGTGAGGTATTTTTACATAGTTATCTTGCTAAGGTATGCGGTGTCAGAAAGAATGTACTTAAAGCACTTTTTCACTGAATGCTACACATACTCAAACAGAATTCCTTAAAACAAATGGCTAGCAATGTCATGAACATGTTTTTGGTAACTTAAAAAAGAAAAAAGTGGTCACTGAAAATCAAGCAGTAAAACAAATGTTCACCTGTATCAGCTGAAACTGTTTAACTGAAAACCACTCCAGGAGACTTCCCATACCACATTAGACACATGAAATTAATTACTTACTTTACTTGTGAATGGGTATAGGAAGATGAAATGCTTCCCTCAGGATTCTGCCACTAAGTCTTTTTCCCGTCTTTATATATCACTGGCGTTATGTTTTCTAGCCTTTCCTAGTCACAGCTGACTTCTTCCTCATGCCAGATCCTGCCACTAAGTCACACTGAGCTGTACATATTCAAAGACAAATGTTTGTGTGCACTAGTCCCATGGAATCAATGGAATAACTACTCCTCTACTCACTGGGAGTAAGGGAGGTAGACCAGGATTTCATATAAATGAGCTTTTCACATAAAGCAGCATCAAACAACAAGAGAATATGCATCTGGCATCTCATCATCATGAATGTTGCATCCAGCTTATGTGATCTTGCCATTAGAAGTCTGTGCAGATGGGTAGTAAAACTGATGGGAGTAGCATGGACTGTGGCACAGTATAGATACCTACATGAGAAAACATATTAAAGCATAGAATTATCTGCAGCTTTATTTGCAGGAAGCTGGTAAGAAACAAACTCATAGCAGCAATCAGAGGTAAATGAAATCACGCTAAGATTGTCTTGTGAGACAGGTTTCACTCATACATCCAGAGGCCACTCCTTTCCCACTTTGTATTTCAGCTTGCAAGTAATTGTTTTGCAAGTGTGTGGAAATAGTCACAGCTTTTTACCGGCTAGTATCATAGTTCAATGCCTTAGAAAGCCTCGGGCAGCCTAGCGAGGTAGCACGGGCAATCCAGCATTTCAGTAGCTCTGAAAGCGGCAAAGGGTAGCTGCAAAACTGATACCACCAGTAGAAGCAAAGAGCGAGAAATACAGCTTTTGGTTTGCCTAATTTCCACAATTAGAAGCTTTCAAACAGAGACAGATGCAGATGCTCGCAGAAGGGGTGCAAAGCCAAAGAGGGCGGGCCCCCTCGCAGGCCCTTCTTTTACTCGGAAAAGGGGAAAAGGGAGGACTGGGGGTGGACTCGGGGTGAGCGGCCAATCAGAAACTGCTAAAGAGTTTGAGTTACATTTGGTTTTGCCTGCACTTGGAATAAAGGAGTTCAGAGCATATGGCAGAGGCAAGTCCTGGCTTGTCTTGGGGAGGGGGAAGGGAAGCTCGGAACAGGCAGCAGCACAAGTATAAATACAATTTAGGACGCATGATTTTTTTGTTCAATGCTAGAATATTTATTTTTAGTTGTCTCTTAAAGAGCTTGAGTGGCTGAAAATATAAGACAAAAGGGCCAAAGCCACATGGCCATTTGTACACAGATGGCAGTTTGAGAACCTCTGATACTGTAAATGCCTGGCTGCTGCACCTGTTTACCTTATCCTTTGCTGCAAAATCAAAATCTCTTTAGGGTGGGGATTGTGTCATCTGGGAACAAAATCAACAAGATGCATTATGATTGGTTTTTAACTTTCTTTCAGGTTAGGTCATTTCTGGATGCAGGGCATTTCACTAGATGGAGTATTGACAGCGCAGTATGAAATGCTCTATGAAAATTGTCGACAAAATGCCAATTTCTATCCTGCAAGATGATGCCAGGATACATTTGAGAAGCACACGTTTCCATTCTGCCATTTACTTTAGACTGCCAAAGATAAAAGGTTTCAGACAACAGAAGACTTTAGCAGTGTCAAGAATAATTCGTTACCCAGCACTATGACATTCACTAATGAATATGAGGAATTTAGCATCGCATCTTGCTAACATCTCTGTTGCAGACATTGTTTTCAACTTTTGAAAACATTGTTCACATGCATAAAGCAATTACTGAGTCATACCATTGATTGTGTATCTGTCTTTATTTTTTCTGAGCCTTCCACTATAACTCTGTGATGCCTATTAGGCTAAATTTGCTGAGCAGTGCCCTTCTTTCCTTGTTTTGGCTTCTTATTTGCTTGTTTTCTTCCCTGGATAATCAGCTCTTGGTTAGTGTGGAGGCTGTGTTGATGTCTGTATGGAACAAATAATCTTCAGCTTGCTCCAGCTATGCTTTTGGTTCAGTAAACAGCCAAGCAAAAATATAAGCTTGTAACCCTGTGGAGTAGCCCAGAGCTTCAGCTGTTTGTGCTCCAGGGGTTGGGTTTGTGAAGCACAGCTGTGTGACCTTGGCTCAGATTTACAGACAAAAAAATGTTGAGCTGGGAAAAAATACATACGCTAAAACCACTCAAAATAAGAAAAAATAAAAATGGAGAGAAGTAAAATTGTTGTGCTAGCAGTAAGTCAAGGACTCAGAAGAATACTGACTTGAAAAGGTCTAAAAATCTGAGAGGAAATGTAGTGAGGTGGAAGATTACATCAGCAGGATTGAGGATCTGCCTGTTCTGCAGGGCAATAGGTTTTATGCTTCCCCATGTTACCAACTGCCTTGAGGAAACTCACCTGGTAACATGTGGCAGGGGTGACAAATATATGACTGATCTCTCCTGGCTGGATTCTATTAACCAATAGTTATTGTTAGCTCAGTGAACTGTGTGTATTTTTGCCTTCAAGTTCTTAATAATGGCGAAACATCCCTAAAGAAAAGCAATGCAGCAAAGAGAAGGTTGCAGTGGACAGCCTGTTGAGGCAGAAAAGGGGCATACTGAGATATGACAAGGTTAAATAAGGTGAGGAGAGATAAGGTGTGATGAGGCATTTCTAGGCATTATACTGGTGAGCATTCCTGGTTTTACCTAAAGATTTTGTTGAATGTAAAATATATGATCAGTTGAGGAAGGTAACTTTGAGTTGTTCTACTTCCCCGTATTTTTCACCCATGCTTTTTATGGCAATTTCTCTAATGCTCTCTGCTAAGCTACATACACACAGTGTTGACATGGAGACTGCTTTGCAACTACTCTGCCTGGAGGGGTATTATACAAAAAAGAGAAATAGGGACTATATTCAGGTGGAAGCATAATGTTCAAGTATCCTAACTCTTTGTGCACTGGGTGTGTCAGGATCCAAGGTCTGGCAGCCATGGATGACAGCCATTCTGAATCACTCATTGCTTATTTGAACTTAGATGCTAGAGCAGCCTCCTAAACGATTTTTACACTTATCTGTGTCATTCAGATAAACTCACTCCTGTTCCAGTACACTAAGAGAAACATAGAAGCTTTCCAAGAAAAATCACAGTTCCATAGTGTCTTTAAAGCACATTTTGTTGGGGACTTCCCACTTGGAAAAGGTACTATGAAACCTGTCGTTTTCTAAATATGGATATACTGTGTGGAGGTGGAAAGAATCAGTTTGTTCCATTTCTTTTCCAAAATGACTCCTGATGTATATTACGGAGGCTGTTTTCAAAATAAAGAGAATTCCTTAAATCAATAAATATAAGTGGTTGGTTAAAAAAATTAATGATTCTCATTGACAGCAGAGATTTGTGGCTTCCCATTGGAGAACAGATGTGGTTTGTGTTTGAGTTCACTCAGCTAATGAGTATGTGGAGAAAAGGCTTTTGAAAGAAAGAAATGATCTTTAGAGAGGCTTTTTGGAGGATATTTACTATTATAGGAGAAGTCTCTGAAATGGCATTGGTGTCAGCTAAGGGGGATAAAATGTGGCACATTTGTGATAATTTAAAGCATGTATCACTAACGAAGATAAAGAGAGCAAAGTATTTAAAGCTTAATGATACAGCAATAGCAATTGCCCTGTGATAATGAACAGTGGAGATTATCAGGCAAAGCTTAATGAGTGCTGTGCTTATAACAAGCTTTTTATAAACAAATACTGGTTGAGTCCTCTTTCAGAATTAGTGCTGATATGAAAGTGAAGTGATTTAATTAAAATGTGCAAGATAAATAAGAACTTGCACAAGGATGCTGCCCTGTTGCTAAAATAGTCTGGCAAGGGCTTGCTGACAATAAGCCTTCCAAAACTGCCAGGCAGAGTACAGGATGTACCTAGTTTGACCCACAAAATAGCTTTAGCAGTTGGGGGACAGACTGTGGCTCTACCTACAGCTCAGCCCATCCCCTAAGTGGGAGGAGATGGTTTTACTTTCTTCCTCTGGGTTGCTACAGTTTGGAGATGCACCTTGTCTCCAAGGAAAAGTTTTGACTGTTTTCCCTCTTGATTGTCAAGGGGAGCAGTGAGACATCAGAGCAGATATTAGCACCCATCATGGAGATTCTGCTGTAGCCAAGGTAGCACTGGCCAGAGTGAGGTTTTTTTGCTGATATGATCATCTTCAGTGTCTGAATTCAGGGACTGGCAGGGAGGAGGGGAAACTTCACTGGAAGGCTTGTCTGCCATTCACAGGGATTCCTTGCGCCTCTCATCTGCTTAGGGACTGGTCAGGTCAAGAATTAATCTGAAGTAAAAATGTAGTGCTGGGGAGCCTTTTATTAATGGCTTAAAACCATGTTCTCAAAAGCACTCACAGGTTTTAGAAAACTGTGTGGAACATTAAGAAAAGCTGTGTAAAGAGCTACAACTCTTCTGCAATACCTCCTTCCTTTGATAACCAGTCTTACTGAATCATAATCACACAAGTGAGGTTGGCAGGTACCTCTGGAGGTCACGCAGTCCAGCTCTCCTGCTCAAGCAATGTAAGCTAAAACAGGTAGCTCAGGATGATTCTCCATAGATGGAAACTCCACAACCTCACTGTGAAATCTGTTACAGTGCTCGGTCATGCTCACAGTAGAAATGTTCTTCTGATGTTCAGATGGAAACTTCTGTGTTTTACCTTTTTCCTGTTGTCTATTGACCTGTAATTGGATGCCACTGAGAAGAGCCTGCCTTTGTCCTCCCAGTTCTCTCAGCCTCTCCTTTTATCAGAGGTGTTCCATGCAGTCCCTTCGACACCTTCTGGTGCTTTGTTGGACTCTTTCAGGTGTGTCCATGTTTCTCTTGTACTGACAAGCCCAGAAATAGACCTGGAATTTCAAGTGTGGCCTCCATAGAACTGAATGGAGGGAAAGGATCACCTTCCTCGACCTGTTGGCAGTGCTCTTCCTCATGCAGCTCAGTATGCTATTGCCTGCCTTTGCTGCAAGTAGTTATCAATGACACATTCAACTTGACCACCAGGACAGCCATTCCTTCTCTGGAGAGCTGCTTTCAAGCCTGTTGTTCACCATCATATACTGGTGCCTGGGTTTACTCCTCTAGGATTTGGCATTTTCCTTTGTTGAACTCTACGAGGTTCCTGTTTGCCCATTTCTCCAGCCTAGGGAGGTCTTTTCAAATAGCAGCCCAACCAAGCCTGATGTATCATCCACTCCTCCCAGTACCATGTTGTCTGCAGACTGGCTGAGTGCACACTTGATCCCATCACTGATGTCATTAATGAAGAAGTTAAACACTATTTGACCCACAGCTGACCCATGGGGCTGTTAGTGACTAACCCGTGGCCAGGCTTTGTGCCACTGTTCACAACCTGCTTAACCTGGCTGCTAAGTTTTGATCCACATCACTGTCTACCTACCTAATCTATTGCATCTACTTGTCTATGAGTGTGTTACAGGAGACAGCATCAAAAGCCTTACTGACATCAAGATAAGTAACTTCCATTGCTTTTCCAGCAAGCTGGTAACCAGCTTGCTGGTAACATGCCAAGCTGGTAACATGGCTGTAGAAGGCTGTCAGGTTGGACACATTCATAAATCCATGATGACTATTCCTGAGCACCTCCTTGTCCTTCATGTGTCTGGAAATGGCTTCCAGAATTAGTGGCTGCATCACCTGTTCGTGTATTAATATGCGTCAACGTCTGCTGCTATGTTCAGACTTTGGTTGGAGCTGCAAGCAGAAGTTCGTTTTGATAGCTGATGTCATCTGAGTGAATATAAGATAATTAATGTAATGATTGCTTAGGACTCAAATTACTTTATGCAGAGCTGATGGCTAGTTTCGACCATTGGAGCAGGGCTACAGCAAGAGATGCCTTTTTTTGCACATGTGAGAAGAATTTTTTTTTTTTTTTTCCTGAGATTATATGTACCTTCATTACTGTGAAAAAACACTAGTTAGAAACAGGTAGAATTTGTGGTCAGATATAAAAATCAGTTCTATACCTCTCTGGGCTTATCAGATGTATACAAAATAATGTCATAAGCTTTGAGAAAAAGGCAATCCTGTATTCAGTGGCAAATCCTGTTTATGTTAAAACTGGGGCCAGATTCTGGTACATTGAGGTCAGAGACTGGTATATATAGCAAGACTATAAAGAAGGTAGAGCCTGTGGCCTCTGCTCGTGGTGAAATGCATGTCTCTTTCTGTCTCTGTCATTTTGAGAAGAGACACGAAATGTCATATTAGTCTTACAGAAATTTGTGGGAGTGGGTGTCAGTTAGCAGGTGATTTAATGAAATGGAAAGGACTGGAGCACTGGAACACAGTAGGAGTAAAATATCCATTCAGCTTGTTTGCCCTTTTCCCTGTAGTTCCAGAGGTCTGACTGTATTTTCTGGTGTTTTCTACTGTTTAAGCCACTAAAAAATTTAACTTCTTTTGACGTCTGTCTTAAGCAAAGGGTCATTAGCATGTCCGCTGATCTCAGGATGATCTGTAATAGCCTAGAGATCCTGGCTACTCGCCATCAGCAGCCTCTAGCATGAGAACACACACAAAAAATCTAGAGAGCTTCAATGAAAAAAAATGCTTCAATGAAAAAGTGAAAGAGAGAGAGACTTCTAGGAAAGGCTTCCAAACTGTAGGGGCAGTGGCTTCAGCAGGAAGGAGGAAAAGCTGACTTTTATTTCAAAACCCTTTGTGTATTTCTTTAGTACTCTGAGGGGCATGTGCACACATGGGGAGTCCAGAGTACATTCTGAATAGAGGGGGAGAAAAAAAGAGAAAAGCTTTTTTAAAATAAACCCCAGCATACTTGCACACACAAATATATGTATGTATAGCTATAGATATGTGGCAAATCACAAAATGTTTACTGAGTTTTATTGTGTCAAGTCTACTAATGATGCTGCTTGTGCATTGATATGTTAGGAGGGGGGAAGAAAACACTAACAGCACTTTGTAGCTCTGAGGGAGAACTGCTGTTCTAACACATTACAAGAGCCATTATTGCCAGCTGCACATGGATAAGAGAAGGTTTTTCACCAGTGAAAGTAAGCCTTCTGTGAAGAGGGTGACAGCTACTCGCAGTGACTCCCTCACCTCCCACTGGGCACTCTGTTGGGATCTTCCAGGACAAATAAGCTGGTTACTTTTTCCTATTTCTGAAATGGATTCCTTCTCAATAAAGTTATGTTTCTTCCACTCTGGAAGTCCTCTGACAATCATTTCGGTGTTGCTGCAGCAAATAAAGCTGTCTGTGGGCTTTACTGCAGGCTGACTGTGGTAGTGTGTGTTTGTTTCTCTGCTTGTTGGTTTTGGTGTTTTTTAATGTGTTTTTTTAATGTGTTTTTTTAAAAGTCTGGCTTGTGAGTATCTCTCATTTCTTTGTGCAGAAGGGATCAGTCTTCTAAAATAATTTGCTAGTAATAAAAAAGGGAAGAGTAGACTCAGCCAACAGTGCAAGTGACTTTTTGTGCATGAATTTCCTCTACTCATGCTCACCCTAAAACTCAGGTCAGATTTAAGATATTCTTGGTACCAGAAAAGGAATTATTCTGCAAAGAAAAGGCAGGCATAGGCAAAAGTGATAGTTTCCCAAAGAAACTGCATTTACTTTATGCTCTTTTAAAAGCCATGGAGCCAATTCAGAATAGTAAATTAAGTGAATATATGCTGTGTATATTAGACTTTTTTTAAAAAGGCATGAGGTGCTCCTCTTTTTTTCTATTTCTTATACTCATCAAAGTACACTGTAGACCTCCTAGCATAACCCTCCTGATGAGTAAAAGTTTGGAAGTAGGAAGAGTTTTGTAGGGAAAGAATAAAGGTTAAGAGAACTTAAGTACATGTAGAAAAATTATGACAAAAGCAAATTTTCACATCCATTAATTCCAGAATTTATTCACAATACCAGGCACTCAGTCTTAAAATTAACCTAAGAAACAAGTAACAGTGGAATATTTGAACAGACCGCTTATCTAACAACTCAAATCTGACAAAACAAAGAGTGTCAGTGACTTGTTTACAATCCAATTCTTGGACAATTTTTTTTCCTGAGTTTATTCAGTTAAATTGAAATGATGTCTAGATTCAAGATCAGTGGATAGCCAGTGAGAAGGAATGGGAAAAAAATGAAATTCGTAAAATAAATTGCTTGTTAAGAGTTTCTTCTTTAGCTCCTATTACAAATAAACACAAAGGAAAACCGAGGCCTATAAGCCATCTGTGTGTGCATGACCTCAAGGCTGGCAATGACAAGCTAAGTTAACAAACAAAAATCTGCCAAGGGGGGTTAACAACTGCTGACAGTGTGGTGAATGCTAAGGCAGGTGATACTCATTAGATATGGCAACAGCAGAAAGTATTGAGAATTTAAGTTTCCAGGCTCAGAGTGCAAAAAAAAAGAAAAAAAGAGGCCAATGGAACTTCCTTCTGTTTAGTCAAAGCCAGGCATGTAGTTCAAAGAAGAATAATGGCAGTGAGCTTTTCAAAATTTTAGGTAACTATTTAAGGGTCGCTATTTTATGGCAAAAACTGTGCTAAGAGTAAATTGCTTCCAGAGATTTTCTGTGGCTGGACCAGATATGTTCTCCCTTCATGTTCCAGGGTGTACCAGGCACTGTGGCTTACCGGCTTAAAGGAATGGTGTTCCAGTCTTAGGACCTAGATTTCATCTTCCCTGGGGTGTCACAGTACCAGTGATATATATTTCAGTTGCAACCTCCCACCACCTCCAAAGTCACGTACAACTCACCACCACCCCACTGATGATCAGTCCTTTCTTTCTAGGAAAGGAAAACTGTATTTCTCTGACACCACAATTCTCACCAATGAGTGCTTTAGATAAATATAAATATTTATATATATAAGTTTTAGAGTGGAAAAGAATGAAGATAAGACATTATTATTTTTTTTTAACCAGGGTTAATTTTCCATATTTGTGTTTTAAAATTTTTCTTTGTTTTTCCCTTCTATTGGAAAAGACTCAGACAAAAGAGTCCCTCCTGGTACATACGTATGCAGTAGATTCTTGTTGGTTAAGAGCTCTTTGTACAGCTGTCGTACGATCAATAAAGTGCACAAAAGCAGGGGATATGAAAACAATTAGTGTGGTCTTGTGGAGTTGCAGAGCAAAAGATAACTTGATTGACAGTTAGCTTTTATCCCAGTATTCTCCAGTTTTTCTGTTTTGCCTGGGTGTCAGTAGTTTGTGTTAAGTATGTGGTTTTTAGGTGTTACACATGGACATTTTGAAGTTTCATCAAATGCCATAAACGACAAAGAAGGACAGAAATAATAATGAGGAAAGAAAATTACCCTCTTTAAGGTCACAGGAAAATAGATTACAACTGGAAAACTTGGGAACAATATTCTCAAATCTGTCAGAGTAGAAATACCCCACAGGTAAAAAAATTTGAGCAAGGACTTCCTCCCCAAAAACCCCACCAGTGAGTATACTAGAGATGGCAAAACTGCTGTGTCATATAGCCACAGCTTAAGACAATTCTGAGGGGGTAAATGCATAATTAAATGAGTGATTTGTCTTTCCTATGGGGAAAATAATAATTTTGCAGGAAGCTTGCTCTAAAGGTTATACATGCATTGAAAATATTGATGCAGAAAGTACAGAGCCTTTATCCATATAAAGATGTGTTTGAAGATTTGGGCTGTACAAAAAGCATCAAATTAAAGTTCCTCGGCTTGTGAAGTGCTCACCTCTCAGAGCACCATTAGTATTAAGGGAGCAGATTAAACACAATTTAGATCACATTGAAAGACTAAAGTCAATTTAGCAGGTATATAACCATGCATGATAATGGTCTCTAAATCTACGGCAACAAGGTGAGGATATGCTTGGATATGCAGGATAAAAATGTGAAACCAAAATAATTTCCTTTGAGGACTATAAAAGAAGCAATGACGAGGAGACAAATTTTAGATGCTAGTTTGTTTAAGTATGTAAATTCAATGGACTGATCTAGAAGGGAAATAAATCTGATAGCAGTTTTATATATATCTGGTCTGCAGGGTATTGTGAGCTTGACCTTTGTTGCAGTAAATGGGTTCTTAGCTGAATTGTGTAGTATTTCATTTTTATTTGCATGATGATAGCAGCATGCAGATGCAATATGGGGGTCATATCTTTTTCAAAAGATCTTCCAGCCTCTTCCCTACTCAAATTGGAAACTAAATTTTTTTTTTTTTTTTTTTTTTCATGTTTGGTGGGGTTTTTTTCCGTGTGTGTTGGGGGGTGGTTTTGGTTTTTTTTTTTTTTTTTGTGTTAGTTTCTTACCTGTTGTCCATTATGTGCAAGAGTGCATAGGAGGCTCACAGGGGAAGCTTTGAGCTGCAGGAAAGTCACATTGTAAATTAGAAGGTGTATTTATCTTGGCAACACATGGTTCCAAAGAACGTAGAAAACATGAAGAATCAAACTCATAAAGACTTCAAATTTACACAGTGCTGGGATAGCAGGTGGGCTTAGAAAAACAAGCAAGCAATGCAGCTGCCTATGGAAGTCTTGTTTGAGTAAGTTGAAAAGTATTCAAATACATTTGTATGGCATAGCCTGACGGTTTGCTCTGACAGGCATAAGACAACATGTGATTAAGCACTTAATGTTCAGTCTGATCTGACTAATGAGGGTGCTTAACTTTTGCCTGAACCATAGGTAGGGAGTCAGGGCAGAACCCTAAGAAGAGGGAAAAAGGACACATTCAAGGAAAAATGGATCTATGACTGCACGTCTTTCCTCAAGATCTAAAATGTAGAAAAAAAAGTAGAGATGTAAGCAAGCTGTCCTTGCATGTAGTTATTGACAATACTGCTTTTCCTGCAGATTGACTTTGCTGCCCTGCTCGCTGGGAACTCCTGTCATGAAGTGCAGCTGTACTACCACCTTCTATAGGCCTTTTATCATCCCTAACGGATCAGCCATCAGGGAAACTTTCCCAAGTCAGCCTCACAGTCCAGCAGCCTCCTTTCTCTGTGCACCACATTGCTGTCTGCCTGGTCCCACCTCTACCAAAAGTCTGGATTAGCAAGTCCTTAGGCTCTGCCTAGCCCCCTAATGTCATGTCTTGTGACCCTGTTGCATTCTCCTCACCAGTTGTTTTGTGTTTAACAGGATGTGTAGTAACAAGCTTCAAGGGTTGGAAGAGCCTGCTGTGTGTCAGCTTTCTGAGCCCACAAAATGCAGCATTATCAGAGACTCCTCATTGACATAATGGGCCAGTATTACCTTCTATTGAGAGTTAATGGAAGTCTTTCTTTTGTTCATTTCTGAAAGAGTGCACTTTGAAAATAGCATAAAAAGTGAAGGGTGTTCTTTCATAGGCTAAAAAAAGAAAAAGCCATGGTCAGAAAAACCAATTGCCGTCCTCTTTTGGGAAGGCCTATAAAATTATAGGGTTGGGCTAATGCTCACCTGGCACAAGACTCCTGCTGCTAGCTTCAGTGAAACAATTAAAACAGCTCTAAGTCCATACAAGCATTCCAGTATAACTGTATTGCTCTAGTTTTTATGCTGTGCCAATATCCATGCTTTAATATGTGTTTTAACCTCCTCTTCTGTCGATGTGAATCTTAATGCTTACAAAAAGGGTGGAAAAGCTCCAATACTGTGAATTAACATCCTGATACTGTTATGTAGTAAACTGTGGGCTTAATTGGAAGTAGTAGTAGTTATGTTGTAGCAAATGGGATTTCTTGCAAGCACTAAATTAGAATGTACTTAAATACCTTGCTGAATTTCAGCCTGAGTTTGCATATTGCACTCTTCCTAATAAACAGTATTGTATTCTATGTCAGGGTGTTGCATGCCATAGGTAACCTGTTGTCACATGCATTAAGCTGAGCAGAATTGCGAATGTAAAAATCTGTACAGAAGGCAGGGAGTTAATTAAGGGCTGCATCAGGTTTTTTATTTTGATCAGGACACAAAATTAAATATAGGTTGCATGGCACATTAGTGTGCCTGTCAAAGATGGTGGCTTTGACCAGGCAATTAACGGGAGCAAAATAATCTAAATGAATTTTTAAATAGCTTCTTCCAGTCATTAAGCACAGTTATCACATCCATATTTTGTAAATTTAAAACACTGAAGTTCTCAAAAGTCTGTTCTCTGCAGTAGTTTTTATTGATGATCCATCTGAGCTTCATTTCCTAACTGAAAACCCTTGTCGGTCAATTTATTCCAACATAACACTATTTGGTTGGGTAGTTATTAATCCTGTAATTGTTCATGGCATGCCAGGAATAATTCAGCTAATTATTACAATATGTCTTACTTTGCCATGCTTCTATATGTCAAAATGACTTCTACACATATTGGAAAAAATTAGTTCCTAATTTAACTGAAGATATAAAAATTGATTATTAATTCCCTAAAAAATGGAGAACTGCTTTTTTTTTCCTCTGCCCCACACATAATCTCTACTGGTCTGGATACATTTTTGACAAATACTCTGCTGCTAACTTTAATTGATCCATGAATAACACTGTGCAGCAAAAACTAGGAGTGCTGCCCTCACTCAGCATTAGTTTCAATTATAGGACAACTATAGCAGAGCATGTGGGATCCTAATAGAAAAGGACTTCATTTTTTTCCAGTTCTTCTTAGATGAAAAAAACCAAAACTACTTGAGATGGTGAGATTAAGAGGTTGGTTATCCCTGCAAAAAGAAAAAAATGGTCTATATGTATGTAGTCTATTAATTAAACTGTACATGTTCTAATGAATTTAAAATGCATATTCATGCATAAAATGCACTATATTTAATTCTCTACTGGTGAATTCCCATCAGTAAAGTTCAGTACGTTAATCTTTCCTTTTTTCACATTTGACAATATGTCTGATGTCACTGAAGTCAATCTCCAATCTCTCCTTGGCCTAATAAAGGTAAAAGCAGGCTCTTATGGACTAAAATATCTTTTTAGTTCACAATAAATGCAAGACAGTTGAAAGCAGAGTGAGTATCACTGTATTTGCTGTTTTATAATTCTCATTAGCACATTTCCATAGTACAAAATTCTTAAATTGTATTCTGTTGGGGCAAAGAAGATCCTGTGCTCCTAATTAAAGAACAACTGTGTGTACACTGACTAGAAAAGTATTTTACACAGTGGAGTTCCATGCTGTGATATATTGAAGCAAGACAGGATATTCGAAAATGAGAGCCACATAAAAGTCAGAAACTTTTATTCTTATGAGAATTGTCCCAGAACATGGTTCTCACTGTGAATTTCCTCCAAAGAAGATGGCTCACTCAAGGCTTCATATGTTGTTTATGTTCCACACAGGGACTTATCCAGAGATGTACAAAACTGTTTTGAGAACTTTCTGAGTGGAGATGGATTATTTTTTTTTTTTTGTCATGTATAACTCTGAAGCTAAAGGAAGAGGAAATGGAAAATGGTCTGGAAGAACAAATCACCTCAAAATTAAGAGATTGAAACCAATGGAAATAATCCTGTTATTGTGGTGACTGCTACTTTGACTGATAATGGAGGTTTAATTGGGGAAACTCCAGAACTACGGAATGATCCAGACTCATTATTGGTGTTTACAGCAAACTACTCAGCTCTAAAGAAGGCATGTGACCTTCAGAATTAGGCAGTTTCAGTGACCGTAATTTTAGGGGATGTAATGTGCCAGTTTACAAAACTATTTGAAACTCTTGGTTGAGTAACTTTTTGAAAAAGCTTTGCAATTCACATTTGTTTTTGACACACACAGACAGAGACTTGAGATGTCTGTGTGATTTATCTCAGTGTGCAGATCCTCTGAATTTCAAAAATTGGATGGTACGGGCTTTAATCTAAGATTTTGTTACATTGTTAACTGATAGCTCCAAGTGTTGTCACCTTGGGAACCACTGTCATGATATTTTGGTGTTTATTTTTGTGAACAGGAACAAATACAGCAAAAACACACCAACTTGCAAACAAAACAAAACAGCAAAGTCTAATGATAGAAACTGCAAAAACCATTAGGGACACAGCTCAAGAAACAGAGAGTCATGAGAGCAGTCTGCCTCTAACTGAGCATAATTCTAAATAAGACATTTGAAATGCTGCAGTGTCTAGACACTGTAAATGCAGTGGTTAAGTTACTTGTGTCTATTTTCCCTCTCCTACTTGTAATGGGACTACTATTCAATGCTTACTTTTCCATTTAGATAATTCTATTTTTATTTTTTTTTCCCTAACGAAGGATATTGTATTCTAGCATAATGTTCAGGAATGGGGTGATGCATATCATCCTCAGTGTCATGCACCACAGATGCTCTTACTAGGTTGAACTTGCAAAGTGAGAAAGAGCACTCTTAGGTGCACTTTGAAGGGGAGGTGGCTAGAGAACAGGAGAAAGGTATTCCATTCTTCTAGTCTTATTGATCCTTTCATATTATTTTCACCTCTAAACTAAATAAAAAGGCTTAAATTTGTACATTTCTCATAAAACGATGACAAAAGCAGGTATTTTTCTGAACTGTTGAGCATTACATCTTTTTTTTTTTGGGATATGAAGATATGTAGCTTCAAATAATAATAGAAAGTAATACTGTTAGTAAGCATAGAGAAACATACCACAGCAGACAATATACTGTGTACAATCATAATGATGTAACTTATGACTTGCTTTAATAACAGTTTAATATTCAATATTTAAAAAAATATTATAGAAAATTAAATGAATGTAAAGTAAATGTCTGAATAAAATGGTTAATGAAGTTACCAATTTTTTATATACGGTAGAAATTAACTGAGAAAGTTAGAAAGTGGTCTGTAAGTTTTCCTATGAGTTTCTTTGCAAAATGGGCTCCCATAAAAGAGTTCAGTTTAAAGACAACCACATTTTCAAAGTTCAAAGAAAACAGCAGTCAGGTCAAATAAGATACTTGTTAGAAGTACCTAATGTTATCTCTGCTTCAAATTGGTCATGTTTCTCCCATGAAAAATGCTCTATTATGAAAGCAGATTGAAAAGTAGGAGACAGTCCTTCTCATACTCTGTTTGACTGGGATTCAGCATCTATTGGTTTAATTGCACCAAACCAGGGTCTTAAGACTGTGACAGAGTGGACATGAAAATGTTCACAACTATAATTTCCATTGCCAAATTCATGCTGCTCCCTAAAGCAGCCAGTTCAAATCATTGCTTATGCGGTTACAGAAAAATAAGAGCATAACTATTTGCATATAGATTGTGTATCTGCCAAAGTGAAAAACTTAAAAGAGTAAGACTAGCAATTTCTTGTGTGCATATTGAGGGAGAGCCTTTCATTTAAAATACAGGCCTAAAAATTAGGTGGAGCACTGGTCTATTCTTTGTTTTGCCTTAAACTTTCTTTGTGACCTTGAATAAACAATTTAGGACTCTTTTTCCATAGAGAAAATATGTGTGTGCAATCATAAATGTGCTGCTGCCCTAATTATGCCAAGTTTAAAACATAAGGTCCTTCCTTTTCTATTCTTCTTATGTAAAATAAGGTTAACATCACCTAATTTGCTTTGTAATAACTAGGATGGCGTTGTGTTGATTCATTAGTTTAACTTTGTGCAGTGCTTTGAAAACTGCACAGTTTTTTGACAGTTATATATAATTATCATCAAAGGCAGGTAATTTTTCTTCCTTGATCTATCCTGCTGCATATTTATGCCATTGTTTTTATCATGATATCAGGACAGCAAATGGAATTTTTTTTGTGTCTATGGAGTTCATAAGGAAGATTTGGAGTATTCAGGGGGAGGGAGAATTACCCTGCTTCTGGACTAGGGTGCACACCATGGACTCGCTGCACATCCGAGCAAAGCCTGAGCAGGCACTTTCTTCTGTCTTCCCCTGCCAGGTTTCTGTCCCATCTTATGAGGAAATATGACTGCATGGTATGAAGTAAGCCATGGCAATCCTCAGCAGATGCATTGCATCACTCCCATGGTTTAGGATGAATTTCTGGATAAAATACTCATATCTACTTTTAGAGAACCCTGGTGAATGGTGGTAGACTGAGACTTTGGAGATGTGGGTTCTGTCTGGCTGAACTACTCTGAGCAAAATATTTTCTATGCCTGGCTTTTGGTATCTGTAAAATGGACAAATACCAATCCAGCTGGAGAACTGAATAATGAAAACTCTTATCAATTATCATTAATGTCGCTGTTATTGGTGTTGTTATTAGTTGAATTCTGGGAGAAGAGCTAGAGATTCTGAGAGCTGGGGGATCTGTTGGAATTCCTCTGCTCATCGTGGAGTCATTAGATGGGTCTCTGCACTGCAAAAGAGAAGTAAAATTCACCAAAAACATACCCTGCACCATAAACTGTGGGTGCTGTGGGATAGATTCTCTTGTTTTTCAGACTTAGGAGATTGCACCAGAGATAATGATATTGCTTGGAAAGGATTTTCAGTGTTAATATGAATAAGTGTGAAAGATTCTGGCCTTTCATTGTTAGTGCAGTTATTAAACCATATTTTTCTAATATGAAAGAAAAATTCAGGTTCTCAGTTAGTGTGCTAGAAATACCTAAACTGCAGTTTTCTGTTACACTTGTGTTGACTTTATCTAACTTACATTATGAATGTTCCTGTATTTTTTGTCCCTGAAAAGCTTCAGGCACCAACTCTGTTTGTGACCTAAGTGTAATCTCAAACTTGCTTTCAATTATTTCTAGCCCAAGAGGCCTGGACTATACAAACCCAGTTTGAAAACTTCAAAAAACCCCATGTTTTTATTTTTCCTGTTTGATACAACTTATACATAAAAGCCATTTCAGGGCAAACCATTTGTCTCTAATATGTGGCACTCTAGTATTTCAGTTTTTATGAACTAGCCCAGAAGCTTTGTTGAACTTGGAGATTATTGTTGTAATTATTATTTATAGCTTGTATTACCACAATACCCTGGACAGTCCAGCTCCATTTCTGTTATGTACAATGCAAGAAAAGCAAAAACCAACCCCCCAACAGAGATCCCAAATCTTGGTGTGGTGTGGCCACTTCATGATACACTGGTATGTTAATTTTCTTCCATATTCTACATATCACAGAGACATTGAGGATCCCTTGGAAGAGAGTAAGATGCACAGTGATGATAGAGTGCAAGTTTTTAAATAGGTATAAAGTGGTATTTTTGTCTGTACAGTGTCTGTGAAAACTCACTTTAATTTGATTTGCCTGCTTTTTCAAATGAAATGTTGAGGTTTTCTGTGATTTTTTTTTTACTGACTGATGTATAAAGTAGGATATATTGTATTTCATAAAAGCTTTTTATGCTTGCCAAAATAGATTGTACAAAACCTAACAGTAAATAGAGATAGTTTAGTTCTGTCTTGAAGATAGAGCACTAAGAATCTGGGTCCATCACTGTCATTTTTCTCAGAGATTCCTCTCATCTGTCACAACACAGTAGTTATGAAAAATGAAACCATAAATTCAATTTGTAGCTAATCTTTGGAGTAATTCCAGTGTGAATAATGCAGCAATTTGGATGCATGGTCAGTCAATTCTGTCTCTGATTTATTAGGATTCAAGAATTTTTTTTCTTTCATTAATGATAATTACCCAAGAAGAGAAAATAATTTCTCAAAAATTATCTATCTTCACATCTGTGGCCTCAGTTTTGAGAAAGACAGCAATGTTTTTTAAACTTATTATTGTAGGGGGGGAAAGCTTTTTACAAAAGATATATGAGGTATTTAAATTCTGAACTCTATCTCTTTACAGCACATGTGTGAACTGATCAGCACTGGTTTATGGCTGCTTTTATATGACTCCCATTAGAGCTAACATTTTGAATATCTCAGCATAAGGACACTGGGATTTGCTATTGATTTTCCACACTTCTTACACCTTGAAGATTGCATTAAAATCCAGCTCAAGTAAGAGTGACATTTTTTGTTCCTGTTTAAAAGTCAAATTTATTATCTGAGACTTTTTCTACTTATTAAATCCTCACTTTCTCTGATACATTATTTATGTATATTTTTTCTATAGCTTTCCTTCAGCTCTCAAGGTCTTCTCTTGATTTTAACAGACAGTATCTCCAACACATACATACAATAGATATTATCCATACTTTTGTGTCTGTTGCTAATGAGGGGTCTTGGGAAGAGGCCAGAGGGAAAACCAGCTCATTTAACATCAGCTTTGAGCTTTAGTAAAAATTTTTAGACTTCTCGTGGAGTAAGGGCCTTTAAAAGCCTCTAGAGGAAGATTCCAAGCTAGATGTCTTGACTTACTGTGCCTCCAAAGCTCCCTGCCTCTTTCCAGCACTGATGAAGGAATGGGGTACTTCAGGGGTTCTGGCTCTCAAGGCACCCAAAGAGTAGTGAGCAAGTCAGTAAAACTGAAGCTGTCCTGCAGCCACACATGGCCTTCTTCATTAGCTCTGTGCCAGGTACCTCTATCACAACATTTTCTTCATAGGGGAAGTATTTCATTGGCAGGAGAATCAAGAGGGACTGACGCCACCCTCCCACCAGAAAAGGGTGCTGAAGAAGGCTTAGCCCATGGAGAGAGTTTTTAATTATCTCTATTTGGTCCTTCATAGAATCATACAAAGGCTTGTGTTGGAAAGGACCGTAAAGATCATCTAGTTCCAATCCCCCTGCCATGGCCAGAGATGCCACCCACTAGATCAGGTTGCTTGGGGTCCCCTTTATCCTGGCCTAGGACACTTCCAAGGATGGGACATCCACAGTTTCTCTGGGCAACCATGGATTCCTATTTTTTCCAAAGTAGCACTCTTTTTTTTGTTTGTTCGTTTTGTTTTTTTTTGTGGGGGGTCTTTTGTTTGTTTTTATTTTTGTTGTGTTTTTTAATTTTATTTGTTTGGGGTTTTTTGCTTTTTAAAAAATATTGTTTGATTGTTATTATTTTTTCTTTTTTTTTTTTTTTGCCTTGTTTTCTCATTCATTAAAATGTTGCACAGTTAATTTGCCTTCTTTGGGGTTCAGAGCAGCAGACTCTGAGCTTGAATGCCAGTCAAATCTAGAGGTGAAATCCGCAAGTTTGTACATCCTGGTTTTCTTAAGTTAAGGGTGATGTTTCCATCCCAAAAGATGAAGAAATATTTTCTTCCCTGAAAATACTATAGTTAGATATCTAAACAAGAGATCAGGTCTGCTTGGCAAGTTTGTTTCATTGGAAGCAGTAATGCTGCATATGAACTGGCATCATCTGCCAAGTGAAACATATTCTTCATGTTATTAAGTATTTTGTGTATTTAAAATGTGTTATTGACATTCTTGCAGCTTTACTTCTACTTATAATTATATTTAGCTAATTTTTAGTTGAATTTTGCACCCAACAGAATAGATTTTGTATAAATATGGGAAAGAGGAAAAAAGACAATTACCTACTTTCACACTTTTTTTACACTAGATTATGAGCCTTTTAAAATAGGTTTGTAAAACTGTGAACCTGGAAATGGTTTTTGATTGCTGAAGAAAGTGTGTATTTGCCTACTTTGAGCACATAATCGTTTTATACATGTGATGAGAGCTTAAACTGGCTTCACAGGAAATTCACACACTGATAACAATTTTCAAATTATCATGCCACAAGAATACTGTTATGTAAAAAGAAAATATTTGTTTTATGTTTTGTTTAAATAAATTCTATTATTTAGTTGTTATTCACTGGATAGGTTTCCACAAATATTCTTTTCTTACTATTTTTTTTTTCACAGATTTCTTCATATATGTTTTTCAGTCTTATAATCTACTGGTCTTTTTCGCTTCCTCTCAGCTAAAGGTCAGTCCTTTTAAAAAGTTCTCTATGTGAAGATGTTTGAAGAGGCTATTTTGCTCAAGTGACACAACACTGTAGCTTCCAACCTTCACAATTGATGATTCTCTGTAGTCTTCTTAATGTTGCAATTATGCTTGATAATAACTTCAGACTGCATCACAACTTCCACCCTTATTACAAAAAAACATCTTGGTGAAGCAGTATTTAATTTATAATTAGTACATCTAAGTAGTTTCCCTAAGCATGTCTAATTAACATATGAAAAAGAACGTAGTATTTATTGAGTTCCAGTTCTCTGAACATTTCAAATCTTTTCCCAGCTGCAGTGAAGCTGATGGTCAGTCTTCAAAGTGGGGCCGTTTCTGAGGGGAAACCACCTCACCTCTTAACTACCAGAAACCCCAAACTGTCTTCTCTGCCTCTTGCTCTTATATCAAGGACTTCTGATGATTTGTTTTGTCTTCAGTGAAGTTCCACTCACCTTGACAAACGTGGTGGCTGCAAGGCAGCCATGCACATGCAGTAAGAGAAGCATAGGCTGGGTACATCAGTGCAATGAACGTTCATCTAGCAACTCAGTGGATTTCCACCTGGAGTCCAAGGCTGCATATGGTACTGGGTGCAGGGGCAGGTGTGATTCCTGTGGTAGAATCTGGTCCTGACGTGCTGGGCCACTCCAATGGATCTGCACAGATTAACCAGCTGTTCTCTTCTAAACACTTCTAAACTCCATCTAAGCAGAGAGTGGGAGCTGGAAGCAGAGTAAGCTTGCACTGGAGTCTCAAGGCAGGTGATACATTACAAAGCCAATCTACTAAAAAATCTGAGTCTTGTGTTAGAGTTGTAAGTGAAAATAAATGGAAGGAAAAGGGGGATACCGCACAATGTTTTTCAGTACTTTCTTTCCTCAATATATGTCACCCGCTAGGTTAACTTTTTTCTGGTTTAAAACCTTTTTAAAAAATCCAGCAAGCTCTATGGCAAACTACCTCATAAGAAATCACTGAAGCAGGGGATGAACTGCTCTTTCAGTTCCCTGCCAGTTCTGTAAAATCTGAACAGAATGCAGCATGCAGTCTTGAATTTACGGTGACTTCATGCATTGTGCTGGTTGCTAAATAACCTCAAATTACTTTAGGTAAATGCCTCTGGGAACATTACTCCTTTGTTCACTTATTTAGGGGTTTAAAGTCTTCATTAGTCAAGGGATAAATACATCTGTGGAAGTAATTTATCAAATTAGTACATGTGTCTTTGGGCTGCATTCTTTTGATTGGTTATCTGAACAATAACTTGAGGTGTGCAGCCTAAGTGATATCTGCTTACAAAATATGAGATTTCTGTAGACACAGTAGGCTTGAGATGGATTCACAGTGTGCATGAAATTACATGCAAAATTAAATTATGGATGGTAATGTGTGCATGGCATTCTCAGTTGAGTGTCTTTAAGTGTAAAATACAAAATTACATGGTCCCTTTTATTCCAAACCACACATAAAGAGTCTGTTTTGTACCTAGACATCATCAGCTGATTGCTTTTAAGGGACTGGAACAAGTATTTCTATCACTCCCTAGTATAATCTATGCAAATACTAAGTTAAGTGAAAAATGTTGTTCAAAACTGAGCATTTCTACTTCACAGGAGATGTCCAGATTTTCAATTTTTCTCTGAGCTCGATTGTTCAAAAGTTCATTTCCCCCAAAGCCATTTGTAAAGAAAATGATAATATTTTACAAAATTTCAGTTTGAAATTAAAATTACCGTCAGAAACATGCTTTTCCTTTTGTATCTTTTTATTATTTCATAACACACAAACCGAATTGCATAGTATGCTGTTGTATACCAAGTAGAATTGGGGAGAGGTTAATTTCTCCTGCATTTGAGTTGTAGACATTTAGAATTCTAGTCATTTAAAATTCCTTTGAAACCAGCAAAGGAGATAGGCACTTCTAGTGTGCAACACCTCTCAACTGAAACTAGACAACTTCAATATGCCAGATGAATCATGAAACACCTACCTCACCCTTTTGACTCTAAAGGGAATCTGGACAATGGGTAAATATTGTAATTATTGTAGGTGTCAAGGTGAGGTGAGAGACATTGCCCCTTAGATGTCCAACTATGACATCATATAATGAATGGCCAAAGTATTTACATATAAATGTGAAGTGGTTACTACTTTATATATTTGGTGGTACTTGATCCATATGTATAAAGCATAATTTCTTATTTTGAGCATCCTCTTCCAAGACCTGGATTATGAAAATAATGGAAGCAATCAGGCTCATGTGCATCTCATCTAATTTATAGCTTAACTGAATAATTAACTTAAAACCTTAATTGACTCTGTAATCAATGGTGTCAGGCATCTCCAGAGTCACATTCACAATTCACAATTCACCGAGCTGGCTGAATAATCCTCTGGAGGTACCTCTTTTACTAGTGACTTTCAGGTAGCACAAAATAATAAGAAACATCAGCTGAACCCCCTGCATATAAGAACCTAGTTTCTTGAAACTTTTTTAAGTCCCAGGCATCAATTTAAGTGTCCAGTTTTTCAGGACTGTCTAAGCTTAATGCCATCTGCATTTACTAGTTAGCTCTGTACTTAGCTTGAACCTTGGCCTTCTCACTCCAGGCACCTATACATGGTCATACTTGGGAGTTGAGGAAGTTCCCATGCAAGCTCTTATTTCTTATTTCCCACGCAAGCTCTTCTTCAAGCTTTATTGAGACACCTAAGCACTGCCCATATTGCAGAAGTAACTTGCTAGAGAAATCTGGAGTGTTAGATAAGTTTACTATCAATTTTTGCTCGACTGTTGAGCAGTTAGACCATTCATCATGGAAGTAAGAGTCTCAAAACAGGCTCTCCTTAAGCCATCATTCCCATTGTAGGAAGGTGTGTAACAACCGTGGAAGTAGCCTTCACAAGTGTATATGCACAGCCTTTGAAACAGTGTCCCTATGCTGCCAGCAAAGCAACAGTCAGAGAAAATTAGCTGGAAGGAGGGAGTCTTGCTCTCATCTATGTGTTAAGGTGAAAAAAAAGAGATACAGGCAGATTGGACTAGTTACTATTTTCTATGGGATCCTTATATTCATTGTAAAGATGTTGACAACTTTCATAAGCTGAACTGCAGAAAATTCCAGATTTGTAGGAAGAAAGACCTGCTGTAATCAAGGGATCTTTCCCTGCAGGTGTTCAGACATTTCATTTATTTTCCTCTTGTCTTCAAAGAGAATATAGTTTTAAAGAATCCTATTTTACCCCTGCAATCCTTTCTGTCTATGGCTCTAGCCAGTTAAAAGATCTGTGAAAGAAATTAAAAATTAATACAGATTGCAATTTAGGAATTTCAGTTTGGTGCCTAAAGTGGAGCAGGATGAATCTGGGCCAATGTACTCACCAGTGCGGAAGGTCTTTCCAAAATGCTGGTGTTGGCTGAGAAACACTTTTCTAGGATACTGCAAAAAGCTATTCCTTAGATTCATAAACAATCATCTAACTTTCTAGGTCAAAAGTATGATGTTTTTTAATTACAACATAGATTAATTTATAAAGATAAGATGTTTCCATCAGTCTTGGGTAATGGTTCATAATAACACTTCAAAAATTAGAACATTTTAATTATCATATTATTCATGTTAATGCATGTTAGCAGAAATGTAGATTGTCATGTCATTACTTATATGACTGAAAATATATATTCTGTATTTCATGTTTCTGTTTGTACCATGAAATATGTGAATAAATTAAAAAGCTGACTTGCCATTAAATTTGTTTCAAAATAAACTTAGAAAAATATTTTAAAGAAATATCTCCAGAAAAGTTCACCAGAAGGCAAAACTACACTTTGGACACGCACATCTGTTTGAATACTGGATTATGGAATTCATCTCACCAAAGGGAAAGGTTTATATATTGCATAGGACGTCTGGTTCAGATGAGAATATCTCCAGTAGAGGTATCTACAATGTGGTTCAGCTGCCTAAACATAAGCTTCTAGTGCCATATGATGTGCTGTGAGGTACCTATGGGTTGACCCTGGATGGATGCCAGGTGCTCACTAAAGTTGGTCCATCATTCTTCTCTTAAGCTGGGCAGGGGAAAGAAAATATAATGAAAGGCTCGTGGGTCAAAGTGAGGGCAGGGGGAGATCACTCACCAATCACTGTCATGAGCAAAAGCGACTTGGCTTGTGTAAATTAATTTAATTTATTACCCAACAAATCAGAGTAAGATAATGAGAAAATAAAAGCAAAGTTTAAAACACTAGGCTTAAATTCACTCATGATTTCTCTATTTCTTTGTTGCAAGTGGCACAGGGGGATGGGGAAAGGGTGCCATGCTCAGTTCATCACATGTTGTCTCTGCTGCTCCTTCCTCCTCAGGGGGAGGACTCCTTACACTCTTCCTCTGCTCCAGTGTGGGGTCCCTCCCATGGGAGATGATCCTCCATGAACTTCTCCAATGTGAGTCCTTTCCACAGGCTGCAGTTATCCATAAATTACTCCAGTGTGGGTCCATTCCACAGGATGCAGCCTCCCAGGAAGAGACTGCTCCAGCATGGGTCCCCCATGAGGTCTTACATCCTGCCACCAACCTGCACTTGCCTGGGCTCCTCTCACCTGGGGACACGGGTCTTTTCAGGAGCCTGTTCCAGCATAGGCTTCCCACAGGGTCACAGCCTGCTTTGGGCCTCCACCTACTCTTGTCTGGATCTCTGCTCTCCATGGACCTCCATGGGCTGCAGGGGCACAGCTGCTTCACCATGGTCTGCACCAGGGCTGCAGGGGAATCTCTGCTTTGGTGCTGGAGCATTTCCTCCCCCTCCTTCTGCACTGACCTGGGAGTCTGAAGGGCTGTTCCTCTCATATGTTACTCCTCTCTCTGGTTGAAATTGCTATTGTGCAGGTTTTTCTTCTCCTTTGTAACTCTGTTACTCCAAAGGCACATCACTCGTGGGCTTGGCCTGGGCCAGGGGAGTGTCCATCTTGGACCCACCTGGCATTGGCTCTGTCAGACACAAGTGGACATCTTTTCACAGAAGCCACCCCTGTAGCCCCCATTACAAAAATCTTGACACACAAACCCAATAGAACAGCAAAGAAATGGCATATTCAACACAGGAACTACGGGAGACTGATGACAGCTGCATAAACCCTGACTCTATGCCACCTATGTTGAGGCTGCTAAACTGAACCCCCCCAAAAAATGAAAGGAATGGTGCCCAATACAGCTTCCCGTGTCTAAAATTAAACAAGATTTTTTAATATACAAAACTGCAAGCCTAGAAATCCAGATTTTAGAGGCATCTGTCATGTCTGACTTCTTACTGTATGGACCAATTAAGGAAGGATGCTCACTGTAAGAGCTGTAAATCAAGCTTCTGCTGTGCCATTAATATAATTGCAGCAGGTGGAAGACTCTAGAGTGTGTTTTGCATTAAACAACCATTTTTTAAAGTGATGATAAATAGAAAATAGAATAGGTTTGGAGAAGGGCTGCCAGGATGACCAAGGAGGCAAAGCGCTCATCACCTGTAAGAGAAAGTGTAAGACTTGTTCAGCTCAGACAAATGCATCAAACAGGAGTAAGCAGCTGGGAAAAAAAGAAGAGCTACTTAACCTAAGGAACAATTTTGGCCTAAGTACAAGTGTATGTAAATTGGCTAGGAATAACTGAACTCTAAGCTAAATGACTGTTTTTTTGATCAGAGTAATGATTTTTCAGATCATCCTTCCAAATGGTTGCCAAGTGGACTAGTGACATCAAAACTCCCTTCTGTCCTTGTCCAGAGGTTTAAAAACAGAAAATGATGAATTTATGAATCAGATTATCTGCTGTGATCAGCTGTGGTAGCAGGCAGTAAAATCCCCCAGCTGCCTTCTTGCTGCTAAATGAGAGAGGGTCAGCATGGCCTGGCTCATCCCCTCACTGATGAAGTTCAATCTCCTCCAAGCAGACTCTCCACATGGAGTGGCACTCCGTTTTGGCCTTGTCTGTAGACCATGTGATGCCCTTAGGAAATAAAAGCTATGTTGTGTGAATTTGTTCGGGTTTTTTCAGTTCAAAGGTACTCAAATGGTGTGAAGACTGTGCTGTCACTCAGCAGAGTGCTTTTTTACAAAAGCATGAAATAGGTACTTGCTGCACACCTAGGGTTTCACTGTACAGCACACTGTACCTGAGAGTGCAAAGCCTGCTGAGCTATTTTAGTTACAGCTGCTTTTTTGTTTAGTTACACTTAATTTACAAACCACATTTCAAGGCTCAGTACCTCAGTGGCCAACAGATCAGTGAGAGAAATCTGGGAACCTCCACATTTTTGCTGATGACTGTCCATAAAGGACCTCATATGCTGTGGGGACTGTGTTACTTCCAGAGGAACAGAGATGGAGGAAACCAAGGCTGGTACAATATGATCCATGCTGTCTCCCTGGATCTGCTCCAGGATATCCCAGGTCTTCCCTTGTCTTGGGAAGAAGCTATGAAGAGCTGAGCAGGAGAGAAAGCTAACAGAGGAGCACTGTAAGTGATGGTGGGTGCAGTGCTTGACCTTCTTCCCTAGTCATCTTTTGTACAGCATACAGTGTTAGTGTCGTCTCCTGGGTGAGATGTTTTATCCTCAATGAGGTGTGCTTGAAAAATTCAGAACAAAATTTGAAAGATACAGGTATCCAGGTAACCATGGTAAGTCTAAGGTGTACAGAAAGTATTCCTAAAAATAAAATATTTCCAGTAGAAAAATTCATCTTCTTAGACTTAATGTTATTGTCCCTATTTAACCACTACCAATCCTGCTGGTAAACAACAATCAGTCTAAGGAATTTTGTGGATGTATTAGTGAGATTGAGAATATTCCTTGTGAAACATACGAACTTCTCAACCATAGGTGTTGATTTTTACTGGATTTCAGCACTGTTTTTGACAGAAGTGGCTATGAACTCTGCTTTGAGGGTAAACTGATTTTATTGCTTACATGTGGTTGTTCCTTCTGTGCGGGGAGCAGCATTTTTCTCCTTTCACTCAGACAATTTAATGCTGTGGGCATGATGCATATTAGAAACCCACTGGTGGCCTGAACTGGAATCTGGGAGCTCTGTGGGCCAGCCCTTTCTCTCATGATCAGCTCTGTTCACACAGCTGTCATGTAACTTATCATAAATAACAACACAGGACAATGCTAAGCTCCCTCTTGTCTTTCTCTTCCAGTATATTTATTTTAACAAATATAAATTATATACATATATAAGCTCTATCCACACGAATATATCATATATATTTTTATATATATATGTATATTTATATATATAAAATTCAAAAGTAATCAGAGAATTAACAGAATTAATTACACTTGTGCTATGTGGGCACGAAGGGCAGAAGAGGTTAGAAGAATGACTTCAATTTTGACAAGAGAGATAAGGGTGGTGTGCAGTGTCGTGCATCTAAAACTAGATGCAAACCCAATAATTGCTTAGAGTTTTTAATATATTTGTCAGGACCAGAGATGGAGGTGAGCCGGTCTATATCACTGTTTTTCTGAAAGAAGTTCTCCAACTTATTTAAGGGAGAGAAGGGGTGAGAAGAAGAGGAATGGAAAGAAAAAATATAATCTTTGTGTGACTAGAACTGATGAATGCATGAAAGCGAAAAACAGAAGAAACGTACATTTTGCTGATAATAGTACCAAATTATTCCAATAAAGAGTACAAAATTATTGCATTAATAACAATGGCTCACAGACCTGAATGAATGGCTGCAATGATTTGTGCAGTTGCCTGGATTACATATGCTGCCACATACAGACTCGACATACTGAGGTGTATTAAAACCGTTGGTAATGTTGATGGTGTAACATAAAATTTGCGTTAAAACTCAGATATTTATCAAAAGGTTTGCCAGAGTTCATGGGCCTTTTGAATGAACTTGAACAGAGTTATGGCTTTGCAATGACATGATGAAAAATTCGTGATGCAATATGAAACACAGTAAAACTCCTCACTTTCAGGAGCAATTTTCATCCAGGCAGCGCCTAATACCTCCTGCATGTTAGTGAGACAAGCATATCACAGCCCTTTTGCCTTTGAGATTCTCTTCTTCAAATAACACAAATGTTGCAATACAAAGTTTCTTTGCATCTCAGCTTTGAATGGCAGATTGTAATTAGTGTTTAGAGCATGTGAAATATGACTTGGGGAATCTGTTGTGTATGGATTACAAATTCTGATTAATTTTATAAAAAACTGTTTCATTTGGTGCCACCATATGTGATGAGTCACCTAGAGCTGGCGACATGCCTGACACATATTGCCTGTCTTGTCTGAAAGATATCACAGATCTTTTGCAGCAAGGTTGCTAGGATTAGGGAATGCGAAGTGGTAAAATAGTGCTCATGCTAGGGAAAAGAGTTAGAAAAATCGGATTCAACAACGCTGTTGGAGGGAATGTGAATGGAAGTATACTTTGAAACTCTACACAAGAACAAGGACCAAAGGGGCAAAAGCAAGTTTCAAAGGATAAAGGCAAAAAAATCACAGGATTTTTACTAGCCCACTTCAAACTCAATGTACAGAGACTTCCAGCTACCCTGAAAAGGATGTCCTACAACATGTATGATGCAGCTCATCACTCTATGATTTATTCAAGAGAAAAAAACCCACCTGGATGGTATCAATGATTTATGCTAAAATAAAATATGAGAGGTGTGTTTTGTTTTGTCTGTTTGGGTTTTTTTTCCAGCAGTTACATCCAAATCTTGTTTCAGTGCTTCATATCCGGACACAGATCTGATCACACAGAGACAAGGTCAGATTCAATACCATGGGAAAGCTGACTAGGCTGGGGAATGCATGTAAATGAACCAGTACTCCAGAGAAATTATAAGGTAAAAGATGCAGGAAGTTACACCTTTGAACTTGAAAGCATATTTATATAAATCTGAAATTTACGCAGGATTTTTCAGGAAGCTGATGTATGGAATGAGGAATAAGATATTTACTGCTGTGTCTGGAAGTAAAAACATACGCATGTATTTCCTAAACTGTCTGTGATTTGAAGTGATCAGTTTTACAGAATTTGGCAAAGTCTGTGTGGTATGTGTTCAACTGCCTTATGTGCTGGAGAATATGATCAGCCCTAGACATCTACAGGGAACATATCCACACCTGTTGAGTATGAATATAGATGAAGAGTTACATTGTCATGTTTTAAAATAAAAAAGAACAGCTAAGTAATAAGCATTCATTTTTAAAGCAGAATAACTTTTTTTTTGTAGGGGAGGAACCCACAAAATTATCTTAAAATAGAATAAATGTTGCAATATAGAGTTTCTTTACCTCTCAGTTTTAAATGGCAGATTTTAATTAGTGTTTAGAGCATGTGAAATGTGACTTGGGAAATCTGCTGTGTACAGATTGTGAATTCTGATCAATTTTATGAAAAACTCATGGTAGAGACATTTTGTGTGTTTTTAAAGCACCAAAAAAAGAAATTCGTGCATTATTTTGAAAAGAATAATCTTTTCCTGGTCATGCCTTTTTCTTTCATTTGCATTAGCAAAATGTTTCCTCAATCCCAGACTTAGATTACTTCATCTGGTTGTGTAGTCCTCAAAGTATTCTCAAGTAAATGCTCTCTTTAATTGAAATATTTTTCATTTTCTTATCTCAACATTAAACACCTTTGCTACACTCAGTCTACAGAGGTTGCTAACAGCCCTTTCCAGAAACCAGAATATTTATGTTTATTTCCATATTCTCTTCTTCATATGAAACCAAACAATACTTGCTTCGTGCATCATGGCTGTCTAAAAAGAAGCGAACCTTATTTAAAGTTTTCAATGTGGATTTTCCCTGAAGCAACAGATAGGAAATGTGGGGACCTTGTTTTGAAAAATCCATAGGGAAGACAGAAGTAATGAAGACTGAGGCTTAAAAAAGCTTGGAGTCTCTTGAGCAAATCTATAAAAGACTACTTTATCCTCAAAATGGAGTGACAGTAGCAAAGACAGAACAAAGAAACACCACATGTGCTTATTTAATGCATCCTTATGACAAGCATTATTAGGGCACAAGTAACACATATTGAATTAGGATGCTTGTATTTTGACTGGTATGGTCTGATTCTGACTACTGGATCTTCTTCACACTCAAATGAGAATCACATTTCTAAACTTGATTTGCAGTATTGGCTCCTAGGAAACAGACATTGATGGGAGCAAGGTAAATGTGTAAAACACCATTTAAAGAAATGCTGGGTTGTGTTATTTTTGAATTTTTTTCCTTTTAGCCTGGTTGTATTCTTTATGAAAAATTATCCTGATTTTACATAAAACAAGACAGGAGATCGTAGCAGAACATTGGCAGAATCTGGGATTTCAGGCCTTTTTTTAGCACCTCAAAAATCAGTTCCTAAAACTGCTCACTGGACCTGCACTATCTTGAAGTGGATGTGACAGCTCTCACAATGTCCTCCAGAGGAAACCATTCTCCTGAACAAAAATAGATGTTAAGTGGTGCAAGGAGGGTTTTGATTTATATCCCGTAGTGAGTAGAAGAGTTAGAATCATAGAATCTTTTAGGCTGGAAAAGACTCCTATGACCATTGGATCCAGCTGTTAACCTTACACTGCCATGTCCACTACTAAACCATATTCCTGAGCACTGCAAGTGGAATTTGAAAGGAAGTGCCACTATGTGGTGTGTTCTGAAGTTTTACATATGGGCTGCACTCTGTATGAGAATTGAAACAAAAGATTTTAAAATTCTCTGAAGGAAGTTTACTTTGAAGTTGTTTTAGGTGGCTAGAAACAGTTTGTTTCAAGAATATTGAGGCATTTAATTCTGAGGTTGACAATTTTTGCACTACAAAATATAGTAATACACAAATAAAATATTCAAATTATGATAGATTTTTTAAAAAAATAAAATACTTTGATCTGCATACACTGTCAAAGGGAATTCAACCCTCTGGAGAATTTCCTTTCTTTTTTATTTCCAAAATGAAATGTTGGGAAAAGTGCCCTGATTTTACAAGAGTTTTGAAGGTACTGCGTATTCTGATGGAAAATGGCTCATTGGGAATGTCCCTGAGCAGCTCTGGTAATGAGTTTATCCATGAAACATTTGCTGAACAGGTAATGTCTACTGAATTGAATTACTGTGCTTCCTTTATAACACACTGATCTTTAGATTCATGATTTCGTTTGTTTACTTTCCTGTTTTATGGCTGAAGTGAAACTAATCAAGGAATAAAAAACCAGGACGGAACACTATATTGACATGCAGTTTACATTTTTTTATTTGCAGATCTGCAAGCTTTTCAAAACTATGGCAATAGAAAATTAACTGTTCTGTTGAAGGATGCTGGGAATTTCTCTCACTCCCACCAGGGAAAAGTTTTATCTTTTGAAACATGGATTGACTTTAGTTTTTATTCTAATTAAGTCAGTTAGTAGAAGGAGGAAAAAAAATACCTGCCAAGAAATTAGCTGTAAGACCAGTCAGTTCATTAAAAATAAAAAAGAAAATAAATAAATAAATAAAAAACATTACCCATTCTGTCTCTGAAATATATCACAAAGGGGAGAAGAGATTATAAAGAGGAAAAATAAAGTGGTTACTTTGATTCATTATAAGCTGTACTTCAAGTCATTCTAACACAATAAAAGCCACAAATTTCTCATTCATGTAGGTATATTCTGAATATTTCAGTTTTATCTTTTTAGGAAATGTGTGGCTTTGCTGTTTAACTTTTTCATTTCCTTGACAATTGCAGAGGATTGAACTGGTAGGGGTGGAGTACTGAAAATAATTAAAGTAGTGATCCTTACTCTGTCACAAATGTCCTTGTGATACCCCTATAGGATACCACCAGTTCCTAAGAGGGAATTTTCATCACTGCTTAATTATGATTTTTTTTTTTTGGTCTTGCTTCTCACCCTACTGTCCTCTCAAACTACTCGCTGTTGTTTGTGCTGCTGCCACTGCAGGCAGGTAGCCGTGAGCTGCGTGTGGCAGGAGTGCAGAGCAAGTGCAGCCTCTGTCCCCAAGACCTTTCAGCCAGATGAGGAACACAAGGATAAAATTCCACTTTGCTATTAGCAGCAGGGTTGGCTCGTGTACCTTAATCACTATCAACTCTTTTCTTCCAGGAAAAGGAGAATTTTGAAGAAGGGTTTCCAGTAGATCACAGTTTTGGTATTTCTTTGTTCCTGTGTAATCTGCAGAACACCTGTATCCTGGGAATGTTGTGCAAAAAGGCTCAGTGAGATTAAGTGGTCTTCTACTTAGGAAAGATATCTTAACTCAAAGGATGCAAAGCTGCAATAAAGAGGAAAGGAATAATCCAGTGTCCATGTCCAAGACTGCCCTTTGTTGGCAACACAGGGGATTTCCACAATAGGAAGGACTATGTCTTTAAGGGAGGAGAAACAATGGAATTGAGTGTCTAGAGCAGATTTGGAGTCCCCAGCTTGGGAATATGAAAAATACCTGTGGGAAAAAAGAGATATAGTATAGCAATTGAATCAGAGTGGAAAGATGATCTGTCAGGTTCACTTCAAGTCTATCTTTCATAATTCTGGGATGGCCATTTTATGAGCTTCTGGGGGGCAGAGGGAAGTCAGTTCTTCCAACTGAATTACAGCTGCTCATCACTGACTGAGCCTCCTGCTGGCTCCTGGATCCATTTGAAAGAATTATGCACTGCAGATGTGTAGTTGCTTCCCAGTGTGGTTTCCTGTTTATACCCCAAGTTTGTACAAGTTTGGGTGTATTAGTGGTTTTCCAAACTGGATACACGCATGGCATGTAACTCTTGTGCCTTTCTTGTGCTCTGCATGTTGTCCTTCTAGCCCTAGGAGACAGTCCCTAGGTTGCCTTTGCTGGTGCAGGCACACTGGTGTGATTGATCTGACAGCCAGAGTGACCTGGGGAGGCCAGACTTTTAGTTCCAGAGAGCCTCAGGAATAACCCATGGCTAAGCATGTGAAACACGTCGAGTTCAATAATCACTGAGCTGCTGCTGAGCTCTGTGAAAACACTGCCTCACGCTGAAAGGCAGACTGCCTTTGACTGGCACAGGCTCATGGAAGAGCAGAGCCGTTGCTCCCTCCAGGGACATCCAAATTTCATGTCTCTAAATGGGGCTTTCCCAATACAAAGGGATAAAGGATGTTGGAAAAGGCCACCATGGGGTTATTTGCATTCCTGCTTCAGCCCATTTTCTTAATCTGCTCCTTGCTTCCCAAATCTGATAACATAATAGCACTGCCATTTCCTGGACTGTTTCAATGAAGCCAGTGGCTGGAACAGCTAGCCAGGTCTCCTTATCTGTATGGACCTTTAGCAGCAACTTTAGTAATTTGGAATTATATGAGTGTCCTGGGACATATGTTAAATATTTTCCTTTGGGATCCTTCAGAGCTGTATTATGCCTGTAAATTTTGCTAGGGACAGGGTAGAATAGCTCGTCTTTCTGTGTGATACTGCAGTCTGCGTGTTGGATATCCATATGGTGTAAATACTGTTGCTCCATTGACTTCACAATCATTTCCTACTGAGACAGCTGCATTTCCTGGCTGTGTACAGCAGAAATTAAGACTTGAATGAGAAATATATGAGGGAAATTCAGCTTCTGTAGGAAACAATATCAGTGGGCCAGGGAAAAGAACCTGCAAGAAGAGAATATGAGGGGATATTTATCCTCCCAAACCAGTTACTTTTGACAGCAAAATTACTACAGTAGATAAGCTCAGTGCTTTGTTGGATCTCAGCCTCTTATTTCCGTGTCATACATGAAATCCCTATTTGTGCTTGGTCTTTGCATACTAAGTGCTTTAAATAATTAATTTTGAGTTAATTATTTTTAAATTGAATGTTACAATTAACCCATCAGCCCAGGTACAAAAATCCAGTTCCATTATCAGTGTTTCTATTTGTTTAAAGTTTATTAATAGAGTTGCACCCTTCCCAGTTAAAATTTTCCCAGTTAAAAATCACAAACTTGCCCCTTTTCAAGCTACAAACCACTGGTACACCATAAGAGTTACCTTTCCTGTGTTTACTGTATACTTTTACAAGTGTTCTGAGGTGTGTTGGATGTATTTTAATACTTTTTGTAGGTGTTTCACTTGCATTTTGATTCCAAGGCCAAAACCCCCCCACCCAGTCTTAATAGCCAGCAGCTATTTTTAGCTACAGAGCCATTACTCTGCAGGCAAGTTCCATGGCAACCTGAATACCTGAATTTTAATGAAGGTATTGTATTCCCTTATCTCTAACTGATACCACCCCCCCCTTGACAACGATGAGCCATTGGTGGACAGAGATGATCCATCAAAGGGAAAGCACCAATCGCCTTGGACCGAAGGGGTGGGCTGTGGGCGGATTGGGGGCGGAGCAAAAACTATGCAAAGGACAAAGCCGAGAGGTGGGCTCTCTTCTCTCTTCCCCTCTTGCTCTCTCCAGACTAGCTGTGGGAGACATCGGTGCTGGGCATTAAAAGCCTTACCCCTTTTAAGGGGCTTTTAGTAATTTTTTTAAGTCAACCCAGCACTGCAAGTTTTTTTCTCTACCTGAGGTCTAGTGCTGTCTCAGCCAGAAGATCTCAAATCCCTGCGCTCCTGGGGCATACCATCTACTGAGCCATAGGATCCCAAATTTTTATATTTTTCTGGTTTCTGTAATTTTTCAATTTTTTCTGTTTTCAATAAATTAATCTTTTTAAGAGTTGTCTCATTTCTCACATCCGGAATCAGCCTATTGGGCTGCAAATACTCTGTCAGGAAAGACTAGGGGCTGGGACTTTATTTCCCCCACTTATCTTCGGCTCTGAAGCTGCCATCTATTCCCCATACATGTACTATTCTTCTCTTGTCCCTTCTTCCAGGTAGAGTCTTAGGTGATCTGAGGTGGTCCAAAGTGACCATATTTTAGGGCTAATAATGAGACTGGTTAGGAAGATGAGCTTTTCCTAATTAAGATTAAGTAGTGAGTACTCCAAACTGTGTAGCATCTTTAAGTTTAGTTGTAGAAGAAGTTCATGGTGCTAGTGTTTCTCCATGACACCTTTAACTATTTAGACTACAAGGATCCTACAGGTCACCTTCTCTACATTTCTTTAGCTTGGCAGTTTGAGAATAAGTTACTTGCTCAAGTTTATAATTTTCACAGCTGTTTTCCTGGGATTGAATCACAAAATATATGGAAAAATATCCTTTGCTTCTTAGAAGCACTCCTTGTTTCTTTCTAGTGGCCTTGCAGAATCTTGTTGACCTTCAAAACAGAGATGTATCACTGATTTTTTTTGGTTCAGCATTCAAACAACAAAAAAAAGGCATTTTGGGTCAACCTGAAAAGAAAATTTGTTTGTTTGCTTCTCTCCCAGCTCCTGAGAATCAAAACTAAAAATCATTTTAGATTGAAGGGAATATCTTCGTTGACCCCAGAAAATTTTGGATAAATTTTTTGCCACTACAGTAATGCAGAAGAAATTTTGGAGCAAGTTTTGAATTGACAAGGGAAATTAGTTCACAACAGTGAATTTATCATGCTATATTCTTCTGTTTGCCATCTTTTTCTTGTTTCTTCAATCCTAATGTTTGCAGCAGCTTTTGGGAAGTGCAAGCTGCAGGTTCAACTCCCCCCTCTCTGTAATTTTAAATATAGATTTTCTATCTCTCTAGCATGCCTATTGGTGCATTTCAGTCTTGCTTGCTGAAGGTGCTCCACTTTTTGTAAATAATTGAGTATTCATTTTGACAGACAGGGAAATAAATGTGAAAGCCTGGTTCTTTAGTTTGCGGGTTATGACATTTTAGCTTGGAGGTATGGAAGTCAGTTGAAGTTCTTGCTTCAGCAATGGTTGAACCACTTCTGCTGGCTACAGGGCTTTGGAAAGAGAGCTCATTCCTAGAAATATTGGATTGCCTGATTGTAAGAGTACTTTTTTGGTAATAAGGGAGGCTCATCAGGCTCTGATGCACACAGGGCTGAGGAGAAGTAGAAAAAAACTTCCTGCCTTCCAGCTGCAAGTGCTTCCATGAGGGGCAGTGCCAGTCTGCACTGCGTGGTTCTCATGGGGCTGCTGTAATGTTTTGGTGAAATTTATGAAATGTTATGCTACTTTGTCCAATCAACAGTGATTGTCTAAGCTGAGCTGAAACCATGGCTGGTTTCAGATGTTCCCAAATCTGTCTTTTGGTATAAAGAGACATCAAAGCAATGTCTAGTGTTAATTCAAAGCTCTTAGTTTTAACTTGATATGATTTTTTAAGGTACTAGTGGAGTGAAGAAGAGGCTATATAAGGAAATTTTAAGCTTGAAGATGTTGTTTTCTGTATGAGTAAATAACCATGTGTGAACTAAAAAAATCCAATTTCAGTCTTGTAAGTCCTTGAGACAGTCATATTTCATACATAGAAATAATAAATGTGATCACAAAATACTTATAAGAACTTTGAAGATGTAAAGTGCTAAAAAACAAAGAAAAAACAGAAAGAAGTTCTAAGTTCATGTCAAAGGAAAAGTCTCAAAATTTTCACAGTTTGACAGTCATTTTCCGTTCTGGGTGTGATGCCATGAAGATTTTTGCCTTTTCTTTTATACCCCTGTTATACCTTTTTACAGCTTCTGTATTCCTAGTGCTTTTTGCCTACATTCTTGGACTTGTTTGTCAAGCTAAGAGACTAAACATTTTAGAAGCTTCATAGTTAGGGATCAGTGTGCCCCAGACCCCAAGGTCCTCTCCAGAACATATTCTGTAAACCAAGATAGAACCATCCAGGGGAAGGTTCCTTGGGGAGGGGGGCTCACTTGAACCTCTCATTGGGGAATCTTTGATAGATATGCTGATTAGTAAAGCCCATAATGTTATACCCAATGTTGCGGGGGGGGACGGGGACGGGACACAGAGACTCAGAGACACAGAGATAGACTCGGTGGTGTGCATTTCGATGCATATGACCTGGACGTGTACACCTAAGGATCCTTAAAATAAATACCAAGGTAAAAATCCCTTTTCCCCTTCTAACCGTGTATGACTCTTGATTTTAAGACCAGGAAAAGGCATCAGGTGCTCCTGTAAATGGTATTCCAGACTTCCTTTTAAAGGCAGACCAAGCAAATGCTGAGTATGTATACCAGTGAATTTATTTAAAATAAGAAAAGGTCTTTAAAGCTGACAGATAACAAGCTTCTGAAAAATTATTTTGCAATAAATAACTCAGTGCAAAATATTTTTAGGAGAACACATGTTCAACACCCTGAAGACTGAAAAAGGCTATATGGGTGACTGAGTCCACTCACTATCAGTCATATCAAATAATGAAATTATACTGTTGAAGCCTGGTCCAGAGAACATGTGCTCACACGTCTTTATACCTGTCATCCAAAAATGCCTTCCAACAACCCCATGTTAATTAAAGACTCAGATTATAGGTATAACATTCCACAGTCCTTTTTCAGTGTTTTGCTCTTTAGGGACATCAGGACAGCTACATCTTGGCATTACTGCCCATGCTTCAGAATAAGGGAGAAACAGCAGTGGTTCCTAGAAATTTAACCTGAGAAGAAAGCCCATGGCCAGTTTATGCCTGAGAATAGGACTAGAGATCTAGAAAGCACAACACTTACCTACCTGGACCTTGTTTTACGACACCTTATTTTATAAATCTACTATACAAAATCCTACCTTTGAGCGAGTCATAGAGACTACCTTAAAAGTAAATGTACAAAAATGAACATTTCTGGAAGACTTTTGGTGGTTTGATATCTAACTTATGTTGGCATGGGTTGTGCATTGGAAGTGACTCTGAAGAAAACATTTTTTCTTGGCTCAAATGCAGGCATCAGTACCACAGGTGTACTCCAAACATTTTAATTAAACTTACCTTATGCCAGAATGCCCACCGAAGTTTTCTGCCTGACACAACTGAGACATCATTCTTAAAACTTCTTTGAATTATAAGTGTCCTATCTTCATCAGCTTTATTGTTGCCTGTTCAGAGCACAGAAGGTTACAAGGCAATGGAAGGGTTTGCTTTATGGAGCATTGATTCCGAGAAACTCTAGGGTAATGGAAAAACAAAAAACTGAGGATAAAGAGAAGAAAATAGAATGGGAAATAAACGTTCAGCTGTGTAAAATGTCCTATTATGTGACTTAAGATTATTGAGAAATAATAATAATAATCTTGAAGCACAAAATGTACCATTTTGCTTTATTGCTCAGGAGCTGCAAATTTATCTGCTTGAGAGTTTAAAAAGTCAATTCTTTAATGAACAAGAAACCCTGCTGGTGTTATATTCTCTCCCTTGTTTCTGTACTGTTATATGCCAAGTTATTTTATTAAACTGAGAATGTAATACAACACTATTTAAAATTTTGGAATCTTATTTTATTAAAGCTAATATTCAGAGGTTATTGGGAGAATGAGAAGGCAATTGTTTCAATTGCATTAAAGCAATGGTAATGTTAATTTCAACTTCTTTTTTAATTCTTGCATTACCAGAACCCTATGCCAATCAAGAAAAACTCATTAATCCAGTTAACAAGCATAACAACAGTTTTTCTTGTGGAATCAAGTAGGCAGAACTCTGCTACACATTGCCCATTAGACCAATATCCTCTGCCTTTTCCTGTGAAGAGCTTATAACTCTGCTTGTTAAAATATTTTCTTGAATTAATGTAATAAAATCCTTTCCTGTTATGCAACAGTGAAGAAAATTTCCTTTGGACAATTTCACATAGTGTCTCTGAATTCTGTGGGCACAGACAATATTTCTGTAATGTGTCTTTCAAGAAAAGAAAAAACAATAAAACACATAAAAGGAGAAAAGATGCAGAGAGGGGAGGAGAAGAAATGTCTCCTCATCTATCAGCCACCCAGCTATTCTGGGCAGCAGGGTGTGGCTGAGGATGGTGCATATGTTGGAAGGGTGATATTTTTCATGCCTACAGGTACACAGGAGATGGACCTCCACTACTGTACAGGAAAGGTTCATCAGGTTCATTGTTCAGGTAAGGAGTGTCACCTTAAAACCATAACTGAAAAATAAGGATATTCGAAAGTACCTACAGGGCTTCAAGCCCATTGGCTTTCAGTCAGGAATAGATTGCTTTAAGTAGAATGCACCTCTTAATATTTTTCCTATGTGGTCATTTCTGGCGAAATTTTATTCAGTTTCTCCTATTTAGGCAATAAATCTTTAGAGATGTACTAGTCATAATTTGCACAATTTCTTTAATTATGACAAGCAAGGACTTCTCTGACACACAAAGTGTTCCCTAATATCCACCACAACATGGAAACACTTTACATTTTAACTGGAGGTCAGAAAATATGGCTGCAGAATTTGATACTACTGATTTTCAGTTTCAATAACATAATAGTTGCTTAAAACTGAGTACAAAATGTAAGGAAATTGTTGGAAATACTGGCTCAGCATTTGATAGATTCACATATTCACATTTCCTTTAGTTAGTCTTTCCCCCAAAGACATTTTAATAATTGAGTTCTACTGGAAGGAAAACAATACTTAAATTCACATACAGATGTACTCATGACCAGAGTGTAATACTCACCAAACTGAGAAAATTAAATAAAGTCACATGCTTCACCAAACCAATTATGATGTACCAATGCAGATCAGGCACCAAGCACTGTGTATCAAAGGCTCAAAGGGAAATGTTCAGGCTCAATCCATGAAAAAAAATATTTACCAAAATGATCAGATGATTTTGATTAACAAATAAACTGGAAAGTAGGTTTGCTACCAGTTATTCAGCAAGCAGAAAATGAGCTCACATTCAGCAGATGAATTATTCATTGTGAATTATTTGTTCAGTTCTAATAATTACAGCAGGGAAAAATTAATTAATACTACAACAAATACTTTAATTTTTATAATAAAAAGATTGATCATTGAAATGAGTTTCATAAAGAGATTTCTAAATGAAAGAAAGAATGAGACATGATCAAGAATAATATGAAGCTTCAACCTGAATAAAATTTACACCTGTGAATAATTTTACACAGCTGTAATCCTGTACACACATAGTTCCAGTAGAGAACTTGGACATTTAAATAGTTTCTTACTTTCCTTTGCATGATGTTTATGAGAAACATCTTTTTCTTAACTGTGGCATATGCATGTATTCAGAAGATGGTATTCTAGTTGTATTAAGTACAGGTTTAGTTTTAATTATTTACTGGTAATTTTATAGTAATTTATTTGTTTCTTGCAGTCGCAGTCCTAGAAGCTTTACTGAATAGAGGTATTCCCAGAAATGAAGCAACCACAAAATTAGTGTTAAAGTCACTGAACTGACAGTATGGACACTATCAAGAGACTGGCGACAGGAAACTTTTGCACTGGCATGGAAGAAACATGCTCATTCAATCTTAAAGGGAAATAATGGAAACCAATGACAGTGAAGGCTGCTTTATCTCACCCACCCTCTTTACTGGTAAATCTTTTAAAACAATATACAGATTGTACTAGAGGAAGGATCGTCCATGTATGAGCAGTTTATAATAGGATTTTATTTATTTTAATTGTTATATCAACAACTTTACAGACGGGTTATTCAGATATAGAGATTAATTTATCAGCAAACATCTGTTTTGAGGCATTCACAATATTCATTGAACTAAAAGCTGCTTTTCTATCAAAGTGAAAATTTTCACAGAAAAAAGTGGCAATGAAATTTTTCATGTTTTCATGAAAATAAAAGTGGCTTGTTTTTGTAAAATTTGGCATCAGAAGTTGTTAAACAACATATGTTTTAGAGAAAGAACTGTAATAATATTAAATCAGTTTAGTTTGGCTTTGCTAACTTTTTATCAAGTGCCAAAGCTTTCCCTGACCAAGTCTAATAGAATCTCCTGATAATTTCTGTAGGTTGTTTAAAACTTGAATATAAACTGCTTTCTGCTGCTGTAGGGCTGATTGAGAAGGATACATTTAATTCCTCTGCTGTGTTGTTTAACTAACAGAAGTTCTATGCCATTATATGTTATTAAACTCATAATTTAAACCTGTGCTCCAAAAACACTTTGTGAAAACATGGGTTCCCATCAGCATCCAGCTGCTTTAGAGCTGAGTAACTCTTTTATGGTTATGACTCAACAGGGTGGAAGACAAAAGCAGCACCTGTCAACATGTGTGCGCAGAAAGTAGTCCCAAAAATACAAAAATAGAGATAGCAGTGGAATTACAGATCCACTGTGCTGGGGAGCCTAGCAACACGTAGCAAAGGTGTCTCTGCTCCAAAGATTTTTCCACTATGATATAATCCAAAACCACAGCATCATCATGAAATGAAGAGGCTCTGCAATGGAAGGCGGAGATAATAAGACCTTACAGGGCTTATTGCACAAAATATTTACACGCCTGGTTTCATAGGCTTATGTTTAAGAAGTGAGAAGTACATAAGGAACAAGGGACACTAAATATGTCAGGATCCCTACTGGCTACCTGCCTAAATGCTAGTCAAAGTGCTTGTTAATGCAGCCTGAATTCAAAGAGAGGCAAAAAGCTTCTTGAAATCAGAGTTCAAACAAATTCAAGGCAAAAAGATTTTCTACAGACTCCCTTTCCTTCTTTCTGGCCCTTGGGTCTGTCCAAATTTAGAATATGGAAAAAGTAATTTTTATTTTTATTTTTTTTTTTTTTTTTGGTAATGTGTGTGTATTTTCTAGCTTCTGTCCCTCATGGAGCAATTAGCCTCATCTGTGTGCCCTGATACAGTTTCCCATGGCAGATCTCCACAGCAATCTCTGCAGTAGGTCAGACATCTGCTGAAGTCACTTGCTTCTATGGTTTCATTTAACCCTTTTCTTTGCTACATGAGACACACATACAGCAGAGCACCAAGAGGAATCAGAAGCACTGGCGTTAATTCCATCCAGTGCAATTCTTTATAGAGCCTTAGATGTGATGTTTTAATCCTCTGAGCCTCATTTATTAGATATGCCACATGGTAATTCCTGTTTTCAGTTTGAATGTAGCATTTGGGATCAGCAGCTCTTTTAGCTCTCTGCCTTCCCCCCCTCTATTAGCCTCCTCTGTCAGCAGCATGATCCCTGCTGGATCCCCTCTATGCTCTTCTGAATCAACTTGAAAGTATCTCTGACTGTGTGCTACCTTTCTCCTTTTCACATATTTTCTCTCTTTTTTGTTTTTTAATAAATTTTGCCTAGCCAGTGGCAGCTATTGGATCTCTAATTGGCAGTGGAATACCTCTCAAATAACAAGACTGCACCACATATAAAATATCAATGTTTCCATAATATTGTGGCTTGGCAACCAATATATTAGCTTCAGAGGTTTTGTGACATCAGGTGCTACAAATCATCCCTTTAATTTTCCTTAAAAATACAACTCAAGAAAAGAGATTTTTCAATCAAAAACCTAAAAATTTCATTAGTATTCTCATTACAGTTCATACTACTTATTTATGGAGTGCTCAGAAGTGTGATAGATGCTTTATGGCTCTGCAGACCTTAGGAGCAAGCTTTACATACGACAAGGCAAGCGAGACCTGAACAATAGGTGAATCAGTCAATTTCTTTTTGTATTAATTGGATGTGCAAAGAAAACTGAAGAAGGGAAAAAAATCCCTCTGCTATTCAAGTACCTCTAAAACTTCCACCGACTTTAATGGCATTAGAATTGAGGCTTTAAAGACAGCCTCATTCTCTTTGAGAAGCAATGACAATAATTTCTCACTAAGACTCTGTAAAACCTCCTGCTTATTTTTCCTTTCTCCACCTTTTCCCGTAAGATTTCTGTGTCAGCTTCCCAAGCGTGCCTACTGGGGAAAGCCTGATTTTCACTTCCAGTGGTTTGCTGATGCCTAACTAACAATAATAAAAGCAGTTTGTGTCCCTGAACCCTCTCAGGAGCGTTGCAGCCTGAATTGGGTGTTATGCATTGCAGCTCGGCCTTTTGAAAGCGTCCCCGGAAACAGAGCACAGTGCCTTGTCAGCCGCTGTTCAGTTCTTCAATTAAAATGTGAGCTGTCTCTTTTATAGTTCTGTGCTTTGTCTCCATTCCTTATTGCAGCACTTCTACCTGGCGCAGGATGTTTTAACACTTGCTTTCTGGCAGTCAGTTATATATTGAAGATTTTTTGTCCTCTAGGAATGAGCTCTGTTGTTTTGATTGATTTTTCACTCTTTTTATTACCTGCAAAATACTAGATTCGGAAAGTAATAGCAACCACTGTTAAATAGTATAGGAAATAAAAGATACTTCAGTTGTCTTAAGGCTGTTTCAATCTCCTTTTCCCTTTCTACAGGGGGACATAAGTTTGTCTATGGCTTAGCAAAAAAAAAAAAAAAAAAAAAAAAAAAAAAAAAAAAGCAAGCCTTTTTCAATGTAGAGGTTTTTAGGTTTTTTTGTCCTTTAAAGGCAAGCTTGAAAGGCTATATATTGTCTGAAGAGAATAAGAAAAAAAAGTTAGGCTCCTAGAGTCTACTTTATTCTGCCCACTACATTTATTCCTGCTGTTAGCAGGATTAAAATTTACTACTAGGGAGAGGCATAAATAAAGACATGTTCTTGGAAAATATATGCAAATGTGAGCACACCTTTCAAAACCTCATTTGGCAGTTCAAATGCCTAAGTGCCTGAGCTAGAAGCTACTGTAAAATTGACTGCAAGGTGGAGAAAATGCATACAAAGTAAGCCAGAGGCAGAACAAGGCTGCAGTCCAGGTCCACAGAATATCAGTCCAGGACAGCATCCTCTAGGGTACACTGCCATATATTTGCCTTGGTTATGTTTGTGAGAGGGCATTTGTCTTTTTGGGATGGTTAAAATTTGCTGCGTGGGGAGCTGAATCTGGATTTTAGGACATAGTCCCCCTCTTAGGAATTTTTCCCAGTTGTCCTTCCAACATTGGTAAATAACCTTGCAGGATGAGCTATGGAAAAGTCAGATTGCTGCTGGGAGAGGAGAGAGACAAAGGGCTAAACCTGCTTCTGGAAATGGTGGGCAGCAGGTTGACAGCATCATTTTCCATGTCTGATCCCAGGGGAGGAGGCTAACTGAAGGCGGGCTGTAGAATTTGTGTTTGGAGTCCTCCAAAATCAATAACCCAAGTCTGTATTCAGCACCAGGATTTTCAAGGCAGGTAATTTAATATGGCTCTGAAATCTTCCTGTATAAGTACCCCAGCTGTGGATGTTTGAAAATTGCTTTAACTGTCAGTCCTTGACACACAGCATAGTTGGGAGCAGATTCTCTGGGGATTACTTTAAATTGTACCCAGATAATTAGCCCCCAGAGGGCCAGGCACACCTTTATCACACAGAGTTGGTCTTGGCATTCCACACCACTCCTGGATCCTGCTGCTGGCCACTGGTAAGCAGAGATATGAGAGAGGAAATGGTGTAGTGGCTGATATGCTCTGTTAAACAGGTGCTTGATCTCTTTTCTGGGCACCTTGTGATGTTAAAGGCCAGGGTAATTTAGAACAGCCTGTGGAGTGCTCAGACACAGGCCAAGGGAATGCCTTTCACAGAGCAACAGACCTTTCTGCACAACAGCCTCAACCTGTGCAATTTGATTGCACCTTAGGAACAAACCCTTTGAATGACAAGGCCAATGACCTGAACCTGGATTAAAATAGACTGAAAGCTGGTTTTGATTCTCCCATTATTTTCTCTCAGAATGATTTCTACAGAGGGGCCAACCTGTGAAAAGTGTAGCTAGTTAGCATATATTTCATTCTTCCTTATGTGTTTATTTGCATTATTTTCCAGGCATGTGAATGAAAGATGTGAATAATGTGGTTTGAATGCTTCAGTGACTGGGTCTTTTAAATAAAACCAAGAGGGGATTGATCAGTGTCACAAAAGAGCCAAAGAATCCCTTAAACAGCAGCTCACATAACTGTGGATTGCATAATTCAAAGCTATCCTGGGGCATCTTTAAATGATGCATAGATTTTGTTTTCTTACTTTACATTTTCGAGAGGAAAAAGTTAGATGGAAGTTTCTCATTGGCCACAGTGGCACTGAGAGATGCAAAGCGTTTCCTTGAAAGAGAAGATGCCACCCATGCCTGCTTGCTGTCTTAAAGCAGGGAGGGTGGGGGAATCGGCTCAGCTCCGTTCAATAGGAGACCCTGCCTGAGCGACGCTTTCTCCCGGGTCAATTAAGATACACGTTGGAAAGGTAATAGAGGGAGACAAGCTGACTTTCAAAGCCTCTATCAGATATTGTTAGTGAGGATGGTGTGAGCATCCCTGGCTTACAAACCCAGTTGCTGTCTGGTGCCGGAGGGCTGCTAGAGCCTCCCAGAACCCTCCAAATGCTGCTCCGTGCAGCCAAACCCAGACTACCAGGCATCAGATGATGCCAGGCAGCAGGTACGGTGAAGGAATCGGAGATAATGATTTTATTTGTTCAGGACATTTAAGTTTTTTAAATTGGCAAATTAAGACAACATAATTAGTTAACAGCACACTGCATTTGCTCAGCCCGTGTGTCTGAAGAGCTGGCATCATTAAAATAACACCTGTGGATTATGTCTAATTACCGAATTTTTGAGACAGAGGTATACATTTTAATTTTCTGCCTTTTAAAACTGAAGTCAGAGTTTAACAAGTTGATATTTATGAGAGAGGAGATTTTAATTTGTAACGCGAGCAGCGGGTTGGTTTTTTTCCCCTAACAGCCACGAGGTGGCAGAGCCCGCCCGCAGATCGCCCCGAGCCGCGCCGGGGCCGGCGGTGGGGCTGGGGATCGGGATGGGGATCGGGATGGGGAGTGGAATGGAGACGGGCGTGGGCCGAGACCGGGGCTTGGCTCGGGGTCGCTGCAGCCGGGGCGGAGAGTGGTGTAAAAACAAGCAGGAGAAATGGCCAGCGTGAAAAACGGTGATGGAGGCAAGAAGACCCCTTCAGGTACGGTGCTGGGCGGCGTTCATGGCTCCCACTCACAAACCTAGGAGGAAATTGCTCGACGTAGAGAAATAAAAGGTTCTTGTAAGTGGTGGTGTTAGGAGAAGGGATGAAGGGAGAAGGTGTCTGTGTGATCTCTCACCACTGTCCCAGCGTATTACATCTGGTGTGTGTGTGACTGGGAATGCAGTGTTCAGTCACTGCCTGCCTCTCTGCCTGCAGCCCCCTTTGCAGCTTCGTTAGAGATACTGTAGGGTTGATAAGTTTCTGGGTGAGAAATGTGGAGCACAACAGCCCCCCCCCCTCCCCCCCCTCCACCCCCAATCAGTAGTGCACAGCATACACCTTCTTTGGCATACTGCAGATTGCAGCAAAGTAGTACCAGTCATACAGGGATTGATTCTGGAATGCCCTTTCTGTAACAAATTTGGGGCAGAGATTGGCTTTGTTTGTGTTCAAGGCAGTGGCAAGTGAGCTGGCAGTGCTTAAACAACACGTGGCATTTCATAGTGGAGCCTAATTTTAAGTACACTTCACTGATACACCGCCAATAGATTAGCTTGGGGGATCCCACCAAATTATACCCTGTAGCTTGTGATAAAATACATTTTCTGAAGCAACAAGCATTTGAAGAGAGGAGGGCATGGCAAATACACTTGTTCGATTACCCATTTAAACAAAAAATATCCTTTCAAAGCATAGAAAGGAACTTGGCAAGTGAACTGATGGGAAAGACCAGATTCCCTGATGTGTAAGGGGACTGCTGCCTGTGAGTGCCAGGTCCTCTGTGAAATGTCCCTTGCAAGGGATGCAAGGAATCTCCTTTCTCCTCAAATACAGGGATTTTCTAGACACCACTGCATCTCTGTGCTGCCTTATCACAATACAGTGGGTAGTTTGGAAGAAAGGAGTGATCAAGGCAAAGCTCTGGTCTCCTGTAGCAATTACAGTGTTCCTGGTTGGAGCTTGCACAGAACCACCATGAAGGAGCTGTCAGACAGCAGCTTTGAGAGAGCTTCTGCATGGCAAATTGGAATAGTGATTGAGGCACTGATAAACTGGTTGTCTTCCCTGGGGGCCTGGGACTTAGCGCCAGATTGAACAGCCAGTGTGTGTATAGCTGTCTTTCCCAAAAGAAGAAATAGGGTATAACACTCCCACTGCTTCTTGTTCCATCAGTACAGCATTTCATCCTGCATTTTCTGATCCTGTATTGCAGGTGGGTTTGGTCATTCAGGTACAGGTAGCACGACAGAAACCTGAAATCAAGCTCTTTCTTCTTCTTCTTCTTCCTCAGAGACTTGGGAGAAAAGATGAGCTCAGAGCTTGTGTGCATCTACAGTGCAGCTGCTTACACCATTCCAACATCCCTACAGGCATCAAATATGCAGATGATTGCAGCCCAAGGACTGTGACTGGCGCATGTGCACCTAGACCCTAAATAAACCTCCCATTTCCAGGGTGTGAGGCACCCTGAAGTGAGTTCAGTCCACTGCTGATGCTGTGTTACTGGGCTGCTAAAGGTGACAAGATCCAATGGGACAGCAACACAATTAATTTAGTATGGCCCAGGGTTTAACATACATTCTTTAGGGGTTTGGTGACCTTTTTTTTTTTTTGTCACTTTTTCATATTGAGTATTTATTAAATTTTTCATACTCTATCATGGACATTTGTGACAACACAGCAAGTGTTCAACAGGCATTCCCTGGCAGGAATAGCACAGCAATGTTCAGATGGAGCATGAATGACATCAGAAGCTGAAAACCACACCAAAACTTGCATCAGTGTGGAAGCAAGACTATTGGCCAGAGCTGCTGGCAGAGAAAAGACCCCCTTCATAAAATACCATTTGTAACCTGTTGTGCTTGGTTTGCACTGCCTCCCAAATGCTGAAATTGTAAACAGGAAGACCTACTTAATCAAAATACATGCAGTCATAACCTGAATTTTGAACAACTTTTGGAACTTGCACAGGAAAATCAGTCACATAAAGGTTTTTTAACAGGAAGATTGGGGGTAAAAATTACTGAGACTAAGCAGAAATAAAACCAAACATCAGACTATATCACAATCAATCATTTCGATGTATTTGAACTCAGAAAATATACATTTCATTCTCTCACTTGGACACTGGAATTTTGCTTGTAAGGATACCACTAAAAAGTAGTTTTATTTTATTGTGAATAGCTCCATGATTTCACTGCACAACTTAGAGCTTTGTAATTAAGGCACCTTTTCTTTTTCATTTTATTTAGCAGCCACACTAGTATTTTGTTCCTATAACTATAGGATTTCAGCCTGTATTTCTTGATCCTGAAGATAAACCATCCTGGGCAGTGCAAAGAGGTTAGACATAGATCAGTCAGGAATTAACAGGCTAGTTAATTTCAAGTGATTGAGCTTTGAACAGCATTTGGATTATCCTATGCTAAAGCATCTCAAGTTGTAAATCACAGTGGTAAAACACAGCAAATCTTGAGGGTATATCATTTGCAAACCTTCCCTAATGATTTTAAAACCTCCCAAATGAATTGGTATATTGACACAACTCTGTCCACAGTGGGGAATATTTGTAGTTCAACAGCTATAAATCCCAGAATAGTTGAGTAATCTTATACTAAAACCAACTCTGTAAATGTTATACATGCCATTGTGCATTTTTCCAGCTGTATTAGCTTATTTAATAGCTCTAACAGAGAATTGCCATCTATTATTGCTTTGTCCACTGGCAGGCTCACAGCAAGGGAAGCTGCGACTGTCCCACTCTGTTCATGGACCAGGTACTAAATTTTTGTGTAGGGACCCAGCTGTGCACACTGGAGGAAGGAACTGGGAGGTTTCTGTTCTAGCTCTGATGGGGAGTATAGGCATCAGTTTTTTATAAACATATTGTTGGTTTTCTGCCTCCTGAGAATTCAACTTTTCTGCCTTATTGCAATCTTTTCTTTTTAACACCGAGTCCTTGCTCTAAGCATAATCTTGGAGGAAAATAAAATACTTCCACCATATATTGACAGCTGGTAATTTATACTATCTACAACTTGAGCACAAATAGGTACATCAGGAATGTTGCCAGTATGAAAGAGACCAGGCGCTGAAGGAAAAAGTGCAGATTTATGCTGGAGTTTAAGGTTCTCACAGTGCAGAATTCAGCTATGGTAGTGATATATGTTGATAGATTTAAAAGCGGCATTTCTTGTAGTGTGAATAAATGTAGCATACTGCATATAGCTGCAAAAGAACGTTTCTTCCAATGAAATTACATACATAATTGATGCTATGGACCTCATTATATATGAACCAGTGGAACAGTTCTGAACTACTCGAGACATCTGTCTAAACAAATCAATGAGAAATCTTGGTGATCTTTACCAAAGAAACTTCTTATGATCCAAATATAAGTCTTTCCTGTTAAAAACGGTAATCCTGTTGCTGCTTTTAACTTTAACATATATAGAGATTGAATTAATACAGTAATGGCATCATCAAACTTCCCTGTATTGTAATTACAAAGATCTGGTAGGGGTATATCCTTTTTCTAAACATTGTCACATCATTTTATGCTGATCCCTGATCCCACTTTCAATATATCTAGGATTATCGTACTGAACAGTACATAAAGCAAACATTACCTGCAATCAATACTATAAAGGCCTGTCTGAGTCAGCTGCAAGTGCACTTTAGAAACTGCCTCTTCTTAAATCATGGCATGGCAATGGAGATCAAACAAAGCACTAAAGATGTTAGTCCCTGAATTTACATCTCAGGGTTTCACAAAAGGGCATTTACAGTGGAAGACCCAGCCAAAAACTCACATACCCTGCACTTTAGGAGAAATGTCAAAGTCTGTTTATTCATCCTTGTGCTCAAATGGCCTGATCACCAAATCTCACTGAAGTTAATGAAGTGACTCAGGTTATAATGGGGTTTGGATTAGAAATTTATTAAAATAAGTGTAAATATTTCTATTTCACTAACATAAAATTTCTCTCTAAGCAATTACACCTCTCAAGTCCTTAAGATGTTTAATTTTAAGGGTATAATTGAAGTTTATGAATTGGTTTATGTACTGAGAATGTAGTGTTATTTTTTGGTTTTGCAATCTGTGTTTTTTTACCACCTATCTGTGTAAATAAAAGCCATGTATAAAGACACTTAGGTATTCTCTACTATTTGCACATTACGTTAATAAGTACAGAAAATATTGCTCTTTCCTCTTCTTCTCCAGAACCATTCTTGAGCATTTTTCTTTACTATGCAGGTAATAGCAAGAAATAAAATAAAATCTGATGATAGTCTTTTTGAATTAAAAGCTACAAATATCAAAAATATTTCTGATCAGAAAGGAAAAACTGGATAAACTTCTAAAACTACGTGTAAAATCTCAAATGAATTGTAGATACGTTCACTGAGAACATATGTCTGAATTTGGGAGAAGGTTGCTTACACTGAAACACTGAGGTGTACATAAAGTTCTCATGTTGTTTAGCCCTGGCCAAAACAGGGAAACTTTTTAATTTCAAACTGTGCCTTGCAAGTTGAAAGGGCAACATTATTTTTAGTGATGGAACTACCAGAAAGCATTTGTTAGAGTGCTAGAAGCTAGTCTCCCTGGAGTTCCCCCTGAGAAGGGCTAATCTGCATGACTAATAGTCAGAATGTAATTCCCTCCCCTGGGCAAGACTTCCCAATGCACTGACAGGCCTTTCTCTGGCTGTTGCTTTGAGTGGTGTCTTCTCCACTCCCTCTGCTCCTGAGAGAATAAAGCTTAGTGGAGGACAATAAAAGAAACAGGACGTCAACACACTAAAAATCTCATGAGGGATAGCAGAAGCCCAGACATATGCAGGTTTGTCTGCATCACTCAGAGAGAAATAGCTCATTTAGGGGTGTTAAGGTGGAATATTTTAGACTTTGTTCTCAAGAAAACATATCTTTTGTGACTGTGCTTATTATCTGTCTACCCATTCCTTTTTTTTTTTTTTTTTTTGGCAATGTTGATCTTAACATGGCAAAAAATAAAGAGTAAAAATTAAATCCCTTCATATTTCATGAACATAGACAGCTGTGTAGAGAAAGGGGGCCCAAGTAACAGAGAGAGAAATGCCTGCAAGTCAGTTATCTGGTCTATTTTACTATGGGGATGCCCATCACCAAACCCATCAGTCAAAACACACCATAAATAGGAGCAGAGCTCTGCAGACAGTTAAAGGTACTGTAAGGAGAAAGTGTTCTGAGTGACATCCTTTAAAGTTCAGAGGAGAAAGATCTCCATTTTGCATAGCAAAGGACTAGTCATAATCAATTGCTGTCAGCAGAAACAGGTAGGCAGACAGCACAAATGTGGAAAATAACTGAATAATAGGAACAACATCCAGAATTCCAGGAGAGAAAAAATATCTCATAAAAATTGATGTAAGATATATGAGGAGATGCACCCACCAAGCTCAGACGTGAATCTGCACAGACACTGCTTCTGTGTACCTCTTTTACAAGAGCTGCAGCACATTATTGGTTTTGACCTACACCTGAAGAAGAAGCATACCCCATAAATGATAGTTCCACATGAGAAAAACGTAAGTTACCTTGGCATTTCTTTCTACATTTGTTGTTGGACCAGCTCAATTTGTTGCCAGTTACAGATCCAGACAGTCTGGATTTTAGTATCAGTCCAGGCACTGCAAAAGCACTGGTCCCTCCCTGAAGCAGACTTGCAGAAATCCTGTTTCAAGAGTGAATGTGTTTATATAAGACACTACAAAAGCAAAACAGAAGAAGAGCATCATACTAAACTGCAACTTTCTTATGAATCTCTGCTTATGAGTTTTCTTTAAAAGAGAGCACAGAGAGCAAAAGAGCTGTTTGTTTGTAATGTAATGCATACTAATACATAAATTTTCATTAATACCAAGAAAATCTCCAATGACATGCTTGTTTTTCTCTACCTTTTCTTTTTAGCTGAAAGTGACTGAACATTAAGAAAAGTGGGAAATGCAGTAATTGCCGCAACAGTGAAGGTTTTCATTTTCTTTAAAAGAGAAATTATTTCTGACAGATTTCAAATATTACTGTATTAGGAAAAAAGAAGAAAATGTCCTTTGGATTCCTTGTATTCCTTAAGCAATTACAGTAATTCTATTAATGTGTTATGAGCTGCTTTTCTGATTTGATTCAACATAATTGCACCAATTTACTAGCATTTTCAGATTTCAGTCTCTAGTTCCCGCTTAAATGGCTAAGATTTCAGTGTCTAGATTTCATCCTCTTTGGTTTTCTTATGTGGGAGTCACCTCTTGGCTATCCACAGAGAAATATTCCCATGTTCTGTGAGCACAGATTGTGTGGCTAGCATATGCTTTTGTGCATCAGATAAAACAGACCTCCCCATGAGGCTAACTGAAGATGCTAGCCACATTTTCCTTGCCTATCATAATTAATACTATCACCAAAAGCCTTTTATTATCACCAAATGCTGGGGGAAGTCTTAATAAATAGTGGACTCTCAATTACTTGCTCTGAATTTATCACTGTGCACAGTTTTCATTCCTGTTTGCAGGATTTAATGCAGGTATAAGCTGTACTCAGTCCAAGAGGACATGGAGAAAAACAGTTCCCACATATCCTTTAGTAGTATTTCCTGACTCCTTAGCCCTGGTTAGCCTTCCTGCTGCTCCCTGCTGTATCACCTCAGAGAGAAGACACTGTACTCCTCGCAGTCTTTACAGTCTTTTCTGTGGAGGACTTCAGCTTTATGCAGATGTTTGATCTACCCTGCCCTCTGACCTTAAACTGCCAGCCAGTCTAGACAGGTTAGGGCTGCAGAACCAGAAACATTCTGAAGGTTTACAGCTTTGTGTGCGTTTAGAAATTAGGACAGCAGAAGATACAGAGACTTTGCCAGGTCTCACATTCAGAACATATCAACAATTTCCAGCATTACTATGATCTCACTGGTGGTATACAGCTGGAAGACCAGAGTCCAGATCTCCTATCAATCAACAGTCACTTCTGTTGATAATACAGTCCCAGTGCACAAATATCCTGAGTCCAAATATGTGCTGTTCAAGCTGATGCAATTTGGATGAGTCACCATCCCTGGAGGGTGATGTGATGTGTAGATGTGGCACTTAGAGACATGGTTTAATGGTGCACTTGATGGTGTTAGGTTAAAGGTTGGATGTGATGATCTTAAAGGTCTCTTCTAACCTTAATGATTCTCTGATTCTCTGTGAGGTAGCTACCTGCTCTAAATATATATCAGTATTGTAACAACATTCAAGATACCACACTTATTCCCTGTTTTTCTCTGTTCTCTGATTATTACACCAGCTTTGCTGTGTGCCATGTGTTTATCCCCTTCTTCCAGTACCTTTCATAATCACTCTGGAGAGAAAGATAGATTAGTGTTGGACACAGCTCTTCACCCACTTCCTGATTCACAAAATTTATGCCTTGCCAGGGAAATGCTGGAGCAGACCCACTGTGTATTTTAGGTCAGTTGGTCCCCGGAGGAGAACCTGTGGGGAAGAGACTCTGGGCAAAGGAAACAGAAAAACATGGACTGGGAAGTAGTCCTTGTGCTATAACTTCCACCTGGCATACATTTCTCTCAGAACAGGTCTTGACAGCCTGATAATACAGAGTTACTGAGATGCAGTAGACCCTCCTCCCACTCAAAGCCTTATAACACCCTACAGACCCCTTTGTCTAAAGGTTTACACTTATGCCTGATATTGTGAAGAGTTTTTTTTGGGTAATGTTGTCTGGAAAGACTTTAGTAATTAAGTAATTCTTTCATAATTTTTAGATTGCACATTTGGTATTTCCTTGGCTCCCTGACTACTAATGCTTACTATGCCAAATAGCTCCTTTCTGAAACGTTCGTTGTGGCATTCAGCTGTACTCTCTCTTGTGGTCTGAAAGAATCTGGACCATGTTACTTTTCATCAGAAATGCATCCAGGATTTTCTAGGATTTGGGAGAGTTCAAATTTGAGACTCAGGTTTTGCCTGTTAGAGTGATCCCTAGGTGCCAAAGGGAAAGTCTGGGTTTAGAGCTACTGCTGTTCAAAGTTTGACAGTATTTAAAGTGGGTGTTTCAGGCCTAACTCTGCTTGTTATATTTCCCAAAGCTTTCCAGCCATTGTGCATTCTGTGCTATAATAACCAATGCTCTAGCACTCGCCTGCACTACTTATAATGCTCCCAGTGCTACTTGACTCTGCTACTAAAAATGCACCTGATGATAATGCCACTTGCCCACTACTTCCTAATGCACCACCGGTTGGCTCATTACTGGATGCCTGGAGGCAAAGCGAACTGTTCCAGTCTTTCTCTCCACCTTGGCAAAGATAAGGGTAGCATAATAAATACCATTCAGCCATTTGATTTCCCAGTTCCACTGAGTTCACGCATTTAGAATAGGTTGTAAATTCTCTTGAACACAATCACCCCTAGATTATCACTGATGCACAGAACACTGAACTTTGTGCCCTTTATTTCAAAACAAGAACTGTCTTCAGCACAGCAGCTCAGCTCAGCTGCTTTCCCATCTTCATGTGCAATAGATTGTATCTTTAACAAATTATTAATGTTCCTATTACAAACTGATTTGATTTATATTTTTGCTGCTAGCAATGGTCTAATTATTTTTGTATTACTGTGTGGTCATAATGATAATTGTCCTCAATTTACACACTGACTAAGCATTTACTTTCCCAGATTTGGAGATTGTGAGATTACTGATGAGAAAAAGCATAGAATGTAGAAGTTTAATATAATTAGTTGTAAGGGAAGTCTCTAATAAGGAACCATAAAAACTCAATTTTCATTGAAAGGATCATTTTACACTGTATGGCTTCTGTGTTGGTTTGTGGGGTTTTTTGTTTCTTTTTCTTTTTTTCCCCTAGGAGCAGAACAAGCTGATCTTACTGTCACAGTAATTTTATTTGATCAGTCTATTTATATGTGCTTTGTAGACTTTTGGCTTGAGCAATAATTTGTGGAGACCAGTGAACCATTTTAAGGACTGAGACTTAACTGTTCTGTACATCTTATGATATTTGAGGGAGAATAAGAGATCCTGGCCCTGCCTTTTTCCACAGAGCCAGGATTTGCTTTTGGATTGACAAGATACACACAGGTGTGTAAAACATCCACCAGGGAGAAAAGGGTGGATAAGATAACCACAAAATAAACAAATTATCACAGAAGAAGTCTGAGCTTGCTAACAGCTTGTCCATTGTCTGTAAGCTCTGTAGGTTTCACCAGGGAGTCATGTTGTAAATAGTGATTTGACAGTAATTATGTGGATTTGTGAAGGAATGTTTGCCATGCATATTGAAGGTGGCAAGTTAAAACCTGAGCTCATCACCCGAAGGTCTTTTTATAGTTAATAGAAAGACACAAACATCTGTAAAGAGAAATTCATCTGGTCTTTGCTAGATTTCTGTCTGAGGCTGAGTACTTCCTGGGAGGTGTTTACTGCTCTCTGTAAACTCCAAGGAAAGCAAGAGTTAGACTGTACTTAGACAATAGGAGTTTAGATGCCTAATTTGCAAGAGATAAATCCCACCCATAGACAGTTTATATTACCCACCTTCACTAATAAAATAGGGTAAAATACAATGAAAGGAAGTGGGGTTTTTTAATAGTTTCCAAGAAAAACACAGCTGTACTACTGGAGCATTGAAAGATTCAGCTCACTGTTCTGTCTCCATGAGAAGATGCTTCTTCTCCATAAGAATCACAAAATTTATAAAAAAAAGGCTTTTAGAGAAATCATTATTAATTCCATATAAGAAGTGTTATTTCTCCTACATTATACCAACTAAATAATCTGAAATCACTCATCTATAAACATTCTGCACAATGATATTCAAAATATTTGTGTATTAACCCCTTTTTTAACAGATTTTGTATACTTTTAATATATTTGCTTATGTTAACCTATAAATTCATAATGGCAGATTTTCAAAACTGCAGATTTTCATCATGTGACATCAGAACAACACTATTTAGGAAAACAGTGCAGTCTGTGAAGGAGCAAGTAGTTGTAACACAACTCCATTAATTAGAAACATAGTTTGACAAGTTATAACCCTTCTTCCTAATTTTAATTCTACCTGGTAGATCTGTAGGAATGAGTTATTAATGCTGATACTCTGAAATGCCACTTAGGTCTTGTGTAATCAAAGAACTGTATTCTCTCAGAACACAAAGGAACCCCTAGTGTGAATTTGTAATTAACACGCTGAAGGGAATGTTTCCACCCATGTACTGAACACAGTTGTTGGGGCTAATAAACAAGCACAATGGATTCATCCTTTCAACATGATCAAAGAATACATAAAGATACAGGCACATGTAATTTTGGGAAGCGTGGAGACATTGCTTAGCATAAGCTTATATCACAAGAAGGATATTATATCCGTGTTTTTGGATATGAGCAATTTCCAGAAGAGATACAAAACCATCTTGCCTAGGCTGGCAGAAAGATGCACTGTGTATTAGACAAAAGATAAGGCAGCACATTTGGTACAAATGAAACCTACTACCACTTTCTAGCTATTGGAAAGATTGGGAAGACTCATGAACTAACTGGAATCTTTCTAGCTAATGCAAAGGTGTTAGGAAGAGAAAATGTCTTTTATCAGATGAAAAAAACAGGCAGCTTTCCAGGCACAATAGTCTTCCTAGATCATTTCAGGCTCATGAGCCTATCTCTTGCTTGGGGGTTTGGATTTTTTTAAAAGTGTATCAGTTAATAATAAAATATTTTGGTCCATACAAAAATTGCTTTGTTTCTGTCCTTAGGACACTGTGGTTACTATGTATGCCACCCCAATGACTGCCTTAAGCAGACTGACCAAAGGCATAGATTGTCCTATCTTAGTTATGTCTCAGTAAAATACAAGTCAAGCACAAAAATCACTGATGTTTTTATCAAAAGGTGAACCATGGCCAGGGGGTGGCCTCATTTAGCTATGTCACACAAGAACAGTGTAAAAATGCAAGAGACTCGTCTTGCCTGATAGATTTGAGAGTAGGGTGGCTACCCTTGTTAGCAGATATCCTGCTGACAGAAATACCCATCATTTTTGAACAAAGATACAGTCCAAAAATGCTGACGTGCAGCAGGACCTATTCATAACAGCCTGTTGCCTGATTTTTGTAATCTCAACAAGAAGAGGTCTTGTTTTTATAGGTTAATTACTATAGATTAGTTATTACTGCTTAATAACCAGTGTTTAAGATCCAGTCTAGAAACAAAATCAAATTTAGACGTATTTAGAGATGTATGAGAAATCGTACCATTGAGGTCTCTGGTTATTTTTAATATTTTTCCCACGTATACTTGGTTATTGCCAACATTTGCAGAAAAAAGAATTTCCAGACTTAAAAAAGTCCAGTTTCTTCTCTTGAATAATTTCAAGCCAAAATTATTCCAGAAGTCATATTCAGTTCTCTTAACTCTTGGCTGTTGTACCAGGATCTAGGGATATGACCTGTCTTTAAAATATCTACAAGTTATCAAAATAAGAAATCCATAACATAACATAACACATACTGGAAATAGGGAAAGCTGATAAGTCCTACTTGTAGCTGAGTGGTCAGCAAAGGACTCAAAAGTAAAAATGTATTTGAAACCCTCAATAAACCCATATCTATCTATCTAGCAGAAAGTTAGCTAGACAGTTTCTTAGGTTTTGTTTTGTTGGGGTTTTTTTTCCAGTGTAGAGCATATTATCACGGAATCTAAACACCTAACACTCTAAACAACATGCAAACTGAAGAAGCTGACAAAATGCTTGCCTGGAACATTGCAAATCTTGCTATTTTGTGCTATGTTTGCAAGCTCATGCATGAATGCTCTCCCCATATTACTGAGCTTTTGTTTGTTAAGATAGCGAGGATAAATGAAGAAATATATAGTTTGTGACTTGAACTGAAAGTGCAGAAATATTTCCAGTGTTGCACAGTGCTATTTATTTTTTATTTTTTAACATAAAGTTTTATGGTAATGAGAGGAGTTCATGGACATTGCTTTCTCTGTTTTCCAAACCTGATTTTATTTATTAATAGTTTTAAAATATCATGAAGCCTCAGTTTCCTGTATATGACATTACTTCTTCTGAAAAGGAGAGCATGTAGATTGTTAAATTATCAATGCAATTGGTTTATTGTTGAAACTAAAGAGACCTGAAAGCAAAGAGGAGCCTTGGGGAATTTATAGTAAATCTAATCAGGTATAGAAGCATTTGTAAATCTCAGTGCATCTTCATGTTATTCTTCTTTGTGGTAACCATATTTTCAAGAAAAAGGTTGTGGTACTCTGTTGCAAAACTAAAAACAGTCATTCCTTTTTCTCCAACAAGGTATACTACATATGCATATGTACTCCCTCTCTGTCTCTCCTTCCTTCCTGTTCACACTTTCTGAACAATATTGATTGCTTATTTTGTAGGATCCCATAATGGCCTTTCTTAAGCAGAACTCACTCTCAAAGTTGCATTCAGCTCCTGAAATTAAATGCAGAAGATGGACCACCTTGCTATAAAAGCCACTACTCCAACTTTGAACACCTCCAAATTCTGTATATTTTCAGTCTGGGAGCCTATACCTGCTGCATAAACTCCGGCTGGTGGGTTTGCTGTGGGCCACCAGAAGGGCTCAGGCTGCATGGCAAAAATGCACACCACTTTTTTTTTTTTTTCTTTTTTACCTGCTCTCTGGCCCTCTCTCAGGCTTCAGCAGTTATGTACCTCAGAGTCAACTTCACACCAATGGAGAAGAATCTTCTTCAAACAGTTTTGCCATCTGTGAGAACCATTTATAAGTCATTTACCTCTGCTGTTCTAAATCCATCAGCAGTTATGCACATGGATAATATTATGGACTGGGCTATATCCTTGAATGGGTAGAGACACTGACAGTTAAGCTACATAAATGCCAAGCTGTTTGCAGCAAGAAGGCTTTAGCCTTTAAGACTTTCTGGCAGGGATGATGTATAATGGATGCTTTTTTATGGTTCTCTGCACATGCCCTCAATTTTATTTAACATCCTACTTGTCCCAGTTCATAAATGTTCACCTGGCACAGTGATGGATACACCTCACTCAGGAGCCAAGTGAATGTGGTACCGGAAGTCTTTGGATTATGGACCACCTAATGAGCCCAGGTGCAATTAGAACAAATTCAGAAACTATTGGTGGACAAGGAAAATGAAAGAGTTGGAAAATTCTTGTTTGGCCCTGTTGTTATTATTCATGAGCAGAGAGAAAAGATATGTTTGTTACAATTGCATTGGTGCTTATCAGCAAGGCAAACGTTTTTAAAACAAAGATTAAAAAACGACATTTCCAGTTCATAAAATCACATCAATTCTATCTAGTTTTTATGGTATATGTAAATTATGTTTTGGATTTGATGTAATCTACAAAAATATGATTTAAATGTTTTTTTTCTGTTTTATTTCATTCTATCATCCACGATAAGATGACATCCCTGAACTGAAAAACCATATTCATTAATAAATAGTCACATATTTTCAGTAACTGCTTTGAAAAAGATGGTTTTTATCCAAACAATGAAGTAAAAGCTTCATAGAATTTCCTTTCTGTGCAAATAGGATAGAAGTTTTCAGAGTTTGCAGTCTCCACTCAGTGCACACAATTTCCACAAAGCTGTGTTACCTCCTACAGAGCTTTGCTCTCAGGACGTGCCTGAAGAAGTTGTTCTCCGCTCTGCATGTATCCTTTCTGTCTGTACTAGCAAGAGAGCTAGATCATCCCCTCCAGAGGCAAACCCAACATCTATAGGATGAATGTCTAGCTGGGGTCACCCTGCACAGTGCTCCCAGCATCTCTTCTGGTGGGGTGGGCCGTGCAAGGGTCTATATTTTTTTTGTCTGCCTGTTTGTGCCTATTTGTACGACTGGAGATCCACAGGATTCAGGGGAAAGATAATACAGCTTCAGTTTTCTGTTTCCTAGGAGATTCGGTCTAGAGTAATAAGGGCTGCTGAACCTCTTTGGAAATCCTGGTCCCTGGTTGAACCAGCAAGACCTGCTCATGCACAGCTCCCAGTTAGCAAGCCTGGCACTGCTGGGGCTGCCTTAAGGGGATGCCTTGGTCCTCAGTGTATCCTGCTGAGACAACTGAACTCCTCAGGCGTGGACCAGGGACTACTCAGGAGAGAGAATGGCACACAAATTCCAGAAGAAGCTAGAAGCAGTGACTCTAGCTTATGGTACAGATACAGATAGAGAGAAGCCATACTTGGTCTGTCTGAGAAAGGTATTAGAAATGGCCCAATAAAACCTGCTAATCTTACACTAGTTTTATATGAAGCTTAAGCACACCTTTTGTATTATATTTAAATATATTGAGATGAATGAAAAAGAGGATAGAATGGCCTGTGAATTAGCAAGTGGATTGCATCTAACTGAACTTTGATAACTGTGCTTGTCTAAAGAGATTGTTTTAGCACTTAATGTATTTGGATTCAGTGCTGTAGTGGTTTGGTTCAAAATATCCATTACTTATTTTCCTTCTGTGAGATAAGAATTAGGAGAAAGCAAAGCAGGCACAAAACTTAAAAGAATATAAAGAAGTTTATTAACTGACCTAAAAGAAAGAAAAGAAGTCAGACTAAACCTTCAGAACACTTCTACTCACCTTTCTCCCTTCTCCCACTGGCAACGTAAAAAGACAACCCTTGAGATTTTCAGTCAGTTTACCACCTCTATAATAATCTCTTTTTCAGTTCACTTAGGGAGAGGAGTCTCTCTTGCTCATGCTGTGGAGACATCTCCACAAGAAACAGTTCCCTCATAGCTTCAACGTCACAGCAAGACAGCTGCCCGGGTTGGTTCTCTGCTCAAATGCGAAAGTCCCTTCCCTTGTCTTACAGCTTTCCCCACAACTGTTTTCGAGGGTCCAATCTTGAGCTACTGGGGTACCATTTTAAGGTTGAGCTGTTCAGAAACAAAGGTTCTCTTCACCTATCTCTGGGAGCATCTTCATCTCTAGGAACGGAGGTCTTCTTCTTCCCTGGGAGCAAGGGTCTTCATCACTTTCATCTCTCTCTCTTCAAGCTTCTCATCAAATCACAGCTACTTCAACATTTGCTTATTCCAGCACAGGTGCTTTTGCTCACAAGTACAGTTTGAATGCTCCACCCCCCCATGCTTTCATGAAATTACAACGGGTACTCTGATGTATCATAGTCCATCACCATAGCTTTACAACAGAATTTCAGCTTCTAGGTTTGAGACATCTCCTCTTTCTCCTCTCTCGGGGTTTCAGCTCTTCCTTCTTCACTGACCTTGGTGTCTTTATGGTGTTTTCTTCATGTGCCTTCACCTTTCCTATTCCTCTGACTCGAGAGAGGATTGATGTCTGCAGGCTTCATCTGTTCTGGAGAATCTTATGGCACTAAAAGGGTTAATCTCACCCAGGCCTTGCAGCTGGAATTCCCTTATCACTGTTGGTCACACGATCTTTGCTGGGCAGTGGCCTCAGATGAATTTTGGCCACACTGGGTGAGGGCTGGCCTGGCCTGGCCGCGCTGCGGGGCCGCCTGCAGGAGCAGGGCCGCGGGTGGAACAGGGCCCCATGGCTCCAGGGTGGCTGTGTCCCGGCCAGCCCGGCCCGCACTGAGGGGGCTGTGCCGGGTGTCCAGCGAGCAGAAGAGGCTGAAATCTTCAGCCAAGCCACGCCACGGCTGACCCGGCCGGGCTGCACCGAGCAGGGCCTGGCCCTGCTGGGCCACGCCACGGCCCCCCAGTTACCTGTCCAAAAGCTGGAAGCAAGAGAGCTTTTCCCGGGGTTTGTTCGTTCTTAAATGTGGATCACAGAGGCGTGTCAAGCTTCTTAAGTGGCTTAAAAAAGTTGCCAATATTCAAACTAGCCAGTTGATTGGTTCTGTTGGGTCTGGAGGAAGCTGTAAGCACCGCTTTGTGAAGAATCACTTCCGTGGCTGATGGAGCCCTCTTTAACTAAAAACCCAAACTATGCTAAACCATGACAAGTGCACACCGAAAATCATTGCATACTGGCAATAAGAGGTAGATTAGCACAAGATCATAGTGCGTGAACTACAAAAATTTATGCTAAAGTAAAAATAAATAGTTGGCTGTAATTCCTCAAGAATCAGAATCAGACACAATGCTATGGAAAATATCAGCAATGCCTTGTATACAAGATATAGGAAAGCGTTAATATTTTTTTTCAAGAAATACAAATGTAGGAGACATTAACAATATGGAAGATGATCAGAATATCACATGGGAAGAAATGGATAGGCTTTAGAACTGGGACAAGGTATGTCATTTAATTAGTTTGAAATGCGAGCTAATGAACATAGGGAGCAATGAGAATTTCTTCAATCAGAAGGCCCACTGGTTAAAACAGGAAGACATAGGGGTATTAGTCAGTCGAAGAATTATTATGCACCACCTAGGTGCATGTAGCAGTAAAAAATGGAAATACAATTCTCAGATGTATCCAGCGAGGCTTTTGCAAAACGAAAGCATTAAGTATTAATTATAAGTTGCACTGTTGAGACATTATCTGGTATGGAGTTTAGAATTCCAGTCATAAAATCTCAACAAGTTAAACTCCTAATGGAGCAGGTGGAGAGAGGAAAAGAGTTAATAGCACTGCTGAAGGAGCAGAAAGCCTATTTTGTGATCAAAGCTTATGAAAAATTTTTAACGTAACAAAAACAAGAGTACTTTTGGTCTATTTGCATAAAGATATGATAAAAGCAGATAAAAGTAAAAGAAGGTCCATTAAAGCCCAGGGACAACTTTGACCTAAATAGGACATAATAAATATGGTATCAAAATTAGAAAAAAAGATGTTCTACAAAAATCTTATAATAGAAGTAGTGGTGGCAAAAAAACCCTGAATTAGTTTAAATGCTTAATGTTATCAGTAATGTTATCAGTGAGAAGGATTTGATAATGAGATTGATTATGATGAAGGAAAGCTGGAGGTGGAGAAGTATCCCAGAGCAAGAGAATTCATGTCGAAGTTGGAAAAATGAAGCCAAAAAAGATCTGGTTTTAATAAGACCTGCCTTGTCCTTATGCATATAGACTGGTCTGTTGAAATCAAAGTAATATTTAACTGGACAAAGCAGCAAACAATGAGTAATGAGACAAACTTTTCTGGCATGGCTGAGGCAGCACTGCTCTGTGACCATGCCAGGCAGGACACTGTCCTCTGACTGCCCTGCCACCACCCAGCCTCCTGGAACCCCTTCACCTGCAAGTGGCCCTGACATTAGCAACCCTGACAGACTTTCATAATCTAGTATTACTTCTTTCACGGGAAAGATATTTTCCTGTCTGGGGACCACCAAAGATTTTTCTGTTGTTCCTTTTTAGTCTGCAAATCCAGTTTTGCTCAGTGTTGAGGGGCATCAAAAGGGTAGTTGAGCAAGGAGTCTGGATGTGGGTAGGATGTGCAGAGAAGCCTGGGAGCTGGGAAGCGCTCTGGAACTCTCTTTGGCAGCTGCCTGTCAGGTCAATACTTGATGTCGTCTGTCAATAGCAACCCAGAAAATATCGAAGCACGTGAAATCCAGATGGTTTCTTCTGAGCATGCAACCTGAACCAGTTAGGATCACTGAAGACACAAGCACTTCACAACACAATATGCTAAAGCTCTCCCTGGTATGCAGAAGAGCTGAAAACAATCCGAGTGCTGATAAAGTGCTGGTGGATATATCAGGGTTAGCAGAGAGCACTGCAATTCCTCTACAGTCCCAGGAGCTGGGATGGCATGTGTCCTGTGTGTTTTAAATTTTGCTTTGAATATTCCACATAGCTCTATTTGGTACAGGCTCCCCTGCAGTAGCACTCTTATTTCAGCAAAAGCAGTACAGAAATGATTCACATTCCTGGGTAATTTCCCTCTGTGCTGTTGCACAAAAGAGGGAAGGGGAATTCATTTTCCTTTGCAGCTACCAATACCTGAGACCAATGAACTTAAAACAAAGATATTTTTTGCTTCTTCTCTTTCTCTCTTTTCCCTCCTGTAGTGTAATAAAAGAAATTGTATTTGTGCAAATAAACAGCGTATTGCTATAACATTTTCCCAGTTCAAAGCTTTTTCTCAGAGTGCTTTTTTTTCCCCCTGTGAAGATCTGCAGGATTATTCGAGTGTATGAGACCCCATCAGAATTCCTCTATGTGGACTACTGACTACAGTAATGCGTTCAACATAAACCAAAGAAAATTCTAAGTATGCAGGAAATATTTTAGTGAATTCTCCAGAAGCAAAGTCTCTTCTAAATAGAAAGTTACTAAGGTCTCAACAAAATAACTTTTACAAATCAATGTATTTATTTTTTCTGAATTCACATTTGTTTAACATCTGAGTGTATTTTTCTGTTTTTACTTGAATGCACAAATCATATGTTAATATTTGATTTATGTTAATAAAGATGGTATTTGGATGATAGTGAAAAAGGAAAAGAGGAACCAACATAAAAAGAAAAACGCTGTAGGGGAAACAAAAGATCAAGAGGGTTGGATCAATTTCCTGTTAAGTTCTTCAGGAGCGTTTCCACTGATTTCACTGAGTTTAGCTCTTGTCCTTAGTGGAAAAAAAGATAGTGAGGTTCATTAGCAGCTTTTATTAAATAAGACCTGTTACCATAAAAAATACAGTCCCACCTTCCAAAGAGCTATGTGGAAAGAGAAGACAGGTATTACTTAAAGGTTGTGGGGGGGGTTTTGTTGTTTGGGATTTTGTTTGTTGGGTGGGTTTTTTGTTTTTGTTTTTTTTGTTTGTTTGTTTTGTTTATTTGTTTCTTTGATTGGTTATTTGCATGTTTGTTTTGTTTTGATTTGTTTTAATGCAAATACTTTGAAACCAAAGCTCTTTTTCATCAGAATTTCAGGAATGCCTCTGTTGGGAGGGTTTATTTACCTGGGTCAGAATAAGAGGCTATGAAGTTCCCATGAGCTGAAGGAAAGGCACAAAATCCTATTTCAATCTCCTGGACCTGGTTTCATAGTTAATATGTTCCCTGACACATTCCTTCATGATGAACATGGGTGTGGGTATGATCTGGAGCGGCCCTGAGTGCGGAGGACAGATGAGCCGTTCCATTCTCAGGAAGAGAGCTTAGCTGCAGGGATGCCGACTTTGAGTTGTCACTTCCCCTCATGGCCAGAGGAAAGACAGTTTGACTCATTTCATACACTAGTATAGACATGCCCTGTGAGTTCTGAAAACTAAATGTTTTACCACTTAGTTGGCTTTTCTGCATTCTTGCTGCCAAAACTCCTGCCTGTTTTCAAATTGGCATAACATTAATCATTTCAACATAGCAAATGCTTTGCCAGGACTGAAGGTAGTGTCCCCTGACACAGCACTGATTATTTATTTTAAACCTTTTACAGCATCTCTTCTTCTGTCTTGTTATGTCAGCCCTTTACAGAGTGTCATTTTTCTAATAAATTAATTTATTATTTTGAATTCACAGAAGTAAAATATGAATAAGGTAGAATGAAGCAGACAAACAAACAACCAAGAAAGGATGAAAATTGAAAATTTTTTGGGAATACATTTTGAAGTAAATGGATTTTAAAATACCCTCTTGCTTGTAGTGTTGCTTGGAAAGCAGTGACAACCCCAATATCTCAAAAAATACAGAACAATTCATGCTGTAAAATAATAGTGGAGTTTTTACATCTTCTAGATTCATGGGTGAAAGGGGGATCTGCATGATGGGAAGTTTCAGGGTGTGGAGAGAGGGACTCTGACCTGATATTACGACCCAGATTACATGGTGAGACGTCAAAATGTAGAGAGTGTAACTACTTGGCTTTTGGCTTGAGGTTTACAACATGAAGACCTCAGAGACAAGGATTTCTTCTGGCTTTAGAGTAATTTTCCCTTTGTCTTTGGCTACAGCTTCCACATACTCCTTTGATTAAGTGAGAAGTGAACATCAAATTCTGGGGAGAAAGAAGCATTACCATGCAGCTTTTGGAGTTGAGCTGAGATTCCCCATACAAAAACCTCTGCAAAGCTGAACTCCAGCAACTGTCCTGCTTTGAGAGTGTGGGTCCGATGTTGGCTGTTACCTGTAATTTAGACTGCAGATGTCAAGATAATGTGTTTCTAGGTGGAGTAAGAAAAAGAGGCGTGGGTGGGTTACCAGATAGGTGATACCTGATTTAGTTATTAAATTTGGAAATAATTAGTATTATTTCTTTTATTTTAAGGTTGTTGAAAAAAAAGTTTAGATTTTTTAGGGTCTCCCAGAGGTAATGAGACTAATTCCAGTGTGTGTTGTACACTCTGTATTTTAGAATTAAGCCATAAGGAATGGATACCTTAATATCATAGCCAACTGATCAGTAAATTTTATAGGAATTCTGAATGGTGCTCACTAAGTCCACATTTCAGCAGCCTGCTCCCATTCAAAAACATTTAGAGGGTGAAAGGTGCCAAGCACCTACTTTTGTCTTCTTGACTTAACCCTATTCCTCAAAACCTTGGCTTTAGGTAGATAAATACACGCTGCAGTTTTGTAAGGCATTGATCCAGTGCACTGCTGAATGACCTTGGCTCCCATGGGAGTCAGGGGTCCTGTACATACAGCACGGCACTAATGCCCATGAGTAGTCTGATTACAGAGAAATACACAGACGATGGCATCAGTCCCATAGAGCCCCTTGACTCCACAGGGATAGAGAGCATTGGGTCCCTTGGAGGAATCAGCCCTGAAGACCTGGAATTGTTGATATTGCCACTGACGAACTCTGGCTATACTGAGGAAAGGAAGGGAGAAAGGGAGGAAGGGAGGAAGGAAGGGAGGGAGGGAGGGAGGGAGGGAGGGAGGAAGGAAGGAAGGGAAGAGAGGGAGGGAGGGAGGGAGGAAGCAAGGAAGGAAGGAAGGAAGGAAGGAAGGAAGGAAGGAAGGAAGGAAGGAAGGAAGGATGGCTCAGGGCTTCAGATCATCCTGGTGATAGAAGAAAGGACTGTCTATTGCCTATTCCCCCCAAAGGGAATAAGGCTGCAGAAAGGTTGTAAAGCTGCCATCCTCTTGCAGCAGCTAAAGCAACAGCTGTGCAATCCAGCTCAGACAAGTGTTCTCAGGTCCCATTTCAAGGGAAACAGACAATGATAAATTGAATGAAGCAGGTGAATTGGTGAGAGAGAGTGATCGTAGAAACAACATGCAGTGGGGCAGAATAGTCCTGCAGCTGTCTCTGCTTTGTCTCCTTTTTCCAGCAGCTGCACTTGAGGAAGGATGGGACATAGGTCTCAGTAGAGATGGTAAAGGCTAAGCATTATTTTGCATTAATGTTTTTAAACTCCTTTCTCTCTTTTTTTTTATTTTTTTAGTTGACCCGAGCCTCAAATTTTCAATGATCTTTTTAATATCTGAGGAAAATAAGCAAAGCACTTACACTTATATCAGTATAAATGAAAGCAATTTCTTTGGATTTTTGTTTCTTTTTTGTAAGTATTATTTTATAATTTAATTTCTCTTTTAATCCTGCTTTGTTTCACTTGGCAGCTGCAGCAATAGTTTCTAGCTTCTGGCAAGGAAAACAGATGAGCAAATATTCTCTGTCTTGAAGTTAAATGCATTGCTGCAGCAACAGGCCTCTCCAGCTTTCCAGCTACCATGAATCCTGAGCCTACTCTTAAACTGGTAAGTCAGCAGCCATGCCAGCACAACACATTGCCAGAATTGTTCAGTCAGGCCAGTCTATATTGATTTATTTTAAAATGTATTCAGCATTAGTTCCTCTGTTTTCTGTCAGTTAGCGATACTGTCACTGCTTTGATTCACCGCCCCTTCTACTGCAAGTCGTATGAACACATTATCAAGCGGCCAGTGCACCTTGGATTTGAAGCTGACAATACAGGATCAATGTCCCCGGGGTTCAACCCTGAATTTCAATAATTCAATTAAATTCCCTGAATACTGGATTCAGCTCAGATCGATTCCACATTGCTTGCATGTTCACGTACAAGGCATCCTCCACAGAGAACCTGCATATAGTCCCCTTGTTGGTGTATAACAAAGGGAAAAGGGAAGATATTGAACTGGAGGAAAGATAATCAAGCATTGAACCTGCTAAGCCTAACAGTAAAAAACTGTTCTCCAGAATTCTGCAGAAGCCACTGGAGGATAAAGTATGTAAAATTGGGGTCCTATTAAAAATGTATAAACATATCCAGGATTAGGTTTTAAAGCTATTGCTACAGGTATGAAATGAGCTTAACTTAGAACTCCTGGGTTCCCTCTAGGCTCATTTACAGCTAACCAAGGGAAAAAATAAACTATTTTATTGCTTGAATAATTCTATGCTACCTATAACAGTAGTTAATAGTTAATAAGGATTTATGCCTCTCATAACTGAAAGGTGTATCTAGTTTCTACAAGTGGGTATATGCAGATGCTAGAAATTCATCACCCATACTTTGTTCACAAACAATATAGAAAGAAGGAAGAAGAAAGAAAGAGTCTTTGCAAGCCACATATTTGTGACTAGATAGAAGGACTCTTTAAAGAATGCCCAATCTTCTAGGCCCAGCTCCAGACATCTCTGGAGCTGTTCCTTTGGATACAAAAGCCTACAATACAGTACCCTCCATCATGCATGGTGCCCTGTGTGAATAGTTATTCAGGGCAGGTGTAGGTGTAACAACCTCCCTCCCACCTAGCAGCAGCTGCAAAGCTATAACTTCAGGATGTGCTGACTAGTGATAAATGCTCCTCCTTAATCTGCCTCTGGAAGTTTCTTGGGACTCTCATTAGTTCTTGGTGGATGTTTGTACAACACCCAGAATGAGAAATTATGGTTTTATTTTAAGCTGCTGCCCTTGTGTAATGGAAGAAGGTAAAATAGCAGTAATTGATAGCAATAACACCGTGAAATCAATTTTTCAAACAACAGGGTGTCTGCCATGACTAGATGTTCTATATATTTAGGAGAGGACATTTTCCTTGTGGTCTAATTCACAGGCAATTTTTCATTGACCACTAAGGGACAAATCAGTCCTCTTTAAAAAATTTTACTAGAAACTCAATTAAGAACAAATTCCAATTGTTTCTTATTGAGCGTTATTATTATGAAACATTTAAGCAAAACATCAAATAAGGTTCTGTGATAAATGGTCCATATAGAACATTACATAAAAATAATACCCTGGAAAGTACTCATTTATATGTGTTTCAGTATCAATCGCCAGCCCTAGAATAGCCAGCAACAGAAACAAAAGATCACTTTAATTTTAAAGGAGAAATTCCTTTTTCTGTATAAACTACAGCTGTTTCAATTTCATAGGTTAGGTTCCTTCATGACAATTCTATTTCTTATTAATTTATTTGTTACAGTAGCAGTCAGAGACCCATTCTGAGCTATTTCCAAAACACTCAGAAACCCCCCAAAATTATTTTTATGAAACATGAATGAGGATCAATGAAAGCTCTAAAGGATAGAGGTTGGAGTGCATACCATTCCGAGATGGGTAAAACCATCTACATTAAAAAAAAATTAACAATGTTGGGTAAAAACTGATTGTATAATAATTTCAGCTTAAAATTTTATTAACATGATAAAGGGGAGTAGGATAAAAAGATGGCTTTTTTTTCCTTTTCAAAATAGTAAATACTTATTTTTCAAAAATACAGTCTGATTTCTACCTTGGGAAAGTAGTCACAATTTTTTATAAAGTCTTATTCCTTTTGTTGACATCTTCTCAAACCAGAGTGAAATTTTCATTGACAATATCTCTAGGGACACCATTTTAATATCTTTTGACAGTGAGGACCTTCCCTCTGACTAGCTGGCTTATGTAGGATAAGCATCCCTTCTATACCCTCATTCACCCTACAGGTTTTTTTCGTTTCAATCACTCGTTCACTCGTGCAGGGACTTTTTAAAATTTGTGTCTCTTCTTATTTGCATCCCACAAACTGAATTGTAATATTAATGCTAGTAATAGTACTTGTTTGAATACAATTTCAGGATCAGTCCCCTACTATACCCATGCAGTGATGGTTCATTATACAAATATGCTTGTGACACAGAGTGTTGTCCTTTGTGGCTGAAGCAGAGCTAATCCAATTAATTTGTTCATGAAAGACAAGCTGGTTTTAAAACAGGGTCTAGCACAAAGAGGAAAGGACAGTTTTTTATTAACTTTCTCCCTTGTCTCAAGACATATTTATTGCTTTCTGCTCAAGCAGAAATAATAAAAGCCTAAGAGTAGAACCACTTGCAAGAAAAATCTTTCAGCTCTTGTGCATGCAAATAGATTGGACTTTTGATTGAAAATAGTCTATGCATTTCTTAAGGCTTAAACTTTAAAATGCCTAATTTGGAAAGATAGCAGTATGTGCAAAAGAGTGATTTTCATAATACATGGCAGCAACATTATTAATTAAAACAGAGGACACTGCAAGGATATGTCAAAGCAAAATAACCTTCAGCTAGCAGAAACAGACTGAGCTATAGGTCACTTTTATTGTGTTATAGAGGCAGACACTGTTTTTCACATTGTGTTACCAGAGATACCAGTGAGATACTCAAGGCAGGTTTTTGCTAAAAAGAGAGACCACCTAGAAATCCTCAGTAGTCATATATAGAAATTATGTGATGAATCAAGGATATTTTCTCTTACTCCTTTATAAAAACTCTTACCAGTGATGGTCTTTATGTGTCTCTGAAATGAAAGTTGAACACAGCAAAATGGAGTGAAAGGGTGAGTGTGCATTTACACAGCACAAAGAGAAAACATGTATTAGATATTTTTCTGCTGGGAGATCTGTGAAGTTGAGTTGCAGGCTCACAGTCATGGAAGATACTCCCTTTCTGGGTGCTCAGCATGTACTCTGGGCTGAAAACCTCCAGGAGGGTGCTGTTAATGAAAGCTCTTTTTCTTGGTCCTAAAAATAAAGACATATTTATATGAGTATCTGACAGAAAGTTCTTTCCCTCCGTGTTATGACACTAATAGTCATTAGCAGGTTTGAAAAGCTTTACACACTCTAGTAAGGTAGCATGTACCAGCTGCCTCAGTATATACGAAGTTAGGAGTTGGAACAGTGCTCTCAAAAGTATTATTGCATTGAGAGATGGGGTCATGCTCAGAGAGTTTTATTGTCTGTCTAAAACACCTGCTTTGAGAAGTATTTGTCCAGTTATGAGCAAACTGGTTTCTCTAAGACTTTTCCTCCTTGACCTTTATATATTGCAGCTATAAACAGGACAGAGCTTCACCTGGCTTTATTTGCCATGGGTACACTGATGCTCAAATACTTAGAAAACTTTCATCAGGCAGAATCTGCACTTCTATTGAGAACACATTTCTGTCACACAAACAGTCTGTCCTGAGTTGTTCTGTGGTACTGACTCATAATACAGTCCAGTCTGGAATGGTGCTAATTAGCAGCTGCTGAAAACATTGTTTGGCTGATACATGCTTTCAGGGAAAGTGCTTGCAAATCCATGGTGCAGCCTGCAGTGTGCAGGGTCCTGCTGTCTGGAGTATGATTTGGAGTCAGGTTGTTTTGTTATTATGAGCTTTTGACCCGTATTAGGTACGTTAGTAAATATCATCAAAGATAATCCAATTGAAATATTCTTGTAGACTATTATGTGGATAGTCCACATCTTCTTGATTTGGAGATAATAACAGAAAAATAAAACTTTAGAGATCATTAGATTGCCTATATCTGGGCATGATACTCTGATTTAGGAAATAAAAGGAAACATGATAACATTCCCACAATAAAATGATGATTTAATCTCTCTGTGGAATATGAAAGTATTTACATTTTTTCACAAGTTGTAACCAGAAACACCGCAACAACATGGAAGTTGAGAGATACAGCAGATACACAAGCCTCTGACTTGTCTCTTTGTGATGGTGCCACTTTTACTTGATGACTGCCTGTTGATTGAGAAGACCCAATCATCAGAAGCTGCTCACCTATTACAGGTGGGCATTGCTACACATCTTGTAGGGGGCCACCTCTTATGGGGATCCCTTCAATACCTATGCATATTTTCTCTCGCTTGGGTGAGCTCAATGTGTTTTGGATGAAGTGCTTGGAAGTGACAATGCTGCACTTCCTGTGCAAAATGTTTATCCAACCCTACATCAACCCTGTGTAGACTCAGTCCTGCACGCGATTCTTTCCCCTTGTGCTCTGACCTGTGTCACTTGCTTTTCACTTGCACTGCTGGCTGAGGGTCCTCGACCACAGGTTGGACATTCATTTTCTCAGTGCCTCAACAACAGCAAAGCTTGTCCAAAACTGTACAGCAATCCATTTTCCAACACGTGTCCCCTTCCCTCCTTCTGTGGCCAGGTTGTGCTTAAAACTATTTCCTCTGCTACTAGCCTTGTTTAGAACTGCAAAGATGAATGCTGAGGTGTAAAAAGTCGAGAAATGTTTAAATGGTTGTCCTAGGGTGCATCATCAGCATCAGTGAGGTAATCTTATTTTATATTTCAAGGGAAGTACTTTCCTCTTGGTTCATTGCATGCATCTTTCCTCCCTCTTTTTTATTTTTTTCATCTATAACAGCATCTTCGATCACTGAGGTACAGACTTGTGTGAGCATCTCTTCTGTAAATACTTTTTCCTGCATCTATGAGTTTGGGTGGAGAGAAGAATATATTTTACGAAAGGTACGGCCTTCAAGTAACAGAGGTTCCAACATGCTGCAAAATAAATTACCAATTGATAGCTTTATCTGTTAAAAATCATTTATTACTACTCTAAATTTGTCTAGATTAATTTCTCACCAGTGGAAGATGTTTTATCATTGTTTGCTAGCCAGAAGTTTTTCCCTGACATACACAGTGATCAAACCAACTCATAATGTTTCCCATGTACATTAACAGGACTCAGCACTAGGCTCCTAGAAAAAGTGAGATTTTCCAGGTCTTAGGTAACTCTTTTATATTTTCACTGAACATTTCCAATTTATAAACATCCTCTTTTGCAGACAAGAAAGTTTTTATAAATTTTTTTTGCTATTCTATTATAATTATTATTGTTGGTTATATACAGTGGAATAAATAGTTTGTACCTCCTCTCAGTATTACTTTTTATTTCTGAATATAACTACATCTTGACTTTTTATGTAGTCTGTCATACCAGAAGGTCATGCTGGAAACACTGCTTATCTATCACTTCGAAAGCAGCACTTTTTCAAAAAAACATTCCTCCCTTCAACTCTGACCTAAATTCCATTTCCAAAGATGCTTGTCCTTAAATGTAATTGTTTTAGAAAGCATGATGCTCAGATGGTCTCATCTTGCTAAGTGAACTTGATTGTTCTGTCGAATTGACCTGTCCTTATCCTAATATACCACTTTACTGGTTTTGTGTAATCTATAGACCTTACCATTAATGATATTTTCTTCCAGATCATTGATAACAATATTGACTGGTGTGGAGGCAAGAAGAGATCATGGTGAAATCTCACTAAAATCATTCCTACTAGGTGACGATTATCAGACAATTTTAATTCATTGAATATATACCACAAAGAATTTTTTTTTAATATACCAAATTTATTATTCAAAATGTGATGAACTTCTGGGTCAGATGATGTACTCATAGATGGCTTTGTCAGCCATATTTGTGATCTCAACAGGGCACTGCTCCTGTCAGTGAGATCTGTTTCCAGTTAAGGCCTACTGATTAGCATTAAAGATACTATGATTTCTTTTCCATCCTGCGTGTACAGTATATTCACCCATCTATTAATGTTCCCCAGTATGTCTTTTTGGGGTTATGCCTCAGCTCCAAGAAGCTGATTCTAGGTTGATATCACTTCCCCTTAGGTAAGTTTTTGGGGATCAAGCTGTAACATGGAACAAAATTTCAGGGGAGAAATAGAGTGTGAGGGGAAGTAAGAACTGGGTAGAAGGGTTACATGACAGTGTATCCAGCACTCTGCTTTATTTTAATTTTGCTCCTTGGTGAGTTGTTTTGTTTGTTTGCTTTGTTATGGATTTCTTTTGTTGGTGGAAATTTTTTCCCTTGTTAAATGCTTTGTGGCTCTGGTGCACTAAAACTGGGACATCTGTGGCATTTCAGGATTTTTTTCAATAATTTTTCTAATTTTCAGTATTCCACAAGTGTAGGTACATTAGTATATGTGAATAGTAACCAGAATATAAGGGAGTAATTTTTTTGAGGTACTGTGAGCTATATCATAGAGGTTTCGTAGCTTAGTGAAAGCATTTAATGTTTCTGCATAATTTTTACACCTCCCCACCCCCAATTAGCACTAAATATTACAGGCTCCTGTAGGTTTTTTGTAGTAAAGAATCTACAAGAAGACTGAATTAGAGTAATATTTTAGAAATTTATTATAGATGCTTTACTGTTGGCTCAGTACAAACACTCAATTTTAAAGACTTTTTCTTCCCTTCCCCCTCCCCCCCATCCTCCCAACTCTTGATAATCTGGCCCCAGACAGCACCTCAAAATAATGTTTTTGGCTTAGGAAAGACAAGAGTCACATATTGCTGGAGTCTGAGAAAGCATCATTGTATGCTTGACCTGTTTTACTCCTTTCTATTGGTATCTGTTGCTGGCCATTGTTGGAGATGGACTGTTGGGTACTTGGCTTAACCCAGTTTATTGTTCTTGTGGTCTCCATTGCTCCAATAATTAATATATATTCTTTATAGGTACTAGCATATTAACTTCAAATTTGCTGTATAAGATTTTAAACCTTGACCATTCATGCTAAACACAGCACTGCATCACTAAGGTAAATGGCTTCATGTTGCATGTTTTCCCTTTTTCTGTTGCTACAGATGCAGTGTTCATTAAATACAGAAACACCCTGTTTTTATATTGTATGTTTCAGAAATCCATCTAACCTCAAATACACTCAAATTCTCTTCATGTTTCTGGCATGCAGAATGGCTGTCATTTGTTCCATATGTATATTTTCAGAGAACAACAAAGTTGTTTTGGGAAAAAAAAAACAACATAAAAGGTAGAAGGAAATTATAGAAGGTATTAATTTATATTAATGGAATGTATCATTAGCTGTTAAGTTTGTTAGAATGCAACCTGAATAAAACATATGCTATGGAGTTAAAAGCGGTAGTACTTATTATACTGCTTTTACCATCCTTCAAAGTCTATGATTTTGTTCAGTTTAAATTACTTGCTGGTGGATGTATATGAGTGCACTGATACCCTTAGGCCCAAGGCTTGAGAGCACTTCCGTGTGCCACCTAGTGAGACAATTTTCATGAAATTCAAGTCACCAAATAACAGACTTTGATAAGAGTCAGATGAAGAAAGTCTTCAACTTGGCTGGTTGTTTTTTGTTTTTTTCCCAATAGCAGTAGGCCCATCTGGTAGAGTTCACTGTTCTTGTGCTATAGTCATCTGAAAACTGAAGCAAATTTAGTATAATTTAAATAGATTTAAAATGGAATAAAACAAATAATCTATCTTCTGTTTTCTACGTCACTTGGTTGGTGATATCCAAGACATCAAGATACAAACACACTTAGCAGGAAAAAACACCAAATCAATAGAGCACACTTTAAAGGAAATGTAGCACAGTCACTATCTCATGAGTCCTTTGCAGTCCATACTATTGGCTTGCAATAACACCTTTAGTACTCAGACATACTGGTGTAAGAGTGTAACATCACCATGGATCTGTAGCTACCCAGATGTGAGCACTGACACAAAGAGAAGTCTTAACACAGCAGTAGAAGCCACAGTCATGCAGTGAAATTGCTTTGTCAGTAATTTTGACTGTTCCCTTTAGAGAAAGGAATATGTTATATTCATTCTTTCCACATTTTCTCAAAATATTTTTCAGTATGCTGCTTAGGAGTCAAAACATTTCCAGTTTCTAGACTTTGCCTTCAAAAGCCAGAGTGGAAAATGCAGCTGGACATTCAAACCTGCCTCTCATGCACACAGAAAGTGGCAGCAGAATGATTTCTTCACAATATAAGGATATGATTTATGCCTTTACTCTCCTACTTTGCACCAGCATGCATGCTGTGCTGTCCTTTGCTTTCATGCAAACTGTAATCTATACAAAATTCTCTGTTTTCATATTGCTACCTGATGTACCTGTTTACTTCAAGCTTACATGGAAGTAAAATAAACAACAGAAGTCCATGAATCTGAAAGATTGCACACAGGTTTGTTTTCCTTCCTAGAAGCATCCTACAGAGTTAAAAGTGTGGCAGCCTGGCAGGAGGACAAGAATTTTTAGCTGTGCTTAATGTAATTATAGCAGGTCAGACATAAACATGAGGTGGCTGTCCTGCAGATTATTATGCACATTGATAATTACAGAATTGTATATGAATATATGTCTGTGGTTGTATCAAACATACCAGCTGCTTCACTGAAGCCAGTGTGGATCTATTTGTGTGACTGATGTTCAGCTCTGCAGGTCCAGGAAGGAAGAATTGTGCTGTATCTTTTATTGATGGGAACTATGAGATGTCTTTGTAATTTTAAAATAGGCTTTGGAAGAAAAGCAGAATCTATCAATAGCCAACACCAAATTTCTTTTCTACTTTCTTTTCTTCTTTTCTTTAAATCTTTCCCTCATTTCCAAAGCAGCAGGAGAAATCTTAATTTGGTGCACCACAAAAAAGAATATTTAGAATCTGGACATAGAGGTCATTTCCTGCTTCTGTACCCACTGCAGAATGGATCAGGTTAGAAGGGACCACAGGGGGTCATCTGGTCCAACCTCCCTGCTCAAGCAGGACCATCCCAGAGCACATGGCATGGGATTGCATCCAGATGGTTCCTGAATATCTCCAGTGAGGGAGACTCCTCAACCTCTCTGGGAAATTTTTTCATTGCGTGGTCACCTGCACAGTGAAGAAGTTCTTCCTCATATTCAGATGGAACTTCCTCTGCTTCAGTTTCTGCCTGTTGCCTCTTGTCCTATTGCTTGGCACCACCAAGCAAAGCCTGCCTTCATGCTCTGGACATCTTCCCTTCAGATACTGATAGATATTGACGAGATCCCCCTCTCAGTCATCTCTTCTCAAGGCTGAACGGGCCCAGCTGCCTCATCCTTTTCTCAAAAGAGAGATGCTCCAGTCCCTCAGTCATCTTTGTAGCCCTCCACTGGTCTTGCTCCAGAAGCTCCATGTCTTTCTTGTACGAAGGAGCCCAGAACTGGACCTAGCACTCCAGATAGTCCTCACCAGGGCTGAGCAGAGGGGCAGGATCACCTCCCTTACCTGCTGGAAATACCCTTCCTAAAAAAAGAAATTCTTATTCATTGCTAGGAAAAGAAAGAAATACTTTGTCAAAAATTTTACTTCAAAGTCCAATATAAAAAAAGAAAGTCAAGAGATTCTGGTTATACTGCAAAAGGGAACTTGACTCCCTTTTACTGGTAGGGCAGTGTCAGTTGCTCTCAAAAGCATGGCTTCTTTTACACTAAGCAATAATTCTGTAGTCAAAAAACTACAATAAATCAAAAATTTAAGAATTAGCCCTCCTCCAGCTTAAACACTCTAAGATTTGAGTCAGAGTCTTTCTTCACATCTTTTGTTTTTTGCCTTTAGAGCACTGCTTCCTTGCTTGCAGAGTAGCTCAACTTTGTCCACAAAAGAGCTAGAAACTAGTTATATATGTAGAAGTACCCTACATATCATGCAGAGTTTCAACACTTTTTAATAAAAAAGCTTAAATAAACCTGTCTCACTTTTAAGACAAGTCTTGCAGTGAAAAATGCTGCTCTCCTATGTAAGTGCCTGGGCAGTTATACTTTCTTTTTGGTTCTCAATATTTGCTTCCTTCTCAAAAATATTGTGATCCTAAATTTGCTTTGTGATCAGCTATAAAAGAATGTTATTACTGAATAGAAAGAACAATTCTGGAAATGAAAATTTTAAACTTTAAGTGATAATGTTTTCTTTGAGTTGCAGTAATTCACTTGTGGGGAAAAAAAAGTCTGAGCTCTACGTTAAATTCTGATATTCACATTTAATAAACTAATCATAAACCACTTAAGAGCCATGAGTTAATAATTATAATTTTTGAAGTAATCCAAAGACTGTTTTACTGTTTGCATAATGCATATTTAATTACTTAGGGACCTGGTCCCTAACCATGCAATGCTAAAGTGTTATATTTAGTAATCAGAATTATAATGAAATCCAACAATTTATCTTGTGTTTCAAATAAGAACTCAAGTTGCTTAGTGATCAAATGCAAAGTTTTAAATTTTGTCTTTTCAACAGCCTCTTGCTGAAAGAGTTAAACTCATATATGACTACAATAAAGGCTAGACAGATAGTGCGTAGACAAAAGAGAAGAACAGGCAAAAGAAAAAGAAAACAGCAGAGGAAAACAGAGCACCTGTATTGCAAATGCTTAAATGAGAAATCCAAATAAACCTACAAAACATCTGGGCTTAGATCGTTTTCAGAGACAAGTCTAGGACTTCAGTGGTTTTATGGGTTCTCTTTGTTATGCTCTTACTCTTGAAGAGTGGTATCACTAGTGAGTGGGGCCACTTTTTGCATAAAAGAATTCTTGAGGAATCAAGTTTTGTCTTTTCACCAGTACGGATTTTAAAAAAAATAATGATACTAAAATTTACAGTGTTTCTGTAGAGCTTCAGTCACCACTAAGCTTAACTGAAAACAAAGAGACAAAGCACCTCTGAAAACATAGTCTTATAATCCAGAATTGGAAGGAAATCCTAAAGTACCAAATTTCTTGGACATTTCTGACAGCTTCAGCCCATTATTTAAACACTAATAATGCAATATAAAAGGTAGGGGAGGGGGGGTTTGTTGGTTTTGCGGTTTTGCCTTTTTAATTTTTTTTCTATTAATCTCCATTTATCTGCTATTCTCAAAGTTTTAAAGCAACGGAGCAAACAAGTAGTGCCTGAAGACAGATTCCAAAGTAGTTTCCATTAGCTTAAATGGGATTTGGTGAAATTTAGAACTTAAAGTCAGACTATTTCATTAGTATGATACCATGGTTCTATGAACCTAAATTTAAACTTGCACTTGTGAAAGTCTTGTCCCAGATATTGAGTTTGCATTTTAAGATATTTCTGTAAATTGAGAAAACACAAGATTAAGATAATTAGCCAGCATATGTCTTTCTCACTAAGCAGCTAGTTTAAGCAATCTTTCAAGGATTTGCCTACAGGAGAAATGTTTTGGGTTTTTTTCCTTTAAAAAATTGTCAAACATTAGAATTTAGTTAGCTGGAGAGTTACCAACAATTTTAGACCTTTTCGTCTTTACATCTTCTTAGTGTAAAACATTTTACTTAACCTGAAAGGAGAATTAGGAGGCAGTGATATTGCAAGATTGAGATGCAGTCTAATTTCCACCATATGGTGTTTTTGTTTTTATCACCATCTTTGGAACAAAGGGTAGAACTTCTTGTTTGGTTTTTTTTGAGACAATTTAAATGGCTGACTTAAATCCCATAACTTTTTTTTATTTTTTCCCTTTACCTTTTTTTTTTTTTAAGTAGCTTCCACATATTCAACACTGCATAAAATACCCATTTGTAATTATGTGCAACCTTTGTAAAGCCTCTGGGTAAAATCTACTCATTAATTTTTAACCTGACTAGCCTTGGGGTTGGTGGAATTGGTGCAGCCATGTATTAGAGGCTCAGAGACCACAGACTAGAGGTACAAAAGGGATAATTAGGAGGTAGTATGAAAGGAAAGGGAACAAAACTAAAGGGATAGGATGATATTACAGCACATGCCAGGCAGTAATAAGGACAAATGAAAGCCAATTCCTAGAGACAAAAATAAAAAAATAAAGGCAGTGCCTTTTTAAAAACAAAACCAATTTAATGTTTTCATTTCTTGGGCAAGATAGCCTTCACTAAAGTGGGTCTCGAACATTGTAGTAATCATACAACACAGACACAGGGTTAGTTTTTAACAATGTGCCCCTATTTATCTTTTGTTTGTTTGTTTGTTTTAACAAACAAGCTGCTTCACAGTAACTGTAAAAGGCACAAGTTAGAATATCTTAGTACATCTCAGCAGAAAACAACACCTGGACAAGTGTCAACCTGTAACTAAGGGAAAAATCCTGCCCCTGGCCACCATGCTGTGAAGAACACCTGGCTGCTGGGCAGCTGCTCTGCGCTGATCCCAGCCCTCTGTGGGGCTCACAGTGTAGGTGATCATCACGGGTCTGAGATGTGAGGCATTTTTGGGAAAGGAGACAGGGGCAGGATTCAAACCACTAGCTCTGATGAGGCTTTACGGCTTTTCCAACACCTTGGTAGGGAATTCTTTGAAATCATGAAAGCTATTCTCTTTGCTGTTCCTAGAGGACAAGGTCCTGTCATCTTTTTGACTGCTTGCTGAGATGGGTGTCTAATTTAAAATTCATTAATTATTTAATTGAGTACAGGTTTCATTGAGTACATTTGATTAGACACTTACATTGTCACCTTTCTCAGTCTGGTCTCCTCTGACCAGTCTCTAAAGTGGTGGTATTAAGTGGTGATTTTCCCCCAGTTCCCTGCAAAAATCTTCATAATTCTGTTGGGATATTTAGACTTGGCTTCAGGGACTGGGTTTTCTTTAAAGAAAATTTCATTTTATGCTTCTGTAATCCTTCAGTGTGTTACTGAATAAAGTAAGATTGTCATGCATTCATAAGCTGATAACATTATAACCAGTAAGTCCTGCACTGGGGAAGGATGGGATATGATAAAAAACCCAAACATTATCAATTTCTGGGTATTCATATCCACTTTCACAAGTGATGATTACTTTCCAGATAGGTAAAACTGTTTTTATCAAGAGGTTACATGAGACCCTCATTTTTCATCAAAAATAAAAATTAATTTTTAAAAGAGTTATCTCTGCCCTTTCTGTTTTCGTAAAAGTGAGGCAGCAATTCAGAAGATGCTGCACAGTCTTCTGTACCTCTGCCCCTGTCCATGAAAGGAAAAGTCACTATGATGGGCATGTAGTGATAAGACAAGGGGGAATGGCTTTAAACAGATGGAAGGTAGGTTCAGATTGGATGCCAGGAAGAAATTCTTTAATGTGAGGGTGGTGAGGAACTGGAACAGGTTGCCCAAAGAAGTTGTGGATGCTCCATCCCTGGAGGTGTTTAAGGGCGGGCTGGATGGGGCTCTGAACAACCCGGTCTAGTGGAAGTGTCCCTGCCCATTGCAGGGGCATTGGAACTGGATGATCTTTAGGATCCCTTCCAACCCAAACCATTCTATGGTTCTATGATTCCATGAACTGGAGCTGTAGTTTTGACAGTCCTTGCTTTAGGGAGGTCATAAGTTCAGTGAGGTAGAGGCCTATTAGGAACTAATCCTATATCTGAATATGCATCCAGGTGAATTAAACCTTTCAAAGTTATTGTATTGTAGGAATTTTATTTTAAATTCACAATGAAGATAAAATACTTGCACTCTAAAGAGGAAAAATTGTTAAAGGGAATGTGTTCCTTCTGTACCTCTCTATGTGTTTATCTAGCTAATCATGTCAGTATGGGAAAGCAGAAAAAGGTTTGGAAAAAATTAAAAAAGGAAATAATCATAAAGTTGAAAAGAATGCCTTCTAATTTGCCTTTCTCAAGGGCAAATACTGTAATTGCAAATATAATTAAAACTTTTAAAAAATGCAACAGAAACGTGAATGAGCTGGTAGAAGAAGACTTCACCAGTTTGGAAAGGGTGGTGTGACACACAGTGTGGAAATAGTCAACTTTGCACAAAGAGTACATAGAAAATCTAATAAATCAGACGCTCCAGTTTGACAATGGTAACAAAAAATAAAGGCATAACATTTTGAATTAATTTCTTTCTGCTTTACTTCTTGCAAGAGTCCTAGCTAACTACAATATGCAGACTGGGGACAGAATACTACTTTTTTTGTTAATGGTTGAAATAGTCCCTTTGTTTCTTAAATAAATGCATAAGATTTTTAAAGCCAGCTCCTAATATTTTGAAGATCCAGACCTGAAATGCACATTAGTGAGGTACTCTTATTATGACAAAATGATGTGAAAAAGAAGAGTTATAGGGAAAAAGTAAGATTTTGTACAGTAATCTAAAAAATTTTGTTAAGGATGCAAACCTCATATACTGAGAAGTATCCAATTCCCTTGGGTTTGAATGAACTCCAAAGTTTGTTGAAAGTAGTTACCTTGGTTATCTAGCTAAACCAGAATTAAACCCATTTAACAATATAGAGAATCATGCCTTGGCTTTTGAAAAGATCAGTGTAAATATGAATAACCCTTCTTCTTTCTTCTCTTAACCCAGCACTTTTCATTCCTTAATGAGGTAGTGTACATGTATAGGTCCTACTTGTAGGATTTTCTTATCTTTCTCAGTCCTTCAGGGCTCCCAAGAGGAACTAAATAAAAGATAATCAAACAAATTCTTACTAAATTTAACAAATATCTAGGAAGCCAGAATAATGGATGCAACCAATATGTGAACTTCAGACATAACTCTAAGACAATTATAGGAAAGAAAAGTAGGTCAGAAAAAATAAGGCAGAAAATGCTGTGTTTTTAATGCTGTATTTATTAGCTGTCTGGGTCAGCTACTTTATCTCTTTCTAATCATCTGTGTAAGTAAGACTAGCAATGTCATATTCTTTCATTCCTGTGCTACACTGACAATTTTCATTGCTTAATGAGATCGAATGTTTCTGGGTTCTACATACGTATACTCATTCTCCTCAACCCTTCGGGGCATCTTCTTTCCCATGATGAAAAAAATCGTCAAAGAATAATAAACAGTTTGTAGTGAATTCAGCAAATAAGTAGGATATGCATGCAGTGCTTTAAATTTTCAGTTGTAATAGAATTACACTTGAAACATGCAGCATAAATCTCTGCTTGAGGTACAGAGCGTTACAAATCAGTGCACTGGTCATTTACCCTGGATTCTACAGTGCTACCTATTGTTGGATACAGAATATTGGATTTAATAAGTGTTTTTTATTAACACAGTGATTAAATACTGTGTTACCTTAAACAGGAGCAGTCTTTTTATCAATATATACAATTGTTTATGTTGATAAATGGTTATATTAATAAATGATTATATTGATAAAAGCTTACAGTGAAGACTTTTTAAATGGACAATATGAAGCAAAATGCGACAGTACTCACCTCTGGGCTTTTCCAACTTCCATGCAAAGCAGTTTACACATAACTTTCTTACAACTTATTTTCTTGCCTTCCTCAAAGTTGTTATCCCACAGATAGAGCAGCTCCTTTGATTCCCAATACAAAGAACCAAAAGAACCATAAAATATCATCCTAAACCAAGAATCTTTTCAAGACTCTGGGGTAACATTCCCAGAACAAGTCAAGGCCAAGACAACGCTTTATTTCCTTGGGGTGGAAGGGAAAGAGAAGGGGAAATATTAAGACTCAGATGCAGACTAAAATGTCACAGAAACCAGTCAAAAATCCAGGAGCAGCATGACTGGGACCACTCTGAGTTGAGTATTTCCACATGGATAGGCATAATCCTTAGGACAAAGAAGGTTTGAGCAAATTTGCAATGAACTCACTGTCCACGAGACATGAATATCAGCATTACGGGGATGCTGATATTATCATGGGAATGTTGATGCTAAGGGTAAAGAGAGGAGCTCTTAATCTAGCAGAGTAAACCTTACAAATCACAGAAAATGTGAAAAATAGATTCATCTTTTCATTTCTAAATATTAATTCCTGGAAAATATCTGTAACTCTCTCAAATACATTTGGGGCGCTTTTGCCAGGAACAAATACTTCCTACCTTTGTGTTAACCATTGTAATCTTCATACCGTAACATTTTTAAGTTTCTTGAACACTATCATCAAAGGCTGGCTGGTGAATTTGACATCTGTCTGGAACATGAATGTCTTTTTTCTGTCCTTAGTCTACATTTTAAATTCTTTTCCAGTCATTTTTTATTCACTTGGATTAGTTAAATACATAAAAAGAGAATGATTTGTCTCTGATGATCCTAATTAAGTTAATACATATTTCATTATCACATTTTATATATACCTTTTAAACTGGTTTTACCCACTCACATGCTTAATGACTGTGACTCCTTGATCTTGACCTAAGTTCTACCCTTGGTTTGCCTCCCTCTGCTTGGTTTAGCAAGGTGATGCAGAATTCTGACATCTTCTTGTTAGATTGTTGCCAATTTCATCTTTACAAGTCCATGCATGATCTACTGTCCTGCTCTGTGACTGCTTTCACCCCTCCTCTTTTTCTTCTGTCACTGTCACCTTCGTCATCACACTCTTGATCACTAAGCTCCATAAATAACCCATTTATTCTCTTTAAGACTTCTTTCTCTGTGGATTTGTACAGGTGCACTACTTCCAAAGGTCTCTGTTTTCCTCACTCACAGCATTTTCAGAATATGGATTCTATTATTTCTTCCTGTAGGAATTGAAGAATTGCACATCTAAGGCAGTATCCTAGTCACCCTAAGGACTTTTTATAATCATTGAGACAAAAGGCATATGCAGAAATTGACTCACTTCTGTCTTAAATGTCTATTTTAGGTTTAGATTAATTAACCACAAGTCACAAGTTGCATGTATTCCTCTCCATATGCATTCAGGGAGTATTAGGTGATCTGTTCAGACTTGGAAATCTCAGATTTCTAGATTTATAGCATTCCTACTCCTGTTGGAATTTTGCTCAGTAAATTGCTGGCCGACATTATCCACTGATATACTGCTACACTGCTACAAGTTATGGTAAATATATTTGTTCCAGGTTAGCAATATTGTTGCTGTCCCACCTCAGCACAACAATCCCTTTTCAGTAACCATGGGATGATCTTTTTTGCTGTTAGATTTCTTTCTACAGTGCATCCTCTGATTTTGACTCCTTGACCATAGATGTGCCAGAATTATGTGTTGCCATGGATAGGGTGATGACATGAGTTCAGATAGGTGAAAGACATAACCAGTCAATAATATCTTTCATCCCCTGGGCTTACCCTGGGCCTTTGATATCTGGGCAGCTATGATTTGTCAGAGCAGACTCTGTGTGGTTGACAACAGGCAAATTGTTTTGCTATTTTGCAGTGATAAATTAAAGCAAGATATAATGCATACTAATATTAACATAACCTATTAAAATTATAGGCTGATCTGAGCAGTTGGGTGGCCAGGGATGTGGAGAGAAAACTGGCTGAACTACCTGGTTCAAAGATCCCTGACACAAAGTCCAGCTGGAGGCCACTCACCAGCATTGTATCCCAGGGCTCAGGACCAATTCTGATACTGTTCAACACCTTCATTAATGATCTGGATGACGGGATCAAGTATCCTGCCAGCAATTTTGCAGAGGACACAAAGCTGGGAGGAGTGGCTGATAGACAATATGCTTGTACTGTTATTCAGAAGGACTTCTATTACAGCTGGTGAAGGGGGGGCAGCAGCTCTGACCCAGGAAGAGATGACCGGTCTGGGGAGATGGTCCCAAAAGGAATTGCCTTCCCAAGGTCCGGTGTCTTCCCTCAGCTGCTGGCAGGAGGGCCCTTGCAGAGGCTGTCAGCTCTTTAGTGATATCAGCTCGTGATTCCAGCTCAGCTCTGCAGGGCAGCCTCCAGGCCAAGCCAGATCAGAGAGAGAGACGAGAGGCTCGTGTGGCTGGTTCCGCACGAAGGGAGCTTTATTGGGGGTTCCCTCCGGCGAAGGAGGGAGCCAGGGACGAACTCTCTCTGAGCCACAGGGGCCCGTTGAGCTTGCTTTTATAGGGATACAGGGGATCAGTAAGGGACCAATGGATTACAGAGGGTCTGGGACAGACCAGTGGGTTACAGAATGATCTGCATAGGGTCTCCCAAAGGATTGTGGGTCTGTCTTTTCTCGCTGTGACCACGAAGTGTTTGCCTTTCCAGGGAGTCCTGCTGGGAGATTGCTTGATCTCCCTATCTCAGCAAACGTCCCTCCAGGGCAGTGGCTGGGCATACCCCCCAGACTTCCACATGCTGAAGGAATGGGCAGATGGGAATCTTACGCAGTTCAGCAGTCCTGTGTGGGGGGAGGAAAATCTCCATGCATCAATACATGCTGTGGGACCACAGCCTAGAGAGCAGTTTTGCAGAGTAGGGCCTGGGGGTCCTGGTGCGCAACAGGCTGCCCATGAGCCAACAGTCAAAGGCAAACAGATGCATTAGGAGTGCTGCCAGCAGACCAAAGGTGTTGAGTCTTCCCCTCCACTCAGCACAGGTGAGACACATGTAGAGTGACTGGTCCAGTTTGGTGCTACCCTGTACAAGAACGATAAGGACTTATTGAGGTGACAGGGACTTAAGCCTCTGTCATATGAGGAGAGGCTGAGAGATCTAAGACTGAGCAGCCTAGAGATAAGAAGGCTCAGGGGATCTTATCAAAATGTATAAACACATAATGTGAGGGAAAGAAGAAGACAGCCAGACTTTAGTCAGGGGTACACAGTGACAGGGCAAGAAGCAATAATCACAAGTCAAAACACATGAAATTCCTTCTGAACACAAGAAAACACTTGTTTTTACTGTGACAATGCTCAAGCCTAGAGAGCTTGTACAGTTTCCATCTTTAAGGATGTTGAAAACCTTTTTAGTTGTGGTCCTGTGCAACCTGGTCTTTGAATATGCTGGGGATTGGATTAGATGATCTGCAGTGAGCTGTGTGAACCTCAACCATTCTGTCATTCTGCAAAATTGGAATAGGATTTATTAAATGTAATACTTGTAATACTTCAGTTGCCATGAAGACCGTAAATTATCATACATTAGTGGTATTTGGACATTTAACTTTTGTTTCAGTTCAGATTATTACAAAGTTCCTGAAGTTGTGGTGTCAGAGCAAACATCACAAATGGTTTGTGCAGGGTGGTTTGTGCAACACCACTTAGAATACTTGTGTTATTTTAATTTTCTGATACTTGAGATATTATTGAATAGTTACTGATGCACATAGTGCTTTGAATTGGGGCTCATGTCTTGTCTTCTGCTAGAAGAGCAGACATATGATGGACATGATTTACAGCTGTTATTAATGATGTGGAAATAGATCTTTTGAGTTGTGCATGTCTTATTCAGAACATGTTACATATGTTGAGGCGTAAGTGGTAGTCTGGACAAAATTCTGTCAAATTTGTTTCTAGTGAAGCAGAATTGCATATTTTACTGAGTTTGCTTTTTATATATAAGATTGGAACACAAAAGTTGGCATCGTGGCATGTACAAATGCATGGCTGCTACTATTAACAAACACAGCCTAGAAAAGAGAAGACAGAGAGGAGACTTACAGATTCCTTACAAGGATGGATGCTTCCTCACAAGGATTGAAGTGAGGAAGGAAGAAGAGGCTCTGATTTCTTCTCTCTGGTGGCCAGTGACAGACCAGAGGGAATGGCCAAGGGAATGGTCTGAAACTGTGTCAGGGGAGGTTTAGGTAGGATATTAGGAAAAGGCTCTTCTCACAGAGGGTGGTTGGGCACTGGAACAGGCTCTCCGGGGAATTGGTGTCAGAGACTGAAAATAGTTCATGCCTCAAACATTGATATAAAGTTTTGCTCATTAAAAAGAAGCTACAACCTAAGAAGCTTCCCTGAAGACTGGGACTTTGAACTGAAAGTCAAACTATTGATTAGATAAAGGGAAACCCATTGTTCAATTATCTCAGGCTGGGGGAAAGGTATGCATCCACAAAAGCCGAAGCCACCAGCTGCAACTATCCCCAGCTGAGTTTGGGGTGGGGGAGAGCACAGCTCACAGAAGCCAGGTTCCCACAGACTCCCCCCAGCTGAGGGGGGAGGAGGAGGTTTGGGGTGCATGGTACAACCTCTGGTGAGAGGCAATAAACACCCATCCTCTAATTACACAAACTGGCCCAGCTGTGGAACCCCCAGCCCCACAGGGCACATCCATGGGACATTCCCATGAGAGGCTTGGCCCCACAGAGCTGCACGTGGTGCAACAGACCCAGAGTCTGCTGTGAGAAACTGCCCCAGACATGGCCACCTAGCCTGAGCATATAAACCCATCGGCCTCTGTGCCTTCTGAGGGGACTTTCACCACCAAGAAGACTGGCTAGGGAGGATCAGCAAACATCGCTGGGATCCATGGAGTGGTGATACTTTCCTTATTCTGTCCCTGTCACTCTTTCTGTCCCCCCCACCTATTTTCTACTTCTTTTCTTTCTTTTTTTCTTTCTTTTTTTCTTTCTTTTTTTCTTTCTTTTTTTCTTTCTTTCTTTTCTTTCTTTCTTTTCTTTCTTTCTTTTCTTTTTTTCTTTCTTTTTTTTTTCTTTTTTTTCTTTTTTTTCTTTCTTTTTTTTCTTTCTTCTTTTTTTTCTTTCTTTCTTTTTTTTCTTTCTTCTTTTTTTTCTTTCTTTCTTTTTTTTCTTTCTTTCTTTTTTTTCTTTCTTTCTTTTTTTTCTTTCTTTCTTTTTTTTCTTTCTTTTTTTTCTTTCTTTCTTTTTTTTCTTTCTTTTTTTTTTCTTTCTTTCTTTTTTTTCTTTCTTTCTTTTTTTTCTTTCTTTCTTTTTTTTCTTTCTTTCTTTTTTTTCTTTCTTTCTTTTTTTTCTTTCTTTCTTTTTTTTCTTTCATTTACCAACAAATAAAACCCTTACTATTGTCACTGGAATATGGTCTTATTTGCACCTTAATTCAGGAAGAGGCATTTCTAAGAACCTTAAAACTGGATCATAACAAGTGGTCACATTGCCAAACCTGACAGAGTTCAAGAAACACTTGAACAACACTCTCAGGCACATGGTGTCATTTCTGGGGTTGTTCTGTGGAGGGCCAGGAGCTGGACTAAATGGTCCTTTTGGGTCCCTTCTAACTCGGGACACTCTGCGATTCTATGATTGTCAGCTGTGGCACAGGAGTTTTTTACTGCAACACTGGTTGGTATGTAAATGCCTAAGATCATACCTAAGGACTGGATTTTGCTATAATCTTGAATTTATTATCTCCCACCCCATTTTACTTGTAGTACGGATATAGATACAATAATGAAAAAAGTCCCTTCTGGACTAATCCACACAGTCTGATGCGAAATCATTCACATCTCTCATCGCAGGCTTGATGTTTATAATTAATCATGACCAAGAGAAAATATATGCTTAAGTGCAAGGTCTCATTGAAATTGGATCTATACATACTACTCGCCTGTGATTTAATGTCTCTGGCCCTACGACCCTCACCTTCCCTCTGTATGATCTCTGACTACTTGCATTGTTTCACAAATTAGATCCTGACTCCTTGACTGACTTTTTTCCTGTCCTTGGACAATGTCAGTGTTTGGTGCTACTGAGTACCATTATTCTGCAAAGGGATAGACATGAGAATATCAGATGGATATAGACTATGGTGTGCAGCTGAACAGTTCAGATTATGTCTGGGAGAGGGTTCATGAGCTTTCTCTTTCTTTATGCTCTTTCGGCCTAATCTATAAATCTTTATTCATGTCCACAGTGGCTTTACCTGTGCAAGAATTTTGTTGGAGCACACAAAGTTATAAGTGATTTAAGAGGATCTGTTGCTAGCCAACAGTTTTATGTTATTTGGATGTGAAATGCAATTAAATAAAGATGTATTTTGAATCTTAATACTTAAATCTGAACTTTGAATCTTCAGTTCTCATTTTTTCTGGTGGTGGGTGGTGAGACCAAATAGGATTTTGCCTTCTCATCCATCAAATTGACCTGCTTCTAATTATGAGAGTGTGAGAATCTACAGAACTTGTGACTCATGGGGATATTTCATTTATTGGTGTATATAAAAGCATTCACAGCACTAAAGCATCATTCCAGATGAACTTAGGTGAATGTTTGGCAGAAAAGTTCCTCCTAAATAAGCAGACCAGAACAGTACCATTAAATAACATCCCCTCTTCAACTCTTTTCTATGGCCTCATACCTCATTACATTTTAAAGACTTTGTGTTGCTGGACTTGATTGAGCACAGTACAGAGGCCACATTCATCCTGTGTACTTCACATACATAACCAAGACAAGTAAGTCAGAAGAGTGTTGTCTTTTGCTCTGTCTGTGGGCAACAGAGACAGGCACTTCTAGAAGACAATCCAGACCTTAGCTGTACTAAATCACACTCTGGCATAGCCTGTCCTCTTTATATAATAGAAATTAAGGTTAGGGTGATGGTGAAATGCCTGCTTCAGCTTTACGTGGATGCCACAAGAGCTGCATATTTAATAAATTGGTGGAGCTCATCCTTGGATCCTTTTAAAACCCCACATGTTGTGTAGTTGCAGGTGTTGGGAACAGATGTATGTTGTCCATCAGTTACAGATGTTGGGAACAGATGTACATTGCCCATCAGTCAATAATGTTGACTGCCAGGTGGAGCATGCCACACTGCCCTAATGGAGATAATGCATCGTAACGTGACAGTAGCTAGCCATGAATGAACAGCTCCTACAGCTGTTTATACCTTCATATGGTATAATTTTTTTCCAATTCCTAGTGTAAAAGTACTTCATCTCATGAAGTCAATATATACAAAACCCCCCAAATATGTGGTTCAAATTCTCATTTGCAGCACTTTATCATGATCTTTGGTGGCTTTAGCTCTCAGGTCTTCTTGTTGATTTGCCTTTCCATATCTTCTACAGCTAGCTCTATCCTACATTAGCTATATTCAACATCTACTTAGAATCTGTGACCTACACAGGCAGAATTCTGGCTGTCACAGGGGCTTCCTCCCTGACTAGTCACTGGGTCCTGTTCAGAAAGGTATAGTGTCTTGTGTCTTTTGGTTTTGTTTTGTTTTGTCTTGCTCGTTTGTTTTAAATATCAAGTCAAATATGGAAGTTATATTGGTTCGGATATATTTATTTATTTATTATCTGAGAACAGCCTGTACTCCAGAATGCAGGAGGTCTGAATATTTATCGAGAAATGCCTTCATCCTTCAATTCTGCTTTTTTTTTTCTGTTTTTAAAAATGAGTACAGGGTTTGAGATATGCTTTTAGAAACCATCATCCTGATGGGAGAAAATATTGGTGCTCTAGTAGGTAGGAGCAGAGAGAGTTACATATTTTTTGCTGCTGCTTACTGCAAAAGTCATCAGAGGTCAACATTCATCATACATGTAGGAACAAATTTTGTCATTTAGCATATGTTTACACTCCTGGGTTCAGGTAAGTGCAGGAACCTTTGTTCATGCTCCGAGTTGCAAGTAAAAAAACTTTGAACTCTGGTCTTCTGGCTGAATCAGTAAATCTTGCCTCTCCAAAGGACTCATTGTAACAAGGTTATATGGCTTCCAAAGTGAGGCTGAGGTTAGAAGAGTGACATGCAGTCATAAGCACCTCTGCGAACAGAGTCCTTAGGTACCCCTAGTTACTGTCATATGCTGAATTTTTGACACTACATACAGTAGTCTTGTGTTCTTGATATGATAGCACAATTTATCTAATAGCTATAATGGAAAGAAAGACAGAAAGAAAGAAAGAAAGAAAGAAAGAAAAAGGAAGGAAAGAAAGGAAAAAGGAAGGGAGAAAGGAAGAAAGGGAGAAAGGAAGGAAAAAAGAAAGAGGAATATATAGAGGAATATTAATATAGATTATTAAACAGTTATGCACATGAGGGGCATACATACCCCACATTTCAATCCTCCAAAACACTGATATTTTTGTGATATAGAAACAACAGCATGAAATCTGTCCCATAATCTACACAAAACCTTTTGGCACTCACCTCTGAAGCAACTGCTTCTAGAGGCTGGAAAAGATCGACTGGTTTAAATAAAGTGTCATTCTCATGTTTCACAGAAGCTTTTAAGAGCAACTATTTTATTTCAGCTGTTGTAACAAAAGTGACAAATAATAAAACAAGACAGTTGTTCTCAAAAAGCCTTTTAACGTTGCTAGCTTTCTCCTCGATAGTCAAACCTAAGTGGGAAAAACCCCCATGAGGTGGCAGGTGCTCACAGAAGGATGTGGGTGCACAAAGCAGTGTGTGGTGCTGATACTCCTTTCAGTTAATTGGAGGGAATGCAACCTGTTAAACTTTTCATAAAATGATGCTTTGACTTGGCATTTTTCCCTTCTTTCAATCATGATAAATGATCTTTAGTTAGGTGGGGCCCACAGACATGATGAATCTGTCACCACATAATTTCCAAAGTACAGCATATATAATATTTTTTTATTGGAGTTAGACACGAATAATTTATTTCTTGTGCGTGGTTAAATGGCAGTTTGTGTTTTAATTTTGGCTATATGCAGTTAGTAGTCTGGCCAGTATATTTGTCAGAAAAATCAAAAGAAAGTTTAGCTTAACAATTTCTATAATTACAGTGTGGACTTCCCTAAAGAAAGAGAAGTAAGTGTTTCAAGGAAGAAAGAGAAATGTTTAAAATGATGGATAACAGCAAATGCTTCCATAAGAAAGTACTGCCAGAGTAGAGCTGGGCATCAAAGGTTTCTTGTCTCATACCTCTTTCTCTGTGGCTCAGTACTATAATCTTCCCTTCAAACTTTTCTACTCTTATTACCTTTAAAGGAATGCAGCAAGTGGATTTAAAAGGTAGCTCATGCTGCCATAGACCTTGACCCACTAAATTTTGAAAACTTAGGGTGTACTTCAGGAGTGGCCCAATGAAGGTCATAGAATCCTAAAATTTTTTCACTTCTGATGCCCTGGCCATAGTGGTGGTTAAATGCATTGTTCAAACTGACTTCAGGTTATACCACCTAGAGGTCATGTACACTGGTTTTAGACTAATAAAGCAGTCCTAAATATGAAGCTCAGAATTAATAGTTATTTATAAGTGATTTAGAAGAAGTACCTAATTGAGACCAGTTTTCTTCATTGCATGTAACCAAAGAATAACTGAGGTCTTTGATAGCTGAAAGTCTCCATTCGCTCTGCCAGCAACCTGCACACTTATACTAGTTTAAAAGTCTGTTCCAGGTGTCTAAAACTGAGTGATTTCAATGTTCTCCGTTGTCCCTGGAAATATATTTTCATTAAAATTTGCATCCAAATTAGAAATACAGAAAATCTAGGTTGATTCTAACTATCTACATGCTTTATTTTCAGTGCATTCTTAATTGTTGGGACAAAACATTAGTAAGGATTATAACTAAATGCTGTAAATTGAAACTTGGTGGAAAGATAGAGAACTCTAAAAAGACAGGTGAAAACTCATTGCAGTATTTCCTTAAAAATTCTGTATTGCTTGTTAATAAAAGGAATAATTAATCTTTATAATGATTTAAATAATAAAATTCTCCCTCTTAAGTTCATCTAAGTCACTAAGCTGGAAGGTACTGTTAGAGACTTAATTGCATAGCTTATAAAAGCTTACACTAAAAGAAAGTGAAAATCACATGTAATTATTCTTAAATATTCCTATTAATTACAGTACACCTGCAAGTTATGTGTTCAGAGTTGTAAGATTATTGTTGTTTTGCATTACTCACAAAGCATTTGAATTTTGGTTTGAATTTTCATCTCAACAAGCTCTTAAAAATAAGGAAGGAATCACTGGAATTCCATCGTGCACAAGATTGAATATGTAAGGCGGTCAAGTACAAGCATCTGCCTCAGAGAACAACCTTCAACAATATTTCGGGGGACTTCGAGTCACATTGTATGCTTCCATTTGGCATGAACAACTGAAAACTAGTGGCCGGTCATGGCTAAATATCTTGTGGACATGCTTGTCAAATATGGTTCGTTTCAGAAAATTAGTGATATAAGATTGATGCTGAGAGAGAAAGTCATTAGATCATGTACTCTCAACTGGGACTTCAGTTTTCAACTGTTGGTGTGTTTTCACTAAGGACATAAATTTTTTGAAACATCCTTGGTGCTGGATGATAAAATAAGTATACAAGGAAGTACCAGCCAAGATTTTTATGTTAGTTCTTAGCCCATATATTTTTCATACTAAAGCAGGTGATTTTGAGATAGCTGTTAATCCACCAACTTGCAACTAATTATCATGTCAAGAAACTCAACAGAAAAATACACTAAGGAAGGCACATTATGAAGAAAGAGTGAAAAATAAGAGAGTGGGTACCATTGGCCAGACACTTTTTACGAGAGGATGCAATATCTATCTGCAAGCAATTGAATTGGGTAAACACCTCGGATGCACAGGCTTTTCTTAGAGAGGTCCAAGGGAACATGACTAGAAACAACTGAATGAAAATGAATCAAGAAAAATGCAGACTTCACATCACTAAAACTTCCTGTGAGGTCTATTTGTCCATAGCAATGTCCCAGAGGAAGTATTGGGAGCCCACCACGTGAATAATTTAATAATGTACTGGATAAAGCACTCGAGACTACACTGTAGGAAACTATCATGTACTGACTTATTACTGCTTCTAGATGGATGAACTACATGCCTACATTGCACAGTTCTCACCGATTTGAGGGCCAGGCTCCTCAGTATGTAACAGGACTATGGTCTAGAAGGCTACATCAACTTTTCACCCTGCAACAAAAGTCTCCCTGGGTCTCAACATGCACTCACCTGCTGTTTTCCCCTTCAGAATAGTTCACAGAAGGAGAAATGTTATCCTCAAGGTTATTGCTTTTTATTTTTTTCTCTTGACGCCTACAATGTTAGATTGGTGAAATGTATTGTAGTGTCAGGTTATTCATATTGTTCATATTTTAAAAATTCTGCATCAACTCGAGCAACTGATCCTCCAAAATTCAGTAAAATTCAGGAAAAAGAGTATTTAAAGGACTTCAAGGCAAAATTACTCCTATTTTTAATATTGCCAGCTCTATGGTTCTATTGTGAAAATTTCCATTTTGCATGTTTCTATCCCATGGGATTTGTCTTTATCATTGTACTAAAAAGATGTAGAATGTGTGGTTTCCACCCATTGTTTTCTATAGGCATTACATATCTATAAAGTTATTTTAATTGCTAATGTCTATTAGCAAAGATATGTTTGGACATAGTCTAATTTAAACTATAAGCACACTTCTAAAATTCAGTCCTAGTCAGTCTTTTAGTAGAACTAAAAGTGCAGTGTATCCCACTTTCAAATAAAGAGTTTCAGTAAAGCGATTTTGCAGTGTTAGGGAGTAGCAAGATTTTTTGACCTGCCAAAGGGTTCTGCGTTTTCTAGATGAACATGACCACTGGGGACCACATCAAGGATGCGTTCAGCGTCCTCTGCTCCAGCAGTCCCAGGCTGAAAAGACATGATTTTATGTCGTCTCAGGGAACGGTGACTGCTATGACCAGGAGGTCAGGCCTTCCAAACAAAACAAGCAAACTGAAGCACCACAAAAACATATTTGCAATTCTAGTTTTGGAATACTTTTGGGAAGGAGTTTAATCACAATAAGAAGTATGTCTTCCACCTTGTAAAAGAAATAGCTAAAAATATTGATTGCAGAGGGTACATCCAAAACCCCCAATGCAATTTAGTTTTTTGGTATAGTATTATCTGTGAGGAGATTGACCTACATCCTTTTCAGCTATTAAAGAAAATTCTATCATTTTTGTATGGGCTGTTTTCTCTGGGTGTACATTCCAAACAGAAGTAGCAGAGATTACAGAAAAATGGACAATGGGCTGCTTTCTAGGACATGGCAAGAGATCTTCTGTTCACTACAGAATTATAGACTTGCTCAGTGGTATTCAATAGGTCTTCTTGCTCTGTTTGCTCTATTTTCCCCATCTCTTAAGTGAAGCTGCTAATTCAGAGAGCCGTGTTGTTATTTAACCTTGGTGCGTAGCTTATCCCACAGGGTCACTTGCTCACTCCCCACAAATGGGATGGGGGAGAGAATCAGAACAGCAAAATCATGAAAATCTGTGAATTGAGATAAAAGTGGTTTAATAGGTAAAGCAAAGATGTGTGCAGAAACAAAGCAAAGTAAGGAATTCATTCACCACTTCCCATGGGCAGATAGGTGTTTGTCCATCTCTAGGATAGCTGGGCTCCAGCATGTTCACATGTTACAAACTGGGAAGAGAAATGCTATCGCTCCAAATTTCTCCCCCTTTCTCCTTCTTTCCTGCAGTTTTTCTTGCTGAGCATGATGTCATATGATTTGGAATGTCCTTTTGGTCAGCTGGGGTCAGCTGTCCTGATTGGGTCCCCTCCCAGCTTCTTGTGCACTCCTGGCCTCCCCACTGTCAGGGAAGGTGGAGAAACCACAAAGACCTTGGTGCTGTATAAGCAATGCTCAGTGATAGTTAAAACATCCCTATGTTAACAACACTCTTTTCAACACAAATCCAAAACAGCGTGATATAAGCTTCCATGAAGAAAATGAACTCTATCCAAGTCAAAACAGTACATCACTGTGTTCCATACTGTAACAGTTGTGAAGTACAGTGGTGTTGCAGTAAGGATAGCTATAGCAAGAGACAAAGTCTTTCTCATACTCTATGAAAATTACAGGAGTTATTCCTTCCAGAAAATACTCTATAAAGATCATGCTTCATTTTTTAAATCTTCTTCTTGTCCTACAAACTGGTAGTAATTTTGCTTGGATTTTATTATTATCTTCAGGTGAATTTGTAGCATATTCAGAATATTCAGTAAAACATCAAAAATTTTCTTCATGAAGGGTGATTTCTTTGTTTTTATGAGAGCTTGGCAAAACCAGTAAATTTCAGTGCATTCTATCAAATTTGGAAGTTCAATGATATTTTCACTCATGTTTAATTTTCTATTTTACAGAAAAATAGAGCACAAAGTTGAATGATATGAACAAAACTAAAACTGCTTATGTTTTAAAAAACTTTCCCTTTTTTACTGAAGCATTTCTTGGATTTATTTTCTTGGTAGATTAAAAAAGTTTTAGAAACTGAGATAGGCATTTCTTTGCCCTAGTTTTTAACTGTCCTCTAATGGTTACAGATTTACTTGTAAAACTCCTTCCTGATATGGGAAGAAAAGTCTATTTCTATGAGCAAGAGTTTGCAGGGTCAAGGCTTATAGTTATAGTGGAATACTCAGACAGAACTAAATAACAAAAAATAAAGTGAAAAACACCAGTAAATTAAAATAAAGCTGGAATACACTCAATTAGCTAAATTACTATTGATATCTGTCATTATAAAGTACCCAGGGCTGTATAATTTTCTTCTAATCCCCTAAATGCGCAACTAAGCAAGTGAGAGAACATATATTCTTACAACCCCCAGTGGAGACATTGAGATTATGCATGCTCTCACTAATTTAAAGAGGGACTTTCACACTGGGATACATTTTAAAAAGAGAACATTTAAATAAAAAGCAATTTAGTCTGCCTGTAATTGTGTTCCCCTTGCTGTTATTGCTAATTATTGAAGATATTTGTGCTTGAATGTGTGAACTTCTTTTTTTTAAATTTTGAACAACTCTGTTTCTACTTTCACTCAATCCTGCTGAAATCAGAGGGACAGTCTTTTTTTCATGTTTTGGTTTATCTGTGTCAGTGTAGTGGAGTGACCTTGTCTGGACATCAGTTACCCACCAAATCCACTCTATCATTCCCTCCTCAGCTGTATAGGGAAGAGATAATATAACAGAAAGGGTTATGGGTCAAGATAAGAACAGGGAGAAATCACTCACTAGTTACTGTCATGGTAAAAACAGACTTGGCTTGGAGAAAATAAATTTATTTTGTTATCAATCTAATCAGAGTAAGGTAATGAAAAATAACCCCAAATCTTAAAACACCTTATCCCACCCCTCCCTTCTTCCTGGGCTCAACTTCACTCATGAATTGTCTACCTCCTCCCCTCAGTGGTGTAGAAGGATGGGGAATGGCTGCTGTGATCAGTTCATGTTGTCTCTGCTGCCCCTTCCTCCTCAGTGACAGGGCTTCTCACACTCTTCCTCCACTCCAGTGTGGGAGATGTCTTCTGCAAAATATTTCAATGAGAGCCCTTCCCATGGGGTATCATCCCTCCTGCCGGGATTCTGGACTGGAGTCACAAGTCCTGCCAACAAACTTGCTCCAGCATCAGCTTCTCTCTCCACAGGACAAAAGCCCTCCCAGGATACTGCTCCAGCCCACACTCCCATGGAGTCACAGCCTCTTTCAGGCTGCTCCAGTGTGGGGCCCTTCACAGACTGCAGATCCATATCTGCTCCACCTGGACCACCACAGAATGCATGGGCACCTCCTGCCTCACCATGGTCTGCACCACAGGCTGCACAGGAATCTGAGCTGAGGCCCCTGGAGCACCTCCTCTCCCTCACTTCCTTACCTTGGTGCCTGCAGGACTATTTCTCTCACATATTCTCACTTCTCTCTCCAGTTGCTGTTGCACAGTTTTTTCTCCTCCTTCTTCAATGTGCTGTTCCAGAGGCACTACCACTCTTTCTGATGGGCATGGCCTTGGCCAGGGGCACACCTGCCTTGGAGCTGGCCAGCATTGTCTCTGTCAGACATGGAGGAAGCTTATGGGAATTTCTCACAGAATCCACCCCAGTAGCTCCCTTGCTACCAAAGCCTTGACACACAAACACAATACAGTCAGACCAGAAGCAATGTCATCACACTCAAATGGAAGGAGTCAAATAGATGTTTGAATCTGAAGCCATCCTAGACCCAGCCATATTCAAACTAGAAATAAGATAAATCAAAAGTTTGAACAATAAAGGTGATGTACTCTCAGGAAAAAAATCCTCTGAGAATTAGTGAATCCTCTCTCTCTCTTTTTACCTACATATAAATACTGGATGCTTTTTAGATGTCTCTCTATTAACTCAAGCTACATATGTGCTACTGGACTCAATAGAGGGGTGAAGGGATTATTTTTAATGTACAGTTACCTAATTATCTATTGGCCATTTCTGGCATTAGAAAAGGCTGGAATAAACTTTGACCTCACCATAGTGGAACTGAAAAGTGATGAGAAGTACATTAAAAATTATTATACTTAGAAACATTCATCCTTGTTCCATTCTATAACTTGTGTCTAAAAATATCATGCCTTTTCTCCATACAGACCAGAGCAGCACAAAGAAAGACCCTGTGATAAGAATGTGGGTTTGTTAACATTCTCATCCAGACTGTAGACAGGCTTTTTTAGTTTTTTATTATAGTGCGAAGTGTGAATTTTGAGCATGGTGGGCAACTGGTGACTCCTCAGCAGTTCAAGAAGAATTCCCATGCTGGGGATTCATCACATAGCTATCTACAGAGAGGTCTTGGCTCAAAGCTTCTGAGCGAATCAAAGTCCCAGCTGTGGGAGAGTGTGGGGTCCTCAGACATATCAGGCCAAAGTTACCAGGTTACCCCTGTCCCCTGGCACGTGCTGGTCCAGTGATAGAAGACTTTGCAGTTCTTTGATTGTGAATTACTCGCAGAGTTCCCTTATTACTATTCTGAAATGTGGTACGGATCTTATATTTTTCCAGCCATATGAGGGTTTTCAAATATGGTTAATAGGATCAGAGAGCCTGGCTGTCCTCCAAATTGATGTATCTGACGGCTGAATTTCAGAGAGCATATTTTTAATACAATATCCCAAATATTTCCTAACTGAGTTACCTGATATAACAGTATGCTAGCATGCTTTTAAAGACACAGGCACTCCACTTCTCAGGCAATTACATTTTCTATTAATAAATTTAATTGTTTATCCTGATATATTATATACATACTTAAATGCTACCCATCTGAACCATTTATCAATATGTTTTTGCTAAAAATAATAATTTAGTAAATCACTACATTTAAGTAAGACACCTCATCTGGCTTTAGTTTTCTGCTACATTAGCCTCAGATCTGGCCCTTAGATTATTTCTTAATACTGCAGCTATTTTATACTTCTGGTTATGTGCCTTAGCAATTACATGAACAAGGTAAATAAACAAGAATTAGGGAAAGTGAAATGAAAAAATTGTGTAGTAGTAGATTAGAAATGATCTGAAAACATTGGTTTTAGTACAAATCAGAAGTAAACTGGATAATTTCTTGCTATATTTGGAAGTTCAGACTAGATATGCTAGATGTAGCTACACTAAGACCATAATTTTCTGGCACTGAGGATAACTGGCAAGGAACAGCTAGTATTTGCACTAAATTCTTGTAGCCTCCAAGACAGAATGACTGCATCCAAACTACTTATTGGGAATGGTCTAGCTTTGGAATGGTTGGCTTGTGCCTAACTCCCAAATTGTGCCTGGGAATTATTTGAAAGAGCTCTAATTGGTACAAGCCAAAACTGTGCTAGCAACTGTTGTAACAGCTTAGCAGATGATCTAGTTCCAGTTTGGGAATATTTCCTGGCTCTGTTTAGTTTCAAACCACTGACATAGCCTAGAGATGCTGAAAACACAAATAGTTAAAAAAAAAGATTCAACAAATAGTAAAAGATACAAAGATATAAATAAAGAGTACATATTATCCACAAATCCAGGAAGGAATTCTTTTTAAGCCACAAAGAGATGAAGACTAGAAGGATATCACTAAATGCTTGCTTTTGTCTTACATTTTTCCCTGGGGATCATTTCTTGGCTATTCTCAAGACCAGGGTATTAGGGTGCCTTAGAAGAGGTAAACTTTTGGTGTTTTGTTCAACAAATGCAGAGGCAGATGCAAATAGTGTATAGCTGCAAATGGTTGAACTTAAGGTGGTTCTGTGAAAGGGGACTTTCTCAACATCAGGGCATATATTAGGCAAGAGGACAACATGAGGTTTAACTTTGAAAAAAGCAATCTATCCTAGACTCTTGGGAAATTCTGCTTGTGTTGATTTATTGCATCCAGCACATAAGACTGGGGAGCCAGGCAGAAGTTGCAACAAAATGCTGGGAAAATGAATTGTACCTATGCCATAGGAATGGAGCAGGAGACAAGATGTAGTAGGTGGTGTATGAGAGGGAATTAAAGGTTCATGGCAAATCTATGCCTGGAGCTCTAGAAAAGCAATTATAGAGGTGAGCTGATCACTTCCCCTTACAGAGGAACTACTATAGCACATAACCTTGCCACTCTAATACTTTAAGGAACAGCTGTATGGAAAATATGAGATAAAAAAAAAATCTGGTGACTAAAGATACACAAAATATACCTAGTTTTTCAAAATACTGACATTTAACACTCAATTGGTCCTTTGAAAATCTAAAAACTTTGGAAAATGCACTCTTGGAAAGTCCCTCTGACTGTATACTCACGTGTATATGTATGTGTGTATATATATGTGTGTATATATGTATGTATTTAGCTACCTATCTGTCTCTCTATGTATTACATTTGCATCCAAAACAAAAAAAGTGAATTGATGTAGTGTAATGTGTTGTGAAAAGATGGGATACTGTGCATCCTTTGGAACTGCAAAGACAACTCCAGACAGCATTATTAAATGAAAGAGTTAACCTCTATATTTTAAGGTAAATGTCACATTTTTTCATGTTTGATATGTATTCGCTTTTGGATCGAGGACTGTTTATTTTCTTATTGATGTTCTATATTTAGCTGTTCAGTTTTCTGATGAAAGTATCCTTGTTCTGCAGCCACAAGCACATCTGTATTTTTGTGTAAAAGACATTGCAGGTAAAAAACCCCATCTTAGTGAGGGATTAAAACTGCAGATGAGTCCGTGCCACAGGCCTGATTCCTCTGTGCCACTGCCCCAACACTCTTAAATTCAGTACAGCTCCACTAACCTAAAATCTCTGCACTTGTGACTACAACTAGTCTCTCAAATAAAACCAGTGTCCCTTTATGATTATTGTGCTTTCAAAGGTATTTTATTAGCTTCCTTGGTAAACAGGCAATTTATTCACTGCTGATAAAATGGAGAGGAGCAGTAACATTCAGCTGAAGCAGACTTGTCAAGTGCAGACATTTTGCAAATAGCACATTTATGTCCTGTGTTATATCCTACATATCCAGCTTCATACCACACAGAACTTCAGTTTGCTATTCCAGATGTATCTCCCTTCGAAAATGACTGTAAATTATTGCTGTGTTTACTTTTCAAACTGACAGGTATAAACAGATAATGAGTTGTTGCTCAGGGTGTGACAAGTGTTGCTAATGAACCAGGGGAAAACAAATCCATTGCTTTTAGATGCATCAATATCAGACTTCATCCCAATTGCATGATCTTGGATGTTGCAAGAATGCCTCTGTAACCACTTGAAAAAGGAACAGTGCACATTTATTAAATCTGAGACAGCACCATTGCAATCAAGTAAAACTTGAGATCCAATGAACACGTGAAACTGTAATTTCCAAATATCTTTCTTTTCTTAATTGAGTTTTGTTCTGCTGACAAATGAATGCACCCTCAGCTGAATTTGAATAGGGCTGCTGCAATAATCAGTGATTGTACTTGAATGAAAAAACCTGCAGCCTGGCTCTCTGCACGGTTATGTCTTAAGAATGTCTCTCAGACAGACCCAACTCCTACTTTTCCTAATTAAAAGTGGTAATAACTGTTTTATTGGATCTAAATTACACTTTTATATGACAAACTTAATTTAAAGTGTGACCTATCAACTTAATGACATTTTGAGGCTGGGCACAACTGTACATAAATTAGAAGAGAGTGAGATGCTTTGCAATAAAGAGGTAAAGTGAAGAGGGAAAAAGCTCCAAAATACTAATGAAGGATAAAAGCACATCAAAACATTGTAGCTAACGAGGTTTGCAGTCTGGAATGGAATCAGAGCTAACTCTGCAGAATATTGCTTACCAGGCTAATGGCTAAAATAAAATATATGTAACTTTGAAGTTTCTGATAGGTGTGATTTAATTTCTGTAATATAAGTGCAGGAAGTTTTAGAATTGAAGTTGCAAATAAAGAATGAAAAGCCTCCCCTAGTTTTTGATTTCTAGCAAGAAAGATATCTCCCTTTTTCTTATGCTTTTCATCCACAAATATTTGAGCACTTTTAAATAGGCAGTTGAGTACCCTCATCCACATTGTCCAGATGAGGGAGCTACTGAAATTGTACTAAATCTTGAAGAATATTTGAAGTGACACCAAAGAGCCTGAGAATGTTACATCTAAAGAGGGTTAGAGATAATTTGTAGGGAATGGCATCCATCACAGCTTCTCAAGAGCAGAGGACAAGGACATAGCCTTTAAGAGTTTAATCTGTGATGACGATTCTGATAGGTTGTTATTTCTCCAGAAGAAGTTATTTTTCCATCTACACATTGATACTGTATCATGGTTAGTGAAAGTTGGAAGACTTTCACAGAATTACAGAACACCTGAGGTTGGAAGACACCTGTGGAAGCCGTCCAGTCCAATCCTCCTGCTAAAGCAGGGTCACCTAGGGCAGGCTGTGCAGAACCATTTCCAGTAGGCTTTGAAACATCCCCAAGAAGATCCTGCAACCTCTCTGACAGTGCTCAGCCGCTCTCACAGTAAAACGGCGCTTTCTTCTGTTCAGATGGAAGGTTTCAGTTTGTGCTCATGGCCTCTTGTCCTGAAGGAACAGCCTTTTAGTGGCCTTTTAACAGTACAGTGAAAACAGATTGATGCAATGTATGTATCTCCCTGGTAAGATTAAACTGTCTATTGTTTCTGACAATGTCTAAGGTTACCAAATTTTTCTGGTAGGTTAAAACCATACAGTCATGAATTGTGGGGTATGCCCAGCCCCTGCCCTGGAGGGATGTCTGCTGAGATAAGGAGATTGAGCAATCTCCCAGCAGGACCCCCCCTGGGAAGGCAGCTACTCTTCAGTTACGGCGAGAAGACAGACGCAGAATCCTCTGGGAGACCCTATGCAGATCCTTTGTGACCCATTGGCCTTTGCCCTCTGACACCCACCCCCTGTATCCCTATAAAGCTACTCCCCTGTCCCTGCGAGGGCAGAGAGATGCTCGTCCCTGGCTCCCCTTCACTGGACCAATAAAGCTGCCTCGTGCAGAACCAGCTACACGGGCCTCTCGTCTCTCTCCCTGGTTTGGCCTGGAGGCTGCCCTGCAGAGCTGAGCTGGAATCACGAGCTGACAATCACTGAAGAGCTGACAGCTTCTGCACAGGCCCTCCTGGCCAGCAGCTGAGGGAAGACACCGGGCCTCGGGAAGACGATCCTCCATGGGACCATCTCTCCAGACCGGTCACAGCTTCCTCGGTCAGAGCTACTGACCCCACACCAGCTGCCATAATGAATAGTAGCTGAGGGAAAATATTCTGGAAAGTATTGTCAAAAGACAAGAACAAAGTTTCATATTATCTAATTCTTACCATAAATTTTGAGCTTATGTGGGAGAGACTTGTAAATTCAGACAAGCAAAAGAATTGTATTCCTGCTATGGTCTGGGAGTAGTAATCAAGTTATTTAGAAAACAGAAAGGGAGCAAGTCGTTTATAGTGACACTCAGAGCTTTGCAAAAGTTGATTCTTACACACCTTGAGGTCTTCTTCTTCTTTAGTTAGAACTTGTGTTCTCAGTTAATTACTATAAAAACCGTAAGCAAAAAATTTGAAATAAAAGGAGAAAATACATGGTTTGTTTATGGTGTGCACTGTATGAATTTGTCATTAATCTAGAATATATTCCTCCAAAACTTGTAAAATATTTTTTGTTACTCTTTTTAGCTTGGGGAACACATGAACGCACACATTCCCATTCATTGAATATACAGGGAATTATCTCCCAGAAAAAGACATAATTACATTTCTTTCCTCTCAGTATTATCACATGCCGAACTCCTGGTAACCAGCTTAGTTTATCTGGAGGATAGAATTCCAAACTCTGGAATCAGTGGTTACTTTCAAAAACTCCAGTGAATCATGACTGTGGCAGCCTCACAGCTCAGTTCACACACGTGGCCTGAAATATCTCACCAAGAGCTCTGTTTTAGCTTGTCTTGAAAAATTTCCTCATGGAAAAATCATCAAGCTCAAGTTCTCTAGGCTTTCTTCCAAAGCTCTGACATCTAAATCCCCTTTTAATAACAACAGTTTGTACCAGACATCTTGGATTGACTTAGGAGGAAACTGAGATAATTAATACTCTCTTGAGTGATTATTAGTATCATTCAAATTCAACATGAGAAAAAAATCATTAGAAGAATTTAAAGGCATCTAAGGGATGGGAAGTAAAAGAAGTGTGACTTCACAAGGTAATCAGAATAACTAAGATGAAAAGAGGCACTCTAATGGATTAAATCTGTAGTTACCAGTGTGTTGCTGCTTGCTATTTGAGATCTCTAAAGTGTCTCACTATCTTAAATCTGTATCTTCAAGAACCCCTATGAAAAAACCAAATGTTCTTCCCTTTATTTTATAATGGACAACTAAAGCACACAAGTATGTATATACACAGTGTTGATGTGAAAAACACCTTGCCTCGGTTTGAAGGCAAATGTGCTCATTATTGGAATTGTCTGCAGGGAAAGGCCATGGAAAGTAGGCTGCTGAGTGTTTTTGAGGGGAAAAAAACCCAGGTGAGTTTTCTAGTTTTAAGCACACGTTCTTTTCATAGATTCCTTGGTTCATTTCCAAGAAATGCAGAATTTAAGTATGTCTGAAAGGTAATGAAAAATGTTAAAACTACAAAGGAAAGCCTAGACTTCATTATTTAGGGCTTCTAAACTAGGCTGGCAATGCCTACAGCAGTAATGTGGATTGATTCAAAGGTTTTCAAACCAATAATAACACTTTCCTTATACCAGAAGGAATGCATACTAGTTGAAATAACATTCAGGGATTTGAGGGTTCTGTAGTCACTCTTGTATAAATATTTGGGGTTTAAATATATTTCTGTTTTGTCACACTGTCTATTTTATTTTATTACTTGTTTTCTTTGGTTTCCTTTCTGAAAGAAAAAAAAAATCAAACACCACCCCACAATATTGCATGGAAAAGATACACATTTTCACTACATTCACGAGCCTGCAGAAGTGACAAACTATGATTAACCTGAATTGCGACGCTTAGTGTGTTTTCCCTACATAATGTTTGAAGATTTCTTTGGGAAATTAAAGATTTATTTCTATTTTTACTAGTTGCAGTGGGTTTTGACAATTTTTTATGCAAATATAGCAGAGTATGTAAATGCTTGTGTATTATAATTAAATTATCCATTCCCCCCATAAATTAACATATTCAAATGTCACCAAATGATTTTACATTGATGACTCCAGCAAATGAGGGATCATTTCTTCCTATACATAACAAGACAATCCTAAGAGTAGGATGTTTGAACACACCCGTAAATCAGGAAACAGGGAAATTTTAACAGAAGAAGACTATCAGTATGAAGTGGAATTTATATTGCTGCTCATTACATAAGCAGGAATCCCAGCTACCCAGCTGAGGAAAAGATTGAAAAGAAAATGAAATGTAACAGAATTTTTTTTTTCCTGGAAAGCTTTGAAGACAAGAAAATGGAAACTAAATATGCATCCTTTTCTCTTTCTTTTTATCCTTCTTGTTGATACGTTTGCATGTGCAGAAAGAAAGAGTCCAAAAGAAAATGAGTGAGGTAATGTGGATAATATCCACTTTCTTTAGTACAATTTAAGGAGGGTAAAATCGGTGTTTGGTGTAAGCAGATATTTATGTTCCCTCTTCTCATACGTGGTCCTTGGCAATAGCTGCAATATCATGGAAATACAGCTTCTACTATTTTTTTGGTGCCTGGAATCAGCCCTAAATTAATGAGTGGTTGCTGACCACTAAGATGACAGACTGAAATTACTGTTCTTTACTGAGAAGCTATTTAATTTTGATGCACTTAGTTAGGTGAGAGGAACCCCTTGCAGACTGTTTATAACCTGTGGATTTGCAGTAAGAGTCCAGTGGATTAGCCTTTCCTGGTTTATTGGTGTATCCAACTTGTAAGCACCTCTTGTTATTCAGGCAGCTCTGTTGGAAGGAGGCACTTTACTCCATTCTTGGCTTATCAAGGAGGCAAATCCTATGTCTCTAAGTACATATGTGTGTCCTATTGACTTCATACATATGAGTATGTTTGTATCATGGCAAGTACCTTTGACTTTTTGTTTAATTTCAGACCAATTTCTACAAAATTTGTGAGTAGGAATGACTATATAAATGTATTTGTGTGTGTGCATATATATTTAATTATACCACCTAGGTGTTTGATGGTGCTAGTAGGTACATGGTAGGATTGATTGGAACAATGAACATTAGTTTCCAGTAGAAACCATATTTCCTATTTACCTTTGTAAGTCTGTCTTGCAATAATTCATTGCCATATGTTTGTTCCTTCACTCACTGGAGCAACAATATGAAAATTTCTACCATGATGTGATATTTGCTCTAGAGCTTCAAACAATGTTTTGCTACCATAGATGGATTCTGTTTTGGCAATTTCTTCACACTTGTCCTTTTTTAAGTACAGCCTTGGCATTGCCATTTTTCTGCAGGCTGGGAAAAATGCAGTCAGAATACCACAACCTATTCATTATGCTCCAGTAGTTCTAACATCTTCCTTCTTTTTGGTTTCCTTCTCCTTAATATCTGGGTTCTCCTAAAGAAACCCTCAGAAAACTGTTTGATCAACAATTACTTCAGTAGCTGGAAATGCCTGAATTAACTGAATTTACTGATTATCAAGAAACAGTATTCACTCTCAGATGAGGATATAAATCCATGAAAGTAGTCATCTTTTCCTACATTTTTGTGTGAATAGTGCTGCTGTGAGTTAGAAGTATAGAAAATAGAGGGGTTTTAGTTATTTTTTAAGGTTTTTACTGAGTCTTGTAAAAGGGAGAAAGTTGTTGGGGTCAAGAAGGTGAAAACAACTGATTATAAAGGGACAGGTAAGTAATTCCAATGACAGGTTACCAAAGATCCTAATGCCTGTCTAAAACAGACTTATGAAAGGTATTGACAACTGTTCACAACATCTCCTTAGGACAGAATACATATATAATGCATGGTTGTCACTCATAAAAGGGTCACAACTTTTCCTTTTAGTACTATTTCAGGACTTGGAAGAAATCACACCTGAGGAGTCACACCTGAAAGATCATCTGGAAAGCTGTATCTTCTTGCAGGATTTCAGAGGAATGATTTTTTAAAATGGGCTGGGTTTTTTCCCTGTACAGAAGAGATTACCATAGTAAGTAGGATTTATGGCTAACATAATCATAGGATTACAGAATCATTTAGTTTGGAAAGGACCAAAAGAGTTCTACACTCACCCTTGTTCCAAAGCAGGTAGCAGGTTCAACTAGGCTTGGTTGATCAGGCGGCCTTTCTGGTTGAGAAGGTTTTTTGTCTGAGGAAAGTTTTCCTACAACTAGCCTTTCCAAGCAACTTTTTCCAGTGTTTGATCACCCTTACAGTGATGTTTTTTCCTCCCACTTATATCTATTCAAATCATCAAATTGTATAGACTGCTGTGTGTGTTTGTATGGTGCATGTGTTTGTGTGCACAGAGGAGTAGTAAATTATAAATAATATTTAATTCTTGTTCTGCCTACTCAGAGAAAGCAGCATAATCACAGTCACATAAGCAAAACGGCAAAGTTTCATACTCACCTTCCAGTATAAGGCAATTGCTTCTATAAAATGACAGCTGAAATTCTGTAAAAAGCTGTTTATACATTAAGATTGGAGGTCAGTGTTCAGGTGGTGCATTTGACCTTCATCCTGAGAAACTGTGTGTGTGCAATTTAAGGGTTTCTTTCACACACTTAAAAATTACTTTCCCCTTAACTTGTGTTCATTTAAAATTGCTGGAAATGAGGTTACCTTCACACAGATCAAGATCAGTATGACTTTTCATGTTGTCTTTGGTGGTGTCCTTCTTTGCAAACAGAAGATAGATACAGATTGACTGCAGCTAAAGGTTAAACAGCTATATGATATTAAAAACATTTTCAAGTATTCTCCTCAGACAAGTAAATACCCACAGAAAGCTAAAAGTAGTCTTCAATCCTCTCAGGTAAAAAATCCCAGCAAAACCATATATGAATGTAAGTTATTGCAACATGTAAGAGGAAGTGCCTTGTAATTTCACTGTGGCATTTGAAATGCTCTGTGATAAGTGAAGTTAAAACCTTCTGCATGTATTGCAGGTTAAACTATTTGATTATTGTATTAGAATAGAGTCAGTATAACTGGACATATATTCCTGTGTTTGCTGTGTTTTACTTCAGAAATCCCTTCCAATCCAAAACATTCCAAGATTCTGTTAAACCCAAACATACCTGCAGCAGTTTATGTGAATCAATATTCTTTGAAATAGGCTTCCACAAGTCCTAAGAAATCTTTTGCAATATGATGAAATTACCTAGTGTGTATAGGGTCTCTAAAAAACTTGCTTACGACCTCTGCTGATTCTCTACTTCAGTTACAAATGCCTGCCAGTCCCTTTTGAGATTCATAAGAGTTTATTAAAGCTTGCAACAAGTTACTTCTAACCAAAATGTCAGTGGTTAGTGTATAACTGTGTTAGGATAACTTATAGCCAGCTTGAAGAAATTTATGGCTTCTGTGTGAGGGGGTGATACAGAATCTTATTATGCAAATTTGTTAAACCATATTTCACTGGAAAGATTTTTCCTCCTCTCATGACCAGCAGACTGAGCTAGAGACATGGTACACCCCTTCCTGACACACTTGAACGTGATGGTCATGTTGAATATTCAAAGTTATTTTAATGTGCTCTTTTAATTTCCATGAAGAAGTGAAGTATTATATACAAGAAGTGCAACGTGTGGAGAAAGAAAATATTTGACTGTGCATGACACAAAAAGCGGACCTTTAGCATATCTCAGTTTCTTGGTTCTTTTTTACTTGTCTATTTTTTTTGCCTTCACTTGATTATTTAAGAGTTTTATGCTTGCTACAACTCATCTGTAATATTTAATTGATTCCTCCAGTTGTCTCTTACTGCTGTGGGCATTCTAATCAATTAAGGATCTCCACTGAACTGCGGCCTTCTATTTTCCCTCCTCTGTCTTTCATCTATTAAGTCTCTTGAGCGTGACTGCATGCCTACTTGTGTTTATATATGGATGTGCTTGTTTGTACTCTGAACTTAAATTAGGTTCTTTCATTTCCTTTATCTTAACATGGCTTATTTCCACCCAAATTTCTTCAAGATCCTGTATTCTGAGGAGTTTGCTTTAATTTCCAGCTAACCAAAAAGCTGCTTGCACAGCATACAACAGCATAAACAGTATTTCTGCAGTGTTTATCAGGCAATCTTGTGATATTATTGCATTGATATATCTGTAATGATTCAGTGTCATAAGCAATGTTATCATCAGGAAGCAAGAACCTAAATAATCCTCTAATATCCCATAAAGCCTTTCAGTGTATTTAATACGTTCTACATCTCTAAAATTCAACTGGATAGCGAAATTTCATAAGTTTTCTTCCTTTCTTGCAGATTGCTGTTTCTTTTTCTCATCCCATCCCAAAAGTATTTGAGAAATTAGCTTTTGATTTACTCTCTCTGTACTCCAGAGCTGCAAATTTCTAATTGTTAATGCCTTTACTGTGGGGTTATTGTCCTTAACATCTGGCATGCCAAATATTTAAACTTGAAGAGTCAAGTTCCCAGACATGTCTAACCTCTGGCCCCTGAATTTGAAAAGTGTTGCACCTCAATTATTATGAACCAGAACCAGAACAAGTTCCATTAATATGGTCATCTTTTTATTATCAAGGAAGACAAACAGACTTTGAGGATTAAGTAATTTGATGTTCCGCTGTGAGGTAATACAGTTTGTCTACTATAAATTTTATCTGGCAATAATCATAGCATTTTTGCTTGCAGTAAGGTGACAGATGATGCAATTTTGCAATTTATGTACCGTGTATTAAGGGGCATTTTGCTTTGCTTTTTTTCTCAAAGGGAACATGCAGTTGCCAGAACATACCAGAAAGCAGATTACATTCTTCAAAAAAAAAAAGGGCTCATAGTGTTTCCTTCCTCCTTTAGCATCTGGAGTCACAGGAGAGGCTCAGCTTCTGGAAAAACAAGGGCTTCCTAAAGCTCCTGATGGGACAACATTTTTGTGTGACATGTATTGTTCTGTATTTTTCTATATTTTAATCTTGCACACCTGTATTCAGTAAGTTTCCAGGATGAAAATATCTGAGGAGACTTAACTAGTTAACTTGAACTGGAATTTGCATTAGATCAAAGTCTAGGCCTTCTTTACTACCACTACGTATATATCTATTCTCTCTTCCTTAGCATCCCTGGAGAAACCTTAAAAAGTATTGTAATACCAAGCTGCTGGCTCAGGCTTTTTTTCTCTTCTAGGGATGGCATTAAAATCCTTTTCTCCAGGGATTTTTGCTACTGTTAGCAATAAGAAAATTTATCTGATACTCTCTTTTTTTTTTTTCCTTTGCTTTATAATTGCTAAGCTTGTAAGCAATGATTCTTTTCTTCTTTTCCTTGGAGTTATTTTTTCTCTCTGTTCTTTCATTTGATAAAGTAGTAGAGAACTCATGGGAGACAAGAAAAGACCTAAAAGACTTAAATTATTTGACTGGAAAATATGCTGCTTTTTATTACTTCAGCATCTCAAGGAAAATGTATTTATTTTACTTTTATGGAGGATAGCACAACACTTACTGGATTAGGATACTTTTCAGTGAAGCACACTTATGTCATTAATTGAATGCAAATCAAATTTATTTTGCAAGAGTAGATAAAATGCTCATTTAGAATTTAGGCATTTATACAATATTGTTTTTCATCACATATAACCAGCTGCACAATCCAAGCTCCCAGCACATATGCAGGCAACTCAGAGCAGACTTTGCCTGTGCATGGCTTCAGTGGACAGTTATGGTAATTGAAAACACTGTGGTTATGGACAGTTTTAGACCTTCTCCATTTCTAGAGACTGGGGATGATGAAAGAGTCTTCATGACAGCTTTATATTTCCTGGGATTGCTCCTGTATGAAAGCACAGCGTTTGGTTGAACTAGTTGTTGGAGTCTTTTGGTGCCAACTCAGCCCTGATACAACCCAATATCTAGTCTCATGTTTATTTAATTTTTCAGTGTTTGTTTTGTCCTTCAACTAGCTTCAGAAGCATTAGAACAAAACAGTCACTCATACATAAAGGGCACACACATACCCACACAGCTGGGTGTGTACCAGGTGTACTCTCCTGCTGATTTAAAGCCAGGATCAAAAAACACAAGCAAACCTCAAAACACCTCACCTAGGGCACTTGAACATTTCAACACTTTCTGCCTAGGAACAAGCCAGAGATAAGACATCCTATCTTGAGATATGTATAATGAATTTTTAAAGTAAAGAACAATTCACTGCATATGTTAAGTTAGCCAGCCAATGGCAAACTAGCCATCCACAGGCAACTGACAGACCACCATTTCCAAGAGTGCTGCATACCCAACCTAAATGATGGTGGGAATAAGTGTCCCATGAAGGCATCTGTCTCTTTCATTAACATTAGAAGAAATATTGAAAATTATCTTGGGCTTTATGCTCAACTTTTAGGCAGACAAATTTAGGAGATAAATCCTACTGTGACTCATTATTTCAAGTTGAAGCCAGCTCCAGGTATGCCATATGTAGTTCCAGACTGTCATTTAAATGGCCACCATGCACAGAACATGCTATGCCATTGACAAAAATTAATCAGTTCTCTGGACAAAGAAGTTCTGTTAAGATAGTTGAGCCACCCCGAAGTATTTTGCTCTACACTGGCAAATTAAATTCCCTGCTCCTCATTGTTTTTGGGAAGATAGCAAACTCAGGAAATCCTAGACCTCAATCAGAAAATGGGAAGCTATGAAAAACCTGTTTAACCAAATATAGCAAATACAGCAAATTAAAAAGAAATTATAGATGTATTGCATCATGTATCAGAAGTAAAGTGCACATCCAGCAGGATTAAGACATGAGTCTTAGTGCATGTACGATGTGCCATGGGTCTGTGCAGTCATTCCAGGAAGAAAAACCACCTCCGAGTCAGAGAATGGCACATGCAATAACACAGAGGTGGGAGATTTGTAATTTTGCCAGTCATCAATGCTCGTCCAGTTACAGAAGGAAACACACTGACAGGTTTTAGAGTTAAATTTAGAGTTCTTTCCAATAAGGAACACAGTTGTGCATACTTTTCCTTAGTTGGACAGAAACCATAAGCCTTCCTTTCTAAAGCTGGTAGAGTGTGTGATTTGAAAATGGGAAGTAATAGAACATGTTTTCAGCACTCAGAATAAAATGCCAAAAGTTAGAAGAAAAAATTGCTTAAATTAGAATAAGAAAATAAAAATATAAATAAACTCTAATAATTTTTTTTAGAATTTTTGTTATAGTATGAGTAAGGTTTATGTTTAAATAATGTCCCTTTATACAGAAACTCATATATATGCATAGGGGACAAAAGGTGATAGGTGGGATTAATATCTTTTCACTGAACAATTCATTTTTTGTCAAAAAAAGACAAGGAAGGTTCAAAGTACAAAATTTGATGTCTTTTACATAGGGAAAAAAAAATCTTTTATTTTGCTCTTTATTAAGATCTGTTGTGAAAAGAATTATTTTCTACATATGCCCATATGGCACAATTTCAGTTGAGAATATTTTACCTAAAAGATATTTTAAAGCATTGTGATTGATTTAAATGAAAGCATAAAAAAAATAAACCATGAAATTTAGTATGGCTTCTGAAAACAAAACTGTATTTTCTTTTTTTTGTTGTAAATTAATTTTGCAGAGTGAAATCCCTTCATTAATTTAATCTAAAATTAAAATTGTAACATCTGGATATTAAAAAATGCAAAAAACCAAGATTGAATGGCTGCTGAAGAAATGAAATCTAGGGTTTAAAATCCCAAAGAAGTGCTTGGACTGTTGTCCTCTCAGAACAGAAGATTGAGAGCCTGTGCATGAAGACCTCCTCCTCCTCCTCCTCCTCCTCCTCCTCCTCCTCCTCCTCCTCCTCCCTCCTCCTCCTCCTCCTCCTCCTCCTCCTCCTCCTCCTCCTCCTCCTCCTCCTCCTCCTCCTCCTCCTCCTCCTCCTCCTCCTCCTCCTCCTCCTCCTCCTCCTCCTCCTCCTCCTCCTCCTCCTCCTCCTCCTCCTCCTCCTCCTCCTCCTCCTCCTCCTCCTCCTCCTCCTCCTCCTCCTCCTCCTCCTCCTCCTCCTCCTCCTCCTCCTCCTCCTCCTCCTCCTCCTCCTCCTCCTCCTCTCCTCCTCCTCCTCCTCCTCCTCCTCCTCCTCCTCCTCCTCCTCCTCCTCCTCCTCCTCCTCCTCCTCCTCCTCCTCCTCCTCCTCCTCCTCCTCCTCCTCCTCCTCCTCCTCCTCCTCCTCTCCTCCTCCTCCTCCTCCTCCTCCTCCTCCTCCTCCTGCATTGAAGACTTGATTGCAGTATTTGACATACAAACTGTTCTGTACTTCCTAGATTGCTGTATAATTTTGCTTCATAGGTACTTAGAGAAAATGGTTGCTGAGATCAACGGGTTTGCTACTGTATCTTTTGGCTGAAAATATCAGCAAGCATTACAATTTCCCATTTGATAGATAAGTTTTTTATTGTAATATAAGAGCATGCCACAGTTCCTATTATGATTTGTCAGACTACAGACAGTTGGCTCTCTCCGCTCACATAAATACATTGGTTAGCTTGCAAATCTAGTTAGTTATTGGGGGTTGCTAGGTGAGGAATTGATACTGCTATAAAAGAGGAGCCACAGCTGTAAATATGGAAGATTAGAAATAACACTGCTGCAACTTGCAGAAATCAACATATTTGGAGTTTTTGTTTCAGCCAAGGAATACAACAAATCTAGGATATATGTACAGAAAGAAAATCTTGTTGATATATATTAAGAATCTATAAAAAATATATACCTGAGATTGAACTGAGTAATAAGATGCTGCTTATGTTCTATAAAAATACTCTGCTACTACGAAAATGATTTTAAAAAGAGTAGCCTAAATCTGAACCAAATTATATGATACAGACTTGCAATCTGGATCTTCTGATACTATTAACTGGGAAGGGAAAACCTTACCCACCTAACGTCCATCAAAAACAGAGTGGGCTTTATTTAGAACCATAGAATCAAAGAATAACTGAGTGGGAAGAGAAACATCAGGATCATCAAAGTCCAGCTCTTGGCCCTGTGAAGAATCACTTTAAGAAAGATGCCACATGCTTGAAAGCACTATCCAAATTTTATGCTTTGTGAAATCTTGCAGGTCTGGTGCCATGATCATTTCCCTGGGGAGCCTCTCCCAACACCCAACTACCCTGTTGGTGAAGAACCTTTCCTTAATTCTCCCCTTACACAGCTTCAGGCCATTCACTCATGTTTTCTTACTGGTCATTGGAGAGGAGAGATTGCCCTTGTGAGGAAACTGCAGACTGCAAAAATGTCTCCCTTCAGTCTCTGTCTATGGTAAACTAGTCAAGTGATCTCCCCCTATCTACATATAGTTTCAGCCAATGCCACCACCTCTGGTGATCTATATTAGGTGTGAAGATAGCAGTATCAGAACCCCGCCATGATCCCCTTGCTATACATTTTCCAGCCCCATTGTCCCTGGAGCTCTAAGCTCTGTGGCTCTCTGAATCATAACCCTAACCCTAAAGGCACCTTGGTGCTGAGGTCCCCATCACCATGCATGGCCCAAGTCTGAAAGGTGTGGAGGCAGCAATATTGGTAGCCTGCTCTGGTCCCCTTGGCATGTGTTTTTCAGACCCACTGTCTGGAGTTTTCGGCAGGATTCCTAAGGTAGAGTGAAGTGCTGCCTCTGGAGCGTGCTCACTGATGAGGCAGATGGTCTTTTTAACCATACTTTAATATATGTCTGTTCTCTTAATGGCACTGTAATTCTTCAGCATCTCCATCTACCTACCCTTCCCTTCTAATTAAACATTAGTGACACAGTTTTATATTCTCTAAAGCAGCATAAATTAGCATCGGCTATGGACACAGTAGAGTCTAGTTGCACTAATTGCAGTCCGATGATTAACTTGGAGGTACATAGTGAAGTTTTAAGATTGGATAGCTCCTGTGAATGCTATTCTGCTATGAAGTCAAAAAGTTTGGTATATTTTAAATCATTCCTTCTAGGGAGGTTAAATAAATACTGGAAGACTATTTTGACATACATATACTGTTTGAATTTTAGCTGAATCCATGTGTTGGTGGACATACTGTAGGGGCTCATTATAAGCAGTCATGTATGGAAACACTCTCTTCATATACTACAGAAGCTAAAATACACTTCAAACCATCCAGGCAGTATATTTATTGCAAGAGTCTTCAGCCTTTGGGGAGTTAGGTCATAGCTGTGATGATAATTTTAAGTAACTGCACAGAGTCTCATAGTTTCACATCATACATCTCATAGTTTGCATCAGTACGGGCTACATTTCATAGAATCAGAGTGGTTTGGGTTAGAAGGGACTTTCACAGTTAATCTAGTCCCCAACACACTGCAATGGGCAGGGACATCTTCAACTTGATCAGGTTGCTCAGAGTCCCATTCAATCTGATCCTGAATGTTTCCCTGGATGGGACATGTAGAACCCCTCTGGAAAACCTAGTCTGTTGCTGTAACAAGGGGCCGGGGGTGGACAACCCCGTGTGCCATGATCTTCCTAGACAGAGTGTCCTGCAAGGAACAACTCTTCCAGGGGCGGTGGCCAGCTTCCCTGGGCAGCCGGTGATTTCAGCAAGGGTAGTGATTTCTCAGCTACAAGTGATTCAGCCCTTTGTGAAATCACCCAAGGCAACTCGGGGATAGGGAGACAGGAGCCTCGTATAGCAGCTCCACAGAGACAGCCCTTATTGTCCAGCAGCCTCTGTGAAGGGAAGGCCAGCGACAAACCTCCCTACACCAGGGCCAGGAGGCAGAGGTTATATGGGGTAGGCAAGGGGTGGGGTAGAAACCAAGTAGCCAACTGGGTACTGGGTATTACCATATAGAAACAAGGCATGCTGGGGGTGGTTCACTTTCTCACCATGACCCGAGGAAAGTTGCTTATCTCGGGGGAAGGTCGTCTTGGCCTTAGGCCTCTCTCCTCCAAGGGAGTGCAGAGGGCTCTTGTGGCAAGGGCTCACAGCCCTCCACACTAGTCCTGTGTTTCCCCACTGGAAAAATTTCTTCTACATATCTAGTCTGAATCTACCATCTTTTAGTTTAAAACCACAACCCCTTGTCCTATCACTATAGGACCTACTTCCCAGATGTCTTGGGGTGACCTTATGATGTGTATCCCATATTGCTGCTTATGCCCAGAAATTAATTTTTGTGCCTTTCTATGCCTCTAAACTGAGCCTGAGAGGGGGAAGGAAAAAGTGAGCAAAACTTTTTCAAAGCAGTTTGCAGCTTGTTCAAGGTCACACACAGATAGCAATTGGTTTCCCAGTGGTGGCAGGGGTGAGGAGGAAGCACCCGGCTTGCTGTTTCCCAAGGACAGCTTTTTTGGCCAGTTGTTCAGCTGTTTTTTCTCCGGAGAGAGACTGAGAGTTGAATTTTTCCTTCCCTGGAATTTCGGATTTTTCCCCTTTTCTACTGGACTGCTTGATTGCTTTAATATCAGAGCACATCAGGAGGACTTTCCACCGGGCACAGAGGGACTGGCCCTGGGCCAAGCCCCAGCTCCGAGGAGACCAAAGGGAGGACTCTAACACTTTCCCACGTTTTTTCTCCACAGTGAGAGATTTTATTATTTAGCATTATTGTCCTTTTCCCGTGTGTTTGTTAAATAAATAGTTTTTATCTCTTTCACTTTCCTTTGAGGAAAATTTATTTTTTCCCGAACTTGGTGGGGGGAGGGGTAGTTGTGCCTTCTCTCAAAGTATGTATTTCTAAATTTGGCCAAACCGGAACACCAGAGAATGAGTTAGAGAGGGCACTGGGATTTGAAATAAATTAACTTAATTTACTCAAATGGTAATGAACTGTAGCCATTTATTATATTGATAGCTCTTTAGATGTATTTAAATATCATATTTTCACAAAGTTTAATCATATCTTTCTACTTCCCAGTAAAAAACCACAGAAATTAAGACTCTTATTCTCCTTTCATCAGATGAGAAAAGTGCAAGGAGGTGGACTTTTTTTATTGTTGGCTAGTGTGGAGTGCTTCTGTTCTTGGCAGCCTTTGAGGTGAGCATTTACAATTAGAGGACACTTTCAAAAGACTTCAGCCAAAAAGCTCTGGATGTTAAGCCAAATCTAGGACTCACTTGCACTATTGTCTCTCTTGTGCCTCATTCGTCAGATGATATTGTTAGTGCTACTTGAGCATGATGGTATCTCTGTCTCACAGAATTACTGACATTATAGATCACTGAAAGATGCTGAATAATTGCCCTGTAGTTTGCCCTGTTTTATGCTTTTGCCTAAGCTTTCAAGATTGCCCATTACTGAGGACAGGATACTTGTTTAGAAGGAATTTTTATTTGGCTGAGGACATTATACTCTCAGCTGTGCTGCTCACAGTAAACTTACATGTGGTAGATGACTTTCATGTTCACTTTTTACATATTTGTTTGGTCTTTAACAACAAATTTCTTGTGACAATTATTCCTTCTGGACTATCTAGAAAACGCTTTATGCAGCAAATTACAGATACAACAATAGGTGCATAATTCTGTCACGGACAGTGTTCAATTAAATAGTATTAAGCTCTGTCAGACTAACAAGTAAGGACAGTTCCCTGCTCTTAAATAAGTTAACCTCCAATGTTCTAAATGAGAATGTGTCCTGTATTCTTACAGGCATGATACAATAACTCTAGCTATAAACCACATAATGTATTTCTGCACAAGGAAAATAACCAACCTGCTGATATGTGCAGTCCTGAGCAGAATCCTTTGGATGAATCTCTAAACTACTGAGAAGGAAAACAACATCTTTTCTGCTACCATAAAAGAAAAAGAAGTATTAATTTCAAAGCCTTGAATCAGTTCCTATGTGTGCTTATGTATCAGTTGTTAATACGTATAATGGAAATGCTAGTGTTCACAACTTTCATTCCTTTGTACTGTTCAAGTTTCCTTTTTTCAGTTTCATATGTCACTTTAAAATGGACATATTTTGCTTACAGCTGCTGACAATTTTGGTTTTTTTAAGTTTTTGAGTAAAATACTCATAATTCCATTCTTGTCAGCCACAGCAGCAAGTATTATCAGTTTCTTATGATTTTCTGATTCTTTCTTCATAGATTGCATATTGAAATTCACCCCAGTTGGAATTTTTAGGGTAAAAAATTGGCCTCTCTGGGGGTATATGAGCTAGCTGTGGATGCCACTTATCATAATATCATTTCTAACTAATGACAGGTCAAAGTCTTGTATTTCAATGTATTTATGATGAGTGTCAATCATATATTCTTTTCCATTTGAAATATATAGACATCTAGGCACACCTTTAAGGGATGCCCCAGACTTTTCATTAAAAATTGCTTATTTCTCTATCTCATCTAGTGGATCTTAATGATTTGAACTCAAAAAGATTGAAACAACAGTATATTTGAAATAAAGACCTGAACAGCTATACAGGTTTTTTTACTATTATTCACCACCTTATAAATTTATAGTGCAATTTGACTTTTTTCCTCTCTGTCCTTTTTAAATGAGCAGAATTTCCTTGATTTTTCAACAGAGTCACCTTAGCCTTTTAAGTTCAAAATAAAGAACATTATTAAAGAACTAACAGAAACCTCAGCATAAGGGAGAGTCATGGCAAAATATTAATTTAGTCACATCCTACAGAAAACACACAATAAACAAGAAGGATGAAACTAACTTTATAGGTAACTTTAAGATGATTTTTAGGAAGTAACTTGTAATGAAAAATCATTTTCTTGTTTTTTGTTGGTTTTGTTTTTTTTTCATCAATATCTATGACTAGTTCAAATACTCAAATTCTGTTTATCTTTTTCTGAGCTGGATTTTTTTTCTGAAGGCCTGTCTCTTGGAAGTGTGAAATGCACAAAAAAGGATCCTTTATATAGAATTCTGGAATCATAGAATTTCTTGCATTAGAAAAGATCATTGAGTCCAACCATTAACCAAAGGTGGCTCTTTTATATGCTTCTTTGAGAAGCTAACCATCGTTTCCTGAATATCTCGGTCTTTGAAAAAGATTTCTCAGGAAAAGTTTATTTCCTCAAGTATCTCATCTACAAGAAGCACAAAAAAGCAAAGAAACATGCTTGTTTTCAATTTATGACCCCAATTAATGAGTATTTGTAGTACATCTTGTAATTAAAGAACCATCTGAACAACAAGGTTTTCAAAAGTCTGCATCTAGTAAAAAAAATAACTTAGAAGTCCTTACCATAATTTCATAAGTTTCTGATGAGCTTACACCTGTTTTATGGTATTTTTTCAGCATACCCACATCTTCTTGATATCAATATCTTTTGTTCATCTTTAGCAGGTGAGATCCACTAGCAAAGACCTGACATAGCAATTGTGGGGAGGAGTTTTCTAAAGTGTTTAGTGTTTACCATACTTTGTTTCCACTGAAAGCACTGGAACATATGGAACAATGAATTTGCTGGAACTGGTATTTTAAGCTCTAGAAAATCCCATGGCAATGATGTTTCTGATCACTTGAAATTTTGTTGCACTTCATGGAAGCTTCCATTGTGGTTTCAGTTGACATGGGACAGAGCTAAAACAGTATTTCAAGATTAAAAAGGAGTTGCAGGGCTCTCAAAATAGTCCCTCTCTTATTGGTCTCCTCTCTTAGTCCCATACATCTTTAATTACTTGTATTAAATTCTGCATGATTCACATTTTATGTCATTTCTCCATCATACCTTTATACCTTCACCTTTGTGAAAGTCTCATTTCTGGACAAGAATTTCAAGTTAAATTTCACATTAAGTGTCATGAACAGTAGCTAGAATTTAATATTACAAACTGACATTTTTGCATATCATTACATATTAATTTGAATCTACTTGGAGAAAGTCAAGACCCTTCCTCCTTTGTGTTCACACCCTTCATTTAGTGCCTTTATGGAAATTAAGGTCTTTCTAGAATCATTCTAGTGTGCTGTTCTTGTTTCATGGACAGTGATGCTCACAAGGCACGTTACTTATGTGAGTATTTCTGCCAAAGTCTATGAGACAGCTCCTTGCTGTAAAGTTAGATAGAAAGGGGAAGGTGGAATTTGGCCTACAGACTTTACTGATTACCAAGCACCCTAACTTAGAAAACAGATAACTTAATTATCTAAATCAACAAGAGATTGGCCCTGCAGTGAATTTTTAATAATACACTAATTGGCTGATTGATAAATCAAATCAGACTTTAGTGGCAAATCTTCATCTCAGCATGCAGACAGTTATATCCCTAAATCTTTTTATTAGTAGAAGAATTTCACTTAATTCTTGAAGCAGTATGAGAACAATTTAGGTTGGGTTTTTTCCATCTATAAAAAGAGGTAATAATGAACTTAAGTCTGTCTTGGTTCTTAAATACTGATCTTAAGAGAGACCCTCAGCTACCTTTAAGTGTTATCTATGGTAGTCTCCTCCACCTTATAAATTGGTTGTGAAATGAAATAGTCCAGACTTTTTTCCCAAGATAATTGTCCAGTGAAAGAAAAAGCTGTCTTCCCAGAGAAATCCTGTGAAACCAATGGAGAAAATTCTGCCTGAGAAGAAATAACTATTCTAAAATTCCATAAAAATTCTTCTGAAAGTTTCAAAAATTACATTTTGCATTCTCTTTTTACAATTTGTCTTTAGTTATAACACACATGTAAAATACTTCTGCTACTGCTATGTCACAATAATGAAATATGCTATTTGTATAATCATTTTTTTTGTAGCTACTACTGATAGAAGCATCATCTGGAGATCAAAGTGTCTTTTGTTCTCTTCTGAAAAAAGCTTCAAACTACTGCTTGAAACTTTTCAAAAATATCTTTTTGAAGATATAGGCTTTCATATAGAGTCTCAAAAGTATCTTGTTCCTTATCTAAGGCCCTGAAATTTTTAATGCCATAGATATTCTGATTTTCAGCCTGCTAGTTGCTAATATCAGCAACGGCCAATTTATGATTGAACTAATAATATTACCAAATATAATGTTATTAAAATCATGAATTGGATGAAAAAGATTTTAAGATATGTTTATTATCACAAAGTGTTTAAAGAATAATTTTGGAAATCAATTGTCCTGCAGATCTTCTGGATTTATTTGAGTTTTTAATGCCTTCTTCTCAAATACAAAAATTAGAAGTTACTTTTATTACTTTAAAGCTGAATTTTTATGTGACTTTAGGCGACGGAGTTTTAAAAAGCTAAAAAAGATTAAATATCGTTAGAATTATACTAAGATTATTAATGGTAACCACACTGAAGCTGGGAAAAATAAGTTAATCTAAGCAAGATTTTGGTCACCTGCTATGTCTGTTTGGTACTATCTGACCAGCTAGACATCAATTCCTGTTAGTGTCAATGATACTACCTATTAAAATGCAACTCCAAGAGGAGATAATTATTAGAGTTTGATTTCAAGATACTTGTAAAACTTCATCATACACCAGGATACACACCTCCTTGATTCACTGCATGGTGATTTATAAATAAGTTTAGCAGAGTCTCATCACACTGTTTTTAAATTTGGACAAAAAAGTAATATTGAATTTCATGAACTTCTCTGTTTTTGTTTTGGTTTGGTATGTTTTCACAAAAAATATGGAAACTCTACTATGTTAATTTACCTGCACACTCAATTCTCAAAATAAAAATGCAATTTCTATGCAGCAAAAACCTCATTTGTAAATGTTCTGAATGCCCCATCACTGGAAGTGTTCCAGGCCAAGTTGGATAGGACTCTGAGCAACATGATCTAGCAGGTGATGTCCCTCTCCATTGTGAGGGGGTTGGAAATAGAGGAACTTTAAGGTCCCTTTCAATGAAACCCTTTCTATGATTTCTATGATTTCCTCACAGAAAGATTTAAATTAGATCTTACTTTGCACAGTATTAAGCATTTTGTTTTCAACTATTATCCTGAAGTAATTATATGATTTAAACAATTAATTAGTAAATTGTCTCCTTATCACAGGTTTTGATTTAACCAACTCTGATTATGTATGAAATGGTGGCTGCAATATTCAGCTGTATTAAAGTGCAAACATTAATATCTATTCCAAAATTTAATCCACTTGATAATTCCCCTGTTTTCACTCAGCAATCAAACTCTTAGTCAGAGCCCATACAAAATAATCAGCATGGACTTCTGGTAGTTTCTGCCACCTTTAATACAAGAAATGGAACAAGATTCTTTTCCCAGAAGCATCAGTAGCAAGGAATTGGCATCTATTTCACCCCTCTCTCTTGCACTAGTTGTATGATCTGGAGATTTAGGGAATCTTCAAGCAGCGTAGAAGTAGTGACTTGAAAATTAAACAATTATTTTGGCTTGTGTAGTCCTTTGACAAACATTCAGATGGCCGTTATGGATCAGCTGGCAACATTGTCTTAGATATGTTTTAAGTGCTTATTAAAATGCACTTAAAATATTAAAACAATAGTCCTGAACTATTCTTGTCTCCATTGGTTTCTCAAGAAATATTCTGTCTCACCTCCAGCCCTGAGCAGTAGCTGAGAGCATTTCTGAAAGGCTCTCTTAAAGCAACTGGATGGATGGGCTCTAATATTGCCCTGCTTTATCCTGGGTCTCTTCTAATTCACACAGTTTTGCTGCTTTTGACATTCTTATGTGACACTTCTCAGTATACCTCTGTATTTCATGTCTGCAGAGAACCTCCACCATTAGTTACATGTAATCAACTACTTTCATCAATCCTCATCCGAATTTCTTTTCATTTTCCCTTAAATTTTGGAATATTTCTTTTAAAAAACCCTAACTGTTTGAGACATGAGTTATTCCAGGACAATTTTTTTGTTTGTTTTGCCTTTTTGTTGTTATTTTCATTCAGGACATTCAAAAAATTATTTTCTTGCAGTAGAACTGAATTATCCTGTGGCTCAGCTTTTTATTGGAATAGGAATGACAGCATGAAATGTTCTACATCACTATTCATTTTGTTTACATTTTGGACATCTCTTCTTCTCAGTTAAACTCCTTTGTAAGCATAGAACTTCTTGAATATGTTGAAAGCATCTTCATGAAAGCATGGGCTAGTCACCAAGGCAAACTTCTCAGGCGTGCAAAGGCCTGTCCTTCAGGATTCTACAAAGTTCAAAAACATTTCACAAGACTTCCTCATGAGGCAGATTTAGTCCTGGGTTCATATTCACCAGTTCTTAAGAATCCTGTAAGTACACCTAAATTGGTAGTATTCTTGTCCAAACTTGATTTAGCACAATCTGACTTTGAAGGCAGTTTACTCTTACTATAAATGAAAACTGGACTTTTTGTTATATTAACTGCATTAAAAGGACTGGCCTATAAAAAGGAAAGAAGAGGTTTTTAAAGAGAAAACAGCAGAAATCTCCCCAGAAATGTTGACAAGTTGACAACTCAATAATAAAAGAAAGAAAACTTGATGGCCTACTTTTTGCATTTCAAGATAATATTTTGCACACATTTCAGTCTGAGAGGACTTAATATGATTTCATACATACTCTTGGATTTGTATCTATATGTCTTCCTCGCTTGTAGGAGTCAGACCAGGTGATCTGTTAAATTGCAACAAGTTGAAGTTTCCTTATACACAGTAGGTTGTGTTTGGGGATACTCTGCTAAGCTCCACCAGCTTTTTGTTTCTTTTTGGTTTCTTTTTAATGAGGAACACTTATTTTTTAACATGTTTATTGTGCATCAGAAATAAGTAGGGCAAGGTTGACAGGGAATATCTATCCCCTCATGAATCAGAGGAGTAAACCTGAAGGTATGGAAATCTATACACATATGAATGTATGCATGTATGTATATACACACGTGTATATATATATATAGGTGTGCATGCACACAGACACACACACACAATTATGTAGACATACCAGCATATATGTATCTAAATACAGGCCACTTATATATCCTTTACCTTAAAGGTTAAAATTAAATTCTGTGAAAAAAATCGTGGATTACTGCTATTTGAAGTAATTGTGCAAAGGACTGAGGTTGCATTCCCTTTATATTATATTTAATTTCATATATCTGATCCTGGAATAATTCTGCAAAATTCTTCAATCCTTACATTTTGGAAGTATAGCATTTCTGTTGTACAATAACCAAAAAACTATGATTTCAAATTGCATTCTTCTAATCCATATCCACAACCATGATGAGTCATAAGAAACAAGAATGAATGGACTCTTCAGAATTTTCTCTGTAGCTTGCAGAGAAAAACCTACATCCTTAAAAAACAGAACTACAAAATAACCCGAAGTTTCAAAATTAGAAAAAGAGACACCTAAGAATAGGGACATGAGAATAAATGGACAATTCTTGAAAAATGCTCTTGTGCTTGTTTATGTTAGAAAGTTTGTATTTTTCAGACAGTGCTGACTCACCAAACAACTCATCTGACAAAAAACTAGTTTTACATTCTAACCATTACACAACTAAATTATTTCTGGACAGATAGATATATTTCAGACAGCAATAATTAACCCTCACCATTGCCTTCAGGAAGAATGACTAACATTCGTGTTAGTTATAGCAGTTGAAGATACATTGAATGATTCTGAATAAATTAGTGCTGCTTTGCAGTACAGCTGTCGGATGTGCACAGGCAAGACAAGCACTAACAGCCTGTGTATTGTTACTGTTCACAAGTATTCATTTTTCAGCTTTTCCATATGCATATATTATGTGTAATGGTTCTGAAAACTCCCTTTCACAGATCTTAATGTTATTGTGCCTCATGTTATCTGAAGTGAAAGAGGAAAGAAAAAGACAAAATCAATCAGATAAGCTTCTTTGCTATTCTTCTTTAATACCTCCTTTAAATCTCCTTTTTTGCTGCGATGCTTACAAAATACCAGCTGCAGCACTGAAATTCCAGGCTGCCTATCATACTCCTCATATTCCTTCCATGCAGATTATCCAGTTGAAAAACATATAAAAATAAGGTGACCATTCAGTTCTGTGTTTAAACCCTATCTATTTTTGGGGTCTTGATCTACAAATAAAGAAATAGCTAATAACAGAATATATGATATAATATCAATTTAGATTTTGTGGCATGCTGAAGAAAAGAATGTGATTTCTTTAACATTATCATACAAAGCAAAGACAGCTAATCTAATGCATGCAAATAAGCCTTCTTATGGACTACTCCTTAGGGATGTCACTGAATTTGGTCAAAATTCTTGTTAAATAACTATTCTTTGTCTGAACCAGAAAAAGTATTATACCTGCTGTCAAATTTATATTGAACATTTTCTTCGAAGTAATTTTTATTCAAAAAATGTACAGCATGGAAAATATTGTCTCAGCATAGAAATTTTGGTCCTATGTTGTTCATATCACTGAGTAGTAGTTTAGTTGCCTCTAGTGTTCTATGGAAAATGTATCAGACACTGTGTCATGAATATGAGGGAATGAATGCACAAGCTTTTTGAACCATTTTTTTGTGGAGCCAGACATCTCAGAATTTTCCAGTTTTCTGCCAAGGAACAGATATCACAGAATCATAAAGTCATAGAATATGCTGAGTTGGAAGGCACCCATCAGGATTATCAAGTCCAACTCCTGGCCCTACACAGGACAGCCCCAGGAGTCACACCATGTACCTGAGAATATTGTCCAGACACTTTTTGGACTTGAGTCCTGGCACTGGTCATGAGAGTGAGGAGATAAGTACTTGCCCTTTTTCTTCCCCTCACAAGGAAGTTGTAACTTCAATGAGGTCTCCCCTCAGTCTTCTCCAGGCTGAAGAAAACAAGTGACCTCAGCTGCTCCTCATACAGCTTCCCCTTAAGGCCCTTCACCGTGCTCACTGCTCTCCATTGGACACTCTCTGACAGCTTAATGTCTTTTTTATATTGTGGCACCTAAAACTGCACACAGGGCATGAGGTGAGGCTGCCCCAGTGCAGAGCAGAGCGGGACAATCCCCACCCTTACCAGGCTGGTGATGCTGTGCCTGATGCCCCCCAGGAAAGGGTTGGCCCTCCTGATTGCTGGGGCACTGGCCTCATTAAACTTCACATGGTTGGTGATTGCCAAGCCCTCTAATTCGTGAACATCTCTCTGCAGGGCCTCTTTGCCCTTGAGGGCATCTGCAACTCCCAGTTTGGTGTCATTGGAAAACTTAGTATTCCTTTGGCTTTCATCTAATAGGGCATTATTTAACTTATAACTCAGTTCTTGCAGATTTTCACTTGATAATACTTCTTTTCCTGGGCTGCCTCTTTCCTCTATAGAACACTCAATTTCACAAACCTAGGGCCAGCTTCTCTGTCTTTTACTCAGGTGTCTACTTCTTACTACAAACATAATTGGGAATATTATTTGCACAAACAACTCCACTAAAAGTGCCTGATTAAGAGACTAAAAAACAAAAAAAAAGGACTTCTGTTGTACTGCGTAAAGGAGTGCATTGAACATGCTAATGATAAAACATATGACCTCCTTGTTCCTAATCTCCCTGATAATAAAATTGTATAATCTCTGTAAAATCAAGGTTTATTTCTGCAGTAATTTTTGTATAAATGGTTGCTACAAGTAAATGATCCACATGTGGAGAAATTATTAGATACTCAGTTGAGTCAAAGAGATAGTCTGTATTATATTAGAGAAACCTTTGGCTATTTTTCCAGTTTTCCTATTTCAAAATCAATAACTTTTTTTGATTATGAAGAAAGTGCCTTCTTTTTTATTTTTTTAATGTAGTACTTCAGACAGTTGAATAGCAACCCTTTTTTAAAAAATATTTTTCTCAAGGATATTTATAGATCCTCAACTTGAATTACTGTACCAGCACAAAGATTTCTCTTAGAAGATGTGACTTGCATTCAGACATTTAAAATGTGTGACTTTATGGAAAGACTTCACAAAATTTACTGTGTGTTTCCTCAGAAACTTTCTGTCCAGTGCTTGCATGCATGTTTGGCATGAGAATTACCCTTCCACCCAGTGCACACATTTGCTGTGTGACAGGAGTGGCAAATGTAGAGAACAAAGCTGGACATGCATAGACTGTGGACTGTAGGCTCGACCTTAGCCAGGCAACACTGAACATCTCATGGATACCAATGACCAAGGCAGCAGCAGGCAAATTATATATAAACCCTCCAGGTTATGGACAGTGAATCTAAAGTAGCACATGGCAGCAGCCAGCTACAAATCCTTCTGTTCAGGACTTGGAGCCCCGAGTGTGGCATCTGGGCCCAGCAATTGCCAGCTCTACTCTCAGACAGCATCAAAGGTTGACTCATCTGCAAAAATAGGCAGAGGAAAATGAAGGCCAAGGGGTCTGTGTACAGCCTACTCCTGCCAGCTACATGATGAGGGAGTGCCAAATACATTTTAGTAGTGTTTTAGCCACAATCATATTGATGAGTCCAAGGATTTAAAAATGCATTAGTGTCAGATAAAACCTGTGCTGTATGTATTGGTTTTATTAAGAAAGTATTAGATATTACATTCTCCAAACACCATATATTTGACATAATTTTTTTCAAGACTAGCTTTTACATCTATCCTTGGCCATCTTTGTGATCAATCATGTCACTGCTTAGAATAGATGTCAGGCAAGTCAGGAGAGATGCATGTCGAAAGATCAATAAAAGACTGAAGATAGAATCAAAGCACCTGTGAATATGAGAAGGAAATACATATAATTTCTCATCCCAGCCCCATTATCCTTTTCAAAAGTATAGAAACCATGCTGGCATGAAATATTTTTAAAAATACAGAAAAAACCCAAACCCTCACAAATCATACCCCAAACCAATCTGCTCCTTCTGCCCAAACCACCCAAGAAAATAATTAAAGGATGGATTTTAGAAGCATATCCCTTGAATTATGCCATATCACATACGACTGCATGAACTGGGATGACTGACTTTCATCTTTTTGCAATGTTGGCAACTGGGGGCATTTTCTAGAACAACTACAGTGGAAGATGATAGAAAAATCTTGTATTCTCAACTACAACTTAGTGATGCCTATGTATGTGCTAATAAAACAAAAAATACAGAAGGAAATAAAAATCTCTCTGTGGAATGCTGGAACAGGGAATCCCAAGCATACCTCAGACAAACACAGACATGGTCTCGTGTAATAAGGAATTTAGTCAATGATCAAAGAACAGATTAAGATTCAAAGTATTTGGGTCAAATTCCTCTATTCCTCCTGGAGAAAAGCTGTAATATTTTTCCTGCCTCTTTCTAAAAACAGAGTAAGAATTTCCTGCCTCTTGCCATTACCCAATAAAACTTATATTTAGGTAAATTATTTCCTTAATATGGACTGGTCTATTGTACAGGAAATAAAGTCTTGACTTTATTTGTTCCTCTAGCTGTCACTGATATTTAGAGAGATAACTCAGAAATTTATCTGAATCAAGACTTCAGATTTCAGTCAAATAAAGTGGGAATGCTCTTTCTCAGACTTGAGGTTTAGGCTAGTCATCTAATCTGTGCAGAGATGAGCTGCTCTATAAGAAACTCAACTGTTTTATACAGATGTCCCAGAACAGAATAAAACTTTTTTTCAAGGCACTTTTTCACTGAATATATAAGCCTAGACTATTGACTTAGTCTATAGGTCTTCCTTCCAGAGACCCAACAAGATTTGAGATTCATTTTGTTCATATAATATTGCAAAGTATGAGGATTCTTCAGGAAGCACTGCAATACTTAAAATTTCCAGCTAGAAACAGTAAAAAGGAACAAGGCCTCTGCCAAAAAGCATGTCTGAATTCAAGAGTTTTGTGCTGAGCTTTGAAGCTCATATCCTCAGTAGTATTCATTCAATCAATATGAAATATAAGAGCTTTTTCCAGAAGGAAATAATTCATAAAACACGCTGTTACCAATAGCTATGCATCAATCTCTCTATATAGTATATAGTTACCAAACAGTTTGACCTAAAAATTTCAGTTTGCCCATTGTTGATAAACTACCTAACTCAACATTAAATATTACATAAAGCTGGTCAACAAAATGATTAGAAATTCTGATGAAAAATAAACCCTTTCTAAAACAAGTTCCCTGGGTATTTATGCCAGTTGAAAAAGAATCTAATCCTGAACACTTCCTCTTATTAATCTCTTTTCTTTCTCTGCCATATTTTGTCAATGGCCAGCACACAAAGGGTTGTGGAAGAAGAGGAACATGAAGTATTAATATGGTATGTTTCACTTAAAAATTCAAAAATTAAACCCACAAATATCTCTAAATGCTAATGAAAAACGTTACAAATTGCTGCAGAAGTATATTGTATGGCAAGGTGTATGGAAAATTTGGACGAAAATCCAGTCTAACCAGGACTTCTGTGCTGTTCTGTTATAGCATCACAGCTCATGGTAGAGAAAGACATAAATCCAGTATCAGGGAGACCTCAGGCTCCTGAAGATGTCACTAAAACCCTCTAGACCCTATGGAAAATTCATGTAATTTTTTGGGTCTACTTTGTGTTTTATTCACTGACATGTGCCCAAGATACCAGTAACTGTATTATCAGCTGATAGATTTTGTTCTTGTGATACTCTGATCATTCTGAGTATCTGAATGAAATTAGTAGATCTGTTATCCAAATAGCTTCCTGCTCATTATAAACAGCAGTGCTGATTCCTGGTGATTTTCAGATCATATGTCTCTGGGTTTAAAAATCTATCTACCTAACCCTTTTGTACAACACCAGGCAATTAATTCAGTACCTACTGTCAAAGGTTTTGGCATCTCCTGAAGCACTAAACATCAGTTGCTACTGCACAGAGGAAGCATATAGAACTTACTTAGCTATTGACTTGAGATGACAGTGACTGAACTCCTGGCTGCAACACTATGGCATCAGCACTCAGTCCTAAATTATGTGTTTGCTAGACAGTGCTTAAGTTTTTCATCATAAGACTGCATTTTGTCATGCACCAGAACTGCAAATCACTCATACTTTGAATCTGATTATGCTTTAAAAGTGATGTCAAAGGAAGGAAGCATAGTGGTAGAGGAAATAGAAATAAAGGAAACCAGAATACAGAAACCCAGCAAAGTTAAGTATATTCCAAAGGGACTTTATAGTCATGAACAGTCACCTGTTATTGAAAAGTCAGCCATTTTTGTTTTGGAAGAATTTTTCCTTAGGTAATGGTGACATCTAGAATGATAATTATCTCCTTTGACTGAATCCACTTTATAAATTCTCACTTTCATTCAATGTCTAGTTTTCACAGATTCTTTTTACAGACCCTAAAATGTGGCTTTTGCTATCTATCTGCACAGCTGAAATATCTCACGTCTCAGCTTCTGAAACACCCTTTTTTCTTTCCCCCTTTGACAAATGCAATCTTGCTCAGCTTCTGCAAAGATCATTTTCCTGGCGTGTCATTTCAACCATTTTACCTCTCTCCACACCCTCCTTCACTAGCTACTGCTTTTCTGACACTTCAAACACAAGCTGCTTGCCTTCACCTTCAAAACCCTTCCCCACCCCACAAATGATCTTTACCTTCAGTAAAGAGTAGTTGACACCTGCTATTGATTGACACACAAAACCAGCCTCAATCAGATTTTTAATCAAGTGCCTTCCTGATTTTTCCTATTATCTTTAAGATTGGGATGCACTTCCCACAACTGTTTCCCATATTTGCTCATTTCTCTTTTTTTCAATCATGTCATTAAAATCTGCCTTACGATCATGTCCAGACAGATCTAAGGTCAGAGAAATGCCAGAAGTACAGTTTTTTATTCCCCAGTATCTTTTTTTTTTTCCTCACTTCTGGCTGGCTGGCTGGCTGAATGCAAGTTCTTTGCAAAAGGGATTCTATGAGGTTTATGTGTTTCTCATACATTGGCGTCCTAGTCAGCTCCTGAGATTCTTTGAAAGTACAAAAAATGAGAGCTTTTTCAATGTTTTTCTACAATTTTGCATTTAGAGTGATTTGAATAATGCTTCTATATTTTCTGGAATTTTTGATCCTTGAATGTTGCTATTTTTAGCTTTGGTTTTCATCTTCCAGATGAAATATTAATCAGATTCATTTGGGCCATCTGAAGACTTCAGTTTCTCACAGTAAACTGAGAACTGCCATGCCTGAGCCTATCACCAACATTTACACAGAATGACCAGGTGCTTCTTAAATGTAGAAACTTAAGGATAATGATGGTACCTGAAAAAGAGATTTCCTCAGAAGTGATACCATATGTGGTATAAGTGGCCAGCTCATTCTGTCTTGCATCATTGCTCAGATAAAAATGAGGTAGTTCAGGCATTTTATGGGAAGGATGTATTGCCTATAAAATTTATTTCTCTCTTCACATGGTGAGAAAACACTCTAGGGTATACCAGAGAGCAAACTTTCCCAGATCATAAGGAACAGAGCACATTGGATGCAGGCCATTAAATTAGTGCTTTCTAAGCTATCTAATCTGATGCTGCAAGCAGAACTGACTTTTGCAAGTATTACGTATGAACATGTGCTTCCCCTTCTTTCTCACTTGCTCTTACTTGCATTTTTTGACCATGACCTTAAAGCAGTTTGTAAGGACAGATGCTGCCACATTTATGAGCCCTTTTGTACAAGCATGTGTAAAGCATATGATAATGAAGAACAAAAACCCCAAAGTGCGGTGGTTAATAGTTATCCAGGGTGTTCAGATCCATAATATTTTAATTATTGTCTTTTAAGGGCCATGCTGAGGAAAATAAAATCTTTCTTTAGGTAGTATGAACTAGAAGGTTGAATTGAAAAAGCCCCACCAAGAACAAAAAAAACCCCAAACAACCCACAACTCCCAAACAACCCACCTAAACCACCAAAACATCTGTTTTTCATACAGTGGTCTGAAGCCACGGGATGGATACAGAGGTACCGACAGGAACTCAAACCTAGATGTGATTCTAACTCACATAATGATTTTAAATGAATCATTGACAGTGGTATTTGAAAACTGGAGTGTACTGGTGAATATCCATATCCATATCCATAGGCTTTTATCAGCAGTTTGACTTTTTTTTTTCCCCAGACTTACTGAGATAGGAAGGTGAATGTTGACCTTTCAACACACATAACTGAAAATTTTGGGTTGGATATGAAGTTCATTACAAGGACTGGTAGTTTTTCAAACTGCATGAACAGTTTTTGCTGCCTCATGAAGTACATCTTGGTATTCTGGACTTCTGATCTTGCAGATAAACGACCACTTATTTTGTATGCCTTCAGTGAAAAGGAATAAGGAACAAAAAGGATGTTGTGTGTACATATCTATATTTATATAAAGTCCGTGCACACATAGGAAGAGACAATTCAGAAACAAGGAAGCCTTTCTGACATCTTTAACATATTTGTAACCTGAGTTCAGCAATGATATCTGGCCCATTCATCTGGACTAGGTTGATGTACAAGGTGAAGTAAGCATTACTTGTTGCAAACTTTTTCAAGATCAGTCTCAGATCACAGTATCCTGTGGGAAGATTAAAAAAAATATATAATTTTAACTGCAAAAAACACTCACCTTATACTTAGAAGCCCTACTTCTTTCCTTTTGCCACATACAAAAAGAGGATTTTTTTTTTTAAGCAAGTAGTTTATGGTACTACCATAGAGTCAAGACAACTGTGAGAAAATGAGTTCAATTATTTTTGTTTGTGCATCTGTTTTATTCAGTCAACGCCATGTTCAGAATCTTTTCTCCTGCTGGTGATGTGCATTCAGAGTAAAAACCAACTTTCACATCTTGAGTAAACTATGCCTGGAAGTCATCTCAAGTATAAATTTCTTGAGTCACTGCAAGATAGGAAGGATGACACTTCAGTATGACCATGTCAGTACTACCTAGGCAACATTTACAAGGGAAAAAAAAACAAGGATGAAAACAAAAGTGAGAATAGGGTGTTCAGTTTCTGGAGCTATGATTAAAACTGCACAGATTTTTGTACACCTGTGACTTGAAGAATATTACTGTACTTTGTTAATTTGTTCCTTGCGGATGAAATACAAGCAGTTTCTGCTTTTCCTATGGCATTCCTGCTTTAGTGCATGTATAAAATGCTTGTGAAAGAAGTTAGCAAACTTTTCACTTGAAATACTCAATTTTTGGTGAGTAGCTTCCTACACTAAACACTTCTGCATTCCAACCTTGTTCTGTAGACTGAAGCTTCAGCAGAGACATTGATTCGAACCAAGATGCAAGCAGGTCCACGGACATTTATGCTGCATAGAAGAATCCGTAGAATTTTCCTTCAAAATGAACAAATAGCTGTTAGTCAGCTTTTCTATGTGCTCTTAGCTGTAGTAATTATCTGCACATACTTTGACAGAAATATTTTTCTTGTTTAGAATATAAATAATTTTCTTGGGTTTTTCTTTGTTTGTTTTATGAGTGAAAAATATCTTTCTAATATGGTAGTCAAAATATCACATTAGAGATCAGAATGCATCTGAAGCCCTAGAATATCAAGGAGGATGTTTTAAAATTCAGAGAGCACAAAGTGATCTTTTGACCACCTAATTAAGTATACTCAGGTTTTTAAATTTTATTTTGCTTCACGTGCAATTTGTGAGTTTGACTTTACAGCTGGGCAAGGTGGATGGTGTGTGACACAGCCTGACAATCTGTGTCAGAAAAGTAAGCATGTTTCTGAGTCAAATATATTGTTTAGACATGGTGTGGTTTTCTAGGACCAGTATAAAACCCAGAGGATACAGTAATTTTTTGGGAACACAGTTACAACAAAGGCTGGTTGGAGTATCTCATGCAAAATTTGGAGGACATTTTTTCCAGTCCTTTCTGATTTCCATGCATGACTGGGAAAAAAAAAAAAAAGGTTAAAAAATATCTAGAATGAGAACCATGTGATTTGGGGAAATCTGCCCTGTTTCACATGAGCTGCAATAGAGGTGTCTCCATTTCATTGCTTTTCTCTGTAGAAGACTTCATGATCAGCAGAAATATTACATGGTTCATGGTAGCTTCTGTAACTTTGTGATTCTTTATATTGACATAAAATGATAGGAATTAAAACAAGCATTACTTGCATGCACACCTTGAAGTGGTACGTCCAAAACATGTCAGAAGTTACCCTGGTGATATTTCTGAATTAGGAAAGCACTTTGATGCTTAAAAAGTTTATTTTTTTTCTTTCTTATTTTAATGGGATCCCAGTACATTTTCATGTAGTCATGCCTACAGACAGTTTAATGCTACCCTGTTTTTAAAATATTTTTTTTTAATTTTTCTCCATGAAAAAGGAAACTAAATTAGGCTTAAAGGGAAAAGCATGAACAAAACCATGATCTTGACTCCAGTACATATGCATGCATCTTATTGAGGCTGCATCAAAGATCAGTGGTATAACCAATTTCATTGTAGAAATTAAGGCTGCTTTGTATTGAAATTACATATGAGCCAAAGAATTTTGTTCACTAAGCATCTATACTGCTATATTTTGATGCCAACATCAAAGAAGGGAATGGGAAGGATGGGTTTCTCTTGAGCCCATTGTAGTAATTCTCTTCTCTTTACTAACTAGAGTTCCAATTTAATAGTCAAATGCTTGTTTAACAGCACCCATTTTCTAAAAATCTGTTAGCTAGTGTTAATTATGTCTTCTATTAGTTATGACCTGAGTCATGAAACAGCTGTTCCACTATTTCATCTGCAAACTGGCATGCACATAATTGCTTGTGTTGTCTGTTTAGTCTTTTACAGTGTCATAACAGTAACTTTGCTCAGTCAATGAGCATGATGAAAGACCACGTTACTTCAAACCATTTTTGAAAAACATACAAGTCAGGCTTTTGTGGTTGTGAAGGAGGAAGCTATGTGACCAATGAACACTGCATCTGTGACTCTTTGCATATTATTGTGGTGAATTTTTTTGTTTATAAATAGAAAAGGTTTTGAGTATATTCTGATGAATTCTAGAGTATCAAAACTAATGTGGTGAAAAATATATCCCCTTTGCATCCACTTACTTGAAAAGGAACTGACTTGATTTGGGGTGCACAAGGAAAACATGGCTGAATCCTTAGAAGTAATTTGCTAGGATAAAAATAAGTTGCATGTGAAACATTGGAGGAAAGAACTACGTGCAGAGAAGCCCTACATCTGAAGCTGCTTAGAATGGATACAAATTAAATTGTGTTTCCCAGGCTTGATTATCTAGAGGCAAATATCACTGTTTTAGCATTCTTCCCAAATTCATCTCCAGGGTTAACCATCCATGTTTAATCATTGCTGATAATGAGATTTGTAAACTTGCAAAAATCCCTTAACTAGAACTCTATGAATAGGTTTATGCATAAAGCAGATTGGGAAGAATTTCCCCATTTTTTTTTTTTTAATCTAAAGAGAAGGAGTTGATTGGCTTTTTTAGCCAGTACTTCAGAAAATTTCTCTGTGCAAAGAGACAGCTTGATACGCCAAGGTGGTGGAGTGAAAGCAATACAAAAGAAATGCAAAGAGGCCATTCATCTTCCTTCAGTATCTGAACATTTCTCAATACACTGATTTCTGCTGTGCAGGTAGTCAGAGAACACATCTATCTGACTCTCTTTCTTCTTCCCTTTGAGTTTTCAAGGTATAGAAAAAATATATTTTTGAGTTTGAATCCACTTGGACCTTGTCCATTTGAAGTCTAATGGTATGTGGAAGGAATGTGTCTATTCTTTTAAAGATATCTGGGCAAAGGAACCAAAAAAAAGAACAGATACAAACCTGACTGACACATGTTAAGGGAGGTTGTAATAAGAACAAACATGGTCATTCATACTATTTGGTATGGATATCTGGTGTGTAAGGATGTTTATTTTTTTGTGAAGGATAAGGAAAGGAAAGTAGGAAAATAGGCATAGAAATAAAACCTAACCAACCAGCACTAACAAAGGCAATAGTCAGAAACAAACCTGGTCAGTCAAGGTAACCGATGGGCTCCAGACAAACTTGGACTTCACAACTGATAAGGATGCAAACCTGAGTGTCTTGGGGGTTGGAATGGTTTGGTGGGATTATGTCAGTTGCTGAGGCTATGTGCAGAGGAGGGAGGAGCCCGAAGGAACAAGTGTGGGTAGACAGAAAGCAGTGTAAAAGGGGCCAGTCATGTGTAAAACTGGCTCAGTCAGTACTCTTGTCTAGCTGAGACTTGCACTTGATGAATCCAGCTGTCCTGTTTTCTCATGCCTTCTTAATGGATGATTTCCCAACCCTCTCCCTTGGTGATCTCACCCTCTATGCCATGTATATTCATGCTGCAAGCTGCAACTGCCAGCTACTGCTGAGAGCCTCATAAGTGACAGTGAAATTTTGTGCTTGCTGCTGTAGTCAGTCATGGGGGTGTTGATGAGCACCTGTATCATCCCACAACTGCTGGGTGTGTGTAAGGGATGTGCCTGTGTGAATGAGTCTCTGGGCTATGTGGTAACCTCTGCTAACTGATTGAACCTGCAAACAGGAAATTGTCAGCCTGGGTAGGAAGGACTCCTGGGCTGAGGCAACTGGAGAAGGAAGCCTCTGAACACTAAGCTGGATGTGTATATATATGTGTAAAATATTATATATTTTATATAATATATATATAATATATATATTATATATATTATATATAATATATATACATATAATATATATACATATTATATATATACACATGCAATCTTGTGATATATAAGCAGTTGATTTTTTTGAAAGTATGGAGGCACACAGATAATTCTGTACTTGCTTTCTGAAGAACAGAAATATCATTGTTAATTTGAATGCATTGCTCTACTGAAGACCTGAAAGGACAGTCTAGCTCAGATGCTACTTACCTAAAGGAAATACTAGCAAAAAGTTAATGAAATTTTGAATCAAATGTTAAGCAACTAATTTTATATCCCTTTATTAATAATTTGTTGGGAAGGAAGAGTGACACAATGCATAGCTTTCAAAAGGATGATCATAGAAACAAAATATTTATAAATTCTTTTGATAAATCAAAATGGGCAATGTAGTAAACATAGACCCATTCTTCTCATTATTCAGAAGTCTGTTCTGACAAAGAAATTAGCTTTATTTTGTCACCTCATTTATCACACAGAAAGAATTAAAGAATTTAAAAAAAAAAGAACACAGCAATACCTTGCCCTAAGCCTTTTTCAACTAACTTCAAATTGTCATTAGAATTCCTCTTTGGTGTTGTTCAGTTTAGTGATCTGTTTCTTCTTTACAGTTTCTAAACTTAATTACTACAGCTGTATCGAAGATACAGAATCCTGTTGGAACAGAAGTGTTCCTTGGTGCATTTGTATGTTAGCATCACACTCCCAGTGCAGTAAAGTGCCAGTTGATAGCAGCTTGTGATGGGTGTTTTCTCAAGTCAAATTATTGTCTTTTCTTGAGCTAAAGTTTTAGAGTGAAAAGGACTTTACTGTAGAATATCTAGGCTCTGTTCTTAAGCTCTTTGAGCAGAGTCCTTTGTCAAAAGAGTTGCAAAACTCTATTACCAGTGTCTCATGCTTTAGCCCGAGTTGTTAGATCTGATGCCAGTTGGATAATGTGACAAGACAGGCAAGGCTACCTTTTCTTTTGCTTAGTGAAAGACCTTGGTTTTCCTCTAACTTCCCATGACAATTGTCATTGTGAGCCGCAGCCATGTTCTCCCACTTACATCCTTATCAATGACAAAAAGAATATCCCTGACTTTAAGGAGATCTTACACTCTCCTGCCAAGGCACCCCATTATCCCTCTCCTCAACAAGGTCCTGGGCAAGGCAGTCAGCCCTCCTGTCACAGGAGACGCTGCTCAGGTCTGGCTGTGGGCCCAGCTCTTGAAGCTACATGTCACAGACAAATTTCAAAGCAAATTGGTGTCTGCTTTGTACCAGGGATATGCAATCAGAATGTATTCTAGAGGATGTATAGGAGGTGAGGGCTGCATTTAGTCCTTTCAGGTTGGTATTTATTCCCTCAGGGAAGTTCAAATAGTTCCTCTACAGGCAGCAGAGTGGGCTCCCCTGTGCTCCAACAGGCTGTGAAGCCATCATCAGACAGAGTTAATTAACTTCTTGTTTGGGTTTTTTGATGTTTTTTTCTGATCATTTTTTCTGATTTTGGCCATTCTGATTTCCTCTTTGTCCCTCTTGACACACCTATGTCAGTAGCTGGTGTATCAAGGAGAGGAGGTGTTGCTGCACAGGCTGGGTGGAGAGCACTTAAATGCTGGCAGCTCTGTCTTTCTGCATCTTGGGATGCTCCTCAGAGCCCTGGTCTATTTCTCTGTGCTCTTCTTATAAGGTGTTTTACCTGCTCCTGCTCCATAATCCATCATCCTACATGCATAGCCTGTAGCTGATTCATTTAAAATGTCACTGGGTAGCACGGTGACTTGTATAACAATGTGGTTGATGAATGGGAAGTTTATCCCCACAGCCTTTAGACTTGTAGGCACTTTGCATCTAGAAGGTAGAGGTCAAGTCCCATCCCTCCGTGGTTCTTCCTCCTCTACTTTCCTACTCAGGTCCTGTGGCTCTGGGAGCAGCAGATGGTGGAGGGCATGTAGGAGGGAAGGACCTACATGGTGGTGGTGTCTGGTGCCATCATAGGAGCAGGTGTCTTCCCTTCAGCCAGTCTACTCTTGGACCTTGGGAAAGACAGGATCTGGCACTATGGAGAGGGTGGGTGACTCTACCCAGGTGGGTAGAGTGATGAGGAACAAGGAGGCTTGGATGTAGAGTCTCAGGTCTATCAATTACAAGACTTAGGGAATGACACACAAAAAGTGTGTGAGACAAGGACCCTCGAGGCTTGTTGTTGCCCTGAGTGCTGCTTTGCATCCAAGGAGATGCTTAGGGCCAGGCTATACCTATGAAAACACAGTTTCTGGATCTGCTTTAATGCAATTCATCTCTTGAAGAACAGTTCTGAAGTGCTTTCTGCTTTCAATCTAACTGCTTCTACCTCTTGAATTAATCCAACTCATTTGATCATTCACCTTTTTTTTCTGTTCTTGTTATCTCCACTGATTATTCTCATCTCTCTGGGCTTCTAAAGGGCTTTCCACAATCCCAAATTGGATCTTAAGCATACGTTTCTTCTAATTCATCATGCTACTTTTTCTCCTAATCACATCCTTCTATTCTTTCATTTCCTTCCATCTTTCTCATTCTTTACCTTGCCTTTCTGTTTCTACTGCTACTAACTACTTTCTCTCATTTCTCTCATCTGCTTTCTTCTCTACTGCACATAAAACTTTCTCTGCTCTTCCTGCTGTGGTTGAACCTTATTTGTTTTGATGTGCTCTTTTCCTTTCCCAAACTTTTCTCACCTTTGAGAAACTATGCTCTGTTTCAGAAATAAGTAATCCCTGCAAATTCTTCCTGCTCTTTTGTACTTCAGGAATGCCTTCTCACTCTCAAAATGTCACAAACTTATGCCATTTAGCTTGGTGTCCTGTTCTTTTTGCAGCTCCTCTTTTGTGCAGATCCTGCTCTTCCCTCATTGTGCTTTTCCTGGACTCCCATCTATCTTTATTTTCATATTGTAGGGGATGAAAATTTGTGTGGGTGTTTTTTTTCCCCCTCATGTATAATTAATTATGAGAATGTCATATTTTCTGCTTGCCATGAAATTGCATTTAGAATCAGTAGATGGAACAGAATTAGCACCTCTACAGATTCATAAGAAATGTTGTGGTCTCTGTGTAGGATAAAGCCCTGAACAAAATAAGTCCAGACTTTTTTTTGTTTACAGTTGTTTATCTTTTCAGCAACTAAGATTACCTAAAGCAAGATTCTATCAACTTTGATACTTATCTACAGGGTAATATTGGGGGGCAAAAATAATATTTTTCTTAGTCTGTTAGAGGCAGATATCCCATAGAGAGTAGAAAGCCCATCTGTTTATCCAGAGTGGTATTTTAGTAAAGATTTAAATAGAGTTATTTTGGTCTTTTTAAAAAAACCTTTTAAGCTGGACCTGCCTTTCTAAGATATTGTGGCATTATATCACTATAAAATTATGTAAATCCTATGTCCCTGTAACCAAGGTGTTTTTTAGAGAAGTTGAGAATGGGAAAGGGAATTACAGCCTTCAAAATTTGTTTGGATATTGTATTTTATTCCTTATGGATGACATAAAATAAATTCAAATTTAATTTAGTGCGTAAAAAATTTAATATTATAAAATGATTTGTTAAAACCTATGCACTGGAACATGAGCTTTTCACTACATTTATGTTTCATGATATCCTGTGCTGTAGACTTTTATATGAATTTTGTATTATTTTTGTATTTTTTATATGTATTTGTGCCCACACATATAAATATGTTAGATTTCATTAGATAGATGAATATAATCATATTTACATATATGTATTTTTGTAATTTTTACTTGAATTTCTCTCATGGAGAGAACAGGATTTCAGTCATGAGCTCCTTTTTTCACTTCTTTGATGCTAGTAGAACTTTGTTTTTCATTTGTTACTTCCATCGCCTTCTAGTTCTATGAAATAATGACATCCCTTGATCATCCTGTGCATGGATTTGAAGTTTCATTTCTGTGTTTGGATTCTGAAAAAATAACTTTATTTAGAATAAACACCTTTTCATTTGTGGTTACCTTTTTTAACATTTTAATTTTTTAAAGATGAAATATTAATATTTTCAATGATTCTGTTTTTGTGGGTTTGGTTTTTTTTTTTTGTTTTGGTGGCATTCATACCTATATGACCAAATCTAATTACTGCCCTATATTTTTGGACTCTCTGTAACAGTAATAACTCCTGTAACCCTGAGTAATTTTTTTTAAGTTCACCATCCTTAGATGAATCCAAAGTCATTAAAAAGCTGCCAAAGCTCATCAAGTGGACAGTATCTTAACTGTCATTTCTGGGGTATTTTTCAAATTCTCATAACAACATGAAAATATTTAAGAAAAAAGAAAAAAATTGCCTGCATGTTTCACAGAAGTCTTGAAGAAAAAGAAAGAGTTTCAGAAATTAAAACTGTTCAGTTCATCAGAGTAGTTTAAAATGGTGGTTTTATCACCTTGTCCATTGGAAATAGACTTCTGATAATAGATTTTTCTTCATTCTTTCCAAAATACATATTGATATCCAACAGCTGCATGCGGGAGCTAACCATTTGCAGGCTAGAAATAAGGGATTTTTTTAAAAAAGACAACTATGTTAATTATTCATTGGATGAATACCATACATCATGAGTTGGATGAATACTCTGCATGTAGGGTAACTTTTCTGTCAGTTGTTGTTTAAATCAAAAATAATGTGTCACCTCTGAAGGTTCATCTCCCTCTCTATTGACTGAAGAGACAGCAAGAGTCCTAAGCGTCCTAAGTTTGGTAAAATAAATCACAAACTGTGACTATCCACTTAAAGAATAAGGTATTGTTCAGTGTTGTATTCAAGATGAAGTTTAGGGCCTTACATGCATCATCTCTTGGATGCAAAACAGAAAGTAATTTATGGTCTGGGTTTTAGAGGTTTTTGTCATGTTGAAAAATACCTATACAAATTCTTAGACTTATTTCCATGGGTGCTTTCAAGTGATTAGTACTTCACCAATATGACTTAGTGCTTCATGTTCTGCCCTAAAGTTATTTAAAATATCTTAAAATTCTACTCCTTACCTTTTCAGTATAATTTATGAGTACTTTTCTTGCTGTCCCATGGTGCTCTTTATTAAAAGATCATAATAAAAATTCTCGTTGGCTAAATAGATACCAATCTGAAGGGCTCAGCAATTTTGTCTAAATTCCAAAGCATTGTGCAAAGGATTTGCAGAGGCTCTAGGGAAAGCCTCTTATCTTGCTCCACTATTGTCAGAGTTCAAATTTGCACGAACAAAATTGTAAGCAAAGAAAAAGTAAAAGCCCCTTTGGTCTCAATGTAAAAGCAACAAAAAAACCCCAGTACAGGAATAAAACAAATCCACTCAAAAAAAAGGAAGTGAAAAAAGTGCTAAGGAAAGAGATTGAATATACATCAAGGCATAAATCTAAGAAGCTGATGGAATTAATATAGCAACAATTATCTTACAATGGCACCACATGCCACAAAGGAAATAAATCATTAACTGTTTTCATTTGTTTTGTTTTGCTTTTATCTTGTTTTCAATGAGGAAAAATTCACTGGTGGAACTTTTTCTAATCAACCTCTAACAAAACCTTTCCTCATCTTTCACCAGTTTCCTCATCTTTCACTGTACAAAGATTGACCTGTTTTACATTCTGAAACAGATACTGGACAGAAATTATTTTCAACCCTGAATGGCACTGGGCCATGTTGAAAATTATTTGGGATCAAAGCCTGACTAATTAAAGTAAAATGATTTAGAAGTTATCATGATAATCTGTGACACCAAAAAGTGGAAACAAGTTGTAAAACAGAAGCAATAAAGAAAAATAGGACGAGTAGTGGAGACAACACTTAATCTGTGTTACTAATGCACTGCATCCCTTGTTTCCCTCTTTGTTCCTTTTACCTTTCAGGATTCAGCATATTTAGATGCTAAGGATGAGTTAGAATTACAAATAGTTTTATATCAGTTAAAATTTTTGGATGCTATAGTAAGGGGTTGGGTAGATATAGTTCTTGTTTTTCCCCAAACCCTGCCCTGCCACTCTCCTGCCTCCAGTTTCTTCCACATATGATATCAGAAGTTCATTCAAGGAATGGAAAACAAATTTTTAATATTTTTTATTTTCTGTTCTTTTCCTTTACTTAGTGATAATATGTAAAATTGAGGGACAGATAGATATCTATTTCTGGATGGAATTTCATCCAAGAAGAGGGCTCATAGCCCTTGTACTTAGGGTTTTATGAGATAATTACACACATAGAGCAACACAGCTGGAAGGCAATGAGGACGGAAAGATTTAGAAACATTAGTATCATAAAAGGCTGACAATTCTGACTTATACTTCTTCAGACAACCAGATGTAGCATGTCTTCAAAATGTAATGAAATTCATATTTGGACAAGTTATCTGGGCCAAATATAAAGGAGGGGTATAAGGAGAATGAGTCAAAGGAGATGTTTGTATTTGAGCTGCAGACCTGTATCTGAGACTGAAGTGGGATCCAGAAGTATATAACCAGATTAACAAACTTGGAAGATCTATTGTGATGTATACCTAGCCATAGATGACATTACGAGGAACAGGAAAAGTGAATCCTGCAGACGTGATGAGGACATAAACACAGGTAGTTTTACAGAGTAGCAAGGCTGTGGCAGGTTGTGTGAAGGAAAATGAGAAGACACATTTGAGCAAAGTGACCAACTAAAGCTGAAGCTGCTGCCATTGACAGAATGTGCATGAAGCAGAAGTGATGGGAAAGAGAATTTGAAAGACGAGAGCAAATTAAAAGGAACTACTTAGGTAATTTTTCTTCTTGTTCCTGTTGTCTTTGTTGTTTCTGCTGAGGAGGATGAGACCTAAACCACCCAAGTCAAGATTTTTGCTTCCTTTTGCACGACTGACTGGCACATTAGATATCATCAGAGTATACTTAATCTGTGCTAAGAGCATTTGTCCTTGGTCACTTTCATTCACAAATGTAACTGGAGACAGAGGTACCCCTTTTTGCATGATACTTTACTGAATACATCAGTCTCTTAGGAGGTGATTTGAGTGCCATCTTAGAGGGCAGTTGGTCTAATTTGTGACCTTCACCTGGTGTTTAGCATCTTTTCTGAAGAGGTAAGAGCAGACACCTCAAAAACCTTCAGGCTAAAAAGGGACTAGAGTTGGGCAGTGTCATTTTTTGATAAACGGTCTAACTACTAGGAAATTCTATAAATAAAAAGGGTTGCTGTTGTACTCAGGACAAAACAGAAAACCAAGATCTTCCCACCGAAATATTATTTCTATTTAAATTTTCATGCTCATTTCAGTAAGGCTTGCATTGTGTTGCTGTGTATTTTTAAACAATAACTATATCCTGCTGAAGAGATTGCTGCAGTTCAGTAATGCATGAAGGCGTTTCTGGGTATTGTATGCTGTTTGAATGATCCATAGAGCATGCTAAGAAAGCGTATTGAAATCCATTTCTATGACAAGTGGTAGACAAAAGAGTAACCTCTGTAATGCAATTAGAGTTTCTTCCAGATTAAATGTGCTCTTTGAAAGCAAACCCTGATTTTGTTGGTTTTATGCAGATTATTAGTGCTTGGTGCATTGTTTAATGATGCTTCCGATTAAATAGCAAAGGTTGCTATTTATGCATAGTTTTACTGAAAAGTAAATTTGATATTTATCAGATTGCTTTATGAGACAGTGAGGAAGGAGAGCTGATGACTTTTCAACAGTATTTATGTCTAAAAATATTACGTGCAGATGTGAAGACCACCTGTGATGAAGTCTTTTAAATGCTACTCATCCCATTTTTAGGACAGGCTCCTACCATTTCACTGACATCTCAAGCAAAATTTTGACAGGTGGCCATGTAATTAAAAAAAAAAGTGGTATTTCTGAGCCCTGATAATACAGAGTTCATGTCATTTTTTTCTCACAGATTTTCCCTTTACACAAATGGTGTAATTTTACACCTCAAAGTTTTACCTCTGGAAGTTATTTTTATTTTCTACAAGAGCACCTTCAGGCAATAACAGCAGGGGGGCAAATCCTTTATTTCATGTTGTCAAAACCAATATGCTGTAAGTTATTCACATCACTTTCTGAATTGCCAGTCAATGGCTTTCTGTTTGGAGCACAGTCAGAAAAAGCAGTTTCTGAACTGGTAGCACCAGAGTGGGTGTTAGTATGGAAAGAAAAGAAAAAAAATTGAAAAAAAGTATTAAAAGAATTCCTTTTTTTTTGCTGCTGCTGTTGAAAGTTTTCTAATGAAAGGAGATGAATCAGGAACTTTGTAATAACATGTGCCTGACCACTTAGCTCTAGCAGTAGATTGGAATGACGCTTACTCAGCACAGGCTTTGGACCTTTCAGACCTTACGTATCATTTTTCATCTACTGAGCTTCTCACAGTTGTACAAAATAAAAGTGGGAATAGAAAAAAATCAATTTTTTTTTTTTTAAACAACTTGAGTCCAAGCAGAATACATATATTCACCCATTAAACTTTTAGGAAAAAACATAACAGATACTCTTTACCCCAAAAGTATTTGGCTTCAGAGCCATCGATTTTAGAGACTGATACTCCTTTGTCCATTTTTTTTTAAAGGAGTTCAACTGAAAGCATAGACAAGAGAAAGAACAAATATTAAGTAACGAGCCTGTAAAGGGAATACCTGCCAAATTCTTCCACTGCAGGCTGGAAGGCTGCTGAAACCTGAAATTGCTGTTATATTCCATGCAGAGAAGCGACTCTTCAAGTCTTCTGACAATGCAGTGACCTCAAGACAACATTTCTGGAACTGTTACAGCAAAGTCTTGTAACCATAATAAATGTGTTCAATTTCTCTTTTTCTTTAAGGGCTGAAAAAGCCCTCACCTTGCTTTACTAAAGGGAAATACTGAGAGGTGCTGAAAAACTTCTTCCAACTGCCTGTTTGCTGAGAAATGTAACCTTCCTAAATCCTACCTTCAGGTTGAAGTTGACAGGAAGATCTGCTGAAAATGTACCATTTTATCTAGGTAGCTGCAGCAGTTCAGTGGAATATAATAGTTTTCTATGTGAATTTACGGCACACCAGTCGTCAGAGATAGATAACTTGGTAGAAGTCCAGCAAGCTCAATTATTCAGCGTGTCTGAAGTACCAGAGGACGACAAGAAAGACAAGCACAGATGTTGCTCTTTAAGTGACTTATGCTGACATGGTTTGCTTTCTTACTTAGGGTGTTGAATCAGGGGGGTGACATCCAGGTCCCAACAGCAGGGGTTTTAGAAGGTGGGTAAACAGAGGAGTTCACGTCTCACAGTTACAGACTATTAGTCTGAGGCTGAACGCTTTTTCCTTGGTCAAACCAGCAATAAATGGATACTTATTTGCAAAAGGAGTAGTAAAAAGAAACTGCATTAGATGTACAGTACATTTTTTTTTTTCTGTTCTGTGTTACAGAAATTGGTGGGGCTACTCTGATACTCTCTGGATAAAGTATTTGGGAAGTGGTGAAATGCTGATCCCCTAGAAGTTTTCTTTGCAGCTTAAACCCTGTTGGGGCCAAGGTCTCCTTGGTTTAGTTGTAAGCCATAAAGATCTGATTTTGTAAAGCAGTCAGTAGGATTTGGTTCTTTCTCTGCTATTGGGAGAATCAGAGCAACTCAGACTTAATATTTTTCTTGTCTACTATGATGCATAAAAATTAAGATTTTATTTTTTAAAGCAGTAAAACAAAGATTAGAAGGAACTACAGAAACAAAAGAAGCTACTTTTGTATGAAATAATAGGAGCCCTGCTGCATAGATATTAAACTGTTTTTTATTTCTTTGTGCTTCTAGACTAATGTACACTTGGTAAAAAAAAATTAAAAATCTTCTCTGGTTGTACTTTTCTCAGGAGGTGCTGGAATGCTCTAAGCTGAAACCTTTTTTGGCAGTGAGTTCATAAACGATATTTTGATAATGATTTATGAATGACTGATAAAAATAGTCTCTAGACTCATCAAATTAGCCCTTCTAGTTAATTTGATATTCAATAACATTAAAATACATTTTAAACTTAAATATTTATATTAAAAGAAATAGACTTTCATATAACATATAAAGGGGTAAAAGAGACATCTAGTAAGAAAACATCCCAAATCCCCCAATTAATTCAATTTGAGTTGCTCAGCAAATTAAACTTAATTATTTTGTTTCTAGGAAAGAATTCATATTGCAGAAAAATAATCAACTCTTTACATTCCTACTCATGAAATGAAATGTTGAAATTAGGTTGTGCCACATTCAGGAAAAGTGATAACAGTGTACCCCCATTTCTGTGACTTTAATAAAATTCAGACACACTGGCACCAGCTGAATCCATCACAGTGTTTCAGGAAGACACTTAGCCAGTGCATTTCAAATCTGTTGGAGACAATGCTGCTTAAGCACATGGTTATCTTCTTTCCTACTAGAGATATGTGTTACATCCTCATTTTTTTGATTATGATTTCTAATATACCCTTGGGGAAAAAATAGTTGTTAAAAATAAGTTTTCCTCTTTGTGTGAGTGTAGTTCTCACTCAATATACATTATTTCTTTGTCATTAACATTAAAGGATAAGGATGAGCCAGGTTGAAGAAATGGAATTACAGAAGATGAGATCACCAGGTTAGAGAGGAATCATTTGAAGTCATCATACTTGAAGGTGCTGTGGTAATGAAAATAAGAAGGAAGATTTGTTTGGGTAAAAAGTCTGATATCATCTGTAAATGGTGATGCCTTGACATTTGGTACTTTTATAATTGGCTTGGAGAGTAAATGTGATTATCAGAAGCAAATCCACAGTCTGCAGGTTGAATTGCAGTTCTTATATTTCTTCAAATTTTTTTATATGGCTTATTAGAATTAAGAATGGCTCTTCAAGAAATCCTCAAGAACGATTTACTGAAGAAACAAATAAATATGTTAAACATCTTTCCATGAACTAAAGCAGATGGGGAAACTACACCCATTTTACATAAATGAACTACACCCATTTGAATAAATGAAAAACAGAGGCCACCTCACTTAAGCCTTCTTCTGAAGTGGGTGACATTCTTAATTTTGAGCACTTCTGAGATTTTGTTTCAGGAAACCAGAAAGCATTTGCTAGCTTCAAAATGAAAACCTGTGGGGTGGGGACTTGCTTGTGCAATGATTAATTGCAGGGTAAGTACAGGTCTGTATGTTGCCTACAGATACAATGTGCGCTTCTAAATATCTTAGGAATGCTAAAATCCATATAGTTTCAATAAGGTCATCTGACATGCAGCGATTCAATGCCAAAGTGTTCCATCCTTTATTTGAACATATAATTGCACTGTTCTTCATAAATTAGACTCCTTGCTTATAATAATTGATTGTGATAATACAGCGAACTAACCTCAGTCACTGTTCTATTTAGCCATTTTATTCGAATGTCAGGTGTGCAATCAAGTCATCTAGTTAAGTGGAAGTTTGATAACCTAATGTAATGTCTTTGACATCAGAGATCAGATAAAATCTTTTATGTGTCATTGGCTCCGAGAATCTGACTGGGCAGATGGTGTTGGTTTTGTAAGTCAGACATACATTGCCTGGAGAATTTCAGAGAAATATGGGCATTATTTTCAAACTCCAGTAAAGGAGAAAGGTGTCATTTCACTGACGGCCCCAGAGAATATTTCCCTGTTATTGCATGCTTGACAGATGCCATGAACAGATTGATGTGCGGAGAAAGGAAAGGTACAAGGAAACCGTACATTAAAACTCATTAACTTTAGATAGGAAAACTCTGTTGGGAGCAACTCTGGAGCATTTTTTGATGTACAGTGTATGTTTAACATTCTAAATATATGTGCTATTTAATGTGTTGGGACTGCATTTACATATTTGGTGTAAATATGAATGAAAATGAAAACAGTGACAAGATAAACACAAGAGAAAATGCATCAGTAAAATGAATCATTAAGAATCTGAAGGGAAATGCAAAAGACATTTTTCACACTTCGGATTCTAGATCTACCAGAAGCTATAGGTCTGGTACTTGGAGTGGATCACTTAAATTTCAGTATTAATATTCTCAAAAGAAAACATTCACTTTTGTTTGTAACTTAACTCTTATTTACAAAAAAATAAGGTCTGCTTCTTAGTCCAGCCAAACTCTTATGCATAGCCTTAACTTTTACCACTGAAGAAAATAATGTGGAATCTTATTATCTGAGTTACCTGGTCCTGTGATGCCTCCTTATCCCATTGACTTCTTCTCATAGATGCAGCAAATTCCTATATTAAACCTTATGATAAAATTTATTTTTTCTTAGTTAGATGTAAGATGAGTACTGTAAAACAAGTAAAGCACTGGATGATGAACATAGAAGCATTGCATATTAATATGGAATTAAAATTGCGATATTACATATATATAACTATAATGACTTCATTATAATAATTGCTATCCCTGAGCATTGAATAGGCATGGATTTGAAAAGTTATTTTTAGAGGATCTTGTATTTAGAGACACCACAGATTCACCAGGGAAGGAAGATGTATGTGCATGTGAATAACACAGGCATACTTAATTTTGTTAGTTCTTCATTCAAGCACTCAACTTTTCAACCTTAATATTCTTTTAAGGTAGATCTCATTGGAAATTTAATTTATGTAATTCCTGTTTTGATGTAAACAAATTTGATGGTAATTTTGTAGATGAAAACAGATTTTAAAAACTAAACAGCATAGCTGAAAGAAACATTTGTATGAAATTCTGTTCTCATTGCAAATACAATGGTGTTTAGTGAACTGAAATTGGAAAATACAAATAAACAATGACATGCTCTTAGTGTGCGAATATCTACTTCTTCTATATCTTCATATTAAGTTTGAAATGGCTTCTTTTAGACAGATAGAACTTAATTGTTTTATTAGAGATATGTAGGTACTAAATAATTGAAATTTTCATGCATAATTGAAATAATCACTTCCAGTACATACCTAGTCTGATAAATATCTGACAGAAATGCAGATTCAATATGTCTTCTTGATATAAATTTTTTTTTTAATTTTGAATTCATGGACTGTTGTGCTAATTTGCATAAGGATATAACTGTAACAGCAGGTTCTGGTTGATGGCTCGGACTCTGATGATATCTGATGCAAAATGACCCCTTTCTTATTTCAACTTGAAGGCAGCATAATGGAATTCAAAACTGCAACTATTGTGCAATTATAAAGATGAAAAGAAAATATCTTGAAATGCAGGAGCCAATTAATACTTATTTTTCTTTGTAATAAATGCAAATGCCTGGATGAGATACCATGAAGGTCTGTGCTGCTGAAGTTTACCAAGAGTTACTTGCTGTTTCTGAATAAAATCATGTATGGCCATCAAATAACAGTGTTCGAATAACTTCTCGGAGTTTCATTGAGCAACACTGGCAGTATCTGTTACATGTGGTTTGCTTTCTCTCTCTCATACGCATATCCTCTCCCCAGGAGGAGTAACTGAACAGACAGGATAAAAAATGCATTTGATAAGACATACTGTTCTATCTTAAATGAAGTCATTATATTTATTATAAAAAAGGCAAGATACTGCATTTCTAATAGTATATTATCAGGTTTAAAGGAGCCCCAGTTCCTCTGGCAGGTCACAGTCTCAAACTGCCACCGTTCCCTCAGAAAGTTTCTTCTCCCATAAGGTAAATCTTTACCCCATGGTGAAGGTTTTTCTGTGTTTAGGGATTAGAACTGCAGGCTTTCAGCTACACCTGTCAGACAGCTTTAGAGTATCATAGAAAAAAGGATTCCATGTTGTTTATGGTTGAAAAAATGCTTGAAAAGAAACACCTGTATCTTGTAGTTCTGCATCTCTACCACTTAATAATGGACCTTCTCCAATTTTATCAGTCTGCAAGGCTCTTCTCCAGCTGACATGCCTTTAATCACTATTCCTACCCCCCTGCTTACCTTGCTTTTAATGTCTCAGACTAAGAAATACCTTTGCCTTCTTTCCACTATAAAGAAAATGCTAGAAAAATAAGGTTCATTATTTTTGAAGTGTATGTTTAGTCCTGGATGAGGAGATTGAGGCAGAGGAGAGAAAGAAGAGGAAAATGAGGAAGGGGTTTCTTTCATAACTGAATGCCCTAGTAGAATTTTGTGAAATTGCCTATGGGGAAATTTCAAGATACAGAGCAGAACTGACTAGGGGGATAAATAGAGGGCTAGGCAGTGAACAGAAAAGTTTAGAAAATACGAGGATTTGCATCTCCTTGGTGCATAATTGATAAGGACATCTACTTATTGTGTATGTGATCATGAGAAAAAAACCACAAATGCTGAAGGTTCAAAGGCCATGCAAAAATTCTATCATGACTTTGCAGATCTAAGTATTCTAAATAGAATTGGAAGCATTAGATAAATTTGGATTGCTAAAATGACTAAGGCAAGGTTCCAGTGATTTTTGAAACCTCTTCATCCATCCACTTTTGAAACTGATAAAGGAAACATGAAACAGAGGTGCTGAACCACTCCATTATCCATATTTTTTGCCTAGGTGAGTAGATACTAAAATTTTCTAGGAAAATTTGTTAACTACGTTAGATTTTGGGTGCAGTTATTGCCAGGAAACTCCAGGAAGATAACAAATTTGTAGCAAGTCAGTCTCCTATAATATTGCTGGACAGAGTGGGAAGTAGTTGTGTAGCAAATGAAATTTAGGAGGTTCTTAAGGTCTCTGTACAAAGTTTCTGTTGTTTTTTTTTTTTTTTTTTTTTTTTTAAGCACAATTGCAGTTGCATTTAATGAGGTAACAGAACTGGAAGCCTGTCAGGAAATGCTGTGGCAACAACATTTCTTGAAGGAGCATATTAAAAAGTAATGATGTCAAACATCTGAATGAGTGAGTAGACCTTGCAAACACAGTTTTCTAGTCATAGGAAATTAAAAAGGAGTTTGGAATGTTGCCAGTTAACTGACTATAGGGGGGAAAAAAAAGACCCATAATAAGCAACAGTTGTAGTTACAATATTTGCTGAAACCAACACACATTAAATAATAATGAAAGCAGCCATTTTAAAATGCTGGCAGCTTATAAGGAACAGCTGAGCTGAAGAATCTCTGAAAAGGATAAAAAAACCCCAAACTGGTATATAGCCAATGTGCTGTCAAAGAATAAAAAGCTCCATTGGAGATTAAATGGTGAGATAACTTCAGACAAGTATTTATAAAACAAATAGTTTGAAAGAAAAAGAGTTAATTCTTAGATTGTGTATGTGAAAAATCTTCACAATGAAAGTGATATCTTCAAAGAAGAACTTACTAAGTAGAATACTAATGCTTTTTATTTGCTTACAATTTTTAATTGAGAAAAACTGTGGGCAAGTTTGACATTTTTTTAACATTGAAATACAGCATGACTATAGTTTTGTACAAGAATCTTACATGAAAATATTTTTAAATTTATGAAAGACTTTAAATTTCCTTCTAGCCAAGAAGACCTTGTTATTGCTACAACAAAGAATTTAAACCTAATAATCAATGATATTGGGATCGTAGATCTTCTTTCCAGGAACTCCAAGAAACAGTACAGCTGGGGATATTTTAAAAGACAAGCAATGGAGGTGTTGAATAGGTGTTCTGTCTTTCTGTTTGTTATTCTATACATATTTAGCTATCATAGCCATTGGGGAGGGAAAAGATCTCATTTTCAGTGTTATAAAAAAGCCAGATAAATCTTATTAAATTCACTGGAACTTGATTGATAACAACACAACTTGAGATCATTATTAAGCCTTATGATTACATGCAGAATATAGATTTCTATTAAAGAAAATATACTCACAGTTAAGAACTACTAAAATGAAAAGGAGGGTTTGAAATGGGCAGTTTGAAACTGAAGTGCCAGGCTTAGATCCTCCCAACCCCTGCTCTGCTGTTGTATAGAAATGGAAGTGCCTCACTTTAGACAGTACTCTGAAAGCAATTGATGGTTCCCCAGTAGCTTCATGCTCTGTTCTGGACACATCTCCTTCCTGGTATGTTCCTCAATCTCACAGTTCAGCCCGTTGGCATTTGTACTCTCAGTGCCTGTACTAAGCATTTATCAAGAGCTGAGGAATGTTTCTGACCCTGGGAGAGACCTTGCTTCCACTAATACTTCTGTCAGTAGTATTACTTGAATGTCCCTATTTGTAGATAATTTAAAAATTTTTGATTATAGAGAGCATAAACCAAAAGAGGTCACTCAGCTAAGAAAATTCTTAGATTCCAAGCTCAGGTCTGTCAGAAACCTGCCTGCATATTAGTATGTATGTATGTAAACAAACATATACATACATCAAGCTCCCATGTGATCTGAATTCCGTAGGAGGATCCCAAAGGGAGATAATGCAGAGAGTCTGAATAGGCAGAGCACATGTTTGAAATACTCTGCATTACACAGCCTAGAAGATCAGTACACGGTGGCCTAACATGACTAATGGGATGTTCTCAGTATTGCTTGAACCTCTGTCTTTGCAGGAAGTCAAAGACAATATCCTTTAAATGCTTATCTATTTTGAAAACTTGTTCTGTATATCTTTTTTTTCCCCATTATTATATGAAACATAAACAAAGAGCATGAAAAATATTTCCCTGTTCCAATCCTCTGCTAGAAGCCAAACTGTCTCTGAAATCCTTAAAATTACTCACAAAAAACTTCTGAAGGTTATGACAGACCTCCTGCTTCTTTGTTCTTGGTGGTGGTAAAAGCTGGATCCCTGCCCAGTGCAGGGAACATAGTGTAAATAGCATTGCTGCAGATTGCTACTGGATTGTTCAAAACATCAGATGGCGAGAATATGTTATTATCAACAAGCTGTTTACTGGCCAATCTATTACAAACTCTGATGGAGCACCAGGCATTTTATTGTAGGCTAGCCAAATGGATGGAGAAAACATATGTCAATCTCTCTGTTACTTTAAGGGGCAAATTCTGCTCTTTTGCATCAGTATGCTCTAAAGCTTCCCACAATGGAACCACAATGCTTTTAGTAGGGAAGGGTAGGATCTAAGGCAGTGCTGTGGGAATCACTAGGATAATGCAGTTCTCAGATATTTGGGCAACTTTATGTCAACATACATTTGCATAATAAGAGTACAGCTGAGGCATCTGTGAGTAGTCCTCCCTTCAAAAGGATTTCGAATGCATGAGTTTGTTGGTCTGTGTGCAATATACCAACAGTCAGGAATTGTTGAATGGCTGTTAGATTTGTGTTAATTCTTACATGAAATGAAGTTTTGAGTCTTCTATTCACCTTTTACTTATGTTTATTTTCCCCAAGTCTATAAAATAAAATAAGTCCATTATCTTCAATCCCAAACAGGAAAATGCTATCAAGAATCAGATACTTCATGAAGAAATTTTTGAGTTTAGATAGGGAAAAATATCTCTGTTTATTCACAGCACCTTAATCAATAATATATCATTGAAAGGAGACTTTTTTTTTTCACCCCTGTTGCTGGAAATGTCCTTCTATATTTTTCCAGAGAAGGTTTGGTTCCAGTGGGGAGCAGGATTTAGAGAAGGGAACAGAGTCATTATGATAATGAGAAGAGAAAAAGGCAACTTTCTTTGGAAAAATCTATGGTTATATTGATGGCAAGCAGTTATATATATCCTGTTGAAAGGACACTTGGACAATGACTAGAAGGAACTGGTCTCATAAATATGCAGTCATTAGATCTGACTGCTTGTGTCAAAGTAGGTCTGTGACTTGCTGGCAGTATTGGCACTGGATCTGGCACCTGGTAGAATTAAGTCAGAAGTGACCCAAACTGTTCTGAGATGAAAAGGAGGAGACAAAGCTCTGTCTTTGAGAACCTATTAAATATTACATGAGATCTCTTGGGATTAAAATTTTAAAAATTTTTAAAAATTCGAAGTGTTCATCCTTCAAAAACATACACTGAAAAACTACATTAAGTGAGAGGCTAAGCAGATGAAGAGATCTTTCTTTCGATCTCCTCTTGGCTTCACAACCAGTAATGTGCTAATGTTAAAAAAAAGCATTAAAAGGAATGAATAAAAACAGTTGAGGAGTATACGATATCTATATTTCAAAACCCACCTGGTTTAAAGTGTTAGAAAAGTTGAATAACTTCTTCTTGATTGCTCCTTTTGGGTATTTTTTGCCACCATCTGTGAAGGTGAGCAGCAAGTCACTCTGCAAGTTGTTCTTGAAAATATCAACAAAAGAAAGAAGAATCTGTTCTACAATGAACTTGTCACCACAAGAAACTGAAGACGAGGGTTTGTCTATATTCAAAAGAAAGAAAGCCTACCTCCTGTGGAGATGATGAATTCTGACATAGAAATTTAAAAAAATGAATAAAAACATACTTTCTTTCCACTGAAACATGTGGCTGGATGTGTTCTGCAATGAAAAATTCAAATCCTTGTTCAAAAACTCACTACTTGCTTTTAATTACTTTTAAAATGCTTTTTAATTTGAGCAAGAAGCAGCTACAATGCTGAGTTTCTTCTTTTTTAATCATTCAGAATTGCCTAAAATGAGGCTGCATCTCTCCAGCACAGTTCTATTGGCTTTAACTGACAATGACAGTGAGACCAGAAAGGCTTGGCCCAGGCAAGAGAAAAGTCACTGCTACTTAAAGCACCTACCACCCATACATAAATTTAAAACGTATTTAGTGTCAGTGAAATATTTTTCTTCAGAATAAAGCTGATTACATTTACTTGAATACATCTTGAGGAGGTGGGAGGATACAAAAATTGTTGAGCTTCAAAATGCAATTTTCTCAAAAAGGAGAAGCAAAAGTAAATTTTAGCCATGGCTGTTTTAAACAAATACAATAAAATACGTAATTCAAGTAGATCTAATTATGCTTATAAATAAATGTCTGTTAACATGGGCAAGCCATACTCTGTAATTTGTCATAGAGGTGTTTCTTTCAAAGGAATTTCCCCCAAAGGAATTGTTATAGGGATGGGTGTATATGTGTTGGGATTTCATAAATATGTACAGTTTAAATGCATGGGATAATATAAAATATGGGAAGGATCGAGAGCAGAACTGGATTTTGGAAGCCAGTTTTGTGGAACTGTTCACTATTCTGAAACATCTCAGCCAGATCATCAGAGATTGAATGCTTGATGCAAAAGTTTTAGTGTGACTGTGCAGGCTGCCTTTCTGAATGGTTACATTTTCACTGGCATCAACATCTTCTTCAGATGAATTGGAGCCCATAAAATCATTCAGGGGTGAAGGATGGAAAAGAAGGGAGATGGTGAAGGTTAGTGGAGCAGGTAATTAAACAAGTGGTAACAGGACTCTGAAAGGATGGGAAGAGAAGGAATGGGTAGTGGCACATGCTCTGCTGACAGCTCCAGAGCCACAGAGGTGTTTAGAAGTGGGAGGAGGGACATAGCTTGTGCAGTTGATGGAAGCTGAGGAAGTGGCATTAGCATTCCCAGCCTATCAGTCACTTCAGAAGTATGTACAGGGCAGCCCTGCTACTTGGGGCAATTATCTCTGCAGTAGCTGGTGTTACATGAGACTTACTATCAAACAGAAGATGAACCAGATTAACATCTCTTCTCCTCCTTCTGCTTCAAAAGTTTAAATAATAATTGATAACTACTAGACATGCAAGATTTTAAAGGTGTGATGTATATTCTAAATTTCCTTTTATCCCTTCCTGTAGTATGACTTGGATAAAATTTGAAGCACCGTGCAAAACACAAGGAAACATGGCCGCAAGCAGAAGCTATCCCTGATAAAGGAGTAACTTCCACAATACAAAAGTGTAGAGCAGAAACAGAAGCAAAACTTTAGCTGACACCATTACACAGCTCTGCTTTCCCTTTTTCAACAGTTAGATGTTAATGTATTTGAGAGGCTTTCAAATTGAAATCAATGGGAGTTTCATTATTCACTTCAATGGGAGTGGGATGAAGTTCTAAATAGTAAATGGAGCAATGAAAATCTAAGAAAACAAGAGGCATGATAATGTGTGTTTTGTTTAAGAATTCTCAGTTTCATTGGCTCTGTTTAACAAGCAGTTGAAAGCGATGTGCTTGGGAGGTGTGAAAATTTATGTGCCTCATGGGAATGGAAGGCTATACACCTTTCTGCTAATGTTGGATAGAAAAAAATTTGAGGAAAATAATTTAGCCTTCATGCAGAAGGTGTTGGGACAAGTGCCTTCTGAAGCAAAAAAAAAAAAAAGAATGAAAATAAAGGTGCATTAAGTGTTGTGTGTGTTTCACCAGCTTGGGTTTTTTGGAACCATTAAATACAAATCAAATGAATAATTTAATATTTTACACAGTATGAGCATCTTGCATGACTGAGTTTTTGGAACAGTATTGCACAGAGAAAATGCAGTGGGTGCTTGCCTTGCTGTTCTGTAATTTTACTTTGTCCTTACTTCAATTATATTTCAAAACAAATACTCTTCCTAGTTGTGAGGTGAATTTCATTCCGGTGAGCTAGTGGTTTGCTTTTGTTTGTTGTTGTTGTTTTGGTTTTTGTTTTGTTTTTCTGTTTTAGAATTTCAGAGTATGAAAGACAGAGAACAGAGTGAATATTTCAAAAGAACTTAAGCTAAATGTAGACCTTTCTCTGTTTCTTTTTCCATCCAGGATCATTGGTGCACTGACCCTCTTTTACTTCATGCTGGTACAGTGTATGAAACACTTAGCAGCAAAGGTGTGTTTATAGGTGCTTTGTCTAGCAACAATCACCCCAGATCTCATTTCTCACATCCTACACACTCTTTCTGCTCCTTCTCTTCCCATTTTCACAATATCCACTTGCCCTTCCTTTTATCCTTGATACACTGCTCTGCAAAGTCAAGAGTTTTGCAACAATCAAGAGTTTTGACTAAAAAAAAAGCTGGTCACTTTTAGTTATTTCCATAAATGTCTGTCAGAGGATCCAAATAAAAGTTTCTTAATGGTACTTCATGAAGAATTGTTTCTTTGTGAAGATGTGAAGTCAATCTCCTCCTGGGAGTAGTTGCTACAATTCCCAAGTTTTCATTCTGTATTTGAGCAGACTGGGGTGTGCACCAATTCCCTCTGAATCTTGACTACTTGTGGAAGAAAACCAAGTATTATGGGCTGCAAGAGGGCTACAGAATAGTCTAAACAGGATCTGAGGGCAGGCTTTGGACCTAGATGGACCAGTGGGAGACATTTCTCGAAAGGGCCACTGACTCAGTAGTATGAATTAGAAACAGGCAAAACCAAAGGCATATTAGCTTACAGGACTGATGAATCAGTGATCAGTTCAACCAACCTCCAATCACAGTGTAAAGCCCAAACATTGTAAAAAATCCATTGCATTAAATGTTGCATTTCAATTAAATAAATATTGAATCAAAAAGTGTTTTGAACCAGAAATAAAAATACTGTTCTTCAAAAAACATAGGACATTAAGAGAAAATTATTTAAATAGCAATGAAACTTTTAGAAATTAAAAAAATAGAATGCTTTGTTTTACCCAAAACAATGTTCCTCTGCAAATTTTAATTTTTACAGGGGTTTCTGAATGATGATTTTTCAATCACAATATCAGATTAAAAATTACCTCCATGTCTTTAAAATGTCTGTGGATAAAAATTGCTACTTTCATCTCAGTTATGCTATCAATCCTGTAAAAGCTTTTATTTTGCACATATATGAGCATACCTTCCAGGGGCAAGATTAAGTCTGTTAACCTATTGTTGAGATTGTTTGAGTCAAGATCAAAACAAGAAACTCTGCAGTGAATATTAGTATTTTAAAGGTCTCTAAACTGTTTCTGTCTAAAAGCACATCTGCTTATCAGCACATTTTTTGATAATAAATCACAACACTTAAAAAATACTGTATTTTGGTAATCTCTGTTTCTTTCTGCCTGCCTGCACAATGGTTGAATTCTTGCAGTGAGTAAGTTTAAGCTGGATTTTACTGTGAAGCTGGGAGAAATACTTACACCTGGAGAAAGTAGTGACTTTAACACTACTGTTCATCCCACATCAGCACCTCATGCCAATGGCACCCTCAGTGCACAGCACTCATGGTAGCTCTCATCACCTTTCTGGGACCTGAGCTTCACTATGGCTCGAACCAATGAACTTGCCAAGTGAAAGGCCAGGAATACAGTGGACTTAATGAATGATTAATGAGCAGGCAGGGGCTGATCCAGACTGCCTTTTGAAATGTCTTGATCCAGCCAAAATGAAGGCAGGAGAAGAAAGGAATGAAAGCACTCGGCAATGTGTTCAGAGAAAGTCATTGGGCAGGAAAGTACAGCAGAGAGAGTGAATTAATGTGTGATTGGACTGGCAAAGATGACAGACAGAGGAGTGAGCTGCAGCTTTCCTGAAACTGTTCATTCTCTGAGGCCCTGCTGTAGTTGCTGCTGGCAGGAAGGAGAGGGGGGGGCTGCAGCAGCAGAAAAACCACGGGGTAGGATGTGTTTCAACCATATTTTTTTCACAAAGGCAGTAGTTTGCATTTCAGCTATCAGTCCAGCTAGTTACAGTGGCAAGTGCCAATCCATTTTTAACAGCGGTAACAAGATGAATTACTTTGGGACTCAAAGTATCCGAAATAATAAAAGCTGTAAATAGTCTGACAGTCAGCGTCCTGCTACCAATATGAATTCTATCTTCTTAAGTGAGCTTAGCGTTTATTGTTCGGCAGTTTATGATAAGGGTCTACATGGGATGTTTTGAAAGAATTCAAATGTCTTGTGTTGTGAGTTAACACCATTTGCATGGTAATGAAATACTCTTTCAACAAAGTGTTGAAGGAAAACAAACTAATTAGTTTTTTGAACAGCACCTGACATTCATAGGGCCCATAGTGGTGATGTTGGCTAAATGCCTGCATGAGTGATGCCCCTTTCTTAGAGCTGGCCAGCATTTTTCTGTCTGTGAATTTATGAGAAAGACAAGCAAACAAAATCTCCCCAATCCCACTACAGCTTCTAAAAATTATACTAAGCTAATTTGATGAAATTTACAATGCATCCCTGTTCTTCCTATCTCTGCAACTCTTTTGCTGCCATCTTTTACTTTGATATATAAAATATTGTTTCATTTTTGCTGTTACAGACCTACATTACTCTTCTTCCTCTATTATTTTGTTCCGTATAAAAACGATGACTCCTACCTCCTCATATCCCCCTATGATCCTCCATGCACTATTCTCTATACTGTAGGAATCACCATGGCAGCAGAGTAGCTGCCAATAAGCTGCTCTCTCCTTTTTCCATGCAAGTGACCTCCAAATTGCTGACCAGTGAGAGAAAATAAGTTACAACAAAAAATGGGCTGGCATGGGTTAGTTCCCTGCTGGGCTTTCTGGGAGCAGCACAATTGTACTTAGCTATTTCCTTAGGGTAGAAGGGCAGGTGCCAACCTGCTCCACAATGGATACAGCAGCAGAATAAATAAACCCAATGTATTTTGTCAACCACCATAAACTACACACGCACAAAAAAAAAAAAAAAAAGGAAGATATTTAATCTTCTGATTAGTGTTTCTAACAGGTTTGTCCATTCTTTTCTTTCCCTCCTCCATATATTCAAAAGCTTTTTGTTCACGAAAACTCTCACAAAAACAGGTGTATTTTTTCTGAGGGAAACTGTCATGCTGTATTTGGCTGCCCTGTAAGTTTTTTACTATCTTTCCTCTGTAAATGATTCTACCTTACAGGGAGGATTTAGCTATGAACATGATAACTAACAAAGAAACTGCGATAACTGTATTAAGTTAACCACTGTGGAAGGTTTGTGGTCTCACCTGAACAGGCATCTTTTGCACATGCGATGTTTGTTTTACATCCCAATGATTCACTGCTTCATAGCTGGTATCTGAGCATGGAGGACATTTAAAGGCACTATTGAAATGTAGAGCTGTCCACTGGCAGATCTGACCTAAGGCACATGGGGAGCTGCCACCTGACTCCACATAGTCAAAGATGTGTCCACCCTAGAGGCCTTCCCAAAAGGTTTTGCCATTGCTACAGAGATCTCTTGAACACAATGGTGCATGAAATAACTGCAAAGGAAAAGTAAATTTGCTATAATTATGTGTTAGTTGAAGATATTCATTGATTTGATTTAGATGAAAGATTGATTTTTCATCTCTTAGCTGAGCTATTGAATCCCCTCATAAGACACTGCCCACAGCTAGTTCAGCCACTACAGCTTAGATGATGGCAGGTAACTGGATGACTTTATTTACTGTGCTTACACCTAACCCATTTAAAATTTATCAGCTGTCCTGGCTGGAAGGAAGTGATTCCTCCTTTATCGTGGTTCATTTGGTAGACTAAGACAAAGCAAGAATCCATCTATTCCTACTGGACAGGGAACGTAGTTGTTTTAATTGCCTCCACAATACAATGAAGTTATAATAGTACTTCTAAACTGGTTTCCATTTTAACCTTCTCTAAGAATGCTGTAAGTACCCCTCCAGTATAAAGAGAATGGCTGTAGTACTGCTGAATTAAACACCAAGCCTGTGGGAGAAGATTCAGTCCTTGTTGTGGTGCTGCTTCTTGCTGCAAACTGTGGGAAATGCTCCAAAGTCTGGCCACTGCCAGGATAGTAGGCATAGACATCTGTGGGTGAGTTATTCCAGCAAGCATGCAGCAGCTCAGCCAGCTGCCAAACAAGCTACCCACAAGTTGTTTGACTTTGGGAGGTGTTAGAAGACTGGTTGGGAAAAGAGAGCTCATAGCACAATGGGGAAGATTGCTTTCTTATTATTGTACTCACCCTCCATTATTGCACTTATTTTAACCCCCCTCTTGCTGTGGGAATTGTCTGTGCCATGCAATTGCTGTGGTACTCAGCAGCAACACAATAATGCTTGGTCCATTTTCTGAGATGGAGTTCCCCTCAGTCTTTGAAAACAACAAAGTCTACTTATTTTGCATGAGAGTAATAAGGAATAAATAAGCAGCTGTAAGACATGGGATGTCCTTTCAAACCTGTCACGTCCAGGCAGGGTCTAGGACAGCTATGCTATTCCAAAAGCAGGCAAATCCTCTCTTGATTCTTTATCTTGGTGATCCCTACCATCAAATCCAAGACCTTTCAGCTGTCTTTCAGAGTTAACTTGTCTTCATAATACTGCCAATAAAAGTGGAATAAGGGATTAGGGGGGTTTGTACAAATAGGAATTTAAAACCCCTTTAAATTAATTACTAAATAGCTGATACCATCATTGCAAAGCACAAAAAATTGGCATTTTTTAAAATTCTTCTTACCTGAAGCTTGACTTTTAACATTTTATTTTATATTTTAAAGCATTAAACATGCAAGCTTTTTGCACATATTTATTTGTAGCACTGATAAAGGACTGAGAATTTTACAACTGCTCACAGCTTCTCTCTTTCACTTAAATTTTCAGAAAATAATAAGCAGAAAAGTCTCATTGTCCTGACAAGCTCATTCAGGCATGGGTTTCTGGCTGTAATTTGACATTATTAATTGGTGCATTCTGTTCTCACACAGGAAAGGGCTGAAATAGAACTGAAGTACTTTCTGCATCATGAAATAAGTCAGGTGAAAAAACATATGTCCAACCTATATGTTCTGTTTATTTAGCAAGCTGGTGAGTCAGTCTATGCTAATGAAGACTAAAAGGACTGTTAATAATGGTCTGTTACTTTTATTCAGGATTTATAAAATCACCAAGTCTACAGCTCGAAATTAAAGGGAAAAATCAGAGTCTTGAATAATTTTGATTTTAAAATTAATAAGAGACTATAGAGCTTATTTTGACTGCACTTAGAAGATGGCATGTTTCACAGCAGGGATTTTGATGCATTTGGTAAAGTTAAATTTCTTCCAAGCTAATGAAAGTAGATGTAGTTCCCTTGCAGGTAGGGTTATTATGTTGCTGTTTAAAATCCCACAGTAGAAAATTTTGGGAGGGTTAGCAGGGGCCTGTTAAATGTTTTATATGGTGGCTTAGGGAGTAGAGCTATCTCAAGAATACAAAGGTACTCTTTAACCTGAGCTGAGATTAGTGCAGAACTACCAGAGAGACTTTTTAGTTATATGCTTTCAATTTATATTTCATGTACCACAAGCACTCATGAAAACAAGGAACATGAAGCAGTACTACAAAAAATGTTTGTAACAAAATGACTTTTACTCTACCTTGACTGGAAAGTTCATGTGGTTTCTCATGAGCTATTGACATACCACAAACATGGCAACATGATCTGTTAAGACACCAGGTGTTTAAATGCTGCTTCAAAATCATTCCCAAAAGGCATTTGCAGTGTACCTGTGTCATTACGTACTGTGATCCTTGACATAGTCACATGCAGAAAGAGAACATCTCCTTTAAGGACACTTTGTGTTCTGAAGTGCATTTAGGAATCTTTGTGAAGTGTGCTGTAATTATACGTGGACATAAACCACAGCAGCAGGGTCTGAGATCTACTGATTCTGAAGATAGAAAGGACATTAGCTAAAAGTCTTCCTATTTGCTGAAGCCAAAGAAATGGCATCATGCAGCACTACACTTAACTGATCTGCCTCTATAATCTGATATTAGATCAAAATTGAACAATTAGGGGAAAAAAAATCACAACAGGCATTTAGAGGTGCTGAGTGCTGCCATTACTAATTTTAGGTTGGAGATCCTTTTAGCTAAGAGCATGTCTGTGTTTGAGGAAATGTGGGACAGAAGCAGTCTATTTATAGAAATGTCACATTTAGTGCTTCAGAATCAAAACCCAGTGCAAGAAAGTCGCAAAATTTAGTTTACAGAACTTGATATTTGTACTGTATTTGGTTGATCAGGTGCAATTTGATATAAAGTAGCATTTCTGTCTAGGGAATTATCCATAACAGAAAACCACTCAAGAGGCCAAAATCACGGAAAAGAGTTAGATTGTAGTACTGAGGCGTCTTTTTGTAAAGCATTCAAAGATTCAAGGATGGTAAGCTATGTGAAAGAGTTATATATTAACTTCATTAGTTTACAGTATGAACATGGTTCTAACAAAATTTTCTTCGCTTGTGAAGAGTTCAAGCAGCTTTTAATTGCCAGAGCAATAGCTTTCTATAAGACTGAGACAGGCACTCCTGTCTTTTTAAAAATCTATTTCAGGAGTGAAAAAAGATAACTTAGTTAAAAATGAATGAATACAGAGGACAGTATAAAGGTGAAATGGATAAGAAAGTTAATATAAAGTGACAATGTGACTTACGCATAAAATATTTTTTTTTCAAAGAGCATTTTTTATCAAAATCTGGTGCTACCAAGTATGCTCAGATTATTTCAAGTGAAATAATATTAGGTCATTGAAAAGGGAACCTTGAAACACTTTTTTAAAACATCTGCCCTTAGAAGTACCTACACAGCTCACAAAGGCAGAATTGTGGAGTTGTTCTCTGGCAACACAGAAAAATTTCCCAGTAAGTCAGGAAGAGAAATCAGTGTGTCTGACTTCAGGAACGAGTTACAACAATGCTGAAGACTCTTTTTACCTTTGTGGCAGAATAAAGATGGTGTGTTAACCAGGAGTCCTTTCTGGAGGAAGTTTTGTTCAAAATGAAAAGAGCACCAAGCTGTATTTCCCTGCAGGTTTCTCACTGAAATGTTATCCTCACAAGGGTCTGTTTGGTAACCTGATGCAGGTTGTCCTAAAGGCCACTTTCTAAAACCTTTGTCATGATGGGGCCCTTTGTGAAACTGAACAAACACAGTATAACAGCTCAGCTGGAAGGTCCTTATACACCCTGAGTTTATTTGATACGAAAGGTGCTACCCTTAACATTTCTCACTGGAATCTCTGGATCAGTGGTCTCCACATAAGGGTGTCTCTCCTCAGGCAAGGGCTTCACAAAGCAGCTGAGGAATGGAAAGGACAGCAGTATCTGAGATCCAGGGACTCCCTCCAGCAGCCTTGCACAAGGCTCTTCCTTGCCCTGTAGCCTCCTTGCACCTCTGCACGAGTGCTCCAGCTACTCGCTTACGACTTGGTGTTGCGATAGTGCTTTGGCAAGTCTGGGAGGCGGGAGTCAGGGGCACAGTAGTAGGAAGAAAAGGAGAAAGATAACTTCATGAATTATTGGGTGCTTACAACCTAAGTTTTTCCCTCTCTCAGAACTGTTCTGACATATCTAGGTGTAATGAGACCTCTGCTTCAGCTGGTCTCTTCAGGGTCATCCGTTGTGAGGAGGAAGAAGGTATCAGCCAAAACCAACTGACCTGCCATGTCAGCCTTTTCTCAGGAAAATATCCAAGATTCTTTATTTATTAAAGAATTTAATGAGCACTTGGCTGGAGCAGCATAAATACGAGAATAGGTTTTAGATCCTGCCTGCAATAAAATCAGAGGTCATTGTGCCATAGAGCCGAATGATAATCCAGATTTTAACTCTGGTTACTGAAAACCACTTAATTTTAGTTAATTTTGCTCCACCAACAATACTAATTTTGAATAATGAGATATACAAAATTGAAGATTTAATGAAACTATTTTTTAGGGAAAATAAAGTAGTGAACATTTTTAAGGAAAGATGTTTATCAATATTTAACATCTCTGAGAAATACAGGAGAAATCTGTTACTGTCTTAGCTTAGAAAGAACAGAGGGCCACTTAAGCCTAATTAATATCTTGTAATGTCATCAATGCATATGAATATCTCAAATTGGGTGCAATGAGGATGGTGCCAGACTCTTTGCAGTGATGCCCAATGACAGAACAAGTCATGGGCATAATAAAAAGCACAAGAAGTTCCACATCAGCATGAGGAAGAACTTGGTGGCAGTGCACTGGAGCAGACTTCAAGGGAGTTTCCCTTGCTGGAGTCATTCAAAACCTGACATGTAGCTGTGTAACCTGCTCTAGGTGATGCTACCTTGGCAGAGGGGTTGGACTGGTTGACTTCCAGAGGTCCCTTCCAACCCTAACAGTTCTGTGATATGCCATTTTTTAAATCCCAAAATATCTTGAAGACAAAAACTATACTGTAGAGATTAATCTTGGAATGTATACCTACACCTGAGCCTCGAATATGTCTATCTGTAATACACAACTATGTGTATATGTGATAGTAGAAAAAACCATTATAACTCATACCACATGAAAAAGAAAATAAAGGAAAACAAAGATGTAAGGTTGGATAAAATTTCTGAGAAAAGACAGGGAATAAAGTAAATTTTTAGGAAGGAACTAAGTATGTAGAAAAACACTTTTTTCAAGGGATATTGTTCTAACTCAAATAGTTACAGAGAAGAAAACCTTCCAGACTACTACAGTTAAAAATGCACACAAAATATTGTCTTAATTCAGCTAAAGCTTCCTCCCTTATTTTTCCTAGGAATGTAAGCATAGTGCAATATTAAGTGTGTTCTGTCATACAACTCCCTCTGCAAGGTAAAAAGTAATTTTATCTTATTTCATTGTATACGGCAGCCTTAGCCCTAAATTCACATTTAAGTAGCTAAAGAGAGCTTGATTTTAAGAAATCAAATAAGACATTACTTAAGCACACATCTGTCACATTTACTGAAACTTCTGCACAAGCTTTAAAGCTCAACAAGACTTTGAGTGCTATTTTGAACAGGGAACTTTAAACTGATGGTTTAAAATTTGGAAGAGGAAGGATGTTTATAATTTCCTAGAGCCAACCAGTGCTTAATGAATGTTAATTTGTGGACCACACCTGGGTACCTGACTTGATGCAGCAATTCAAATTAGTCAGCAGCTTGTGTAGATGTGTTTTTAGGGAAAAATACAGACCAAAAGAAAACTGAAAAAACTAAATAGACAAATTGACCACTTTACCATTTTGGTTCTGAAATTCACAACTCATGTAGATGAATGCTGTTTTGGGGGACTGTCAGGACACACATGACAAGATAAATGAGATTGGGACATATGGATTTACACATTTGTTGATTCTACTTGTTTGGTGACATTTGTTCTCCAAAGCCGGATTTGATAGCACAAAAAAGTCTTTGAGGAAAAAAACATGAAATAAGATTCTCAGGCCTTCTTCTTTCACACCTCTTTGACAGTGTGAAGAGGCGTGAGAGTCAGTGAAAATAACAGAGAAAATTCGAGTTTGTTAATTACTACTGAGCATATTACTTGCTCTCATGAGTAAATCCATTGGAATTGGGGTATAAATCACTGTGCTTGGTTGTAAATGTTTTCAAGACTGAGAAGTCTTCTGAGTCTTCAGGGATATTTTGCTGTGTGTGTGCCAATTACACTTTTACAACTCATCTCTCTTGTGCGCGTTTTCCCAGCAGCATCTCCCTTTCCTATTAAGTTATGCTGGCCCAGCAGGCCATGGGATGTGCCTATTAAGCAAGATGCCAATGGGTTATGATCAGAATGGTCTTTAAAAAAAAGAAATTGTAACTGTTTTTGGAGGCAGTAGGGGGCTGTGCAACAAAACCTCCATTCTTCAGCTCCTTCATAAGAAGTTTATTGCCCGACCTTGCTACTTCAGTGGGAACGTTTTTGCAGTAAATGCATGTAGAATAATGCAATGCCAGTCCATTAAGTTTTGTGCAAAGGTGAAGCTATAGGATTAGGAGAAAGGCTGGGAATACCTGACACTGTCTCTTTTGTTTCTGGTTGTAGGTAATGGTAGAATGCTTTTCATTTACTCACATTCTTTAAAAAGAAAGAAAGAAGGTGGTTTCTTCTTTAAGGAAGAGAGAACTCTAAACCCCACAGTGGGTCTGAGGCCACAAATAAAAAGTTAAATTTTGAGAAGAAAACACTGCCTAATTTAGAAAAAACTATTTCTAGGTTTATAAACTTTTTTCTCCCTGCTTTCAGTGCATATTGTTTAGTATACAAACATAGAAAACAATGTGAGTATACATGTATTTTGATATCACTGAACCTCATCAGTAGCATCTTCGAGCTGACCTGGACCAAGTGATTTTCACTGAATTAATGTATACTTGTATGATGTTGATTTTTTTTTTCTCTTATCACTTATCTCCTGTTTAGCCTTTACCTGGGGTATATGCCTTCTCCTGTTAGAGAGGGCTATAATATTACCTGTGGGCATATGCTACTGAGCAGTTTACTTCTGTTTCAGTTGCATTCAAAATAAGATCCTCAGACCAAAATTAAATTCTTGATCCCTCTCTAGGGAAAATTTTAAAAAAATTCACAGCTATATCTGGGACTCAACAATCTCATCAGAAGACTGGAAAAAATCTATTCATTATTAGAAAAATTGTCTATTGTTAATACAGTAAGCAATGGATTCCTATTCTCATCTCAACTGGGAATGAAGCTGTCATGTCTGTTTGAATAGAGGTGACAAAAATCATTTCTTGATTGAATTCACACAACATCTGGTTGTACAATCAATCCAGAATGTCCTTATGCATAATACTAACTTTGTCTGTATTGTATTGTTTTTCTGCATCCAGTGCCAACAGAACTTATCATCTGTACACTGACAGTCTATTGCGGCATATAATGTGAACTTGGGGTATATTCTTATCTCCCTGAGTACCTTCATAGAGTCCAGACATCTTTTTACTTGTTTTTAACCACCTTTCTCCATTTTTCAACTGAAACAAGGTTCAATAGTCAGAGTTTCCATTTTATTGAATTGATATACTTCTAGTTTGACCAAACACATTCAAGGGGAAAAAAAAAGTTTTTTTATAATTTATTTTTCTTTCTTTTTTCCTTTTGTTTTCAAAAATTATTTTTAGTAATGCTTTCATGCAGGTTTTGGTTGGAGTAGAATGAATTTTCTTCATAGTAGCTACCAGGGGGCTGTGTTTTGTATTTGTGGCAAAAGCAGGGCTTATAACACAGGCATGTGTTTGTTGCTGTTGAGCAGTGCTGACACTGAGTCAGGGCCTTTTCTGCCTCTCACCCCATCCCAACAGGGAGAGGGCTGGGGGTGTGCAGGGAGCTGGGAGGGGACAGAGCCCAGGCAGCTGATCATAACTGACCAAAGGGACATTCTATACTACATGGCATCATGCTCAGATTATAAAGCTGTGGGGAAGAAGAAGGAAGAGAGGGTGTTTGGACTGAAGGCATTGGTCTTCCCAAGTCACTGTTACATGTGATGGGGCCCTGCTCTCCTGGGGATGGCTGAACACCTGCCTACCCATAGGAAATGGTGAATGGATTTGTTGTTTTGCTTTGCTTGTGGGTGTGGCTTTGGCTTTACCTATTAAACTGTATCTCAACCCACGAGTTTTCTCACTTTTACCCTCTCAGTTTGCTCCCCCATCACATGGGGAGTGAGCGAGCAGCTGTGTGGGGCTTAGTTGCTAGCTGGATTAAACCACAACTTTATTAGAAAACATACAGGTGACTTAAAGATTTTCAATGAGAACAAAAAACAGTTCAAAAGGTTTTGTGACCAGTTCCACATTTCATTGCCACAGTCTGTGATTTCCTATGTCACATTAAATATATTGAAGCCTTAGTCAATTTCACTGTAAAATTTAATAAGTAATAAATTTTATTTGTGGATAAAAAGCAAGATGCTTTAAAAAAATCTCAGGTACTGGGCCAAACCTTTGTGTTGTATCAACTACCAATGCTCCACTGACATTTTTAAGATAGACATTAAATTTGGGATGGTATTACTGAATAATCTTAACAGTAACACAAAAATAACTGGTGACTGTAAGAGGCAGAAGCCCCTCTGCATTAGCTAGAGTACAAATGGATGTTATTTCAAATTTTTACCTTTTAGTTAAAATTTTTAAATTTACCTTTTAATTTTTACCTTTTAATTAATGAAAATAGGATCTAGTGGAAGGGGAGAAGCTACAGAGAGGTAATAGTATGTGTCCAAAATAATACAGCAGATCAAGGCCTGAACTGCAAAAAGAACCTGTGCTTTCTGAGTTTCTGCCTAGTGCTGTCTCTACTCTCTGATGCCGCCTCTAAGGTAATGAAATGTGTGTAGACATGCATCTGTTTTTTCATATACTTCACTTTGTGACATAATGGTTGGAACATTCTCAGTGGGGCTCTCTGTTGTGCATGGTCTAATATCTACCAACGCCTGTACATTTGTAGAGACGGCAGAGTGCTTGATTTGCAAAGGGGTATCAGCACACATAAATCGATAGAAAAATGCAAGCCCTGTCAGTGCCTGTAAATACCAGGGAAGCATGCAATCGAGATGACTACATGAATGACATAGATACACTGTTTTGCAGGTGCAGTTTTGCAAAGCCAGGTGAGGGAAGAAGTCAAATCACATGAATAATTTTACTCATGACTATAACTCTCTGTTGTCAATTCCAGTTCTGTTTGTCATCAGACAAAGGCTCTCAAGACAGTAAACCATTACAGCTCTGCATTCCTCTAGCCCCAAGGGGGCCTTTTTAAAGAGACAAATTGATTTTTGCCACCAGACAGTGAATCATGCATACAAACTAGGAGAATATTTATGAATCCCTATATTCTTTTCCCCATGGTGCTTGGTAAGGTGTGTTTGCCTGATTTGTTTAAGAATAGATTTCAGGACTGAAACAAAACAAAGCGAAACACAAAGCTTAAAGTTTTTAACCCCTGCCTCAAGAATACAATTCACCTATCAGCATTCAGATAAATGTTTTCCCTCCCTATGGAGGGCTTAAATTTTTGGTTTACACTGAATTGATATGATCAAATGGTTTGCCAAGTGCTGGGCATCGAACTTCTAAAGCAAATCTTTGCTTGGCTATATTCAGGAAGAAAAAGGAGAAGAAAGGAAAAAGAAAACCAAGCAGGCAGGATTGATTCTGTTTTCTTCACAGAGGCATCAAATGACTTTGAGACACCCTAAGGTCCAAGGTGTTCACTGGAGCTGTGTAAGACTTGTATCTTTTTAGAGGAGCAATTGGAGTCCAGGTGGAACACTACTTCTTACAGAAACGTGTGTGAGGAGAGATTTGGACCCAGTAATAGAAACTGAAAGCAGGCTAGTTAAACTCTACTCAAAGACCAAATCTGAAATTGTCCTTCTTTTCAAATTGAGGAATGTTAGCTTTTAATAATTTTCACTTTCTCAAAAAATAACTTTCTTGCTGCAAGAGGATTTGGCTTTGTTTCTTTTATTGTTTAGGATTATTTTTCAGTCATTTAATATAAATATATGACAGTTTACAAAGAACATCAGAGATAATGTTGCTGAAAGAGCTTATCTTTCAAGTTAGGTTTGTAAGCTTTCAGTGGTGCAAGGAAACCAGCAGCACCTAGAGCAACAGAACTGCAGCACACGCTGAAATTTGCATCTGTTGATAGAAGACAGAGCAAAAATGGTCTTCTAAGAGAAAGTAGGTGCAGGTTGGAGAGAATGAAACTTAGTTTCTGAAGCCTGCAGCTGCTTTAGCTTTAGTAGTTCATGCCACAAAATCTGCATTCCCTTCTTGTCTTCCTCCTTTCTCTTTTTTTCCCCATCAATAAACACTGAATGTGGGTAATGCCAATACGCACAAATAATGTACTTTAACTCCTAAATTTTTTTTCATTTCCCTGTAGAGTTTCACATTCCAACATAGTGATACCTTTAGTTTTTAGCCAGTGACTCTCTCATAAAGATATACAAATTTAACCTAAATATCCCCAGCCTCTCATATAAGACATTATTCCTTTGACACAAGCCTGATACACATCTCTATCCATCATCTTGCCCCAGCTCCCACCTGATATGAATACTCTACCTCACTTCTGGAGTCAGCCTTTACTCAGTACACTTGCTGGAGTGTACCAAACAGCTAAACCTACCTGACAATACCCACCCACAACTGGTCAGAGCTCTCTCACTACTCTAAAGTTCACTTTTTAGTGGAAAAGTCGACTTGGAGTCTATGACTCACACTTCGAAACCCAGGTGTTTTCAGTGTGATGCTGACTCTCAGTGTCTAAGGTCAGTGAAATATACACTGAAGTCAGTTAGAAAAAAAATGGTATGAAAATAGGACTGAACAATTTTGGTTTTTACATTTAAACACATAGCACCACAATGCAAACCATGACTATGATTAACACAACTACCAGTTTATACCTTGAACAAACACCTTACCTTATTCCAGTTTGCATGCCCCCAAAGTCCTGAATAGATTAAAAAAATGCCAAATGATATCAATTTTAATGTATGGCTGAAATGCACATCTTAACTATAACTTATGAATACTGAGATCTGTCATAGAAATATCAATGTCAACATGCTATATAATATATTTTTATATCTATATCTATATCTATCTGTATTGTGCGTATATGCAGACCTAGATTAGAATTTGAAAGAGTTGTTATTTAGACTGGCACAGAAAACCAGGCCTTAGTCCACCTCTTGTAGTGGGTAGAACATATAGTTCACCTGTAGAGAAAGTAAATTCCCTGGAGAAGTGCTACTCGGTGCAAAATACCATAGTTCTCATCTGATTGAGCCCTAATGATTAGTCCACATTGAGGATTTGGTCTTGGATAAATAGCTAAATCCAGCTGGTTGGCCACCAGCTGGCAAACACAATGCCCTCAGTGTGACACAGGAATCACATTTCAAATGCCCTGCTATTTTTTCATTTCCTTTAGCGGAGGTTGTATTTCACAACACAGAAGCTTTGCCGCAGGACAAAGGAGTAGGAAGTGGGAGATGCATATCTAAAATCACTCAGAGTTCTCTGGAAATGTAGGACTCCAGTGCCTATTTTTCTTAAACTTTCTCTTTATAACCCAGAATCCAGGCTTTTGTTTTATCTTCCTTCTAGGTGTTTTATATCCACACTCTTTCCTAAATTCCCAATGATCTTAAATATTTTGAGATATTCACAGATCCTAAATCTCAGCTAAATGCAAAACATAAAACAGCTACAAAAGTCAAAGGCAGCTTTATAACACAGAGGTAGACAGAGTTTTATATTTACTCATATAATATTTGCCCTTGAGTTTAAGCAAACATGGGAATACTTCAAAGGATGACTGACTGATAGAAAGCATCAAAATGAGAAGGAGAGAAAGGAATATAAATCTATAGACATCTATCAGTGAGTTGTTTAAAAATACAGAGGAGCAAATAGGATGAAGAAGATAAAGTGAGATGAAAAGGGGATAGAGAAGGTAAAAGCAGAAATGCTGCTGAGACATAGAAAGAATTCAGAAAATAAAAAGATACAGAGCAGTCAAGAAATTAGAAAATAATTAAGAGCGAAAACATAGAGGCTGCAAACTTCATTCTTATTAAAAAGGTGCAGCTGTGATGTGATGAGGACAAAATAGAAAAAAAAAATCAAATTTTCAGCCCAATTTATGCCATACATTTGAGAGTAGGTCATCCTTCTTATGTTTTCGGGGAAAATGCATTGTTCATTTTGATTAAGATTCGAATAGGAAGCAGAGTGGTAACAATACTCCCAGGAAGTATTTTTTCTTTACTTCTTTTTTTTTCTTTTTTTTTTTGTCTTGTCTCCTGATATTTCTGATAGGGGTAGGAAGTATGAGAGCTATAAAAAGGCAATTAACTTGGGATTGGAAGAAAGTAATGGAAAACTAAATTGTTGCAAAAAACATAATATTTTTTTACTAAATGCATTTTTTTTCTGTTGAGTTTCTGGTAGGAAACTGTCCATATTAAAGCCATGGGTAGCAGATAGATCAAGAGCCATATGAAGAATTTCTCCCCACATGAGAATGCATCCCAAGTTTACCTACCACTTCTTGACAGCCTGGGGACAGCTGGAAGAGCTTGTTTTGCTTATGCATGTGCTGTACTAATTCTAAATTTTTATTTTATTTCAGCCTATAATCTGTCCAAAACCAACTCAAATTTTAGTGTTGTGGTTCAGTGAAATTTGCCACTAGGATGTCTCTCATTTACTTCTTTCGTCTCAGAAAAAACCTCTTATGCTCTTAACTTCCACTAAATTACTCCCATCTAGTTATGGTGGTAGCATGACACCTTCATGTAACCTTTAGGATGGTATCTTGGAAACGTCTTACTTTTTACTGGACCATCCTCAATAATTTTGTATTTTCCAAGGAATGATTCTGAGGATGCGGGTGCTTGTTGTGTGCTGATGCTGACCAGCAGCTAAGCACCCGCACAGCCACTCACTCCCCACCTCCTACAGCAGGACAGGGAAAACTATCAGAAGAGCAAAATTTGAAAAGTCATCGATTGAAACATGAATTGAGTTTAATAAGTGAAGAAAAGTTACATGCAGAAGGAAACCAAAATAAGGAATTCCTTCACTACTTTCCATTGGCAGGCAGATGTTTTGGCACTTCCTGGAAAGCAGGGCCACAGCATGCAGAAGAGCTGCTTGGGAAGACAACTGTCATAATTCCAAATGTCTCTCCCCTCCTCCCTCTTAGTTTTTATTTCTGAACACAGTACTATATGCTGTAGTTAATTTTGGCCAGTTTGGGTCAGCTGTGCTGTCTGTTTACCCTCCCAACCTCTTTTCCACTCCCAGCTCACTTGCTGGGTCAACAGCATGAGAAAGAGATGAAGCCTTGATGCTGCTCCGTTTGACAATAGCCAATACATTGATGTGTTGTCATCATCATTTTAGTCACATATCCAGAATATAGTATAGGGGTTAACTTTTGAAGAAAATTAACTTTATCCTAGTCAGAACTTTTCTCCTGTAAAGTGAAACTGAATCAATTCTGCTATCACGTGTACAAATTATTATTATTCAAATCGGTAGGCAATTAATTTGGATTTATTCAGGTATAAATATCAAGAGGAATAACTACTGTCTTTGACTGATCACTTCTGGTTAGAAAGGTAAAATGAGTGGGCAATTATGCACTTTTTTTTTTAGATAGAAATTTGCTTAAATTAAAGTACAAGACCAGAAAATGCTTTAGAGAAACAGACTTGAAATATTCCAAGTTATATTCTCATGTAGCTTGGGAATACTTCAACTTCTATTTAAGCTTTAGGAAAAAAACCCAACTGCCCAACAAACAGATAGGTTCCTTATTACTGCAGATTATCAGTGTATTTATTCTAATACTTTGCATGTTTATTATAGGGTTTTGCAGTATTATTTGATCTAGAGAGGTGCATCATCTTCTGCTTGAATAGAGGGAGATTACTAGAGCTTGGGTAACTAACAAGGAAGTTAAATGTTAGGTCTCTGCTAAGAATCCAAGTTTCCAAATGACACTGCTATTATAAATCTTTGCAGTATGTCAGTAGTCCTAAATGGTATGAGCTCTAACATTTGAACAGAGTCTACACCATTAATCTAATAATAAGCCTATTTTTACACCAAACATACCTACAGAAGATAGGGAAAAATGAATCCTGTCAAAGGGGCTGGCTTGATCCTTTGAGTAGAATGGCTATAGAAAATGTCTGTCACAATACTGAAAAAATGAATAAAGTAAGTCTGTAGAATGTAGTATTTTACCCTCTACATGCCTAAGATCGACCTTTTTTGTATGATGAATATTCTAGAAGACATCTGATCAGGATATATTAATTTTGATATTCCCACACCTGAAGGCACTAACTGTACGAGCAAGGTTTTTACCCGCATCTTCAGTATAAGAAAAAAGGCTCCTTTTATAAAAAGTATTTTTCATATTTATTGGTTCATAATTCTTATTGGGATGCTTTTGGTTTAACATATAAAACAAATACATTTATAAATGATGGTTAAGAGTATTTGTCCAGATGCTGTATTAACTCTGACAGACAAATAGGAAGAATGAGAAAGCTCATGGGACAGGGAGATCACTTAGCAGTTACTGACACAGGCAGCAGATACCTGACTCTGAGGAATGTGACTTAGTTTATTGGCATATAATATATAATATATAATATAATATCATGAGTACTGATTAGGCTATCAGAAAACAAAAACAAAGAAGCAAACAAGCTTACAGAAACACCTCTCCTTTGCCTTTCCTAAACTTCACTTTACTCCAGACTCTTCTCCTTTCACCTTGCTACTGATTATACCAAGTTTGTACTGAGCCCATTCAGTGAGACAGCTGGTATTGTAAGGTGTGATAGGGGTTTTCCTCTGCTGCTCCTCCTCTCTCACTCTTCTTCTACAGGGTACAATCCCTTCGAAGGTCTAACATTTTGGCCTGGGATCATCCATATCCCATGTTCCCATTAGGGAAAATTTTCTTCTACATGGTCCTCCACAAGCTGCTGTCTGTGCTGGGGCTTGCCTGCCCTGCCATGGAGCACATCCTGCTCCTCTGAGCTTGGTGTTTCCCCATTGTAACCCTCTAATTCCCTCCTCTTTCTCCCTCTCAGTGCTTCCTTGACATTCTTAAATATATTATTACAAAGGCACAACCACTTTTGCTGATGGGCTCGGCAGTGTCCTGTGTGGTGGGTCCCTTGAGAACCTCGCAGAAATTGACTGCAGCCATCTGTGTCCAGCACAGGGAAGGCCCTGGCCTGCTCTCAAGAGAATACTTATTTGATTCCTGCTGTCCATTTATCTAGTCTGTACTTTGTCAATAAGAAAGTTATGGGACACAATGCTAAAAGACTTCTGCAGGTGCACCATAAGGAAAAAACTTCTTTTTGAATTTAAATTGAAAGGAAAGGAAAAAAAATCAAAATAAAAGGAATGAAATATCTCTGTATCATGGTTCAGAAGAGATTAAGTAATTTTCCTAAAGTCTCTGAGGCAGTCTGTGACAGAAGAAGTCATTAAGTCCATGTCCCCTGAACCAGTTCTCACACCACAGAGGAACTTTTTCATTTTGTAATCATTTTTCTATTTATTACCTACTCTGCCTTGAAGCCTTGAAGCTGCCCTCATTCAACTGTTTTTTTGAAACTAACCTTATAGTTTCAATATCTCATAGCAGATATGGTCACTCATGTCTTGCATTTTTCACAGTCCTGGAAGAGCTTGAGTATCATTCTTGCTTCTCTTTTCCCTATCACACAGAAAGTGAACTGCAGTAGTTGTGAAGTACTGCTGAACTGACAGGTTAGAGCTGCTGCTGACACTGTAGAAAAAGACTTCCCAAAAGGTTAAAACCTACATTTTTATCAAAGAAAAAAGCAATGAATTATTTGAACTGTTCCGTCTTGAACTACAGGTCTTTGAGATAACATATGGAATCACTTAATCCTTCTAAACCCATCTTATTTTAACTTTTATATAATCACCTGCAAGTCTGTAGCACACTTCAGGAGCTGTTAAATCTGGTAGTAAGACTGATGGGCTGAGTGTGAGCTCAGACTCAGAAGATTCAAGGCAAAAGCAGAAGCCTCAAGTTCAAGAAAAGTATGTTCTTAGCTTTTTATACTTTTTAATGGACCCAAATCATACCTATGCAGGTTATTTGTAATAGGCACAGGTCAACTGGTGAAAAAAAAGAAGGTAATCAGCTTGGTGATTATTTATTTTTAAAAGTAGTAAATGTATTGACTGAACCTATCTTAAGGAAAATACTATGATAGTAGTTGTGCCACATAATTTTGAAATCAATTGGACTTGACTGCTGTTCTCATGTGACACATTTAGAGGAACAGATTGATCTGTTTTGAGCAATGTAAGTACTTACAATTAAGTTTTGATTTTGTTATGTTACCAGTAGAGAAATAAAGGGTAAGACATGAGCAGTAACATCTTAATTCAAAGTATCAAAACCTTGTTAAAAGACCCTCCATTCCATAACTATAAGAACTTCAGTCATCATTCAAGCAAACCCAATAAAAAGATGTTCTTTTTATTGGTGCATATGTTTAAAAATGCTGAGTCAATATGATGCAGAGAGTTAAAAATCTCCTGGTCAAGAAGGCATGGAATATACAAAAAGCATCAGAACCAAATACAGTGTAATCAGATAGTCACAAAATCACTTGTGTCTTCCTAGCTTTAGGATCTGTCTGCACTTAATCAGATTTTCAGCCAATTAGTGACATGACTTTTCCACAAATTGCTATTATATAATTGGCCAGGGCAGGGGCACAGGCCTAGGTTATGTATGAGAAAGAGAAAGGGAAAGGAAAAGGAAAAGAAAGAGCATTTCTAGTTACACCAGCTTTGTAGAGTCTGGATCATTGAATGTACCTCATATTGAATATTGAATCTCAATGTATGAAAAAGTACTGCTTCCCAAACACAGGGTATACCTTTCTCTACACTTCACTACAACCCATCATTAGGAATCTATGAAGCAGGAAAAGCAAAATTGACAGAAAGGATTCATTTTAAAATACAACTAGACACCATGTTCTTCCACTCAAAACAAAATGAAACAATAATTGCTGTGTGAGCAGAACCTGCAGAACATAACCAGCTAACCCTAACTGAATGCTGGCTTTCCATTATTAAAGCTGGTGGATTTGGCATTTGACACTTCTTTTACCTGAATCAGCACATGAATTTGTCTTCCTCTGAGTCAATTACCAAGCACATTTGTTATAAATGACAGACAAACTGACAAGAACTCTTGCTCTACAAAGATTTGTTCTGAAGACACAAGCAGTTTAAGTACATCTCTCACCTCCAAGACCTTTCTTCTTTCATATTTATATATGTATTTTAAATATACGGTTCTTAAATTGATTACACCCAATCCATGATAATCCTGTATTGGAAGAAATAAGAAATAAACAAGAAATAAGAAATATAATAAGAAATAAGAAATAAGAAATAAATAAGAAAGGAAACCACCATCTTTCTCAAACTTTATGTCAAAAGCAAACAAGATGTCCTAAAGGATTGGATCTCCTTAGCTTCATGGATCAGACTCAAACATAGAAAAATCCACTTCTTCTTCATGTATATGCAAATACGATGAGAAAATTAAGAAGACTTTTTCACACATTTCATTGAATTTTGGATTGGGTCCCAAGTCACTGACTTACCAAGAATAGCACAAAATATTTTGCATAGAGTATAACTTTGCAACCAGGTCACAAACCAACTGCCTTGCATTGGATGGATCCAGGTTTTAAAATTCCTTAAATATAATTCAGGGATACAACAGAGCTGTTTTGTCAGAAAAGTTCCACCACATACCCACAAAGTAGCAGAGAGAGACAAAGGCAGGTGCGGAAGCCCAAATGGGGCTCTGTGTGTGTGTGTCTTTACCAGGAAAAGTTCTGCCATGGGGTGGCATGGGGACATGGAGCTGCAGTAGCTTCCCCTCCCTCACTGTCAGACCCAACAGGTGTGTTTTCCTCTAACAAAATGCAACAAAAATTGAAGTGTGGTAATGGTAGAAGAGATGTCCTGGATCCCAAGTAACTTAAGTTTTCCTCTAGTTTGTAACATATATTGAATGTTTACAGCAGAACATAATTCCCAATTTGTTGTCTAGCAGTGGCATCTATCAGGGTAAAGTAAAAATGGTTACAAATGGTTGGGAGAAAAAAGCCAGCTTTCAAGTTAAAAGAAACCAACAAACCAACAAAAACCCAACAGTTCAGAGCAAAACTTTGAAGTTTATATTTTTAGGCAAAATGTACTTAGCTTACATCTTGTTCTTAACAGCTATACCACAGCAGAGTAAAAAAAGAAAACCTGATACCTGTGTGCTCTGCTGTAGTCCTTCAACAGGACTATAATTGCTGTTTAGTTAATAAGCTTAGGTGCCAGTAATAAGTGCATTTATGTGTTGCATAATGATGATAATAGCTGTAAAAAACAAGTTGCCAAATAAGACAACAAAAAAGAAATATTACAGTCCAAATTGCACATAACTACTTTTTTCTCTTAGTGCAATCAGGAATCGAATACTGTATTGTTGTTTTCATCTCTATTTCCTGTAAAATGAGAATAATAACTCTATATGATTCATGGCAGATGCTGGTGACACCAAGTTACACACCTGTGGAGAGCAGGATGTTATAATCCCACTGTGATTAAGAAGATATATGCTTACTGTTCTGCAATGAGGATGGATAGTTTATTTTTCCTATTAGGTCTGCAATGAATCACCCATGTTTAATCTGTGTGATACCAAATGGATTTAGTATCCAACATTGCTTAAGTAGCATGCTGGTTTGTACAATACCCATTGTTTTTTAAGACATGCCTCTGTAGAGGACACTACAATTTTTTTTTTTCTTACATAACCTCTATTTATTTGAACAGAAAATTGTACTACTGTGAATAGGAAGTGATAACCAGAGAAAATATCTCAGAAAAAAATGTTTTTTAGTTGCCATTCCTGCACTGAATAAATAATTTCCTTTTACATAATGCCTTGATGTACCCTTTTCCATAGCGCTTTAAATAAGAACTAAACCAGCCTTAAAGGAATAAAAATCCTTACAGGTTACTTTCTGTTGCAAGAGCTCTTTGATGGAAAAAAGTTATATGTGGGTCAAATTACCTACACCTGAATTTACCATATCTAAATTTTGGAATTGTGCAGCTCTGGAAGAAGTGGATAGAACTTATGTCCAACTGGGCCTAAAGTCAAGTTATGACTGGCTGTCAGAGTAACACTCTGATGAGGTTGTTTTAGATATTCAACAGATGCAGGGTGTTTAATGAATGTTTACCATAAAATTTATTTACTTGTAGGGTATTAGTACTACATGGGATTTCTGAGCTTGCAAAAATAAAATATATTGCACAAATAAAAAAAATATATTAGCAGAAATTAAATATATTGAAATCATGATACAAATGACAACTGTAGGTTGCATGTAGCAAAATATACTAATTGCAAGAAATAGTTCAATCATGCTACCAATGTAATTTCCATTATTGGTTTCTATAATATTTTCACTGTCATGATCCTGGGTGTCCCTGGTTGCCTGCCATGATTATGTGGGTTGAAGCCAGCTCAAGCCTACTGTCCACTACAAAATTCTCTTTCTAGTTGCCTGTTTTTTATACTTTATGTTGGCCTAAGCTACCTATTCACTTTCCTCATGCTGGGGAACTCTATAACTTAGAGAGACATTCAAACCCTTTTAATGAACTCAGGGAGAAACACACCATCACTGGATCTTGGATAGCTGAAACAAAAGCCACCCTCCAGTCCCTTCTGTATTGACATCCAAGTCAGGTTCTTTGCAACAGCTGTGGTCAGTCACACCCTGCATCATACCCTGAATTTTGTGAGCACACTGTTCTATCTCCTCTGAGTCTTCTTCCCTTTTAGGGTTTTATTGGTCAGTCACATTGAAGTATTCTGGATATTCACCTGGCTAACATGGGGATCACCACTGTGATGATGAACTGGTTTTTAGAAGCTGTCACGACAGCAATTGAGAGCCATTGGCTGTGGTAGTATCGTGATTGCTTACCTAGACCATGAAAAGGAACAAATTCATCTTTCCATGAATTATGAAGTGGGAGAGGAACTTCTGAAGCTTGGCAAATCATTAAAGATTCTGTCTTTAATAAATGATATTTCTGTGTAGTTTAGATCATCATGGTTAGATTTTTTAGCACAAGCAGCCAGGCAAGGAAGCAGGAAGCACTCATTATTCCTTTACTTTTTGTTATCCACTTTGCATGATACTGTGTTTGTTGGATGTATCTAATGAACCAGAAATTTTATTTGGGTGCTGTCTGTATATGCTAGTTCATCTCAAACTGGTGAGATCATCCTCAGACAGCTCTAGGATTTGCTGTTTTTCAAATTAAAACAAGGTAAAATATTTTTTTCTTAAGGAAAGATGTACAAAAAATTTCATTACTGAGCTTTTATTCCTTGTTTGTCCTCTGCCTTTCTGAAGGCAATAAATGCAAAGCCAGGGCACTAAACAAATGAAACTATGGTACATCAGCAACTCAGTCAAATGAGGCTGTTTACCATCACAGTTTATTAGTCCACACACTTACCTTGAGCATATCTCCTCTGCCCCTGCTCCCATCTATAGATTTGACACCAGTCTTCATCAGCTCCTTTTCCTCCCCTGTCTTGCTTTACATGCAAAAAGGATCTGGGTGTTTCATGCTAAGAGAAATGCAGTTTGGCAGGGTTGGATCAGGGGAAGCAGAACCCTGGATGAACTGCGGATGTCATGAGACATCAGGAGAGATACAGAGGTAGGGTGCTGGAGAGGGGAAGAGGAAGTCACTGACTCCCAAGTCAGTGTTTGGATTCAGGGATCAGCATTCAAACACAAGACTGCCTCAGAGTGGGTGTATGTCCTAGAAGGATTTGTCTCAGCAAATTAATGTCGCTTGTGCTTAATTAAAATTTCAACGTCTACTCAAATGCATTTCAGTTTCCTGTGTTAGAAAGGAATCATCGCTGATACTCATACAGTCCTGTGAGATAAATTGGAGCTTGTTTCCAGGAGAGGGGTCTCTGAATTATCACTGATACATACATTTTTTTCCTTAATTGAAAACACAGTAATTATCAGAATTAACTATGAATACAGACCATGAGAACAAAACAGATCAAACAATGTGTACATAGTATTCTATGTTGAATAGCTAAGTTATATATTTTGAATAACATCTTATTTCTGATGAATTGTGGGCCAAATTAAGATTGCAGGCCCACAAAGAAGAGACCCCATCCCTTTCAGTTCATCTATCTTTCTAATCTGCTTTGGTGCAGTGTTAAAATATTTGAAGTGGAACTCCTGCATTGCTCATGAAGTGAAGGCGAAATGATAACTATGGTGCTGTGATATTGACATTTGCAAGTATAGAGCAAGAACCTTGTGCTGTCAGTATTTTTTTCATCATCCACTGATAATGAAAAACCCACAAAATGTTTGGTTAACTAAAATGAGAATTTCAAGTAGACTTTCAAGCATGGAATCTCAGGGGAAGAGGGGATTTCACTGATAGCAGAAAAATAAAGAAAGTATAACATTAAAATACATTATTCTTAGGAAAATGCTAAAGCTACTGTCATAAAACACCTTCAGAGTCACTGATGGTGTTAGGAAACCTGCTATATTTTTCAGGTAGATGTAACTGATAATACAGTTACACTTGCTTAGATGAGATGGATGATTACATTCACTATTCAGGAGACATTAAAAATATATTTACATTTGTAGTTTAGGAAATATGTGTCTATTGAAGACATGGTTTTAAAACTGGATTTTCAAAAGAAAAACATCAGTGGGATATCTTACAGTTTTCTGAATACTTTATGGAGAACTGGGTGTTTTTGTCACCCTTTTCACTGTCATGTTCTCTTTGCTTGTACTTTCGTCATTTCCTTGGCTCTTCAGCAAGGACTAGGAAATTCCTTCCTTTCCTAGTGAGTCCAGAGAGATGCCTGATTCTTATGCCATTGCAATTTAGATACTGCTAGACTTGCTGACAGGTGTCTCAGAAATTCCTTTTGTGAATCGTGCTATTGTTGTCATAAAGTTGCTTTACAGGACAGCTGAGCTGCTACTGCTGCATGGAAAAGTTAACAAGCATTCAATCTGAATCAGTGAAGATTTTCCCTAAATCTTTTGATGCTTCAAGGCCCCTTCATATTTGTCCTTGTCCTGGACATTGCTTTTACTAGAGAAGCCCAGGGCTCTATCATACTTTTGCTGTGTCCCCCTGCTATATTAAAGAGACTGAAAATATGTGTCAGGCCAGCTTTGAGCTGTTAGAAGGCTAGATGCTTAGACTTAACACAGAGGAGTGAGGAAAGAGCTCATTTGTGGATGTGCACAGCCTAATTACCACTCTAGTGTCAATAGCACTGCAGTTGAAACTGAGTAGAAATTTCCCAAAGAAAATTGAACGGTATTGTTGGAGTGTTTTTGTGTTGTGTTTTTTTTTTTCTTTCTTTTTAACTTTTCATAATAGTAAGGCATTTGATCACCTGTTTTAAAGTCCACAGCTTAAGTCACCAGTCTGTCTTTTCCAAGACCTCTGGGCATAGGGAAAGAGGCCTAAAAAGGGTTGGGTAAGATAGAGGGTTGTCCATCCTAAAGTGATCACTACAGAATAAAAAGCAGGAAGGCATAGTTGAAGAGGTGGCTCTGATGACTAGGTGCATGTGTGCAATTTTTTGTTTGTGTGGTGGAAAAGTGAAATGGTTATATGGACAAGGGACTCCTTTGAAGACCCTCAGTAAACCTTTTCCAAGAATAGTCACATTAGGGAGATAGAATCAGCACAGGACTCTAAATTGAATTCTATGAAGAGCACCCTAAGATTTTTTTTCTTCTATGTGGATGAGGAAAACCTCTTTCCAATTTTAGTGACTAAAACTGGACTATCTAACCCCCAACTTCAGACACCAAAATCTACATTTTCAGAAGCATGATCTTTTGCAAAATGCTAGACCTGAAATACTAGCTGCACTCAGTATATTCAAAGTGAAAACGACTTGAGTACAAATCCCTGGGGGCTGTGGAGCCAGAAATAAACAGAATTTTCCCACTAAAAATCCTTTCTTTCTTTTATTTATTTTTTTTTTTGCCAACACCTTCAATGGGTGGCTTTGTTCATATATCTACACAAGAACTTACAGATTGAATGCTTGTGTAGAATTTCATGGCTAAAAATATTTCTTGCACAGAGCTATGAATATTTGAAAATGCATCTCTACCACAGAGATGAACAACAATTCTATGCATCGCCCTGATGATCAGCAATCACTGGATTGCTGCAATGGAATGGAATGGAAACTGTATTTTCCCCCTGCAATGCTACAAACTATAAATAATTTAACATGTTATAGAGTGACTGAGTTATCACAGATACTTGGAGGTGTTTTCCAGGACTGACTTCAATTTTACAGCAATTGTGATGTCATTTCCAGAAGCAACTTTCCCTAAGAGCACAAGGACTCCAGGTAGTGACACTGACCAAGTGAAGATTAGCAGCTGATAAATACTTGAATACATAAATACACATCTCCCCAGTTCACTGTGAGTGCAGAGGTATCCAATGAAGACCCGAAACTGATCCAGAACTAAAATCACACCTCCAGCTCTGAACATAGCTTCTCATCTGATTTCTTAGAAGTTGTCACAGAACCAAAGGGCACACTAAGTCCAGTAGTCCATCTTCCTGCCCATACAGGAATGTTCTCCACAGTGTTCTCTGTAGTATATTTTCTGGTTTTTGACCTGTGTGGGTTTTGAAATTTCCACACAAAAAAACATTGCAATGTTATTTTGGGAGACTGCACAGTTCAGGTCTCCTTGGGAAAATATTGAGCAAATTCCTTGCAGAAAAGTCAGTAGAGCAGCTCACCTCAACTGAAGTAAGTGTGGTAGTGTTAAGGAAACTCCCCAGTCTGACCATTCAGGAGATTCCCCGGCAGTCACACTCCCACTGCCCCAGATTGCCACTGCTCGGACTGAAGCCCCTTTGCAGTGGGCGGCTCCAGTGACCAACAGGTCCTCCTTGGCTCCCCACACACCCACTCCACCGTCAGACCAGGTTTCCTCACTGGCTCAGCCCCACGTTTCCTGTGGCAGATGTCTCTTTCCATCCAGCCTTTATTCAAGGTGCAGTAATGCAGAAACAGCCTGAGCTGGTGCCCCTAGGGAGGACCCCAAGGAAGCCCTGGGCTTTTATATCCTCCCATTCCAAGCATGTTATGTATTCCTACTGAATACTCAGTTTTTTGCTGTACCTTTCAGTGTCCATTCTGCTGGCTGGGCAACAGGTTCCTGGCCCCTTGGTTATGCAAAGAGGTCCGTAACCTCTTGCCTTGGGCTCCGACCAACCAGAGCTCAACCTGCAGCTTGCACTGCATCTGCACCCCGAGCTACCTGACCTGAAGGTATTTCTCAACAGCAGCTTCAATTAGTATTGAAGTTGAGGCAAAATGGAATTAGAAGTGTTTCAGAGTGGAATTTGACAGGTGGGTTAAACTGGTAATAGAGCCTGCAGGTGAACCATAAGTGGGAAAAAAATCCCCAAAACCTCACCCCACAACAACAACAAAAGCAATGCTCTTTACTGCTTATTTTTTTATACTAAAATAAAACCCTACAAAACCCTCAAACTTTCATCGTGCCTTCATTTTCTCCTCTCTCAGGTAAGGTAATTACTTCTCACTGCTTGCTTGGGGATAGCAGAAAAAATCCTTGAAGGATTTATACAGTGCCAGCTGATAAAGCTTCATGAAGCTGTAATGTGAACATTGAAATTCTGGTCAGTGGAAATATTAAACCTTTATTCTTCGAATATATTGCTATAGGTAGGCAGTCACTCAGACTGTGCTACTCTCTGTAATCCATGCTCAGCTTGCTCAGAGGAACAAGTGTGATGTAATTCAGATAGCTTAACAAATTATTATGCCCACCCAAATGTTACCACCTTGAGCAGAGCCTTTCAGTGCTCCTTCTCTATTTCAGTGCCAGATATAACACACTATTGTAAACTATCTTTGCCCTTAGAAATTATCTCCTAGATATGATTCAGCTGTTAATGATAATGTTTGACATATTATTTGAGTTACAGTCAAGGAACAGTATCATTTTCGTGTGACTATTCACTTTGATATGCAAGTGGATACAATCTAAAAGCCCTGAAAATACTTTGCAGGATTATGTTCTTTTAGCACTGACTCTACTTAAAATCATCAGAATAATCCCTGTTCACAGCCATGGATACTCATAGAAAAAAAATTAAGTTGGTATGCCTGAAAGTACTTAAGGGTATCTTATACTTCCTTTTTTATTTATTTTTTTTTAACAATGTAGTTTTATTCATATCCATGCACTTAGTTTGAATGCAATGTCAAAAATACTTAAGTATCAAAGAAACTCCTTGCACCAAAATCTTATCTGTGGGAGTTTTAATGAAATCCATACTTCAGAAAGAGTCTTACTGACCCAGGAGAGGACAAGCTAGAGTTTTCTAAGGCTCCCTGAATGGTCCCTAATCCTCCTTGTCTAATACCTCTGCTTAAATGGCTGCTTCACTCCCCTTGTGTTTATGAGAAGTGACACTGACATGTATGCCATCATCTTCCTGCCTGTACAAGTGACTTTTTTTTAAATGGAGGGGAGAAGTTGCATTGAGAAGCCAATTCTATGTTTATTAAAATAGCTTACATTTCAAATGAGGCCCATCAAAAGCTGATAAAACACAAACAAGAAACAGTCAAACAAATCAGTCCATCAAAAAAAAGCACAGTAGAAAATAGTTCACAAATGTTTCCTTGTCTAAATATCTGATCCTTGATTTTAGATGCAGATACAATGCAGATCCCCAATACCTGCAGGACTAGTGTTAGTCCATGATTAAGAGTTTTCAGTATTGCCTTTGGCACAGAGTATTGATTCAGTAACTGAATCAAAATTTGTGGCATATGCATAACTTGTTGTGGTTTAGCTACATTTGCCAACTAAGTACCATGTAGCCTCTAGCTCACACTCCCCACCCTGCCCAGTGGGATGGGGAGGAGAATAGGAAAAAAGTGTTAAACCCATTGAGGTAACAGTTTAATAATTTATATAAATAAATAGAATATAATAATGATGATGATGATGATAATAATAATAATGTTGTAGCAAACATAATTGTAATGAAAAAGGAGACAACAAAAAGAGAGAAGGAAAACAAGAAAACTCCAGAGAAACAAGGTGATGCATAGTCCAATTACTCACCACCCTCTGCCTGATGCCCAGCCCATGCCGAAGCAGTGATCAGCCCATCCCAGCCAACTCCCCACAGTTTATATTCTGATACCATGTCTATGTGATGGAATATCCCTTTGTCCAGTTCAGGTCACCTGGCCTGGCTGTGCTCCCAGCCTCTAATGTACCTCCTCACCGTCAGAACATGGGAAACTGAAAAGTCCTTGACTTAGAGTAAGCACTACTGAGCCACAACTAAAACATCAGTGTGTTATCAACACGTTCTTCTCATACTAAATCCAAAACACAGCACTGTTCCACCTACTAGGAAGAAAATTAACTCTGTCCCAGACAAAACCAGGATATACAAAAGGTCAGTTTTTTGCTAATTTTGCGGTCACTCACTGTCATTATTAAAACTGTTCAGGGTGGAGGCCTTCAGCTGCTAATAGAAGAGAAAAGAGGCAATTTTAGTATCTTGTGGGCCACCTCCTTTGTGGTGATCTTTACTTGAACTCATAGAATTTCATGTTCAAAATAAATAGCTTTTTTTTTTAATAGAAGTCTGCACAGCCATGCAGAAATGTCAGCAGTTTTGCTGTGGCTTTTCCTGTCCATTTCAATTTCATACATTATGAGGAAGCAAATCTCATAATGTTGAATTTCTTATGAAAATAAACATTTGTGGGAATAAACTCCAATGGCACTATCCTGCTACCAGGATGTTACTGGCTGTTACCAGGGCCATAGAGGCACTGATGGTCTGATTGTACCTGCCAGCCTCCTGAGGCCTCCCCTGAGCCTGTCACGGTGCAGGACCCCATGTCAGCTCCCCAAGTCTGTCAGCCCCTGCTCAGCAGTGCCCCAGCAGGGCCAGGGCAGTGGGACAGGATCTGGCTGTTGGGCCCTGACCTGGACCCATGGGGGTCTCCATAGCACTTGACCCCATGGAGATTCTGGCATATGCTGCATCCTGACAGTTGCTTTTCTCCATCACACCTACCCACTACTAATAAATAAACTCACAGGATATATTAATGTACCAGAAAAACACCAGAGTGCCATTTTTTGCCTCTAAGGTCAGGTGTTATGGCCTCCTGAGCTTTCACCATTTCAGCCGTGTCAGCTCCTGAAACATAGTACCTGTGCCCAAATGTCTGGTTTAGGAATTCCCCTTTGTTTGTGCTACCACCATACCGTGTGTTGGTGCTGTCTGGGAGAGTGCTAGCTAGCACAGACCAAAGCTGCACACAGAAACCTGCTGCCAGCAACACTAGAGTTAAACACATGGAGTTTTTAGGTATTAATATCAATGTTATAGTCTAATTCTTGCTGTATATTAAAATGGAATGCTCACAAAGAAGGAAATTTAAACAAAAGTAGGGGTCACTAGGAATGAATGCCTAATATGGTGATGTAACTTTCAGCTTCAGAGGAAAGGTGAGTTCCTTAGTAATGGTGTTAGAAATGTATATTGAGTTGAAGGTTATAAATGTCTTCTAAGTTCAGTAAAGTTAACAGTAGGGTGGAAGAGAAACTTATATCCCTGGGAAACTTCAACAGTTGATTCATGGAATCACCTTCTGGTCTTCCAGACAGTGTTCAGATGTCTTCAAATGAGCTAACTAGTCCTTAGCTAAAGGCTTTTTTTCCTCTTCCTTGTCCTCAGATGGAACACTTCAAAGTATTTCCTATATCTGCTATTACTCTTGCCATGATCTGCTTAGAGAATGAATCACTCCAGAAGGAGGCAGAGAAAAGGTGATTGATTGAAGTAGACCCATGTCTTGACAGAACTATAGGTAATGTTTCCATGTCTCTGAGCTCTACTATCTCAATTTCTGCAAGAAATTTCTCCTACATGCTGAAAGGAAAACAGCAGAAAAGTACCGGACAGAGAAATCCTGCTCTCTATCTATTTCAAAAAGGTTTTAAAAAAATTATAACTATTCTGAAGCCAGCATTTCTGTTAAAAATAAATCCTCTTTTCCCTTTGCCTAAACTGGATCCTTCTTAAAAGCCACTTGCAACTGCAGTCCTCTTGTACATGTGATAATCCAGGAAAGCCCATTTGTCAAGTCCTAGACATTTCTGTAGTTGAAATGCAACTGGTATTTAAAAATTAGAGTCTGACCCCTCATAGGTGGGCCTTAATTTGTAAGCAAGTATTTTGATGTTTCATTTGCCTCATTTTACTTGATATTTTGGCTCAATAGGTGAAAATTAAAGATAGACTTCTGTTCACTTGGGCAGAATATTGATGTCAAAATATTTTACAGAAGATAAAATTTCATTGTGGATCTTCATGGTTTAGTTTAGCAGGTTATGGGCATTTTTGATGTGTTCTCAAGAAACCAGGATAAATGATTCTTTTTGCCTGTAAAAGAAGGGGGAAACTGCTGATTTTTTTCTCATTGTAACATATGAAAATATGAAGCAGAATCACAAGGCTATGTGTCATGAATGTGCAGTATCTTTATGATTCTTGGTAATTTGTCAATGTTCAAAAGACAAATTAGGGAAGAAGTGTTATGCATGAAATGGACATATTTGAAAATAATTGCAACCTTTGTGGAAGTGAAACGTTCTTTCTCTTTTAATGCAAACTCACAGGGTTCAAAGTTGAGATCTAAGAGACTACCAAAGTCAGAAGTTTGACAAATAAGAGATTCTGCCAGTATGCCAGAGACTGAAAATGTAACTAATGTGATTAGCATCCATACAGTTCTTTTAGAGGCATGTAGCTATTTTCATGTTTTCAAATAAGCTTCTGATCATATACAATTATGCTGATTAGGAGGATATGCTAACTGCTTACCAAAGCTTCTTTAAAGCTTTAAAGCCCCAGAAAGTTAGCTCTGGACTGTTGTAGGTGTTCAAATACTTTCTGCATGGGTTTTAAATTTCATCTCTTTTGGCTTATAATTTAATAAGAAGGAGGAAAATGGAAGCTTTCATTAACAGGAACAAGCTTATTGTGAGGAAATACTTTTTATAGATATGAGTGAATGACGTAAGTTACAACTGGAAATGTGATGAGCCACCCCTGGGCTCATCACATCCTGTGCTTTCTTGACCTGTCAAGTGAGCTGGATTATATATTACCACCTTTTATACTGTGTGATGTTTGAAAACTTATTTTCTAAAGCCGACTGCTCTACTACAGCTGATACTTTATGCCACAATTTTATAGCATTCTGGCAGGGACAATTCAACAGATAAAGTAATAATAAGTCTTGTACTGTCTTTTGTTTCTGCGTCTTTGAAACAGAAAAAAAAAAAAGTCTGATTCATCTGAACAAAAAAAAAAAAAAAAAAAAAAAAGGACCCTGGAAGAATTCTACTTGTGGTGGAAAGTAAGGAAAGCAAATAGGGTTTATTCCCCCCAAGACTGGTTTTGAGAAGTTAGGAAGATCACAAAATATTACCTTACCTATCATTTGAATACAGAGAGGTTCAGATTTTGAAAAGCCTGAAAAATTAATTCTTGCCCTGAGCTGAAGCAAAACCTGTTCACCACTTTAAGCACTGCAGTGATTCTGTAATAATTCCACATTTTCCTACTGTGGTAGTACTTTAGGATTATGTTATTTGCATTTTGTTATACACACAGCCAGTATAAGAACGGATGATTATTATGACTTTAAAATTTCCACAACTGTGTAAAACTTTGCCTTCGATAGGCTTCTAATGTAAATTGTAAAAGCTACTATAACCACTGAGCTATGATAATTTATATTAGCCAAGGGCTACTGCTTGGATAAAACTTTAAAAAAGGGGAAAAAAAACCCCTTTCTTCTAGTAAATTGCTTTAATATTCCTGTCACAGATGGGCAAATAATTTATTTAGAGATGAAATAAATACATAACAGAGCTTTGAATTCTACAAAGATTCATGAATCCACTTTTTTATACAGTTGATTAATTTCTTAAAATCCAGAAACTATTCTTATAAACAAGCTTAATTATATATGTGCAAATGACTCTAACTTAGAATCTAATCATAGTGAGTTACTTCAGTGTGTCTTTTAATTCTTCTCTCCAGACTTGATATTTATGTTTGACAATGACATTGTAAACTTCAGAATTATGTGGATAGAACAAGTGAAGTTTGGATCTGGATTTCTTTTCACTCTGAAATCCTCTGCAACATTAATGAAACTAATCTTAGCCCTCAGGACATGGACTGCAAAAGTAAAATTTCAAATAGTAACTTTGATTTCTTTGTGTTGAACAGATGAATGGCTATATAATTTGCATTTATCAAGGGATGATTCAAGGTCTAATGCTGTTCCACGTCTTCTTTGCTTAGGTGGTCCTTAGGTGGTCAGTGGAATGGAGGCACCATCATTGGGTTTACACAACACAAAATTGGTGCAAGTAGTCAGTGCACTCATGGCAGGACTGTCACTGTGAGGGACTCTGAGAAGCTGAAGGAATGGGCTGACAGAAGCTTCATGAAGGGAAGCAAATGCATTAATTATTACCTGATATATGACTATTTATAGCCTAATTTTAATCTGAGATGCACTACTCCATTTAATTTCATTGGAAATTCCATAACCATATGTACAAATTCTGCCTGTCTCAGACACATATATAAACAGAGTTGTGTTCATCTCTAAAACTTTACAGTTTTTAAACATCTATAAATGTGTGTATATATTTTTTTCATTGCCTATCTTATGATGTTCATTAGCAACTTTTAGGCAAACGTAGTGACTCCTGTGCCTGCAATGATAACTGGAGAGATTTCTTTGGAATTCAGGTTTAAAAACTAACTTTCAGCTAGGATACATCATCACTTCTCTACTCTCTATTCATGTGAACTGAGTTGCAGTGAGTTTTGCCCTGTACCTCTTTCAAAGTCAGGAACTTGGATTTTTTTTTAAGTTCAAAAACTTTAAGGTCGCATAACATTATGTCTATAGTGATCCTATTATTTAAACCTGCTGCAAACCATTCTCTGCTCCCATCTCCCTCCAGTTCTTGAAATCAGAAAGTGCCTACTTTCTTAAATTGGGATGCAATTCACAGGAACAGCTGTCCTCAGGAGACTTATACTATTCTGACTGTTGGCAATAGCTGTCCTGTTAGTCTAATTAATTTTTCTAAAAGATAACCATGAGCAATACGCAGCTTGATTTGTAAAGAATAAATCTTACCAGGCTCACTTTATTTGCTTTGTATTGCACAGAATTTTTAAGTTTGCGAGTGAAGTGGCAGATGCATTATAGTTTGATTTTAGTAAAGCTTTCAAATCTCTTGCAAAATCTCACCCTCAGATTAATTTGTGGAGGCTTGGGTATGAATACTGATACACGGATTGAAAAGAGGCTGAAGAAACTTTCAGTGGAGATTTTTGATAAGCAGCAAATAATAGGGCACCAAGGGGGATTCTTAGAGGCTAGCCAGAAGACCTCCTGGGTCTGCATATCTTCAGTAGTTCAAAGGCGGAAGTCAGCTACAGATAGCAAAATGCTCAGATGACATTTAACCAAGATAGGCTGCGAAATGTATGGAGATGTGTTGATTTGGCAGTCTGAGGACAGAAGAATATAAATTGACAGCACAATTGAGCAGCAAATAAATAAATCAGGCTAAATTAATTTCAAGATGCATGTTCATTTTACAGCTCAGAAAGGTAGAAAAATCTTTGGAAGGGTAGCCTGATGCTGTTTATGTGGAACATTGCCTAGAGGTCTGGAGGCTGCATTAACAAACATATTCATGAGTTGAAGAGCATTCAAAGGGACACAACAACAATTAGGACAAGGTGACTGGAATTGATTTATGATGAAACATTAAACATGAAGTTAAATATTTTAGTTTTCACCATTTCACCCACAGAAGAAGATTAATGAAAAATATATATTTGAGCTGGAATCATAATCCTGAAATAAGAGCTTCTCCAAAAATATGGAATTTCATAGCAAATTTCTTGTCTGAAGTTTCTAGTCACAGAAGAAACACAGAATTGAGAATTATTATTTATGGGAGTTGCTATTTCACTTTTTTTTTCCCAAACGAGCTCTTTTTAGTTTATATTTATGAACATAGGACTATGTGGATAGAAACAAAAAAATACTAATAGGATGTGAATTAAAGTGAGTATAAATTGAATTATATGGATTCAAAAATATAATCTTTGTTAGTTACAGTTGTGAGCACAAATAAATTGCTTAGAAATGTAGCAGGTAAAATCTTATTTTTAATTTACATAAGCAAACACTTTAGAAGATTGTCTTCACCAGATGTGTGAAGTTTAGTCTTCCCTAAGATTAAATAAAATGCAAATACAACCAGCTTTCATCACATTCTGCAAGCATTAAAATTAAGATAGCAGGAAAAAACCAAAAATGGAATATTTATATTTTGGAGCACCTTAATTTTCAACCTGAGCCTAGGATGAGTGGTATCACACCATCATGTGTCCTGCTTAAAGGGCTTTTAAATATAAAGAATTATGGTATCTCACAAGTTTAACTGAAATACATTCTCTCTTGAGGATTTAATCACCAGTTGATTTAATGTTGCCTGTTTAAACATATTATAAACTACTTCAACAAGATGCTTGTGTAATTGCCTTCTTAGCAGAAAAGGATAAAAAGCATACCTTGCAACTTTGGTTGCATTAAACAGGATATTACAATCCAACGAACACCAAAATGTTTGTCAGCATTTCCATTATCAACCCCTACTTTCAGGGATTGAAAAGGTGTCCATAAAAATATTCAACTGGCTAAAAATTCCCATGTAAGGTCTCATCCTGGTAACAAATTTCTTCTCCTTCTCTTCCTCCTCAGCTAATCTCTTAAACTTACAATGCATTACTTTTTGTGGGCCAAATCCAGATTTCCCTGTTCCTCTGAATATCTTATTTATTGCACAGCAGCTGCAAGACATATAATTTTGTCTTTATAGACATCACTCTATATGTGTGTAGTCTGATACTGGTCTTGTTTTCTTATGAAGGAGCTTAAAAATTCAAAGGCATTTAGAAAAAAGTAAAATAATTATGAGCAGATTTAAATGGAGTGTTTTTCAATAAGCTTGCTTCCTTAACCAGTAAGGACAAAAAAATATTCTTATCTGAAAAAGGAAAGTTATAAGATGAAAAAATTTTGTATCCTTCTTTCATTATTAGTTTATTAGCTTTGAATTGTCTTTTGCCTGGCAGCACATTATAATGAATGCTTACTCCTGCTTGCCTCAGGTATGTGAAACAGTTAAGATGATGATGACTGAAACATTCTTTATTTGAACACAATGTTTGGTGTTGCTGTATTTATTTATTTAACTTAATTTGTATTTTATTTCAGTTATATTCTTTTTAGAGAAGTAGGAGGGGGAGTGAGGTAGGAGTGAAGTGAGAAGAGAAAGAATGACAGAGAAGACAGAAATGACTCTTCAGAGACTCTAGAGAAAGCCTTCATTGAAAGAGACACCACTCATACTTTGAGTCATTGCCAGGCCTGGAAGGAAGGAATCCATGAATTTTAGTAAACATTTTGTCAGCCCCTGGGGAAGGTCTGGTTTTCATTGGCAAAATAAATGTGGAAACCTTTATGTCTTTTGTTTGGCCTTGGAAGAAAATTTTCTTGTCAGAGTTTCTTTTTGTTAAAACTCCATTCTTATTATACACTAGTGCTCTCCCCTCTTTCCTTCTGGGAAGACCTTAGAACTGTTATATTCCTGGAAAAGAACCCACCCGCCATGGATGTGAGGATTACAAGCCTGAGGAGGTACCACTGCATTTTCCTTTCCTTACATTCAGCAAATTCATATGACAAAACTTTAGTGCCTTTCCTCCTAAATACTTCTACAAAATGTAGCTGATTGCAGCTATCTCTTTCAAAAGTGAGTTGCTTTCTTCTTTATCTCCTTCAAGATCTTCCTGTACCTACATTTTCCAACCCCTAGCTGGCTATGACAACATCTTAAGACTCTGCAATGCCAAGTGACCATTGAAATCAGTTGTATAAAAAGGTCTTGGAAAAAGAAGGCAGCAACCCCCTTTTTTCTGCTTAATTCCCAACAGTCCATATAGGATGTACACAACCCTCAAACTCTTTCTCATTCTGTAAAGATGCCTTCAACGCCTCTAACACTGTTTTTTAATTAGTGTTTAAATATTAATTTAGTGTAAAATTTCCTCAGTGGAAAATTACTGTATTTTCCAATTTGCTCTAAGACCAAAGAGTGGTTGAAGAATATCTGCTGCTCTCTCACTCTGTAGCCTATAAAATCAAAAAATGTTTGACTTTTTTCCTGATTCATGATGTAGTGTGTCTTCTAAGTTGATATTTCACAATTATCTGAACAATGAAGTGCAGCATCAAAAGTGCAAGTCTCCATGGTTCTGCAGTGCCCACTCCACTGGTTGCCGTTTCTTCTTGTTTCTCTTCCTTTTCCTTTTTGACCCTTTTTTTGGTTTTGAACTTGGAAACCTTCTGTATGCTCAGGTCCCAAAACCAGTTTGGTCTGTTTCTGAGATTTTTCAATGCCGCTGACTTTTGTAATTGTCCATTCCAAAAATAAGTCTTCTTTTATTTTCAGCAAAGGCATCTATCTCCTTTTGCTCCCTCTCCCAATATAAAGCCTAACAAACCATTATCCACTCATCTGGGTGGTGCAAATAGCTGTTATCATGCTCACAATTGCCTCTCAATACCTCTTTATGATAGAAAGAAACAGCCCAGTTCATTAAACGATAAAATACTACATGTAATCCTCACTCTGACAGTCTGAATATGTATAACCTGTCCATTCATATCTAGTGCAATGTAAGGTCTTTTGCTTGATTCAGGTATTGGTATTTTTAAATTCTTTTCCATTTTCCTGAGTTTTCTGTTCTGTAAGGATTTATGGTATAGAGGTTTCATGTTCAGGACAGTCCTACCACCACTGCTTAAACCTGTGCTGTTTTTCCTTCTTGAGATTTATAGAGATGCACGTAGTAGCAAAGTATCTCTTCAGCTTGACGATCTTTTTCTGTGTTTCATACTAATTCCTCCTTACCATTCTGTGACAGTGCATACAGTCAGTAAGAAGATTTCTTCCTACAGGCACGGGAACATCCAGCCAGTGATTATCCAGTGGAAAATAAAAAAAAATTGTCATCTCTTCTTAAGTGGTATGAGGCCATGGTAGGAATTCTTTTTTTTCACCATCTTTTATGTCGATAACAAAGATAGAGTAACATAGCTTAAATCTTTTTCAGCATTTGCTTCTAGATGGAAATTACAAATATTAAAATAACTTTGTGAACAACAACTTTTTATCTACATATGGGTATAATTAATACATTTTATCATACTTTGTGGTATTCCCTAGTACTCCTTGGTCCACCAGAGGGAAGAATAATGCCTTTTCCAGAATTATTATCATATTTATTTAGAAAGTGTCACATAGTATGTTGATTAGAAAAAAAAACAGTTTGGCTTGGATCTTCATCTTAAAGTACCATTTATAGGAATGGCTTAATCCTTCTTCCCAGTTTCTACCTGCAGATGAGACAGTCTTCAAAGGTGTTTGAAACAACATTGATGACACTCTAATAAAGCAACAATCATGCCATTATTCATTCTTATATGCTATTTCACAATGTTTTAGACGCAGTGCCTTTGACACTTTTAGTATGTTTACTTCAACTCTTCACATTCTTGATGCTACGGCTTCCATTCTTGCAGCCCTGTTATTTCATTCTCACGTGATGCAACAAGGACGGAAGACTGTGAGGTAAGGGGCTTAAAAACGTGTTCATTGAAGACAGAACATAAGATGAGATGAGAATGTGGATTAGCTGGGGACTTTATTCAGCTTTCCTGTATCCAAAATCAGTGCCCTTCCTCAAAAGATGGAGCTGTTGAAACAATTTTTGCAATAAGTTACATCATGAAACTAACCTCTGCAGCCTGCAAGCCAATATAACATATGGCAGATTGAATTTAATGCGAGTCTTGCAGCTGAAAAACCTACACAGAGATTTGAAAATTTACTGCTACATGCCTGAATTCCATTCATAAAAGGAAAGGTTAAAATTAAAGTTAACTCTCCAGTATACATTTGTCCAAAAGAATCCCTCAGTAATGTGTACCTACAGGTTAAAAACTTGGAAGTTCAAAGTCTGCAAGCTGACAAAGAAAACAATTGCCTACAAACCTGATGCCAGAAATATACACAGTGGGCAAAACCACCTGCTTTACATGGTGTGAGCTCTCCTTGCTTGAGACATAGAGCTAGTTCTACACTGAAGAGCAATAAACTCCAAAAATGGTTGTAGTCTGAGGAAGTCTGTGAAAAGACAAAGTATACTTGAACTACCCTGGAAAAGCCCCTTCTGGGAATGGAAAAAAATAATTGAAGAAAGTTAGATCAGCTGTCAGTAGCTCTAAGTAGTGGTTGCAAGAAATCCATAGCTCAGGATGGCAAAATGTAAATTCTGTATTGGGTGTTTAAGCAGGTAGGGGTTATCCACAAATCCTGTAAGGACTGTGGCCTTCCATTCAGGCTGTGAAGAGTTCAGAAAAATTGTTTCTATAAACCAAGCCCTTTCTTGTTCATGTTTCCCAACACAAAGGATGCCCTGCATTTAACCCCACAGGTTTCAAGTGTCTCACCACAGGCATCACAGCTGTCAGGTACTGTATTAATAAAGACATATATTAAATACCCAGGCCTTGGGGTATGTAGGGCATGGGTGAAATACTTGTTCTATCAGAGAATTACACATGACTATCCAAGGCATCAAATCCCTCCATTTTCTTTTTTGTTTTTTTCCCCCCTGGTAGAAACCCCTTTCAGTCCTCAGTTGAAAATAAACAGCAAATGAAATAAATGGTCTAACGAAATAAATGAATTCCTTCTTCGGAAGTCAGCATATCGAAACTGGTGAAAAAGCTGTGTCAGTAACCACATTTTAGGATGAGCAGGATTCAGGTCAATTCATTAGCCAAGGCAAGTGCTTCTGCTTTCTGTTTACTTAAGTTTGCATTTACTTCATTTTCAAAACAACAAAATGCCTAGGTTCACTCATCTGTGTCTGCTGGGTGACATGGTGTAGAGAAACAGTGGGAAGAATGAATGTGTTCTGGAGATTGTGGGAGGTTAGTAGTCAAAGTTCCTGTTTATATTAGTATTAATGGGAATCAGAGATGTACATTTCTGTGTGTTGAGATAATGAGTCTAATGAGAGAGACAAAATAATATTTCCCCTGAGCACTCCATGTGTTTTCCCACAAAGCACCCACCACAAATGACTTTTCTTCCATTTTGCAAATACTTTTTCTAAGCTGATGTTTTAAAATATTTCTATTTAGAAATGCTAGCTCTCCTCCTCTTTTCCTGATAGTTAAGCACTTAATAATTATACTTAGTAATTTCCAAATACTGAATTTGCTCCTAAGGTAACATATCTTTCCTACCCTCCACATCCTAACTCCTCAAGAAAATAAAATTAGGCTTATAAAGGCTTCTTTTCCCCATTAAAAAAAAAAAAAAGAAAAAAAAATCCAGCATTTTTTAAAAATTTGTATTAGTAACCAACTCTCATTTTTTTGAATTCTATAAAAGCTATTTCAGTTGTAGCTACCTCAATATCTAATTACACTTCTTGACTATTAAAAAAAAAAATCACAATTTACATAAATGTGTACTTTTTCTCCTCCATGAAATTGATTATTTTTCTGGATATGTGAAAATTGAGTGCACTATCAATGCATTTTTTTCAGAGTTCTTCCTAAACTTAATTGCAAAAGGAAAGAAATAGCCCACTCATTTACTTCTAGGGTGGAAAATTAAAATGTGTAAGCTCTTTACAGCAGGAATCAGATCTTGCATTTGTAACACCTTCTTTATTAAAGCCTTTGGGTATTATAGCAAGATAAATACAAAAAGATAATGCAAGGGATGACAGCATTTTGCTGGAGGCAACTACATATAATTGCTGTGGAAGGAAGGCTTATCAGAAATGTGAATGCATGTATGTGCTATGTATTTTAAAATAAGGTTTTTGTAGTGAATTTTGCAATGCATTTTCATTAAAAACTAGCAAGTACTGGAAATAAGTATATAAATTTTGCAAAGAAAGAGGAAATTAATTGATTTTTTCCTTTTCTTATGTTTCCCCTTTCTCTTTGCCTGTTGCCTGCTTCAAAAAAAGTCACAAGTTTGTGAATACAAAGCAAAAAATAAAATGTTGCCTCTAGAGCACTCATCAAAGACTAGCTCACACCAAATATTCTAATGAGAGGTAAATGAACAATGAATCAAAACATGATAACAAATATGTGATGAACTAAGGACAGCATAAATCAATAAAAGCACTCAAGCTCTGTGGAAATTACTGTCCTAGATTCTAGGAGGAGAGGAGACAATTTGCTGCAGTATTTTGTGAACAGAGCTATCCTGTGGGATCAGGCTGCAGAGGACATTTCAGTGGGAGGAAGAGAGCAGTAGGAAGAGCAGTATGATTCATGTTCAGCATCTCAAGTGGAGGATAGAGCACAAGGATTGAATAATGAAACAAAGACGAGATATTCAGCATGCCAGGAAGGTTTCTGTTAGAGAGCTGTTAGAATTATTTAAAAAGGTTAGTCTATGAATAAACATGGTTCATCAAGGTCTTTTACACATGCAAAGGGAGATGCTAATGAATAATAAAAGAGTAAAGGAGACTGGTGAAGAAATTAATGTTAATCTTATCCAAAGCAGATACAAATTAATATTGGAGAAACATTTTTGTAATCACTTCTCAAGGCAAAAATTCAATTAATGTGACTGAATCAATATTTCAAATCTCAGTCCCTTGAAAGTATACTTGTCTCTCTTCATATCAGCATGCTCTCCTGTGTGATCAGCCTGTGCTATTCAAGTTAATACTTGGGGAGACTTGTTAATGGTCTATTTTTGTGAAACTTGGTCCAGTTCTATAAAATACAATACTGTGTTTCAAACTCACCTCGGGGTATCTTTCTGTTAGGAGAGCTCAGTTTATATAGGGTAATTACTGTATAGAAAATAGATATTTGAGCCAAAGACAGTTTTGCTTTAAGCTTCAGGGTAATTTTTTTTTTCTTTTTCTTCCCAAGGATTACCTAGTACTGTCTCTTCGTACAGGATGACATGTCAGTATATATGACACTGCACTTCAGACTATGTACTGAAACAAGATATTCTGTAACAGCTAAAAAAGAGCCAGGACACAAAAGTGAAAAACAAAACCCAGAATAAAAGAAAAGTCTTAAAAAAAAAAAAATTGACTCTTCAGAACAAACAACTCTATTTGTCTCAGCTTTATTGTAGCATAGGTCATTTTATATGTCTCTGATAGGCAGCCTCCCTCCCTGTGTAAAACAAAGTGTGGACAGCAAAGGTATCTTTGCAAAGATCACAGAAATTATGACCTTACTTGTGTACTTCAAAAAGTAATACAAAATATTACAAAGTGGTTCCTGGTTTCCATTATTTTGTCTTTTCTTTCCTCATTGGTGAAGCCCCTAGATAAGGGTTTTTTTTCACAAAGTGATCTTTCTTGTATACTATATAGTATAAATGCTTGTCATATTTTGTTTAAGGTGTCAGGGAATTGGAAAAAGTCTATGAAACTAAATAGACTACCAAATAATAGCTTTGCAGCTCTGGTAGATTGTGCTGTTTATGTTGTAATGCCTTGACGCCTTGACAGGTTTATACAATCAGAGGTTCTAAAGCCTGTGATAGATTGGAATTGTTTGAAACATGGTATGGTTGAAAAAATAAGCTTCTGTCCTCTTGCTTTCAAAACCAAATGGCAACCCACTCAGAATCATCCCATTAAAGTAACATCATGGACAATCTGACTTCTGTACTTTTAATAGCTAAAATATTCCCATAATGAAAGAAACATGAAATGGTTTCCGTGCTGAATGAGCTCCCTAGAGATTGTGGGATTTGTCTCATTATATAAAGCTTTTCTATCACCATTGCAATGCTTCTTCTCATCTTTCCTTCTCATCTGAGTGGAGAAATTTCCGTCAACAGCATTAGTCTGACTAAACCAGTACAACACTTGAAAGGGGGATATGCAGTAGATAAGATTACTTTTTTCTATTTATGTAAAAAATTATACACAGTGTCCCTGCTTTAAAAAGGATTACTATACTATGTGGACAGCATTCTACTCTCTCATTAGAAGAGACAGATTACAATTTTATTTTTCTAAATAAGTCTGGGTTAGGCATTTCTGATGCAGCTGCTCTCACAATGGAAAAGAAATCAACACTTGTGTATTCTTATCAGAAGCCGTAGGTAACTTCAGCATTCACTACTGATCAGAATAACTCCTTGCATTCTGCAACCTACCACATGCCTCAATAATTTTGTATGCAGGAAGGAATATTAAAATAATGAAGCAAAATGTTATTAAAATAATACTACTGAGGGAAAAACTTCAAAATCCCCACAACAAACCAAAAAAACCCTAGGGAATCTGGGGACAAACCTTCTACAAATATGCCTTGAACTTCAGTCCTTTTTCCTCCCTTTATGCCACAGTTATTAAACAGCTTATAGGCCAGGGATAATGAAGATTTTATTTCAGCATATCACAGACTAGGACCTCAAGTTGGAAACAACTCCTGGCCAACTGTAGATGAGCCAAGAGGGATCCTCATGCTCAGAAATAAGCCATGAACTGCAATATCCTTTGGAAAAGGTCCAAATGGACAGCTACCACCTCTGTTGCCTATTCTTTCTAGATTTCTATATCTCTGTGAGGCTAAATTAAGGCAAGCATGAGATGGTGGGTATGTGGCTGTGGCACTCTATAGCAGCAGGGTTGTGTATTTTCACCACATAGAAGAAGCCAAGGATAAATTGACAAACTAATTTTCTACAGACCATAGCACAAAGTAAGTGACTAACATTAGCTACTAAATTACGTAATTCAGAAAGGCTTTTGTTTTCTATTGGATCTAGCCCTTAAATCCCTGACTTATGGATTTAAGTTAATACACTGGGTCATTTTCCTTGCTTTGGTGTGAATAGAATGTAATGTAATTCCTTCCTGTCTCAGAGAATGGTGCTGGTGGCTTGGATTTTCCTGACATCAAAGACCTCTCAAAATGATGTAACCAGATTTCTGATGATGCTTCCTGCTCAAGGAGAATGTCATGTTCTGTCAATGCAGAGGAATAAAAAGAAGAGCTATACAGGTAAAAGAGGATTAGAATGAGGAAAAAAATAATTAAAATATTTTTTCATCTAAAACAGGTGCAACTATTGGCCTTTAAAAATTGCTGTTAAATTTAAAGAGCGCTCAGGCTCCAACACATCAGAATATAATATAGCCAAAATTTAGTGTGGTATGAAGGTATGCTACTCAGAAACCCATTCTGAATTTCAATTTGTCTTCTTTTTTTTTTTTCCTTTCCTGAGAATTCTGCTGTCTTTCACACCACAGCACTATTCTTCAGTCATTATTATGTATCATGCCATTCCATACTAAATTCCCACTTGGTTACTAAGAACAGTTTGCCCTAAGACATTTCCACAGCAATTATTATCAAGTCACAGGAACCATGAGAACTAGCAGAGTTTTCGTAGAAACACAGCAATTAATTCTATTTGGAACAATGACAAAATCATTTGGAAATGTCTGAAAAAAGATAATATAGAAATGGCTTTTTTGCAATAATATGGCATTCTAGAGGCCCCTCTGCTATACTCTCTATCCAGTTTGCTCCGGTAATTACACTGAAACAAAACTATTAGATATTATTCACTGAGTCTAGGTCCTGACTTCAGTTAACCAGATTAAGCAATATGATGCCCTGGAGATATAAGCTTTTGTCCAGTGCTGCAAATTTTTTAATCGGGGGGGAAAAAAAAAAAAAAAAGAAGAAACTAGAAACCCAAAACATCCCACCAAACAAAACCAAACCATCAAAGGCAACAACCCCCTCCCCCAAACCTCAATTAAAGAAATAAAATAAACCCCCCCCCCCAAAAAAAAAAGAAAAATGTGTCTTCACAGAAAATATTCTACTGTCACTTAAAGTAAGAGTTAGAGTTATGTCGAGCCTATTTCTATCACTAAAAAGGGTAATTTCACTGACTTACTTAGATACCTTAAATGTTATGAGACATCTGCCTGCAATAAGGAAATAGAGATCAATCTAAAGCAAAGTTCTTCCAGTTCTTTGAGAATTTGACTTGATTTTCCTGTATCCATCTGCCTCTCTGGGCTGGCATTACAATGTTGATAGTCCTGTGAAAGAGAGTGACAGATGACCAGCTTTGCACATTTTCAGGAACTGCACCCAATTTTCATCCTGCTCTCCTGGATGAACTGGAATTTGGCAAGCTATTTGAAATAATTGTCAGGTTCTTTTGCAAACACCCCAAGAGACTGAAGTTTGTAGACAGAAAAACAATGACCTAATTCAGTGTGTTTTCTTATATTGTCAGTGGAAGTACCTTCAATAGATTCCAAAGGGTTGTGTAGTTCACTGGGAGAGGGTGATGGACACTCACCTGGTTTTGAGCCAATGCAGAACCCCTTTGTCATTTGCAGACAGAAACAGACATTTCCATCATATGATTCTGCCCAATCCACATGTCTAAAGTTGAAGAGCTTAATTACTCTCATAAGGGTGTACTAAATGTAGAGGGAATCTAGACAGCTAGTCCAGTACACACTTTTTTGCAAGCATTTGAAGTTAGTCTAGAAACTGCTGACGTGACAGGTTTTCCTGCAATTTACGAGCAATGTGGGTTCCTTCTTAAGTACTGTGATCACTAAATGCAGGCTGCTGGAAGCAACTACTTCTTTTTATTAACTATTTAGCTAACTTAAGCATCCTTGTGAGACTGGTTAATGTTTTCACAGCTCTGTGCTTAAACTGTTTATATGTTTGCACCTTGAATTAGATACCTGTTAGTCTCCTTGTTTGCAAATTGCAGGAAGACCAAATAAACTTTAAGGAAAATATTACAAAACAAAAATCATGAACATTTTTAATGTTATTTATCAAAGTTACACAGAGATGATAATTGGGGTTTATAAATTAGATGGCTAACTCCATTAAATTTAGTGCAAATTAGATATTAAGGGACCATGGACAAATTCTACTTGGTAGATTGTAATGGTAAATACACAATAGCAGTCCTAGGAACAAAAAAACCCAAAAACCTAAAATCTCCACTAATAGAAATATATACCAAAAATGATTATTCTGAGGCAAAGGGAAGGAAATGATTAAAACCAAAACATAAAATCCATAATTTGGTTCAGATCCAAAGATCTTAGTCCATTATCTTGTCTTCTACTATAGGGATAGCAGAGATAAGCTTCTTAAACATATTCCCCCAGCTCCCATCAATTACTACTAAGGGATTTTTTGAGCCAGAGGAAGTATCTTAATATTTGATAGATCTTGATGTTGGGTTTTCTTCACTCCCTCCCCCTTCTCTCTCCAATCATGGATTTGTCTGCTCTCTTATTGAACTCCTGTGAATGTCTAGCATACACAATGTCTGGTGCAATACAGTTCCAAAGTTTAATTAGCCATACTATGAAAAACTTCTTTGCTCCAACCTCCTTAGCTAGTTTTGTTTAAGACTCTTTGGATCTTATATTAGAAGAGACAATGAAAAATCATTCCAAGTTCATCTTCATGATGTGCATAATTTTGCAGCCCTTTGTTGTATTTTCCAGGCTGATGAATCCCACATTTTGATTATCCTTGTTCCTTTTTTCCACTTGCTATTTCTCTCATATTCTTTTTTTTAAGATGGGGACTCACACAGCACACTCTACTCAAGATAAAAGCACACAGTGGATTTATGCAATGGCATAACAATGCTCTCTATTTTGTTCTGAATTTTCTCTCATTGTCATACCATTTGAGTTGCTTTTTGACTGCTGCTAATAGGAACATATATAATTACTCAAGATGTATGTCCTGAGTAGCAATAGCTATCTCAGAGCCCATAATTCTGTATGTAAGGTTAGAATTGTTTTCTCCCATGTGCATCACTTTGCATTTATATACACAGAATTTATTGTATTATATTACACTGATTAGAAATGTGAAGCAAATGTTCTATTACATGAAAAAAAAAAATATAGCTTAGTTGTATTATAGAGGGTTATATGGATATTTAAATTGTGTGTGCCAGAGGAGGATTTAGTCAATCTGACAAGTAGTTTACATGAAACTCTTCCTTCATTTTTAAATATGTGTTCACTAAACCAGACTGTAATTAGGAGCAATTACAAATTAAGACACAATAATACCCTACATATTAGCTCAGGGTTGTATGTCTTTACAGATGTTTGTATATGTAAAACTCCCATAAGTGTTAAAGCATTAGGCTTTTGATCGGCTTCTTAAGTTAACTGCCACCCTTTAAATGCAATCAAAAAGGGATTGTGATGAGTCTTCTTTATGTGAAAGGCACAAGCCTATACAAGTCATGCAAAAATTGGTAGGAAATCTATCATTTTAGAGGTAGAGCAAGCAAAATATGTGTTTTGGGCTTTATAAGAGATGAAGTTCACCTTACGAGACACCTATAAATTGAATTTTTACTATGTTGTCCATACAAAACATCTCAAAACACCTTATATTAAAATGCCTCAAACAAAAACTTAGGAATGTTCCGAACTTGAAATTGAGATGCGAGTCTTAAAATTAAATTGAAAAGTTCTTTTTTTTTCCCCCAAAGAGCTGTGCTGACTTACAGTTCTAATATCTGACAGAAGTGAATCCTGATATCAAGGAGTGTAAAAAGCAAAAGAAAAAACCAACATTGAAAGGATTTAGGCTAAACTAAGGGTCAGTTGGCAACCCCTGAACAGAAAACCTCAGTACAATGCAGAGGAGAATACTGATTCCTATAATTGAAAATGGATGAAAAACCAAGGTCATAAATTGCTTTAAAAAGTAATAGGGTAGTTTGATGAAGCAGAGAGGGCAAAAAGCAGATGGGAAGGGATCAAGGAAAAAGTTATCTAAAATGAAGTCAAACCAAGGGAAGTCAACAGCATCCTTAAGGAGTTTTGACTTGAATGGAACAGTATAGCAAAACATTTTTCATTCTTTCCCTCCCCTCCCCCACCCCCTCTCCAGGATGGAATAGTTAGGTGGAAAGGAATAGACTTATTTCTCCCAGCTGGAACCACAAAAAGGAAAATGTTTCCTAGTTAAATGAGTGACAGCAAAGTATTAGCTAATAAAAGAGGGGACTAAAAAGAAAAACAGAGCTAGGGATAAATGAGATAGAGAGAGATATATATATATAGAGAGAGAGAGAGAGAGAGATAGATAGATAGATAGATAGAGGGAAAGCAGAAGTGTCTGCTCTTAAAGAAACCTTGTGTTTGGGCCAATAAAACAATTTGATTTCTACAGCTACAACTCTTGTAAAAATATTGCAGTCTTTCTGTCCAGCAGTTCATACTGGCAAGGCAGCAGCACCCATGAAGACTGACAGATTTTGACTATGTAAATCACTCAAATAGTCTATTAAGAAAATAGTACAGATGTGTGTACATGTGTGCTCTTCATCTCTTGTGTGTTTTCATGTCCTGTCTAAATTTCATAAGCAAATAGAGGTGATAGTGAGTTTAGAAATACTGGTGTTATTTTTCATAACTTAGCTTGAGCCAGACAGTTTATTTTTAAGACAAGAATTGACTTTGTGTCAACAGACATCTAGATTTATGTTCTGAATCTGAATTTTTCAGGATGTGGTTTTGTACCTCACTCTGTATACTTTGCTTTGGCTATGAAACAAACTTGCCAATGTGTTTTTGAGTGGAGCATGAGGACTATTGCTAGAGGCAATAATCTGAGCACTCATGCTGGTGGAGAGGGCTTGAAATTAAGGAAATCAGAGAGAAAGAAAAAGAGATCATTTTAAACCCAAATGTTTCAAAAGTTGTGAAGGTGTCTGTATCATCCTTTCAAGCTACTGCTGCTTATCATGACTGAAAATCAAATAACTTTTTATATTATTGTCTAAATATGGGTTTAGTTAATGAATTTGGGTTTTTTGTGCACTCCAGGTCCATATACATGCACAAATAGTTTTCTATGAGAAATCCATCTGGAGAACAGTATAAGCCATACATAAATGGGCACGATGGGTAGAAGGTGTTTAGTTTAGCTCAGGTCTCTAAACTGTAGTGGATTGAACAGGTCATTTATCAGTCTGCTTCATGAAAGAATTGGGAAGGCAAATGTTCTTTAAAGACAAGTCAGTCTTTATTTTGACGCTTTATATATGACCCACCAGCAAGACATATTCGTTCACAGAACTGCTATTTAAAATAATAACCCTGAAAAATGCATCCCAAGCTTGGGAGATGGAGAGGTGGTGGAATTCAAAAGGTAGAAAAGGGTTGCAGGCAGCGGAGGTCACTGGGCCTGATGGTGTTTCTGTAAAAGGCAGTACATGTGCTAAAAATCGTAGTCATGTTAGGCAATGTCTCCATTGTAGGCCCCCCCTACAGTCTCCCTTTCCTAATCCCACCTTTCCCTTTACCCTATATGCTGTTACCCCCAGTGTATTCCCAATCTGTTTTTTCATCCATGGTTTCCCTCACAAAACCATGCCTTTGCCAATTGTTTCCCCAAAAATCCCTTTCCAGTGCCGAGTGGGAGATGAAAAGGGGGAGGGAAGAAATTAAACCTTCTCCTGCCTCAGTTTTCCCACAAAGCATGTCCGGAGAGTCCTGTCTCCCTTCTGTCTGCCTTAAGATGTTCCAGAGAATCTGTTTGGACATTTAAAGACTCAGGAGGGTGGCTTGTTTTATTTTGAAACTGTTCTTGTTATGTTTATCCAGTTGTATTCAATGTTAAGTTTTAAATCTCTTTTATTAAAAATAAATGGGTGCAATGTTGGGATCCCTTCCCCCTGCCGTGGGATCCTGGGAGAGGGGCCCTGGGGGGGAGGCACGAGGTTTCCCTGCCCCTGCTCAGCCTCGTTCCCATTGGTTGGTTTGTGTTCCCCTGCGCGGGCAGAAGGACCCTCGGGTCCCGTGATTGAGCAGTTCCTCAGCAGAGCCCCGGCCATGCGGCTGGAGAAATAAACATCTCTGAAACATCTACCACGAATCTGTCCTTATATATTTCTTTTCCACAGGCCTCTTTGTCTGATACATCGTGTTACAGAATCCCCACTGTAACAGACCCTAACTTTAACTTCCTTGATTTGTACATTTTCCCCTCTGAAAATGACAGGTCAGATTTCTATTGACCTTTCTAATGAGCACTGCTGAGTCACTGAGTTGTTTCTGGGAGTGGAAGCAAGCCAGCTTCATCATCACAGTAGCTTTATGCACTTTTGCACTGTCTTTTGTGCTCACCCTCATTCCTGCGGAACCATCTTAGGTATCTAACACATCTCAGAGAGAACTAGAAATGTACAATTTTTTTCCAACTAAAATCCTTTTTTCTCTGAACAGAAGATCCTTATCTTCTCTACATGTTGGGAACATTCCCTGTATCATGCTAACACCTTAAAATGTGCTCAGATGTTCCCTGTAAGGGTGTTAGCTGGCATGTGCAAAAGTTTGGCAGGCAGCTGGATTGCAATTAAATAGTATGGAAAATCATGTCCCACATTCAGCCTTGAATCCATGGACTACAGAAGCTGGACTTGCTGTAATAGCCATAGTAGCAACGTGCACATGCCTGTAGTACACAGTAGCAATTTTAATGATCTCTGACTTGGCCATGTAGGAGCCTTCTGTACAGCACCACAGGAATCTACCTAAATTATCCACCTAAACACCTCTACCTTAAGCTAAGCACTACCTAGAGAAATGAATATCATCATGATGTGGTCTGGCTCCTTACTATAGGAAATATGTAATTTTTAAGGGATTTTAGGGAAACAGGCAGAAAAAAGGGGATGAGTCACATTAGTTATACTGTCTGAGGCCATGTATAACAAAAAGGTGCCCTACAAGCCGAGAACTACAGTCAACTGTAATAATGTATGGAAGAGCACATTTATTTGTGCACAATCACTACACACTTTAGAAGAGTGAATTAAGTAGTCTGTGCTTTGTAGAGCTGTGAAGTGGAATCTGAGAGGCAGGAGCTGGTCAGTGTTGTCTGTTTTGAAAAAAACCACTGTACTGGAATTAGAAGATATTGATGGATTATTTTTCCACCCCATATACATTCTGAATGCATGTAACAGCTTTAGGTTTCACTTATACCATCGGTTTATCACACAAAATCCATAACAATGCTTTTTATTCCAGTTCTCTGGAAAATGTAGAAACATTCCATATTCTCTTTAAATGGAGCATTGCTTCATAGGATCTTGCGGTGTTGTTCAGGAAAAAAAATGCATTAAATATTTAAACCAACTAAATAGATTCCCTTGATCTATCAGTTCAGATATATTGAGCTTATCTAAGATGGTAAAAGGCCCAGATCAGAGAATCTAGAAATATTTTAAAGTCACATTTAGTGACACTTCCATAATTAAAAGAAAAACAATAGAAATTGTGGCACACAGAATGAAAACAATGCAATATGGTGCTTTAAAACATCTCCAACCAGATATTTTCCCACATTTAAAGAAGGAAAAACGCATTTTATATTAGATAAAAAAATGCAAGCAAGTAAGTTTCATTGAAGTTTTGTCCTGGTATGTAAATAAATTATACAGTATATCTATCTATCTATCTATCTATCTATCTATCTATGTCTGCCATAACCTATTACAGTGTATTGTGAAACTGGCTGTGTTCAATCCTAAGGTCAATATGGGCAAAAAAAAGGCTGGAAAGAAAAATTTTCTGACTGGTAAATGGCTGGATGCTGGGATTTGGGAAGGCTGTTTCGATTTCTTTAAATGGGGAAAGTAACTTCAGGTTTGAGGATTTACTCACTTAGATGAATGTCAACCCTGTTAATATATTTTTTTGGTCACATCTCAAGGCATGACAGCCAGTCAGGTCTCAATGCAACTACTGTCTGGCACACTGGAGGTATATTTTGGCTGCATTTTCTGTTGCCCAAAAGTGATCTGTCAGTACAAATGAAACATATTCTTACCTGTCCACCAGAATCACAGAACCACAAAGTCACTGATGTTGCTAAAGACCTTTAAGAGCATCAAGTACAACTGTAAACTCAGAACTGCCAAGTCCACCGCTAACCCATGTCCCAAAGCACCACATCTGCACATCTTGTAAATACCTCCAGGGCTGATAACCACCTTCATGTTCAGCTGGCTGTCAACCAACATTACTGAGTCCTTTTCCAAGATGCTTCCTCAAGCCTGTAGCATATTTGCGACCCAAGTGCAGGACCTGGCACTTTGCCTTGTTCAACCTCATACAACTTGCCTTGGCCTGCTGATCCAGCTTGTCCCGATCCTTCTTCAAATCCTTCCTACCCTTCAGCAGATCAACACTCCTGCACAACTTGATGTTGTTGGTAAACTTGCTGAGCGTGAACCTCACCCAGATCGTCAATAAAAATTTTAAACAGGACTGGCCCCAGCACTGATCTCTGGGGAACACCTCGTGTGAGTGGCCACCAACTGGATGTGGCACCATTCACCACCATTCCTTGGGCCTGGACATCCAGGCAGTTTTTAACCCAGCAGAGGATGTGCCTGTCCAAGCTGTGGGCTGCCATCTTCTCCAGGAGAATGCTGTGGGAAATCATGTCACTTTACTACGGTCTACGGAGACAGCACCCAGAGCCGATCCCTCATCCACTGAATGGGCTATCTTGTCATAGAAGCAGATCGGGTTGATCAAACAGGACCTGGCTTTCCTAAACCTTTCTGCATATTTCTAGGGTGTGAATATATGAGGAGATGAAATCTTAGTAAATCTCCAATTGGAGAACTAATGTTTATCTTACCGTAAAGAATTGTTCTTTACTTTACTTCTTCACTTCTTGTTTAGTTCTGTACTTTATTGTACTGTAAAGAAGAGTTCTTCAAGAAACACTATTATGGAACAACAAACCAGCTTGTGAAAGATGCTGCCTAGCAAAAATGCTGTGAGTGACCTACCTCCAGGGTGACAGAGTACATGAGTTATTAGCTTAATGTCTTGGGCAGTGAGTAATGGAAGTTTATGCGAGAGTATGATGAATATGCAGTTGGGGGAAAAATGATGCATGCTTGAAATAATTTTTCTCAGCTTTTTAACATAAAAAACCTCAAACACCTCTTTCACTTCTCTTGTAAATTTAAGAAGAGTGCTTACTTTGGACTGGCTTTTCTCTTTTTCAGTTGTGTGTGCAACATAATTATGACATCCAGAGAACAACAGTGGAGGTTAAAGTCTACTGAAAAGAGATTAAAATCTGCTGAAAACATTATTTTATACATGGTAATGAAAAGGAAAGAAAACTGAATAGCTGAAGAAGAACTTATGACACTGAGAGATTGATCAATTAAATAGTAGGGGCAGAAAAGGACAACAGGGTGTGGAATAAAATCTGCAAGAGGGAGGCATATGGCTATGACTATTCAGCATGAAAAGGAGATAAGCAAGAGATATGAGAAGCACAGAGAGGACTGGTAGACCATAACTGCTCCTTGTCTCTTCCCACACAAAATACAGAAGGTATTAAGTGCATCTATGAGGATTAAGTTTCAAACAACAACAACCAACAAAGGAAAAAAACCCCAAGAAGTATTTCTTTAAACACTGAGGTTAAAAAAATATTGTGGATGCAAGAAATTTACCCAGCTTCAAAGGGTAACTGGACAAATACTTGGAAGAGAGATCTGTAGGGGGTTACTGGAAAGACATCAATAGCCTAAGGTAGAAGAACATCATAAGAAAATATAAATATATACTTAGACTTACCTAGGCGTGCATCTGGGATCCACCTGAAGATGGGGGACTGGGCTAGGTGAACCCTTGGGCAAAACTGGCTCACCTCAACCATTCCTCTGAATACCATTCAGCCCATTCACCTCAAAACACCACTACGAAAATGTACCTTTTCAATCACATCCAACACAAAGTATTTCCTGCCTTTATTCTCCCTGTTCCCTCAGTTTCAGCGTGGCAGAACATAACTGCAGCAGAGCAGGATTAGATACTGAAGCCATCCATCCACCTGTGATATGCATCCTCGTGCCCTTTTCTGACCTTTTCTTATTTAATTACTTTTCTGTGTTCATCTGGTTTCCCATTAGGGGTCTTTCTCTTTTTCTCATTTTTTTTTTTCTTTTTATTTGGGGGGTGGGGGAAAGGTCATGGTCTTCTTTCTTCTGAAAGTTTCATTTCTGTGAGGAAAACTTTAACTAGTTTTAGGCTTCTTTCCTTAATATACTCATTGTCTTTATTGATTTCTCTTTGCTTATATTTTACTAAATCTTCTTATGGCTAGAATCCTTTCCCATTAATTCTACATTATCCCAGGGAAATTTTTTTGGGGAGTAAGTGAAACGACTCCACAAAACCTCCCTGGAGCTTCTTAGCAAATAATACTGTTTTTTTTAGATCTGTATCTAAATTCAGCAATATCACAACTTATCTGAGGACTTGCCCATCCAAATTTTTATTTACTTAGTGCCTCTGTGTTCTGGTGACAAGAATGTGTCTGAATATTTCTATATAAAAAGAAAATCTGTGACTCCTCTTTTTTCAGAGAGTCATGAGATCATTCTGCTCTGATACCACTCAGCAGTAGTATAGGTTCTGTATCCCTGTGCTGAGTCTGATTTAGCATCTTACAACAAGGCTTATATTAAGGAAATTTCATTTTGTCTTGGACTTCAGTGCTTTTAGTTGTCTTGAAGTCAAGCAGAATCTGCTATATCTAACCATAAAAGTTTGTAGACACACAATTCCAGCTGGAGTAGTGAGGTACAAGATTGTCGTATGGCCCCCAATAAACTTGCTATCCTTGCCTACTCTGTTACACAGAGGATTTGTTCATCTTCAAAGTGTGAGTCACAATGGAGTAAAATAGTTTCCCACAAATAAACATCTCTATTTGGAAGATTCTTTTTAGAGACATTCTCTTCCAAATCTTTTTAAATATTGATGCAAATGTCTGGGCTTATATTTAGAGAAGAAAAGGGGTTTAGATCTAAAAGCAGAACATCTTTTATTCAGGTCATTTAAGAATATTGGTTATTATTTTTATGCATATTCTAATTAAATATGTATGTATCACTTTAATTTCAAATAGCACTTCATAGAGATTTAAAACCCAGACCTTCCCACCCTGGAGTTTACATCAGACAATATATGAGGAGCAGAGATGAAAGAATGTGCAAGGCAAGATGCGGTAAGTCCTTAAAGATAATGAGAATCTCATGCTGTCGTAAATGAAATATGGCAAAGCTGGTGGTTTAATTTAAGAAAGTGGAAGGCATGAGGATGAATAGCAGATAATGATGCAAAGATTAAGAGGAGGAGTTTGAAAGGAAAAGGGTGAGCATGAGCCCTTCAGCAAAGTACATCTGATATCAAGGCAACGCCTTCGAAGTTGCTCAAGTCATTAAACCAGGGCTAAGCTTGGCCTACAAGACTAAAATAGAGCTGTGACACAAAGCCAAAGTTCTGTGCATAAGTAGGTACAGCCAGCAGGACATATATTGTAAATGCCAATATTGTCCTCTTAGAGTCTGGATGTGCTGGCTAAGTCATGGGCCAAAAGGTGCAGCAGACTCAGCACTTGAGCATGCCAGTGAGGTTCCAGACAGAGGAACAGACAGACAGACAGCTGGACTGCAGGTGGTGGGTGGGAGCAGCGTGCACTGTGCTAATTGCTGTTACTTTCTGAGTCTGATAGACCTCTCTTAATGAGAACTATGATTGCATGAGTGAAAAAGCTGAACTGTTCCTGAATGTCACTTAGACAAATGCAGTGGTGTCTGTTCTGCCTTTTAATACACTCACAGTGCGTACTAAATTGGAACCGTCCTGTTGCCCATCACTGTAGGGCTGGGAACCATGTGCCTTGTTGAAAATTTTGTGTTCTCTTGGGAGTCTCGTATTTTTGATTGAAAAAGGTCTTTCTGGTAAGATTGAGATTCTTTTCATGTCCAGAGCTCATAAAGGGACTCAGTAAGTTTTCTGTGGTTTCTAGTCTTCCTCTTGCTCACATAATTGACCCTAAAAAAGAGAAAAAACATAAAGAAGAGATTGTTGAAAAATACTACCTTTACAGAGGATTTTAGGAAGCATTTTATTTCTCATCTTTATTTTGGGAGATACATAGGTAGACACAAAAATGGTCAGTCAATTATTGCAAAGAAAATAGTTTTCTTTGAGAAAAGTAAAACATTGGGGTTTTTTAGTTATGGAGTGCACTGATAGGTAATTTTGTTTCTTTGAGATGTGGAGCCAGCATCATAATTCTAATAAAGTACTTTTTTTAATATTTCAATGCTTTGTATTTATTGACCTGATATAATACAACACAGTATTTGTTTTGCTGAGGTTTTTTTTGATACACTGCATGAGCAGCTTCACAATGCAGTTATATGAGTGATTTCTTGCAAATAATGGATGTATTCATCAGGTGTTTATGACACCAGCTTGCTTTATTTTTAACAAGCATATAACAGTTCTTGGAGGCAGTGAATATAGACAAGCACACACACAAATATAGAAAATATTTCAAATATGCATTTCCCTTTCTCTCTCTACCTACATTCTCCTCTAGCCTGGAGGCACTTGGAAAGATATCACTAGGGCTAACAAAAAGTGTACAACAAATCTGAAAATACTTGAATTCTTGCTCGGTTGAAGTTCAGCTCATTGTGCTTATGAAAGGCAGGTCCTGCTTGAATCACCTGATCTCTTTCTAAGACAGGGTGACCTGCTTGGTGGATTAGGAAAACCTGTGGGTGTTGTTGCCCTAGACTTTAGTAAAAACTGTGACCCCATTCTCCACAGCATTCTTAGCCTGGATGGGTTCACTGTTCATTGCATAAAAAACTGCCTGAATGGCCAGGCCCAGAGAGTGGTGGTGAATGAAGTTACATCCAGATGGCAGCCAGGCACTAGTGGAGTTCCCCAGGGTTCAATATTGGGGCCAGTTGTGTTTCATATCTTTATCAATGATCAGGAGGAGAGGATTAAGTACATCCTCAGGCAGTTTGCAGATGACACCAAGTAGGGCAGGTGTGTTGACCTCCTGGAGGGTAGGAAGGCTCTACAGGGCAATCTGGACAGGCTGCATCAATGGGATGAGGCCAATTGGAGGAGGTTCAACATGGTGAAGTGCTGGGTCTTGCACTTGGATTAAAACAACTCCATGCAGTGCTTCAGACTTGAGGAAGAATGGCTGGAAAGCTGCCTGGCAGAAAAGGACCCATGGGTACTGGTCAATAGCCAGCTGAACATGAGCCAGGAGCTTGCCCAGGTGGCCAAGAAGGCCACAGGCATCCTGGATTGTATCAGAAACAAGGTGTCCAGCAGGACTAAGGAAGTGATACTCACCCTGTACTTGGCACAGGTGTTGTGAGTCCTGATTTAGGATCCTACTGAGTACATCAATTTTTATTGAATGAGTGATTTTGATTTCTCAACGAATCACCATCAAAGGTATTAGCAAAAGTGGTTTTAATATGAATTTATGAAAGGATGACTTAAGGTTTGATAGCAAGGTTCACTATCAGTTACTATGTGAAACAAACATAAAAAGGAGCTAGAATTGAGCTAGAATAATTTACAGAGATCAGAGATGCAAAAAAGCAATGAAGGCCCTTCCGCTGAGTCACAAGATTCTGAAAGGACCCTCTTGCTTTTTAAACTCCTTTTCACAGAGTGTCTGGATCCAGACTTAGTCCCAGACTTGGTCAGCTGCTTATGTCTAAAGGATTATATGTGCAAAGTTTGTAATAATTAATAATGAATACCTACGTGATTAGTAATGATTCCTCTCTAATAATTCAGCACGCCATCAGTCACTTACTGAGGATCAGTTTTAAACAACAGGTCTCTCCACCTAGAGTGAGGAAAGATCTCTTGTTCTCAGGTATGATATCCCAGACCTTGTGAGGCTTCCCTGCTCAAAGGCAGGGTCACCTGGAGTTCATTCCAGAGAGAATTCAACTTGTGTTCGTCCAAAGATCATTGGTAAAAGGTCTATGCCTCAAGGAACAACCTTGAGAGATATCCCAGCTCAATATGAGACCACTGCCATGCAGCCAGGTAATCCAGCAGGGGAAGCTCAAAGAATACTCACTTGGACTGACACATTGAGGGATAAAGCAATTGGTTTGTAGTCAAATTGCATGCAATTAGAAAAGTATACATGAGATTCCTTGTACCCACAACTTTCTTGGTTCTATGACAAATGAGTCTTGGAAAAAGCACCTGATATTCATGTGCTAATCCCATGACTGGTGTTCCAAGTTCATGCACATCAATGCTCACTGTGTCTCCCTGCTCCTCTGGGGCTTGCTAGAGGAGCTCTTTGCCATACAACAGCTCAAGCCTTTACATCTTTTGGAGAATGTACCAAACTGCTGCTATTTTTGTTAAAGTGTCAAATGCAACCATCACATCTTATGAGGTGGCACATCAAACCCTGTGTTCAGTTTCGGGCCCCTCACTACAAGAAAGACATTGAGGTGCTGAAGTGTGTCCAGAGAAGGGCAATGAAGCTGCCCTTCAGAGCACAAGTCTTATGAGGAGTGGCTGAGGGAGCTAGGGTTGTTTAGACTGAAGAAAAGGAGACGCAGGGAGGACTTTATTACTCTCTACAACTGCCTGAAGGAGTTTATATCAAAGTAGTAGCTGGTCTTCTTCCAAGTAACAAGTGATAGGACAAGTGGAAATGGTCTCAGGTTGCACCAGGGGAGGTTTAGATTGGATATTAGGAAGGATTTCTTCACTTAAAGTGCTATGCTTTAGTGGTGGACTTGTCCATGTTAGGATAGCAGCTGGAATTGATGATCTTAAAGGTCTTTTCCAACCTTACAGATTTTATGATTCATGAGCTATTGGTTATTCATGAACTAGATCCTCATAAGTATTTTAAGCTCCTAAAGCCAGTGAAATACCTATTTCCCTTTGATTCATAAAAATGCTGAATACTAAAGTACAACTTAGATGAAATATAAGTGCCTATATTCAGGAAAATCTGTCAAAATTATACGAGTTCCTGAAAAGACAAAACAGCCATTCTGGAAAATGTTTCTGTATCAGCGATACAGTTGGGCATGCTCAGTGATCAGACTGTAGTGAGCAGACAGTCTGGTTATCTAGGCCCCCACTTAAGTGCTGTAAGGCTCAGTGCTGCAACACCTAAAATGGAGTAATTTCTGACTTGTGATTTTAAATTCAAGGATCTTAACAGCTGACATACTTGAATGCTTAGATGCTATTAGGGCACACCAAAAAACAGAAACCTGTCTAGCTTTTCCGGGCTTACAACCTCTCTTAAAATGGCATGTAGAAGCCCCAGTTAAGCTGTGAGTTAAAAATTGTATTTTGTTATTTGGTGCTGACATCAGCAGTTTTATTTACAATTACCTAAACATTACTTTTGCATAATAACTTAGAGCACTCAGAAAAAAGTCCCAAGTGAAGAAGAGTCCCAAAAGTTAGCAAAACTCTAAGCTCAGAGAGACTTAAACCTCTAAGTCACGTTTTTATCTGTCATAAAGCCGTGGAGCATTGAAGATGAATGGATATCCTGCCTGTTGAAGATGAGTCTTTGAAAATGCAGAATTTCTGACTCCAAGAAGAATAAATAAGTCAGATCTTTGCTCTGCTCTTGCTGTTGAGCTACCTGCCTAGAACATGCTAAGTAAAAGAAAAGTTGCTTGAGTTTTTCTCCCAGAAGTGTATGTATTTTAAAAGAGACAAATATTGAATATTAATATTTTAATTGAAAGTATTTTTTTCTTGTGACATAACTTAGGTTTTCCATCCCATCTTTCCTAGGTACACGCAACCAGAACCTTGCAGAAAATGAAGACAGACAAGAAAAGTAAATACTCCTTTATGCTTGCTAACTTCTGTGTGTATTACAGAGTATGTCCCGAATCTTGGTGCCACCATCTTCAACATCACTGGAAAGCTCTGATGGCATCTGGGATGTGTACCAGGTTATTCAACTCTGAAATCAAGGTACAGGAAGCTGATATACGTCCAAAGAATCTCCCCATTGAAGTCAGATTGCAGTAAGTAAGTATACTTGGTGGCAGCATGCCTGGATTGTCTACTAGAAATAGCCTATGCTAAATGGAAAATTGAAACAGGGAAAATTTGGCCTAGGGGTGTAGGGAAAATTAATTAAAATTCCATCTTAACTGCTGATTCAAGATTTGATGGAATAATCATGGAATTATAGAATGGCCTGGGTTGGAAATACCCTTAAAGATCATCTAATTCCAACCCCCTTGCCATGGGCAGGGACAACTCCACTAGACCACGCTCCTCAGAGCCCCATCCAACCTGAACTGAAACACTTACAGGGATGGGGTATCCACAACTTCTCTGTGGAACCTGTTCCAGTGCCTCATCACCCTCACAGCAAAAAACTTTCTCCTAATATCCAATGTAACCTACTCTCAGTTTGAAGCCATTCCCCCTTGTCCTGTCACTACATACCCTTGTAAATATTCTCTCTCCATCTTTCTTGTAGGCTCCCTTCAGGTACTGGAAGGCCACAATTAGGTCACCCCACAACCGTCTCTTTACCAAGCTGAAATAAAACCAATTCTCTGAGCCTTTCCTCATAGGAGATGTGCTCCATCTTTCTAATCAACTTGGTGGCCCTCCTCTGGATTTGTTCCAACAGGTCCATGTCCTTCCTGTTCTGAGGGTCCCAGAGCTGGATGCAGCACTCCAGGTGGGATCTCACCAGACCAGAGTAGAGGGGCAGAATCCCCTCCCTCACCCTGCTGGCCACGCTGCTTTGGATGCAGCCCAGGACGTGGTTGAACTTTTGGGCTGCAAGTTCACGTTGTCTGGTCATGTCCAACCTCTCATCCACCCCAAGTCCTTGTCAGAGCTGGTCTCAATCTGCTCATCCCCCAGCCTGTGCTGATACTGGGGATTGCCCTGACCCAGGTGCAGCACCTTGCACTTGGTCTTGTTGAAGCTCACAAGATTCCCATGGGCCCACTTTTCAGGCTTCTCCAGTTCCCTCTGGATGGCATCCTGTCCTTCAGGTTTGGCAACTGAATCACTCATCTTGGTGTCATCCGCAAATTTGTTGAGGATGCACTCAGTCCCTCTGTCTATGAAGGTATTAAATAACACTGGCATCTGTACACACCCCTGAGGGACACCACTGATGTCCATTGGGACTCTGAGCTGTTAACCACCACCCTCTGGGTGTGACTGTCCTATCACTTTCTTTTGCATCTAAACAGTTCACTCTGAAAATCCATCTCAAATTTAGAGAGAAGGATTTTGTGGGGAACATGCCAAAGACTTTCCAGAAGTTTGGATAGATGACATCTGTAACCATTCCCTTGTCCACTGATAATCTCCTGATATGTAATGATTGCTCCCGGGACCAGCTTATAGACTTTGTGTCAATTTATAAATGTATTAAACACAAATACTAACGTGGCTTAGAGTTTTAATTGAGTAATGATGGAAAATACTGAAAAAGTTAAGAACTACTCTATAACCACCAGAGATACCTGAAAGACATATGATCGTTTGAAGGGTAAGACACTGATGACATGTTTCAAAAATTCAGTATTCATTGCTGCAGCATTCATTTTGATGTGAAATAATATAGTAGAAAAGAAACAGTCCAAAGAAGGGAAATGAGAATTCTTATATATTTAGACAACCTCTACTGGAAGAGAGATCAAAAAGATTAGGTCATTTAGTTTATAGAAGAGACGAATAAAAGGTGGAAGGATAGAGATGTATATAAGAATAATAACAATGATATTAGTCTAGTGAATGACATCCCATTTGTTCATACTCCTGTCTCCCTTTTACATAACTTAAGAACTGGTTAATACCTAAAGAAATTAACACGCCTGGAATAATTTTGCTGGAGCTTTTGAAATATTCTTAGAGCATGCAAAGCTATCAATTTCACATTCCCAGTAGGTTTCAATATTTTTCCTGACAGAAAAACTTGGATTTAAATAAAAATTTAAATTTTTGTATTTAAATGAAAATATATCTTAATGTTAATTAACTTTTTTATGACCAGCAAGCATCTGCAATGAAACTTTAAACTTTGCATTTTGCAAATAACAAATATTCAAAGCTTTTATTTGTAAGAAAAAGTTAATGCCATTATATGCCTAAATACATGAAGCAGTGGTGAAGAAAACTGCAAAGCAAATATGAAATTTAATAATAGCTCTCCAACAGCTTGCCCTCAGATTGTTAGGAATTCATTAAACAATGGTTGAGCAGAACAGACAATTAAATTATTCTCATATGAAGTATCTATCCATATTATGAATATTGCATATGACAGTAAACACTTCTGAAGGGAAATAGTGCACAAATTTCATTTGAGAGAATCAGCAAGAGGTTTGATTTCAGCCTCCAGATATATCCTTCTTTGTTTCACAGACAAAATAATAATAGTTATAACAATAGTAGTAATAATAGCAACAATAATTAGGATGCTGATGTATAAACAAAGTTAATACACAGAATCATAATAACATAATATAACCCTCTGTAGAAGAAAGCGTAGATGGAAGTTTACGCCAGTGACCTGACAGGTATTTCAGATACATATTTTCTGTACACTGACAAAAGAGTAAAGGAGGGGCTGGTAAAATGTTCAGGCAGCATTAAAAAAAGAATTCAGTGAGATTAAAAGTCAGACAAAACAAACATAAGTAGAATTTACAGTGCTGTATATCATGATGTGATGTATAATGAACATAAAATGATGTGAGAAGTCTATCTCATACTATCATTCAATCTTCTTGTCATGTTTCGCTAATTTTGAACTTGTGACTGATGACACTAATGGGAAAAGAATCTGACAAAATAAAATTTCTGCTTTACTGGACTCCTAAATGTATAGACCAAGTGTTTAGATGACATCAACTAAGCCATTGAAAGTCACTGGTAAATATTAAACAGCTTATCTAAAATATGTTTTAAGAGTATTTTGGAAAATGGCATACAAATACCACTTTATGTAGTGTTTAAAGCTAAAAATAAGACCTGTTGCATCAGTTGATGATTATAATTTTGTAATCATTAAATTATTGATCTATAGTGAATATCAAGATGATCAAAAGTAATATAAATACCGTATTCAGTAATACATTCAAAACATATTTGAGGTAATATGTACCTAAATCAATGCTTTCAGAGGAAAAGCTATGTGCAAAACTCTATAGTTATGTCTGTAGTGCAGATTTGTTCCTATTGTATCCAGACATAGAAAGCTGACGAACACAGAGAACAAACTAGTAATCTAAACTCTGAAGTTTGGCTTTTCAGGTTCTAATTCAAAACATAAATTGTGTGACCATCTGACATCTTGATGGGATATTATTCATAAAAACATTTTGATCTCTTGAAAGGCCAGAGAGTGGATCCAGCCTATGGAATCTATCAGCCCATGGCATCAGGTTTATTTCAGAGGAAGCAAGAGATGTAACCAGGGCAGTGACTGAAGACCCATGCTTATGTGTTTCCTACCATGGTGCACACTTTAAGAGCTGCCTTAGTAGCTTCCCTTGATGTCTCCTTCTGTTTCTCTCTCACTCTTATGCCCTTATGCCAGTGCTGTGGATATTCAGCTGTGTGTAGCCACAGCAAAATATCTTAGCATGTTTTCCCAGCAGCCCTTCTGGCACGACAGTCTGACTGAAATTCTAAGGAGTGACAGATTGGCAACTTCCAATTTAGATGCTGAGATCCAGATTAGGTTCAAAACTTGCATGGCTTTCCTATTTCTTTTATAAATCTAAAATTTACTAGGCTGTCTCTTGCTTCAGTATGAATAACATTTTTTTCCCTAGTCTTGACAAATGCAATATTGCCCCATTTATACTCATTTACAATGATTATTTTCCTAGCATGTCACTTGATCATGCCATGACCCTAACATACCTTTTCTGGTGCCTCCCTGCTTGGCTGAGTTAAATCAGTTTCCCACGCTTCCCTTATTTCATGATTATTTTTTGCATTTCTCTACTCTGTGTATTGCCTTTTATTTAATATCAGTAAAGGCATTAAAACTTGGTCTATGTATTGGCATCTTCTGTCCACCTCCACTACGTGCTTATTATATTTTCAGAAAAGCACCTTAACAAGTACTTTCACCTTCAGGTTGTAGGGGTATGGCAGTGTATGACTAAAAATGCACCAGTAACACCTGAGAGCCTTTGGCTATTTTTAGGCTGTGTTTTTAAAAGTTTAACTGTTCTAAAGTGTTTTTGTCTAGGCAGACTTCATTTTAAGCAGGATGATGATGTGCTTGTTCTGGTAATTGAGGTAAGTTGGCATCAGGTGCAGAGATATTCATGCCAGCTGCACAAGTGTTGTCTGTACTGGTGATACATTCTCATTAAAGAAAAAAAAAAACTTGTCTGTGCTCATCAGAGCTAGAATGCATGGAGTAGATGCAAGGCAGGTTGATGTTTTTAACCCAGTTCAAGCAACCAAGAAATCCTGCCACCACTGTGTCTGGATGTGGGCCAAATAATGGAAATAAGGTATGCTTTGTGCTCTCCTGTCCTTTCTTTCCATAGTGTCAGAGAAGAGGGAATGTGATTCTTCTGCTCAGGCACGGATTTGCTGAGGGTGGAGGAGGAAAGAGGGTGAGAAAGAATCTTTAGCCTGTGCATTCCTATTGCTTGGTGTGAAGTTCATGCTTATCCACTGTGTGAGACAGCCGTCAATGTGTAGCCTACCAGTCTGGTTGGACTTTGAGAAAATTTTCCTTTTCAGTTCCAGCTTCTGGTCTTAAATACTGGATTATAGATTCTTTGTTTATGTATCAGGAGAGGAAGAGAAGTGAGAGTAAAAAGCCTTTTTGAGGACAACCAATCAGGAGGCAAGGTACACAGTTTATTCTTGACAAAAGTCAAAGGAAGAAACATCTTAAATCTTTGAGCTCCGGGACAAAAATTAGGCCTTCACAACCACAGTCAATTTGGACTCCTGTCCTGGATTTTCACCAGAAGTCAAGGCAGTCTGGATATCTTAGGAAGCTAGTCTCCCCAGTATAAGAAGGTCAAAATTAGTCATCAGATCTGCACACACTTCTGAAAGCGCTGGAGTGAGTCCTTGGGAAGAATCTCAGGGAAAAATATCTCAAGGATTTTAACACAAAGGATTTTCTCAAAATGCTGTTTAGAGAAACCTGCCATTATTAAAAAAAATTAAAAAAAAAAAAAAGAAAGCAAAAAAACAGTGAAAGTGATTCCAATAAACAAATATTGAGAAAAGTTATTAGTGCTTTATCTTCAAAATAGAAGGACTGGGTGGGGTTCTCATTTACATAATGATATAAAGATATATTGTAAGGTGTGAATAAAAGAATACTCTCCAAGATGTGTGAATCCTTCTGCCTTATTGAGGAAAGTTTCAGTTGGAGTACTATATCCAGTTTTGGGCTACTCTTCAAAAAATGTTGTGTTCCCTGCACTCCTTTGACATGAATATCCAGAACTGTTGAAATCAGCTGCTGTGTAATGGACTGTGATATTTCAAGTTGTTTAGCTTAGAGATACAGCAGGTTAAAGCTGACAGAAGAGAGGTAGGACATACTAGAAACATTAATTTATATCCAGTTAGAAGAAAATAAAAGGAAGGAAGTGATCAGGTGAATGTAGTACTATAACTCCCCAAGTCCCAAAATACTGAAACTAGGATACTCAGTGAAAGAAATAGGAAACCAGTTAAAAACATAAGAGAAGTAACATTTTTGCATGGTGGGCAGTAAATTCCTGGAACATTCTCCTATAGGAGATTTTGGTGGCAGACTCACCAAGCTCAAGGAGGGATTGAACAAATTCCCAGATAGCAGATCCATAAACAGATGCTAAAAGGACTAGGGAAGGGATTTTCCCTCTAGAATCCCAAGTACAATATTTTTAGATATAAGAGAAGTACAACAGGGATGGGCTGCAGAAAATGAGCAGGCTTCCGTACTCTCTTTGAATAGCTTTTCTCGTTGCTATTGCCTGAGTGTACTGGACTAGATGTACTATTAGTCTGATCCAATAGAAAACTTATTACATTTTTAAGATGGATCTGCATTTTATCCATAAGAGGACTTAAAGAAAATTAATCCTTCCTCTCTCTCTCACCTGGAAATATATTTTCATGATGACAGGATATCTTTTAACAATTTGGATTATGGAATGTTCAGATACTCTTTCTGGATATATAAGCAAAGACAATGGTATTACTAGTTCAAATTTAATTTCTTTAGACAGTTATATACTGATGGATTTTAATTTTCTGGATTAGGGGAAATCAGAACAGGGAACCTGCTATTCTTCTTTCAGTGTTATTTAAGGCCAGGCAAGCCTTGAAGGGCATTAATCTTCTGTGAGTCCAGAGGGAAGAGAACACATTTTCCAGGCTACTGGTGGAATTCATCTCTCTGCAGAGGAGATTTTTCATTGCCTACTCACTGAACAGCCTAACAAGGAACGGAGTGGGCTGCAAAGCTATCAATGGATTCTGGAAGTGTGCCTTGCCCAGAAATCACATTTGAGCATCTTATGATCCTTCTGCACAAAAACAAATAGAAAATCCTACACTAGAGATTTTGATCAAAAGTAAAGTGGTTTTATACAAAGATATATAGGTCTGCAAACTGACCCCTCCCTTATTTTCAGTCTCCATACTGAACTACCTGTCTTAGCTGACATATGAAAGAAACTTTTCCAACTACAGCAGCCCTTGGGACAGAAAATCTGTAGTAATTTGTCCAACATTTTAATGTTAAAAGAAATGCAGTGCATTCAACTAATGTAACAGAACTGTGAAAGAAAAAGCATGTACTGCTGTTGTTAATGAAAAAGACTACTGGATTCCTACACAGAGAGCATGTATTTAATCTCTTTCTGACTACAGTTTGTGAAATTGCTCTTGCCATTCTTAATTTTATAGTATATTATGCCTGTGCTCAGATTCAAGATGCAACAAGTTAAGAGACTTCAACTAGTGTGCATACTTCTTTTTGAGCAAAAAACTCATTATTTGAATTTTATAATGCCACTGATTTTTGATGCCAGTATTATATGATGATATATGTCACCATTGTTGTGGTTGCCATATGTCACAGCTATTACAGCAGGAAACTCTTGCTGCTAACCAAGTTAGAAGACGTGGGAGGAATTAATCGGAATGTTAAACCCTATGGCCTGATGCAAAGGGTCCAGGAACAGATATTGTAATGGATATACCTTTAAACTGTTGTAACCCATGATTTAAATTGCATGTTATAGGAAATACCTGGACAGGGAGGGTGAGACTCACAAGAAGCAGTGCAAGAGGGGCAGTGATCTCACCTGAGCTAGTTTTGGTGCCCAATAATACCACACAACACACAGAAGTCTCCTGTCTGGAGTGGCCACCATAACAGATGGAGACCAAAGCAATGGACTAAACAAACTCAATGGACATTTGTATGAGTGTTGTATTTTGTGTTCATTTTAGGGACATTTCACAGGAGTGGTCTATAAACTATGGGAATGATACCTGTGTACGTATATGTAAAAGGATGGGGTGGGAGGTAGTGGTTCTTAGGGATCTGTTTTATAGTGTGGGAAGTGAATGTGATGTAAATGGTGTGGAAAAGGGGGTGAATATTGCACTGGTTTTGGCTAGGATAGAGTTTAATTTCCCCACAGTACCTTGTATGGTGCTGTGTTTTGGATCTGTGATGACAACTGTTGATAAAACAGAGATATTTCTGTTATTTCTGAGTAGTGCTGACATAGTCAAGGCCTTCTCTGCCTCTCACACTGCCCCACCAGTGACTAGGCTGGGAGTGCACAAGCTGTTAGGGAACACAGCCAGGACAGCTGCCCCCAGCTGACCAAAGGAATATTCCAGACCCTATGACATTACACTCAACAATAAAACTTGGGGGGTGGAGAGTGGTTGGCTGTGGCAGACATTGCCAAGGGATTGGCTAGGTGTTGGTCTGTTGGTGCTGGCCAGCTGGGTTCTCTTTTATCACATTTTGTTTCTGCTCCCCTTTATTGGTTTTGTTTTGTTTGCTTTGGTTTTGTTTGATTTGGTTTGAACATGGTTTTTTAGTTATTAAACTGTCTTTATCTCAACCCATGACTTCTCTTATTTTTACCCTTCTGATTCTCCCCTCTATCCCACTAGGGGAGAGCAAGAGAGAGGCTGTGTGGTGCTTAGTTACCTATTGAAGTTAAACTACATCAACTGGATATACAGAATCCAGGTCACTTAGATACTTGACTGACCTGAACACTATAGATTAAGAAACCTTTATTATCTCAGATTATATTGCTTTTCCACAGAGGTGTCTGTCATTTACTTTACAACTCCTTACATTGCTAAATCTACCTAGAATACATGCTAATACATGCTACAGAGCTCCCAGTGAGGGTGCTCAAAGTAACCTTACTGGGAGGAAGAATTAACCTCATACGAGTTTCATTGCCACGGAAACAGCAGGCCCCATCAAACGCATAGGACTACGCACTTTATTCCCTGTGAAACTGTTTTAAATAAAACCTGCAAAATCCTCCTGAGACTAAATCTATGCCTGATGTCCGAGGAAAAACTGTTTCCAGATAAATAATTAAGTATATGAATTTAAAGGATAGGGGTCTCCAATTTTCTTTGTTTTCCTTCTTAAAGACAAAAGAATCTTTAAATGTTGATATATTTGCAAATAAGGAAATAGGCAGTGCCAGTCCCACTTTGTAATCCCATGAACACAAAATTATTAATTTCTTTGGAATAGCTCTTCTTGCATATTGCTAGGTGCAGCTACATCTTAGAAACAGGTACTGAAAGTGCACAGAAGAATTTTTGTACTCTCTCGAGGATATCCATCACAGTTTATCAGAAGGCAGTAGGACAGAATAACCCTTTATTGGAAATATATTTCTTTATAAAAAATATTCATGGTATGAGAGCGAAATCTAAATATTTAAAAAAATTGATATGAAACATTTACAGAAAAGTAAAACTTTTACAAGTAAAACTTTTACAAGTAAAGAACAAAATCTTGTGAGATCGAGCAGATAAGAGCAGAGTTTACTTTTTGAGAACCCACACCCCTGCCAACAGCAATATTATGCAGGATTCTACATTTGAGGGAATCACCCCCAGCTGTTTTCTTCTTGTCTAATCCAGTGGTATTAGTCTCTAGATGCCACTCTGAATATGGTGAGCTTCTGCAGGTCCTGTGTCATCTGTCAGCTCTTTGCAGGTTTTATGCTATTTCATATGGCACAGTATGCCTTTGTTTAGGTAACTGAATCTAACTTGGAAAGCCACTAAAAATATTTCAAGTCTAGTGCTCTGCCATAAGCCTCATTTCAGTTTCTACTGCAATTCTGGAAGCCCTAGAGTATCAAAGACATCTGCACAGGTCTGACAGAAATGACTCAGGAGCTATCGGAGATTCATGCCCCTCTGAAATACCCATTAGAGGCTAGACAGGGTGTTTGAAATGGTATAGACATTTGTGTTTAGGCAGTAGAATAAACCCTCTAAATCTAGATGACAATGTCTTAATCTCAGATTGGATTTCACCCAAATAGCCTATGTTTTGAAATTTAATTAAGTAAACTGATTTGCAAAAGTTACTGAGAAACCAACATCATTTACTGAAATCAGAGTTGTATTCAGGGGAAGTGAGAAAGGCGTGATTAATGACTAGACGTATGAAGAAAAAAAAAAGAATGCTTATCCAGTTTTCTCTCCACTACTAACAAATAAATGAATAAATAAATAATTAAATAAAAAATAAATGTATCTTGAAATGCAATAAACATCTATTTTAGAAATTGTAATTATGGGGGTAGAATTCTCAGATTGCATGAATATTCACATTTGTAGATTATTCTGCTTTACCCATGTTTGCATCTCAACCTACTTGCATATCTTCAGGCAATCAAATGCAGCAGGCAGGATCACACACAAGTGAATTTCAAAGTCACAAGCATTTTCAAAAACTGATTGGCACACAGAGGGATTTCTTACAGAATTGCTACCACGCTCATCCAAACACGAACAATCATGTGCAATTTTATCTGACCTATGCTAGGGAATGAATTTTAAACATGAATACTGATTCATGCAGTGAAAGATTCTATCTAAAAATAATAATCGTAACAACAGAAATCAAATCCCATTTAAATATTGCCAGTCTGCTCACAAATACTGCATGCAGAAAACATGCTACATTGAATTTATGGACTTTTTTTCAAAATAGATGCTATTCTGTGATAGGAAAACACAGAGCTAAGGAGTATATGCAGTGAGTGTAGGTCAAACAAATTTTGGTGTACACAAGGAGTCCAGCGGCAGAACAGAGACATACAAAGTCTGTGCTTCCAAAAGCTACATCAGTTGATGCACAGTAGCAGTGTATGCTGCATGTCACACAAAACCAGTACCCTTCTGGTACTGTACAGACACCCCTAACACACCTTGTGAGATCTGTACAGCTTTATTCAGCTCTGGGTGCTGAATAAGTCACTTGGCATTGCCTTTCTAGCCTTGCTGGGGCTGTGCAGTGGCACAAAGCTCTGGTCAGCCATGCAGCACCATCCCCCTCTTTCATGATCAGTCTTCACTTATGTGTGGTGGTTTGGTGGCTTTATCACCCAGGTTTGTACTGGGAATAGCTGGCAGCATTGAGGGGTAGCGATGGAGAAGGCTATTTCTGCAGCCAGATAGAGAAGCCTATGGAGCTCCAGCTCACACATATTCACACAAGAGAAGCAGCTGTTAGAGGCAAGAGACATGGGTGATATGCTTTTTTGGGAGACATGGTGAAAGGTGCTTGGGGAGACAGGGATCGAATCTGTTGGAGGAGGTTTAAGGGGAGAGACTCTTAGGAAAATACATAGAAGATAGGTTCTTGGGAAAACAGGTGATGAGAGGCTTTGGGGGAAAAACGTAGGGAGAATTTTGGGGCAAACACATGGGGGAGATGCTCCTGGGGGCCACTTGGGAAGAGACTTTCAGCAAGACACACAGTAAGCGTTCTGAAAGATGCTCTTGGAGACATACAGATGTCATGGCTTCAGGGGTAGATGACAGAAATTGCATGAATGTATGAGAGACTACAGGAATACCCAAGAGAGAACCGTGAGGAAGATTGAAAGAGATGAGAGAAGAGAGCACCAAAGTGGCTTCCAGAGATCCTCATGGGTATTCATCTTAGGATTGTGCACTGCACAGCTGGGACTACTGAGCTGACCTACCCAACTTTTCTCACAAATCTTGCCATCTCCCTGTCTGCAAGACAGGGAGGTTATGTAATACTTAAAATTATTTGAATATCTGTAAATAAACTGTTTTGATATCCAAATCCATTTAATTTCCATGTTAGCAATTTTTTTATAGTAAGAACATTTGCGTAGTTGTAATAACACCACAAGACTTTAAACTCACATTAGCTGGCATCAGTGCTCACCAACAACTATGGAACCTGCATAATTATTTCTTTTTTTATTTAGAAAACATGACCTGGCAGTTATAATTACAGATCAGTTCTCTGAAACAAAATATTTAGAGGCTATTAAATAACAGTTTGAATTTTCTTACTAAGGTTTTATTATCACATGCTACATATTCTAGGACCTGTCACACTTAACCTTGTTTAATTGCACCTCATGGTTACAAGGTTAAAAAGGGAGGTTAAAGGGTATTTTTGGTTGTATGTGATCTTTTAAGTAAAAACCTACCAGAGACAGTCTCAGGTTTTCAGATGACCTTTATAATGTTTTTGTATCCCTTTACTTCTCATCATTATTGCTTCTTGTCTTTAACCTTCAGACTGTAAAGTGCTTTGATTGCATCATCATAAATCTACTTCTCCCCACCTCTCTCTTATAGTACTTCTGTTGCTTACTAAATCCTTTTTTTAACTAACTCTTACTCTTTTTTCAATATCCCAAACAAATAAGAAAGCCTTCCCTTTCTTTTGTATTTCTACACTTCTTTTAATAGGGGTACTTTGGAAGACAATTTCTTCACCACAGAAGGAGAAGATAAATCTGTTGCATTTTCAACATCATCTGCAAACCTGTTTCAAACATACCAAGTGAATTCCTTACCTTTTTGTTACGTTATGTTAGTGGAATTGAATGTGACTTCTATCTTTTAATTTTCCTGTCATGATTTTTCAAGTGTAAGCTAATGATTTTATACAGCACTATTTGATTTCTCTTTTTTCTAAGTTCATTGACAGGAATAAGACAGTGAAAAAATATGGATTTTAAGGGGGTTGTTCTACATGTATATTAAGCTTTGCAAAGCACCCAGTTAATCACCAATGTGCCATTTCTACAAATGTATTGTGAGATTTCATCTAAAGAATGAGATACAGTGCCTGAGGCACTGTATTAGTGTAATGCCTTATCTATGTATCTAAATTTATGAGCCATCTCATTCTGTGGGATCCTCCTAAAGCAAATGTATGTATTTGCTTATATATTTTATGAAGATGTTCAGATGTCATTCACTTGAGTTCCAGCCTGCCATGATGACAAATTTAAAAAAAAAAGAAAAAAGAAAAGAGAGATGGTGTTGCAAGTCCCACATTTTGCAGAATACCCTTACAATTAGAGCTTTTTGCTCGTAAGTGGAAGGACACGATTCTAGATCTGATTCTAACTGAGTGTCCTGGAATTCACATGTCCTATGTGGGAAATTTTTGGAGTAGGTATTTTGTTTTCCTTTTGAAGTTTTATGCAATGGGGAAGACAAAATTGCATGGTGCTACTTGGAGAGCACAGATCACGGAGACTGCAAAAGAGCCTCACTGATAAAGATCTCAACTAGATGATCTTCCCTAGGCCAGATCTATAAATTGTGTTTGATCATTAGGATAAGCTACATTTTTCTCCAGTGGAGTTTCTTTGGGGATGGGTGATCACCAAGGTAGAACACAGATATTGAATGTGGAGTGAAAGAAAGAAAAGGGATCAGAAAAATAAGTAAGCAATACCTTCAAAACAAAGCATGTTGACTGACACAGTTACAAAGAGAGAATTGTCATTATTACACACAATGGATAACTAATGCATAGGTACGACCTCAAATCATTACAGCTTCTGTCACTGGGTTGATTAAGAGCTTAGATATACGTCTTACTTCTCAATTGGGATCTTTAATTATAAGACTGCAATGACGTTAAAATCAGTCATTGACCACTGTGGTTATTTCATGTCCATTAGGACATGCCTTTGCTCTTGATGAAATAATGATCATTCATTATATTTCCATCCATCATTATTTGATTAATGAAGAAATGCCAGTTTTCTTTTAGCTAACAATGTCAGTTTGTCGCAAAGTGCTTCAACTTCTGAAAAGCAAAATTAGTCCTTATCAAGTACCAGAACACTGTAAAGTAACATAGTCATGAAAAAAGGTTCATAAGGAAAGATACTGAATGGAATCAGCTTAAGAATACTTATCAAGATCATCATATATTTCTAATTAGAGTGACACACATTTTAATTTAAGAGAATTGAACTGAAGTTTATATATGTAATTAAGTATGGCTTCTGACAAAACCGTTATTACTATTACAAATTACTAGCTAATAGCTTCAGGATGGAGTCATTGACAGTTAATAATATCTATGACATATTTTCATAACTTCTGCCACTGCTGCTCCAGAGGAGCTTGTTACCCTTATAAATCTTAAAAGCAAGTCTTACTTTTCAACTCTGCTTCCCCTTAAAAGATAAATGTTATGCAAAGGAGTGGACACAGCTCAGCAGGGTCATTTAGTTTTATAGAGCTGCTTGGAGAGAAGGAGTACTTTTATCTGTTAGGGTATGATATACTGTTATACTTTACCACATACTAAAGCAAAAATTACATGAAAGTGGAACTGAAGCAGGGTTACGATGGACAATAGAACCAGGTAAACCAGATTCATCCATAAGTTTGTGTCTGTTTGAGTACCTGGAACTAGAAACTAATGTTCACGTCTGTGCACGCTTGGTTTTATGAATCTGGAATAAATTAGGACACTACTGTTGGTATCTCCTTTTTCTCACGAGTTGCTTATAAAGGATTTTCTAAAGGTGATTGATATATTTTCAATGTTGCTTGTTCTATAGATATTTACACAAGGGTAAAAGAAGTAAACAAAAAATTACATGTTGGACACAAAGTGTTATCAGTGACAGAAATACAGCATCTAATCAACTATTTACCTGTGAAATGACTGTGTGCTTCTTTGGCAGTCTTCTTGAGCCAAAGCCCCTGACTTCTGGTAATACAGCTGGACACATCAGACAGTTGCAGAATACTTCTGAAGGTCATTATCTAACTGGTGGCTTAAGTAATGAGCTATAAAAGTAATAAAGTTACCTTTCAATTGCGGGTGTAAAATAATGCTTTTTTCATAAGATAATATTTTGTCATCTATCATTCACTTCTAGGTGGTGGGCAGTCATGATTTATTAACACCCAGTTTAGTGATACTTATTCTCTAAATCACATGAGCAACTGAAAAGTAATTTGCAACATAGTATGGTAGTTTATCAAAATAGACTCAAAAACTGTAATACCATAAATTGGGTAATGATAGTCAAATCACCTTCATGGAATCACAGAATCATATAATCGTTAGGCTGGAAAGGACTTTTAGATATTATTTAGTGTGTGTGCCCCTCTGCCATTTCAATAAAATATGCTGTAGTTTCAATAGCTTTCAGTAAAATATGTGGCAGATTATACCCTCAAAGCAAACTGAAACCACTTAAGAGCTATTTCCTAGATTCCACCTTCTCCACCTGTAAGTAGGTTATTAATTTTCTTTTAAACACATCTTTTCACAAGAATTGTACTGTTAAAAGATTACAGAAGCCCAGAAATATTGCAAAAGCCTTTCAGATTAATCTGCAAAGTTGGGTCTAAGGAGATAAAATGGAACTAAGATACAATATATACAATGGAATAATTTATTGTTAACTAACAATTTAACTTTCCTTGATTGCGTCTTTCTGATTTTCATTAATAAATATTTTGGTTTTGATCTGGTAGACCAGGTGATTAAATCAGAAGTTCATATTGTTTCATCCTCCTTATCAGATTATTATTACTCTTGAATTTTGGACTGGTTCAGGTGTTTGTTGTTTTGTTCTTTTTTTTAAATCTACTATTTGAAAGACAATTATATTATCACTGATGAAGCATATCTGCCTCATTTACACATCCAGCTGACTGTAAAACACCTCCTACTGATTTCAGCAACAAAGGGTCAGAACTTTAAAGTTCATTCCATCTAAATTTAGTTGCTGAAAATATATACTTTAGGACTGCAAATCCAGGTGTTTAAGAAGTCATTGTCAAAGCTCAAACTGGTCCAAATCACCTTCCTTTCTAGTTAATTGAGAGAACAAGGCATTCCAAGAGGGTGATTCACTCCATCCCAAAACACTTGCTTGACACTGATGAAGAAAAATCACTCTCCCAGTCGGTCTGATTCTGGATAGGACAGGGGTAGCGCCAGTGAATGGAGATCCTCCAGAGGATAGCTAACAACTCTGAGAGGCTTAATCATGCTTTAGGCAGTTTTTTTTTTCCTGTCTTTCTGTCTTTATTGACTATAGAAGGAGCCCCAAACATTTATATTCCTAGCATAGGTACTTCAGCCTTACACTAGATGTTCTGAGAATTTCCACTTTGCACCTTCTCTCAAGTTATTATTTACATACAATGGCCTGAATCTTTCTATGTGGCTCTTTTTTTTCCACTGTCTGACTTCTGTTCTACTATTTCTGATGTGTGGGTTGAATTGACATCCTCTTTTTCCACAGAAAGTTCAGCACAGATTGTGCATGTCACAACTCATTTCATGAAAACAGTTATATGCTAATGAAACAAACAAATAAACAAACAAACTCTAAGACAACAAAGGCAAGATTTTCACAAAAATTGTCTAGTGATTTGGGTCTAACTCAAGCATTAAAAGCTTGACTTTTTTTAAAGGGTTCTTATTTTCCTCATGGCTTTCTAAAAATTATGCTGTTTTTCTCTACTTCCCAAACCAAACACATTCATCTGTTGATGTCCCACTTCTGGAATTGGCTACAAGCAGGGTTACACTGACTTTTCCACTCTAATTCTCTCTTCAGTACTCTCCCAGCAGTGAGTATCTTTGTATGGGTATGTGCACATACCCAACAGTCCAGGAAACTCAAACCTAGTTCATATAAAGCTGGCTTGCTTGTTTATTTTGAAGGAAGATCATCATAGTCTTTGCACTTTTCTACACAATGCCTCATTTCATCCCCCTTTTAAGTGTCATGGCAGAGAGGGCTGCATTCGTTGTCTGAATAAGAATGAAAACTGCTGCTTGGGGTTGGTTTTCCTACTGGTTAAAGTACAGTTCCTCCCACAGAAGTCAGCACATTTGTAATAATCTTTCTGTCTTGTTTCTACTTCCATCATTTGGGGGTGTTTTTTGTCTTCCTTTTTTTTGTTGTTTGTTTGGTTTCTTTTGTTTGTGGCTTTTGTTTGTTTGTGTGTTTTGTTTGATTGGTTTTTTATTAGTTGGTTTTTTTTTTTTTTTGTAACTCCATACATTTGTTTACATAAAGTACTTCTTTTCTTTTTCACCCAAGGGTACTGTAGTATGCTGGGGTGTTTTAAGATGTCAATTAAGTCTGTAATACTTTTTGAAATTCCATGACCCCTGAGGAAAAATGTGAAAATGTATTCTGGTTTCAGATTAACTAAGACTTCAGTTTATGCAAAACTGACAGACAAATGGAGTGGAAGTGATACATAAGACAAATATAACTAGACACCAGTTTAATGAACTGACATTTCATTTGCTGTCTCTACGGAAGGGGGTGGTTTCAACAGGAAGAGCCTTGATGTATGAAATTTTGCTCTTTTCTAGACAGAAGACAGTAGAGAAAGCTTTTCAAGACAGAACATAGATTTATAGAACACAAATATCCAATCCTTTTCTGGTGACAACAAGACTGACCAGGGGATAAAGGGTACTGATGTGGGGTATAGACTTACAGAACCTTGTATTTCTTTTCTTCTGCACTGTGCCTTATGTAAATATTTGTATTTTTGAATAAAGGTTATGAAATGTTATCATTGAGAATGGCACAGATGATTCATAGAGAAAGAGTATGACTCATATTAATAGAAAACCAGAAGTGCCCAATACTAAAGTTCTGGAGTGTCTGTCTCCATTGACTGTGGAAGGACTGTAAATGACTCTTGTAGACCAGAGAGCAGCTTTTGGGCAGCTAACTTAGTTTAGGAGTTTTCCAAACTTTAAGACTACCTAGAATGAGGTTTGAGTAAAAATTAGATGAAGCAAATCCACACTTAGGCCTTTAAGTCCCTTAGTTGCTTTTGAATATCTTAGATATAATCAAATTATTTTCAAAATGTTAAAAGTGACTCAACTTTTTGCAGAACTTAGCATCTTTTATCTATAACCCCAAAGTTTATTATGTGCCTGCAAAGCATAAAATGTGATACCTTTCTAGCTTCTCATATCACATTAACTTCATCTCAAATAGGTGGATGTTTAAAAATCTTTTAAAACTTATTCCATTATATGAGTTTTTATGCTCTGTGGCTCTTCCTTAGCCTTGATCACGAGTTTTTTTACTAGCCTCTGTTCACATACAATGTTGTATTTGCCTGCCTCCATTATCTCTTTGCTTGTGTAAAGCACTTTGAACTTTCAGACACTTTTCCCATTAATAACTGTGATATGACACATTCCCTAAAATGAAACTTTGTACATAAATATTTCAAATGAAAATGAAAAATGACTCAAGGTTTGAGTAACTGAATATACTGTATAATATCACTAATCTCTCTCCCCTTATTGCTAGCTGCAGCTCCACAGGACAACTTCTTCAGCCTGGAAAATTATGTTCTGAAGGAACCAGACATTTCACTGAGTCTAAATTTAAAGTTAGAAGATTATCACTAAAGCCGATCTATTGGAATTACTTATCTGAGCCAGAGTAATTCAGGTGCAGTGAAACACTTCTAATTTTAAATTTAGGAGCATTGAACAGTGAGGGGGATTCTTTGGCATAGCAAAGAACTTAGCTGCTACTGCTCTCTCCTTCTCATTCTTTCTGCTTTCCAAATTCATTATATTAAAGTCCATGCTTCCAAAACCCAAATGTTGATTGTGTTAGATAAAATTTTTGTCCTAATGAAGACATTAGGAAAAGATATTTACTATTAAATATTATACAGCTCTTAAAAATAGATAAAAGTATATGTTGTTTCTAAAATGCTGTAATGAGTTACATCATGGAATACCATGTGTATACATATGTGGTGCAAAGATAACTCTTGGGAAAACAGTATAAGAGGGTGATAAACCCATCAAATGGCTGGTAAAGTGAGACTTGTAGGAGGTTTCATTAAAGGTGAATTTGAAAAGATTGAAGTAAATAAACTGTTGAACTGTTCAGGCACAACAGAGGCAGGAGAAATTTAGGCATACTGTTTTAATATGGGCAGATGGAGGGACCATGCATTTATGTGTTTCTCAAACACATTGGTAGAAGATAGGAGCCAGTAATTGTACTCTAATGGCATTTGTTGATTGAATTCTTCACAAGCTCCTGAGGACCAACACTCCCAGTAATATGCATATGAAAATATTGTCAGTTACCTCTCAACTGTCAGCAAGGGGCACAATGCATTTATCACCACACATTTAAGAGCTATTTGCAATATTGTAGTTAAAAATGTGAAGGCTCTTCATTAATTTATTGTTTACAATTCTGAGATTAAGGGAAGACAAAGTAAGATATAGGAAATCTTTGAACGTCATGTTTCTGTATTCCTGTTGAAACACTGCAGAACTGAGGTTTACCATATTTCTGTTGAACTACATCTCCTCCAGCAATGAAGTTCTTAAAGGACAGAAGTTGAATGCCAAGACCACAAACTGGAAATTCTGATTTTCAGCTATTGTAGTAATTGGAGATAACCAAACAAAGCTAAGAGCATGATCATTAGCATCAAGCAGTGTGCTGCAATCTGTGACCTTCCTGTATGGTTGCACCTCATAGAACCACAGTTCAGACTGGCACTGCATTCCCATCTACAGTATCCTCCATACACTCAGATAGTCCCAGTAACAGAAATTAAAGTTAATTAGGTAAAAAGAAAAAGGTTTGATTGTCCAAGTAAGGTGCTGAATTGATTGCAGAGCTATAGTATGCACAGACCAGATATGGTGGTTCTTTAAACAGTTGTACTTTAAACAGCTTTGTACTTTGAGAAGGCTGTCTACTACCACACTGGGCAGACTCTGGAAAGCTGATATTCAGGATTCTTTTCACTTATGGAAAATGAATACTGATCAACAGAAATCTTGACTCTTTTTACATAAGTGAACTCAAGGCTAATACAAAAATACATGCATGTGTTAAAAAAACCCTAACCCAACCAACCAACCAAAACCCCCCCCAATCCACAAAACACACAAAAAAACATTCTGAGGTATCTTAAATCCTATCAGGATTTAGACAGTAAACTGAAATGCTTGACCATGGAGCAAACTTAGCAAACTTAAAGATGCTTACACTTAAAGATACTCTACAGTCAGTGAATTGAAATAGTCACCTCCAAAGATTTCTTCAGATGTACAGCCCTTCTAGAGGATTTTCCTGTCCTTTGAGCAATTAGGTAATTTTGAGCAACACCTCTTTAATGCAGATATGAAAATTCAATTTTAAAACTAGGCAGGGTGCATATGTGCCTTCCCATTCTTTCTGAAAAGAGTAACTTCATTGCAAATTTCCACATACAAATGTGTTCAAGTCTTAACCTCAGTGATGGACTTACTGGTTAACAGAGTTTCGCATAGCTGGAAATTACATTTCTAAAAGTAAGTTAATAATAGTGATACATTTACTACAGCTTTATTGAAGGGATAAAATGTTATAAAGAGTGATTGAAAATAATATTCTATGTACTGGCTGTTATTTTATGCTAACATTCTTATTGTACAGGGCATGGCTAACCTCTCTCAACATCCATTCTCTCAGGTTTTGTTTCATAACTAATAAATAAAATTAGTAATCATCTCTCAAGCTGCTTTTTAAAATAAAATATGGCACAGCTTTTTAATGAGGGCTGACATTCTGTGTTTCATTTTAATCCTTTCTAGATGGGTACAGGTCCACATGACATATGGGTAAATATATATGAAGATGCCTTCAATTGCAAAAATAGTCAAGGCCATCAAGGTGTTCAACACTTATTGTAGAATCCACACAGTTTTTCATGAATAAAAAAGTGAATAGCTGCATTAAGTACATGTAACCTGTCACAAAATGACTTATGACTTCCCCTGGGTAATTCCTGCTTATGTGCTCTGCTCATTCAATTCTGTAATACATTTTTAATAATAAATAACAAATTCAATAATAAATTTGGACTCAGGTGCTGAACTTAAGAACTTGTCTTTTTCATTTCTCAGTGTTAATATCTTTGACATCTAGCAGGTAAAATCAGAGAGGAAACAGACATGGAATGAAAAATATAAGGACTAAAATGGATAGAAAAAAATTTAAAAAAAAATTAAACCATAGAATTAATTTAGGAGAAAGACTGACATAAAAATATTTGAATCCTGTAAATGTTCCAAGATATTTTAATAAATAAATGTGTTCTACTAAGCAGAATGCCTTTAAAAACACTTTGGCACCCCACATGGTAACTAATAGGCAAAATCAGCAAACAGAGGAATGAAGTTTTAAATGGATTCTGAAATATCATAGCATCAGAGAATGGACTGGTTTTGAAGGAACCTTAAAAATCACCTAGTTCCAGAATCCCTGCCATGGTCAGGAACACCTTTCACTAGATCAGGTTGCTCGGAATTCCCTCTAACCTGGGCTTAAACACTTTCAGGGATGGGGCATCCCTGACTTCTCTGGGCAATCTGTGCCAGTGTCTCAACACCATCACAGTAAAAATCTTTTTCCTAATTCTGTGCTAAACTTATTCTCTTTCAGTTTGAAGCCATTCCCCCTCACCTTGTCACTACATGTCCAAGACTTTACAGTGATTTTGAAAATATAAGCTTTAAGTATAGTATGGTATAGTATAGTATAGTACTGGTATGAATTAAAACATTCAGTTGGAAGGTAGTGTCAGTGCAGATAAATTATAGACAGAATTGGGCAACTCTGGGACCTCAGCAGCAATAATAGGAAGGCATGCAACAGTAAAAAGTTTCAGGTTATGAGCAGACTGCCATGATAATTATGGAAAAGGAAGTCTTGCCATGTTGGCAGAAAGGAACTGGAAGAGCCATCCAGAAAGATGGGATTGTTCATGAATATATTTAGGAGGGAAACATAGCGGAGGAAGAAGAACTATTGAAACTCAGGTACCACACTGGCACAGTGGCCAACACACCTATCTAGATCTTAAATGACTTTAGTCTGGAAATTATCATTCCTGTCTTTCCAACAGATATTGCATGTGAAGAAAGTTTAGTTAAAGTGAGACAGACCTTGGTCCACTAATGCATTTAATATTGTGAATTGGGGTTTACTGTCAAAAATCTTTAGCTATTTACTCAAACAGCCCATCCTAGTCAGTCTCTGACAGAATCACACTTAAAATTTTTCCTTGGGTCTTCTTTTGCAAAACCAATCTCCTCTTTCTTTCTAGCTTTGAAAGAATTGCCCAGGGCTGGTGTACTGAAACACTTAGAATTTTAAAGAAAGTGAATTCCTCTCATCTTTTCTTGTTTCACCTTATTCTTGAATAATTTAAATTTGTGAGCCTTGAGAGTCTCTCTTTTTCTTTCAAGTAGTGTCATTACAATATTGTCATCTATCGATGCATTGGGCACTCTATGGCTGTCTTCAAATGGAATATGAAATCTGAACTGTAATGAGTCAAAAGGTATGAAGTTGAGTCTTGGTCTGAAGGTTTTTTTCCCAAAGAAGACTCTATGAACTCCTTTATTTGTGAATGATCCAAAAATTGATGGATATTAATAATGACAGAAGACACTAGGAAGATTCACTGTTTTCCTAGGAAAAGAAAAGAAGACCAAAAAAACCAAACCAACAAAACCAACAAATAAAGAAACAAACAAAACAGCCAAAAAAGGATATTCAACTTTGTTTAGGCAATCAAGTTATTATATGAATTGTTGACTGATATCCATTGGCTTAAATAGAAATGCAGTCAATATAATAATAGTAATGACCTCTTCTAAAAAAAAAACCCAAAAACCCCTCATAAATATATGAAAAACTCATAGCCTAAATGTGATTTTCAGTTGAATTCTCTCCTTGAATTCCAGTGTTTCTGTTAATGATTTATTAACTCATTACATTTCATGTCAAAATATAATGCTAATAATGAGAATCAGCATAATATTGAAAAAAATCCCACAACATTTCTTTACTAAGAGGTAAAAAACCAAAATGATAGAATGCAAAAAAAAATAAGATGTACAGCAAGTTTCAGTTCCTTGACTGATCTGCAGCTGCAATAAACTGTATGTTGTCATGTACTTCTGTGTATGAAGAGAAAAATAGTAAGTCTTCAGTCAAGGAACATGAGATTTAGTAGAAGGGAGGGGTCCCAGTTTCAGTCTTCTTTGAAGTGAATGCTTTACATTAAATTTAGACTGCCAAATTTAATTTCAGGAAACATTTGGTCTGTCATCAACAGTATTCACTTTCAAAATATATCTGGCACTCAATACCAAAATGTTACTGTCAGAACTCACGGAGTCATGTTCATTGCCTCTTATTTTTCTTTGAACCAAAAAATATTTATTGACAAATTTCTTAGATCAGACAAAAAGAAAAGTTATATATATAATTTACTCCCTCCCATTCCTGAATAATTCACATTGAGAAGACTGGGAGAATCTTCTGGAACATCAGACCTGTGTGGTCAAATCTTCTTGGGCAGACGTGATGGGCAGCTGTTATTCCCATGTCAAGGATGAGTGGAGTTCTGTATGGAAGAATAGAGGCAGGACCTCATACTACCTTCATTTTGAAGGTAAGTTTTGCCCATTCATTTTCTTCCTAAGAAAAGGATTAAGTGGCAACCACAGAGGAAAAAAGGTTTTAGGAATGTCAATCCCACAAGAAAAGAAGGATTATCTATAGTACCAGAGTAAAATATTTATCATCTGTAAAAGATCTGAAACATATCTATATTTTTGTACTTCATGTTTTTAGTAATTAACTTAGGTTTTCCTAAGTTAATACAGCCTTTAAGTCCTTGGGTAGGTCCTTCTCTTGAATGCACACAGATATTGCAGCAGTCAGTGGTACAAGACCAAAATCTTCCCTATACATTTGTTCTTACACACATTTGTTCAAGCCTCCCAGTCACATACTCATGGAGGTAGGTGCATCTTGTGGACATACGGGTTATTCTATTTGTTGAGCAGGCACCAACACTGCTCAATCATTTCTACTTTGTGATTTAAGGGTACTGTTATAAAATTATCTTTCCTTCTATCAGAAGACCTATGTAGGATATGAGAGAGGTAAAGTCATTACAGAATGTTAAATGGATTTAGAGATCTTCATAGAAATTGCATAGGAAGAACTATCAAATTGAATTGATAATGACACATTTTCATAGGTTATTAGTACCTTCCTGTAGTATTCTAAAGAGAAAATATTCTGTGCCAAAGTCTCTAAAGTTCCACACATTTTATTTGATGAGGAGATAATATGATCTAGCAAGTGGAATGGAAGTGGAAAGTACAACTCTGATTGTTCTACTGTATACTGCAACAGCGGTTTTTCACTATAGTTAACAAAAATATTGAATGAAAGAAAAATCACTGTTTTTTCTCTTTAGTTTGTTTTTTTTTTTTGAACTTTGGACAAATGTTTTGACTTTGGGATCTCTCACTCACAAATTTCATGCATTTTCACTGTAGACATGGTACACTTGTATATACAGTAGGCAACAACTTCTCATATTTGTTCAAAATATTGTTTCCTAACTTTCTGAAATAAATTTGTATGTCTATCAAGTGCATTTTTATACTTATATGATGTCTATTACCATGTCCTGAGTAATTTTCTACTGAGATTTAGTGGGTATCATATGCTTGTGAAGATGTCAAAATTGAAATGTTATGTGAAGCTTTAGACAGTATGCAAAATTTGTCAGATCATCATGACAGGAAAGCATTAATACTTAGCTATATTGGTTCAGACCCTCTGGAATAAAAAATAAATGCTGTGCTTATGATCACTATATAGTGGGAATAACATATATATATAGTGGGAAGAACATATATATATATATATATTTATAAATTAGAAAGGTCTATCACAGATGCTAAGCTATTAGAAACATAGAAAAGAATTATCTGAAGCACTCTTCATTTGAAAATCACATTCAGCTTATTCAACCATTAGATTGTTGAGTTAAATGACTAAGAAATCACAAGAAAATGTGCAGAAACAATTTCATTTTTAATTGAGAAAAAATCAGAGCTGAAAACTGATTGAAGCTAACCATACGAGCAATTTCCATTTAGTAAATGGAAATGGAAGAAAAAAACCAAACCAAAACAAAACACAAGCAAACAAACAGAAATGTAAATCATCTTCTCTTTTCTTTAGGAAATTTACCTGTATCTGCCTTGGCTTTGAACTCAGTGACTATTGGAATATATTACCTTTATTTGAAATGCATGATCTGCAATGGACAAAATAATAGTTAAAAAACTAGCCTTAATTTTGCAAATATAGGCAGTTTTGTGAAATGTAAACATTTCATGATGACTTAGAATGAGGTAACTTTATGTGCATGGGATTATGCTACTCAAACCCTGATTAATAAAACAGACATCTCCATGTCTTCCCAGAAACCTTATGCATTGATCCTCTCAAGTAAGAATACAGCTAGCTCCATGCTGAGGGACTCTGGTTTAAAATTCTGATTAAAAATGTTTGGGTGTTGAACAATAGTTGATCTCTTGTGTTATGATTGCCACATGCTGCTTTCCTACAAATAAAGATGATGTCAGGTATTAGATGACTTTTCTCTCTTTTTTTCCTGTTTGAGAAACAAATAGTGTGCCTGTACCTGGAATAATTGTATGCTGTTTATGACAATAATGAAGTTGTGAGGCCCAGACAAATCTGTGATTTGTTAAATTGGGAACATTAGCTTAAAATACACACTGTAGAATTGGGGCAAAAGCACTCTTATTGAGCAATGGGTATGATAAATACGTGAATATACGACAATTCACCTTAGGGTATGATTTATTACCTTATCAAATAATATTTTAAATAATAGCTTTGGTTAAGGAAAATATTGAAAATTATGTATTGTAATACTATTTTGAAATTCTTAAATTCATTGGATCCTAAAAGAAGGACGTAATCTTTCAAAAGACAGAAATTTTAAAACATGGAGTACAGTAACTAAAGACCTTCATCTAAACAATTTTGTCCTGGCAAAATCTTAGCAAACTACTGCAATCCTGAATTAAGCTTACTGCTAGCTATAAAGCTGTGCAGTGAAGATGGTAATGGGGCATGACATAATGGTCAAAAGCATGGAGAATGAGATCTTTGCCAATAAAGCTTTTGCATCCTCAGAAACTTGATCATGTTTGAATTAACTGCCCATAAAGAGAGATTTATAGGGACAGTTCATTCTTTCCATAGCAACCCAAATGTGTAGAGTCATAAAGCAATACACTAGGTAATGCTGTTTGAAGACTGATGTCGAAACAATTCCAATGTTTCAGTATGACAGGACAGGTTTTCATATCTGCTAAATAAGTATGTAGCAGAAGCAAAGTATGTTGACTATTTGGATGGTAGCTGGGGACCACAGGAAAATCTGTTGCCACAGGCAAAATCTTAGTGGAAAAACTGGGAAGACACTGCACTGTTTTAATTTCATTCTCTATATGATGATGTCTCGATACTCAAATACTATAAAAAAGACTTCTATTGTATTATAGCTACTGCCATTTCACCAGAAATGTGAAGCTTTTCTTGAAAAACATTACAAAAAATAAATCCCAAAAAAATAGAGGGAAAGAAGGGAAAAAAAAAATCCAGATGTGTTGAAAAATCCCTGTGTAGTGCATACGTAGGAAAACTATTGATCTTTGGATTCTGAGAATAAACTAAACTGCTCGTGCTCAGAAAATAGCGACTGGGAATACAATTGTGCTTTCGTGTTGGGACTTGCCTGAAGACACAAACAGTTGGAAGAGATCTCTCTAGGAGACATAAACAGTTTGTTTAATATTCTTCATAAAGCTAGTGTCATGAAAGACCTGGTATCTTGGCTTTTTAGAGGAAAAAATACGATAGCAATGGTAAAAGCTCTTACTTCTGTTAAAAATCAGTAACAGTATCTTAATGAAGCAGGCAAGTTGTCCAAACAGACAATACTTTTTCTTTTTGTTAAACATACTTTATGACATATTTAGATACTGATGTGATCTCAGAGGCACAGCATAGCCTAAAGACAATCGGATTTGTTATCAGTCTTCATCTATCTAATGAAGGCTCATAGCCCTTTAATACCTGTACAAAATTAAGTGATTCTTTACATCTCTTCTTGTATCAAGTCTGTCTAAATGAATAAAGTTGTGACAAGGATTGCTGAGAGCATAAATGTCTGATATTCTGTATGACTGTCATTATCAAAGTAGATGAACCTTCAACTTATCTTTAGGGCAGCAGCTGGCTTTCTGCTTTCCTTGACTTTCTCTCATGTGAGATGAGCAGGATTTATTCACATCTGTGGAAATCCAGCATACGAATGAAAGATATTTCTTGCTGATGGTTAAATCTGCTGAGGAAAACAGAAAAATCAATCGGAAATGCACATCATGTTTACTCAGGGAAGGCTGCTGTGTTGTACCCATGGCACAGAAAATAAATAGCTCTTTAGCCTGGAGATGTTGATCTTGAAATTTTTGAGCAATTTCTCCCTCAGCATGTATTCATTCCCAATCCCACTCAAGGGCTGGCACCTGTAGCTGTTGCTAAGTGGTGTATCTGCCACATGGTGGAAACATAATGATTTTTAGGAAAATCAATTCCCAGTTTTACAAGATCAAAACCAGAAGATAGAAAAAGAGAGACTGGACTTTATTTTATAATGATAATCATTACACTATACAGATTCTTGAAAGAGATGCATGGCTAAGAGACATCATATTGATTTACTGGTAATAAACTCTGCCTGTTATGGTTCTAACTGAGCTGCTTGAATCTCTAGATATAACACTATTGATCACAAGCAGTGAGTATGTTCTTATCTGTAAATAAAGAATTCCATTCTATTTTTCAGGCCTTTCAAATTGGTGAAAATGTGGAAAAGCACAAAAGGATGGCAGATGTCACTGCAACCATTTATTTTAAAGAGAAAAATAAAAAGACTGAGTTTTCTAAAAACTATCAAATGTGGAACTGGATCCTTTGGGAAATATTATTGAAATTAGCCTGATCATTTCTGGTGAATTCCAATCCTTAATACAAAATATATTATTAGATTCTTATCTTTCTTTTGTTAGTGAATGTGGCTCATCTCACTAATTACATAGTGACTGAAAGTATCACAGAATCACAGAACAGTTATGGTTGAAAGGGATCTCTGGAAACCCTCCAGTCCAACCCCTCTGCCAAGGCAGGGTCACCTAGAATGGGTGACACAATAACGCATGCAGGTGGATTTTGAGGGAGACAGCACTACCTCCCTGGGCAGCCTGTTCCAGTGCTCTGTCACCCTCCATGTTAAGAAGTCTTTCCTTGTGTTGAGGTGGAACTTTATGTGTTTTAGTTTATGTCCATTACTCCTCATCCTGTTGCTGGGCATCACTGAAGAGTCTGGCACCATCTTCTTGGCACCTGCTTTTGAGGTATTCATAGATACTTATGAGACCCCTCTCAGTCTTCTCCACACTAAACAGGCCCAGCCTCCTGCAGGGTTTCCTCATAAGAGATGTTCCACACTTTGTGGTTATCTGCTGGACCCTCTTCAGTAGCTCCTTGTCTTTCTTGAACTGTGGAGACTAGAAATGAACACAATACTCCAGATGTGGTGTCACTAGGGCTGAGTAGATGGTAAGGATCACCTCTCTTGACCTGCTGGCCACACTCTTCCCAAAACAGTGAAGTAAAGAAGGCTCTTGCATTTAAAAAAAACTATTATCAGAAAAACAATTAATAGGAAATAATAACAACACATATGTTAATCCAACATTATTATACATACTAGAATACATTTGGGATAATGATTTTAGCAAAGTATTTATTACACTATTTAAAATATTGCTTGCCATGTTCATAATGGATAGAAGAAAAGTTACAGCCAGAGTAGCAATGAAATCTTAGAAGTTAAGTCAAGTCAGGCAGACTGTCCTCTGAAAATATATTTAAACTAGTTTATGAAGTAGTCTAATATTTTATTACCATAGTTTAACACAGTTTTGTCACATACAGAAACAATCTAAACTATTTATCCAAGCAATAGACATGCTCATGTACACCTATCTAAGCGCATTTTACTGTGCCTTTGGTACAATATGGAGATTGACAGCAGTGATATTTTAAAAGTGCTATTCCTTTCCTCCTGAATATCAGTAATATAGTAGTTGACACTATTTTAGAGGCAGAGAATTCTAAATAGCAGCTTAGAATATATTGAGACTGAGTAAAAGTTCCTATCTTTACTCAAATACTGGAGAGTAAATAATGCTAGGATTACCAGTATATTTTACTTTTGCTACTCAATTCCAATATGCTTATCCCCAAGCTGATTTAATTTTCGGTTCAAGAAACTTGTAGCTATCCCTGGGAGAATAATGATGTAGGTCAGAGGATTTTGTACAGTCTGTGAAAAATTCCCTGGTTTTGTGTCAGTATTCCATCAAGTATTCCTAAATAACTTAAAATTTCCAGTCCTAATTTCTATTACTTACAAGTTTGATAACCTTTTTTGTGAAGACATAGAGAAAATTTATAAAGGCAGATCAGCTAACAGTTTTTTAATTGGTTTACTAGTTTGGCTTACAGAAAATTAGCATGGAATCATAGAATCGTTTAAGTTGGAAAACAACTTTAATTTGATTGAATCCAACTGCTAGTCTGGCACTGTCAAGTTCACCACTAAACCATGCTCCTAAGTGACTTATCTATATATCTTTAAAATAACTCCAGGGATGGTGACTCAACCACATTCCTGGGCAGTTGTGTGTTTGGATCTCATCACATATGTGTGATTTTGGGGAGTGGCTACAGGTGATGCTCAGGTTCAGAAACCACAATGCAGATTCAAAATTTGAAGTATGGGGATTGCTTCTATGAGAATCTCGCTAAAAAGGCAAGAAATGTGAAAGAAAAGTGACATTGAAGACGGACTAACAGCAGCTACAGTTCATTCTCCATGCAGGAATACAGGAGTTCACAGATGTAGCTGTCAGTGGGAAACTGCACAGGTCTTACTGCAGAAGGCTTCATCTGAAGCAGAGAAAATAAAGTAGTTTGCAAACATCTTTAGCCATAATTTATTTCCCATAGTTTTAGACTGCCCAGCACAGCTGGGACTGTGACATCCAGCTGCATCATGAGAATACAATTGGGTCTTGCTGATGTGTATGTGTGCTTTTGAAAAAGTTAAGAGTCTATGACAAACTATTGAGCAACTGAGTAAACATGTAAATCCAGCAGAAAGCTTTCAATACCTTTGATACTCTGTAAGACAGGTCTTACAGAGTCATTGCCCTGTGACATCAGCAGAAATGTACCAATTTCATTCCCATTCACTTCTCGCAGAGGGCAATGTCACAGATTCCTGCCCCAAGCTTTGTAAAAATGTGTTAGTCTGTATTTACAAGTCACAGTTTGCTTTCAGCATCAAACTTACATTTGCTGCTCAGTTTACCTCTACGGCAATTAAAACTAAGCTAGAAGACAGACTTAATATTTTGGACTCCCACAGTAAATAACTTTTTTTTGTACATTTACAAGTGCCTCTTCCAGGCACCATTTCCAGAGGTAAGCAATTAATGACTCCCAAGAAAGAAAGGCTTAGCACAGCTCTTGGCGAACCTGAGAGATGCCTTCTTTTGGCTCAGAGGACAGATTTTTTCTTAACAGACTCAAATAAATTTACTATTGGTATAGGATGCCAGGGAGATGCAATTCCATCAAGTGGTACTTCATCTGGCAGCAAAGGTACTTTTCTACAGAATACCTGTTGAAATTTTACCTGCAGGATCAGACCCTTCCTTGACAAGCCATGTAAATAACTTATCTATTAGGTTATTAATTTGAATGGTTTCATATAGCAGAAAAATAAGAAACATTTAGTAATTACAATAACTTGAGGGCTTGATCCAACTATAGATGTTAAGTACTTAAAGGTAATGGGCTTGAAAGCCATGGTTAGGGGCCAGATCCTTGCAGAGTTCATATGCAGTGGTAAACACTGCATGGGAATTTTCCTGAGTATTGAAAGCTCATCATCTGTATTGCTAAATCATTACAACTGTCCCTGATGCAGTCATTGACTGTGCCAAATACCATCCTCCCAAAATATTTCTAGCAATAGTTGGTGACTTAGCGTGGAGGTGGGACTGTTCCTTATTTGAAACAAGTCACTATGATCTGGACAATATAATATTGCTACAGGTTGGACTCAGAGTCAGAGAGGTTCTCTGGACTAGACATGTAAGTGCAGAAACCAGACTCCAGAAACCTGAATATATTGCCCAGGTATTGGGAGAACAGCATCTGAAACAGCCATGCAAAGATAGCCAAGGTAGAAACCTGAGAGGACAGAGGTCCAAAGCGCCTTCCATTTATAGTTTTCATGTTGTGTGATTCTTAAGTATCACCATGGGTTTTGGTGCCAAAGCCCAAAACCACTGACAGAGTATCTGAACATACTGGACTAAAATTTCTACTTGAACATTTCTCTTTTTTTAAAAAAAGAACTGAGAAAAGTGTACACTTTTCTATTTGATCAAAACCCATAGAATAAATAACAGAGTGCTCTGGAAGAAAGTCTATTTTCTACCCACTCAACAAAACCCTGTTCCCGTCTATCTCTAGGATCTATGCTGAGTTATGGTAGAAAGAGGAACTGCTGCACAGTGCTATTGGAGAAATGAGCATGCAGAACTAAAAGGAAAGATTACAAAAGGGTGTGTGACTAAAGGATGAATGTAAAATTGATTCTAAGAATGCAGATTAAAGCTTTAGACACTTTTTTTTCTCCAGCTATTATCAGAAAACAAGATTAAAGCGATCTTACTTACAAAATAAGCCTTAAATTAAAAGAAAAAATTAAAATCAAATATATTAATTAGGTTTTACTGGACTAACACAAATATCTTCTTAACTAATCTGCAACGTGTCAGTATATTCTTAAATGTTCCTGTCTAATTAATGTCCTGTTACTTACTTATACCTTACTTACATACTCACTGGTTTTGTACAGTGCCTCATACAAAGTTATCCGGAAACATAAAACAGGGCTATTAAATGCTGGATGGTGATGATAATGCTAATAATAAAAGTATCATTTGATTAACTATATCAGTCTTTATTTGCATGAAACAGGCTTACATTTCCTTCTGCATTTTAATAATACAGTAATGGTTATTCTAATGAACTCATTAAATCTGAGAGTCAATATTAATGGACTATGAGCAGGATCTTTATGAACTTCATTGGCAGCCGACAAATAGTGGATTAATATAAAGTACAGAATGAGTCAATTGGTTGTACAGTTATGAGTAATCAATTTATATTACTAAAAGTGCCTTAAATTAGAAGCAAACATTTTAAAATACTGGGCTGAATCCTTGTTAGATGTAAATCAATAAAGAGAGGTCAATATAAACCAGATGCAGTTTTGGAACAGCATTTTAGCAAGGAATTGTTGTTTGTATTGATAAAAATATTGTCAATACTAAATCATCAGGCAGGCCCCAGAATATAATGATACTGCATTGATATAATGTGATTTTAATGGATATCAGTATATTTTAATCAGGTATTACTGTGCATCTATATAATAATTTCATGCAATTTTAATTATTCTAGTTCCTGTCTGACTATCTGTATATACTTTAAAGAGAAATTTCAATTCAGGTACCATTTTCAAACTTTTCTCCAGGCAACAAGAATTAAACACTTACTTTTTTATTTTAAGTTACAACTGAGTTAATTTTGTTGTGCAATTGCTTGTGTTTAATTGCTGTTTCAACAAAAATTTAAAAAGCTGTATTAAAATTGGAAAAGCTGACAATGTGGCAGTAATTCAGTTATGAAAATCCAAACAAAAAAAGAATTGCTAATGCCCTGGAAAGACTGTCATTCAAAATAAAGGTTTTGTTAAAATGAGGAGTGTCATAATTTGCCATAAAGTGTTTTTAACCCCTTTTTGTTACACCCTTAGCTGGGATGTCCAGGTATTTCACAGTGAGAGTCCTCCTATAACACAGATGGCTAATAGGGCACTGAATTTCAGCTTTCTTAGTGCTGCCAAAATGTCTATTTCCTGGATTATGCTTTTATAGTGCTCATATTTGTGCAATATTGCTGTGCCCAGACACATGGCAAGGCACCCAGGAGGGCAGTGTGACAACCAGGTCCCCATGCATGAGACAGTGACAATCCCATGCATGAGGCAGTGAGCCATATAAGTAGGGGTTCAGTTTCTCTGTGCTTCCTGAGTTTGCTGGTACCTTGTACCTTTGGTGGACAAGAAGTTCGACATGGCCCAGCAATGTGCACTTGCAGACCGAAAGTCCAACCATGTCCTGGGCTGCATCCGAAGCAGCGTGGCCAGCAGGGTGAGGGAGGGGATTCTGCTCCTCTACTCTTCTCTGGTGAGATCCCACCTGGAGTGCTGCATCCAGCTCTGGGGCCTCCAACACAAGAAAGACATGGACCTGCCAGAGCAGAACCAGAGGAAGCCACAAAGATGATCAGAGGCCTCGAGCATCTCTCCTATGAACACAAGATGAGAAGGTTTGGGTTTTTCAACCTGGGGAAAAGAAGGCTCTCTTAAGTAGACCTTATAGCACCCTTCCAGTACCTAAAAGGGGGCTACAAGAGAGCTGGAGAAGGACTTCAGACAAGGACATGTAATGATGGGACAAGGGGGAATAGCTTTAAAATAAAACAGGGTAGATTAATATTAGCTATCAGGAAGAAATTCTTTCCTGTGAGAGTGGTGAAACACTGGCACAGGTTGCCCAGAGAAGTTTTGGATGCCCCATGCCTGGAAGCATTTAAGGCCAGGTTGGATGGGACTTTGAGCAACCTGATCTAATGTGTGGCATCCTTGCCCACGCAAGGGGATTTGGAACTTGGTGATTTTTAAGGTGTCTTCCAATCCAAACCATTCTATTTATCTGTAACACGTGTCCTCCACTTGAAATTTTACCAGCAACTGTGACATTGTTGACTTCCTTTTCACTTATCAGACATTCTCTGATAAGTAGTACACCATTTTAGGACCTTTGCCTTGGACTCCTCTTCCTGGCTTTCTGTGATAAACTGTAGGAACTTAATAACTACCTCTGAGACTTAAATCCCCCTTTTGAATTTGGTTGAATATTAGCTCATCAGTTAAAAGGTGGAGAGACAACCACAATGCCCTCCCCCACTCCTTCAATAAGAGAAAATAAATCTTGTTTTTTTATTAAGAAAAATGAAAAAAGCAAATAGTATGCAAAATGAAGTTTAGACAGCTAATATTTTCTCTCTTTTTCAGTTTTTTATTACTGTGTGCTTTTATGAAATACAGCTCTGAAAGCTCTGAGAAAAACTCCAGTTCTTTGTTTTAGTTTTCTTAATAAAATTTGATATCGAGTAACCTTTTCTTCGCCTCAATCCCCTTGACCTTTGTCCTGGTTTCAGCTGGGGTGAAAACATGAGAACCCGAAGGTCAGTAAGGACTACATGTAAGAATTTCTGATCCTCAGTCTGAGTCAGAGGTTCAACGTGTTTAAATACAGAATTTTGATGTGAGCAAGAAAAAGAAAATACTAAAATGATCTTGGGATGTGATAATGAGTGAATCACCTCAGACTTCATGATTGTCTCTCTCCATATGCTTTTCTCAACAGGTTTCACCTTGTTGAATGTATTTTTAACAGGCAAGTACTAGTTCAAAATGTGCACACAAACATTGCAGCAGCCCCAGTGAGTCCCTGCTCAGAGGCAAGAAATGAGCAAACAAACAAAAGGAATGGATACCTAAACCCACTCACACAGTTCTGTCTCTGGAGCATTGCATGTTTTTGTAATGTAGCTCAAGTAGAGAATGAGAGAGAAGAAAAGGAAAAAAACAAATAAACCCACAGTATTTTCTGACCTCAGGGACAGTCTTTTATCTTGACAATGTTCTGCACTTTCACTTTTCTCCTGGACATTTGACCAAAATGACCAGACCTATGAATCTTAATAATAAGACCCATTCTTGTCTCATGAGCAGAAGAAACTTAGGAAGCTGATATTTCATATTTTTTTTAAGCCATCCCAAAATCTGTAAGAATCTAGAAAATTCCTATAAAAATAGAAACGATAACTTATTTCCTTTTACAAAATTGTGAGGTCTTTTGGTCATCTGGTGGTGTTTTTTGTTGTTGTTGTTGTTTGTTTGGTTTGGTGGTTTGTTTAGGGTTTTTTAAATTTTATTTGTGAATATTTCACAAGGCACAAAATTTGCATATCTGGAAGATTGTATAGAAAGCTTAAATATCTACCGGCCAATCTGAAAAACTATGCTGATGCCAACTAGTAAGATTATTTCTTTACTAAGAGTAAAGGGTTTTGTTCCTCATATATTTGAGTAGCAAGGACCCAGTAAATAGATAAATTCTCCAAAGATCTGCATGCAGCAGGCAAGAGTTGAAGATTCAAGCTAAAGGAACCACAATGTCTCATGCCAGGAGCATTCATGTTTAGTTCATGGCACTGTGAGGTGGCTGGAGCATGCCTAGATTTTAACATGATATGCCATTGAAATTTTGCTGCCTTGTGCACCTGCCCTAGGTGACTGTGTGCAATGGACACAGCTGTTAAATTTACCATCTAGAACTGCTGATTTCCACTTCAAATAAACTTGTACCTAGTGCAGTTTTATGTGGTGCTGCCACTTCCTGAGGCCATGCAGCAGCTCTGATTGCTTCCCTCTAGTATCAGCTTTGTTTCTAGTTTTTCTGTCTTCTCTCGGACCTGGTTTGTGGACTGGTGTGGACAGGGTGGGATACACAAACCCCATGCACTGATAACTTTGATTCATAACCTCTGTGAAAGGATAAGTAATTTCCTGAAGCACTGCATAAATTAGTCAAGGGTGCTCCTGAGCACTGCCTTATGAGCATTCTCAGGGCCTGGAGTGTATCACCCTTCTAGGAGATGGCTGAGTTGAGGAGTTCAGCTGATAGAGTCTAAGGTCAACTTCATTGCTGGTAAGAGCTGCTGTGAAGAAGCTAAAAACAAGGTCCTACACCACCTTTTCCATGGGAGCCACACCACCAGCTCCCACCTGGGCTAAATTGCAGCAATATTGTAGCCACATCCACACTTGGGTTTGTGCCTACTCTATCTGGACCTGGTGCTGTGTGACCACTGAGCTGTTTCTGACTGTTGATCACCATCTCAAGCCCTGATCCTGACCTGCCACTCCTAATGGTCAGGTCACCGCTCCTGCCTGTCTTCTTGTCCTCCCTGATCTCAGCTCCATTTCCTGGAGGCCATTGCTGCTCCCTGAAAGCTAAGATATGAAGCTGACTGGTGAGAGAACACCAAGTTTTTTGATGAACTGTCTGAGAACTTTGCACTCAGCCTGGCTGCAAAGGTCTGTGGAGGCCTCCAGTGCTACTGGACCATGCTCATCCCCAAACTGGGTGTTCAGTTCTTAACAGACAATGTGGCATCTCTGAACAGGACACATTATTATGATTTAAATATTGAATGGACAGCTTTCACCTGTTAATCAAGTTGGATATTTCACTGTAGGATGTTTTCCTTTTACAGACCTAGAATGCCAGCTATTTAAATGTTATATTTTGCTGTTATTCTCTAACACTGTGGGGCTATGTTATTCCCTGCTGTAGAAAAAGCTATTAAAAATCAAGAAACTACATGACTTTGCCTTACCCCAGCTTTCTGGTCTTCTCCCAAATAAATCTTCCTTTTCTGATTTTGTTCTGCTTTTTATTCAGTGTTTCCAGCTATCTTGATACTACATCTAATCCTTAATTCATATTTGCGATTCCTTCTCTCAATGGGTACGGGGCAATAGACAATTGAGTTTTGCTATCTTAAATGAGCTAAGAAGTTATTCTCAGTTGCTGGTACTCTCATTTGTCTTTAGAATTTTTTCTTTTCTCATTCCGTTCCTCAGAATATGTGTGCACATATATGAAAGGTCATTACAGTATTTTGCTGAAAAATGATCAAACCTTTTCAGACATAATTATAGATGGTTACATGACATTGCATTTTTCCAGCATGCTTTAGTTAGGATGCACCAAAAAAGGAATTTGATACATGATAGCTGATGAATCATGACCTGCCACCCTTCACAACTCTTTTCATCTACTATCTTCATGTTTCTGTTTTCTTTGCTGCCTATCTTTCCAGAGCTCTGGTGCTGAATGTTAATGATGAAATGTTTGGTTCTACTCTATGAAATTATCAGAAAATTAAGCCCCACGTAGTGTATACTTTAAACATAATGTATTCTCACAAATGAATAATAACAATATACAAAGGAGCACACATTCTGATAAGTGAACATTTCACAAACTGGTCAAGAAAGAATAGCAATTCACTGAAAACAGCTCGTGGAAGGGACAAAGTTTCCATCTTTTTTAAAGTCATTTATTGCTGCTGAGAAAAAACGGTTAGAAAACTCTAAGCAGGGAATATGCCAGAAAAAAACCAAAATTAACACTTGTAAAACTCTGCCACTTTAAAATTATGTTTTCCTAAGCAGTTCAGCATGAAGAAATGATAGTAGATGATATTCCTGTTGAGTCAGAAGTGACAGAGCCATTTGATTTCATGAGTAGTAAATAGGACATACAACCTCAGTAAAAATAACAGTAACCAACTAGCAGATTCAGCAATAAAACTAGATTAACATAATGGGGAAAGAACATTGGAAGAAAGTGTGGAAATGTTGACTTCAGTTACTCTGGTGTACATCAGGGAGTCAGCTGACTTAAGTGAAAAAGAATAGACACACTTTGAAGCACCTGAGAAGAGAATTTTGAGTCAAAGTTTTCATTACTGTGATCAAAAGAGTAGGGATGATTTAGAGACTATGTTTCAGTTTAAAATGATAAAAAGAATATTTTCCTGACTAGAATTTTGCAATTCCATTCTCTTTTACAGATTCTGTTTTGCTTTGTAATAAATGTTAACACACTCCAAGACCTTTTCTCTTGTAGGATGTTTCTCTTTAAGAACCTCCTAATTTTTTATGCTCTTCATTATCTATACTCTACATGCAAATTTTAGAAATTATTTGCTGCCCCGGACAGGTAGAACATACCACCATCTCTATACTGTCACTGTTACCAGACTGTAAATTTTACTAGCTTTACCTCTTAGTCCCTCTAGGATCACAGTTTGCTCATGTCCACTGCTGACACAGACACCCAGGGGACATAAACATAAGGCAGTGTATTAAGTATATGACATGATTCAGACATGAAAGCAGTGAGGGGAAAAAATTATTTCTGAACTTTTTCTCTTTGCCAACTTAGTAAAAAAAAAAAAAAAAGATGACCATGAAGAATATTCTGCATTATTAAGTCAATCTAAAATTCAGGGTGCAAATAATTGTGGTAGTTCTGTCTAGCTTCCATAGCTCCATTCTGAGTCAGAAAAAATGACACTAAAGGACAAAAGAAGTGTAGCATACTGCAGAAGAAATGCAAGAAAAAGGTGGAACAGATGGAGCAAGATGACTTTGGTAGTGCATAATAGGGTTGTCACAGATATTTAAAGAGAGATTAGTTTAATTTTGATTTTACCCATTTCATTTTCAATAGGTACTGTAGGAGCTGTGGCAGTAACAGAGGGCTTCTTGATAAACTCATTATTCTTACCCCACAGTAAGACAATACGAGAACTTAGTCCATTACTTTGGAAAATTCATCATCTTTAACAGGCAACAATTACCAGCAATTGTGAATTTTTTCTGATGATCTAAGATCTCAATGGATCATATCAATACATACTGGAAAATTAAAAATACAAATAGGCTGGAATCTAGTAACCATAAAGCCCCACTTTTGCTGTTTATTGCATACAAAATGAAACCCAAATTCTAGAGAAACAAAAAAGGAAAAGGACAGGGGATTAGAGATCCTTGTGTCTCACTATATGATAGTACACCTGGCAGTCTCTTGCCTTGCAGTACGTCACTGACTCCTTTTAAAGGGAAGTGTTTCCCATTAAACATGAAGAACAGAAGAAAAATACTAAGTTCCTCTCCCCATCTTCTTTCAATTCAAGCCCTAAACAAAAAGAAGTGTATTTGAATCACAGATGTCTCCTCCACACTTGTGAAATGAAGTATTGTTCCCCCATGTGGAGAGAGAGCAATCCTTTACTGCACAAAATTAACTACCTTATCATCCTGGAGGTTTATGAGTCTGTCATAGGGTTTTATAAATGCACACTCTGTGAATGCTGACCAACAGAAATCAGTGGATGAGGAAGTTCTGTTTGTGATGAAAATGTTTGGTTCTGAGAGGTGGTCAGCAATTCCTCTGCTCATCTGTATATCAGTGTGTGAATATACAGGTCTAAAGAGCAGGTGAACAATTTAGAAGGAAAGTTAAGACTCTGAAAAGGCCTTTATGTTTAATTTGCAACTAGATTTTAACATAGTTCTGTCTATGCTTTCACAGTGCAGCATCTTTGCTATTCTCTCTCACTAAAGAAATTAACACCCATATCTTATATGTTGCATGGTGCAACCCCTGTTCCTTGGCTTAATGATTACCTAAGGCATCTGGACGAAAAGAAAATGACAGAATATTTTATTGTTCCTGGAGCATACTAAAAGAAAGCAGTCTTGAGGAAACAGCAATGGGTGTAAAGCTGATCATACTGGGCATGGTGAAGACAGGAAGTGTAGAGATGAAGCAGTGATCTAAGTTTAAGGCTCAGCAGTTTTCAAAAAGACCTCTTCCTCTGAGACATAAGTGCTATTAACAACCATTGGACACTCCCCACTCACAGAGTGGTCTGGAATTTCCTAAGATGCAGATTAAATAAGAAAACTTTTGCTAATATTCTCTGAGGCCATGATAACACTTTGCTAAGGCCACTACATAGTCAAAACAGCAGCTGCTCAAGGATATCCCTAAACGGATCTAACTAGTGAACTAAGTTAACATTTTCAAAAGCATGTATATGACCTGGCATCTTATCAAGGTCTTCAAATGTGTCTCAGAAAGGTGAGGTACTTAAATATGCAGATACCAGCCTATATTTTTCTCTCCTTAGAAATGTCAGTTTACTTAACTTTTATTGATTTTAGAGACATTAATTTCAATGAGTGGACTAGCAAGACACTTTCAGAAAATCCAACCAAACATCTACATGAAACTTAAAGCCCTTAAATACCTTTGTAAATCTGACCCTTTTGTACTGAGAATACTTAGAATCACAGTGAAGGGCAGTGGGATTTGGTCCCTTAATTACCTGTGACTTAAACAAGTAGGTGCTTTTGAGAATCCTCAGATGTGGAAATGAAGTTGTCACTTTATTCTCTCCTGTGATTTTTTCCCTCAGTCCATTGACATGAACAAATAAAATATACAGACATGTGGTTTACAGTAGGATAGCAGTGAAGCAGGACATACACGCTGAGGTAAAATGATAAGCAAGAAATGAAGGTTGTGATTGATATTCATCCTGGCTAAATCTGAATAGAGAATGGGACAGTGAAGGTGAATGTACTTGAGAAGAGATATAAAAATTGAACTAGCAACAAAGACTAAGCTTTTTTGTTGTTTTGTTTTATTGGGTTTTTTTTTTTTTAACAGAATACATTTTTTATGAGATATGAAATCCCCAGTAGAGCTGAGAAATGACTGGTTGTTATTCCTGTTGGGTACTAATGAACTAGCACCATTTAATAGAAATTGGGGGAAAAATGTGCTTTTCCAACCGCTGCAATTCATTGAAACAATTAAGGACTGATTTCATGAGTCTCAAACCTCCTAATACACAGATAACTCTTGGGAGGAGCAGGAACTCCAGTCACTCAAGACCATCTTAACAAAGTAACAAGGGATCACAGGCTTCACGGTCCACAAGGATCCAAGAAAACAAGGAGTTTGCTGCCATTCATCTGTATATGAATAAGCTTATTTTTACAGTTTCCAGGCAGTAGATGAAACAATTTTTTTCCTTCTCCTGACCAGTTCTGAACTATGATTATAAAGAATGAGAGTTTCCTTCCACGAAATCCAGTGCAAAGTAACATTTGTCTTATACAGAACATATTATTAATTGTTCTAGTGTGTCTTACAGAGAATGTTTTCTCATAGTCATTTTTTATACCATTTTGCCATGTGAATGTCAAATCAATTTTGTTACCAAAATATGATTGAAGTAGAGATGGCATGTATAAACCTCTTCCTCTTATTTTTATTTGGATTGGTAAGGACATTTTCTCCTTCTCATATTGAAAATAAATTTCACATTCAAATGAAAAGCTTAAGCTTTGTTGTTCACCTTATATTCAGAATTGATTTCTGGTTCTACATTCTTTCCTTAGGTTGATATTTTTAAATGTCTCTGAAAGGAATTTACAAATTTAAGATTTTAGGTTGGGAGTCAGCTAATTTGATGTATATGCACACCTTGGGGAAGGTAAGAAAATATTTGCTTTAGAAAACCTTATAGGTAGTGCAGAGAATGATTACATCCACTTCCTTGTAGCCCTGCACATGTCTGTATATTCCTGTAATGATACAACTCCCTGCAGAGCTGGTCTCTCCTTTTGTGCCTAACAGTAATAGTCAATAGAAGTAGAGAAACATCTATCTCCCATCTACAGTCCTTTGACATCCAAATTTGGATGGAGAATCATCTACACTTTTTCAAAGTCCACCACAGGAACTACAAAATTTGCATTTGATTAGTACTACAAATCCTCTCATCTCCAGAGATACATTCAAGAAAGTGTGTTTCTTGCCTAATTGTGTGATGGCTATGGTACAGCATTGTGCCCACATAATACTTACATATTTTATTTTAGAGAAAATGTAAAGATTTCTCTAGAAAGAAGGATTAGAACAAGTTAAGTCTGCTTTCTACATATCTTTCACTGTTATTGATCTATATTGCTGAATGTAAATCACGGCACGAGTCCTAAGCGGACTAATTACATCCTACCAGTTCCCTGTGTTCTTAACGGGGAGGTTAATAGATAACTTATATAAGCAGAATTCTCCATTTCAGGCCCTAAAAAAACTTAAGCTTGCCACAGACTACACAAAATTTGAGATTTTACTTGCCCAAATATCAGCAGTGAGGACAGTACAATTCCAGAGCAGGAGTCATAGGCTAGCTCAGATTGCACAGTGCAGACTTGGGGCAATATAGAGACCTGTGTTCTCATGCATACCAGAAATATTCCTATTGCACATCAGTACTTCTTATGGTACTAGAGCTGTTATGCCAAGTATGTGAAGACAATTCACACTAAAGAACAGTTTTTTAATATATTTAATTATGAAGAAAAATAATTTAATTTTGATAAATGAATTCTGGATATGAATGTAGAAAACTATCTGTGATTTTTTAATCTGTCTGAGTAATAATGATTTCTTCTAGTATCTTAGACCTTTGCTATTACAGCTTTGTGTGTTTGGTTTCCTTCAGTGCCAAGGATCTCTAAATTACTCTAGTTAAAAAAATACTAGTCAAAACCATCATTTTTAAAAAATATACTTAACCATCTGTGCAGCTTATTTCAGTTAACTAGAAAGATTTATTGCACCCTTTTTAAAAGCCAAAATTCTTCTATATGATATATTATTTGATTATTGGATTTGTCTTTTGAAGTTATAGCAGTAATTGTTTCTGGAACTAAATCAAAATTAAATTGGGGCAAATAATACAACGGCTTACCTTATAATGTCAGGGTGCCTTACTCCAGACAGAAAGAAACCTCCCAAGTGTAAATTACTACATTCCCACTCGAGCGAATTGTTTGCTGCAATAATGGTACTAATAATGACATATTCAATCTACTGCATGGCTTTGAGCAAATGCTGGTATGACAATTATACTAAACTTCACCCAACTTTCCCAGCCATCTTACTCTCAAATGTCTTTAACAATACACAGAGGCACTTGACTCTGTCATGGTGCATTTTGTCCCTTCACCATGGCCCGCCTCTGCCTAAAGCTCGCCCTGGCAATGTGAGACGAATTTCTCTCATGCAGACAACCCATAATGAAATCACACCACAGCTGTACAACTCCATAGGCAGCTAAAGGAAAGAACAGGGTCTTACTCTATGTCTTTGGCCCAGTTACTGTAGCAACTGGAGAGCAAGCTGACGGTAATTTACTGCTGGCAGACATAAGCAGAAGCTTTCTGCCACTTACACTTTCTCCCCTGACACCCAGAGAGCTGAAACTCCACCCACCAGCCAGCACCAGTAAAAGAAATAAATAGGCATATAGTATTTATTTTTCATATTTACTTGCAAGATATAGAGAAAAATATAGGATGCACTTACTCCCTGAAGTCCAAGACACTTTATGTCTCAGAAAAAAGCCATGGCATGTAACAGAATAAAGACTAGGGAAATACACATTTTTGTTCTTTCCTACAATGGTGCTACTTCACTGGAGTTCTGGTCCCTTATTTTTAAGTACAGTTTCTCAGTAGAACCAAAAATTGTGACATCCAAAATGATAAAAGGAAGTTAGAATAAAAAGGTGGAGAACAGCTAAACATATATAGAACAGAATGTAAAAACATAGTCTATTGACTGCAAAATTTTTCATCATGTTATTCATATCTATTGAAATGCACCCTTTCCATTTCGCAAACACAGTACAGGGAGAGTCATTAATATACATCTCAATAGTGTTATAAAGAGGCTATAAGAGATATAATATTGTTATGCAGATGGCCCTTGGTCTAGGGGGCTTGAATAAAGTACCATTGTGCATCTAATTAACTTTAAAAAGACTATGCCAATTGCTTTGCTATGTTTGAAACCTTCTGTTCTCATATGTTTTGATGAGTTGTTTATTCAGAAAAAATACTTGGATGTTTTGTTGGCCTCAAAGCAGCACTCAGAAAGGTACTGAAGTTGGCAGAATTACTTTATACCCACTTGTCAGGCTAGCAGAATGCATTAACAAACTTCGGGAAATGTTCCCTTAGACCATCATTGATTGAAGGGTAAAGTCTATGACTGTAGCCTGTAAATATTCCCTGGCAGTAATTCAATAGAGCTGGAGCTCACTGTTCTGTAATGAACTGCAACTCTAACTTCCCGTTGAACTAAGCTAGCACCCAAGTTCACTACAGAAGTCTTTACAAAATGAGGCTACTATGATCCTTACTCAAGTCTTTAAAAGATTAGTAGTAAATTAAATGCTGGCACACAAAGTAAATTAGAACATCAAACGATACTGGAATAATAAACTTTAAACAGTGTACCAAATTATGTTCTGCTTGCAAAAGGCAAGATATGTAAATTAAGCCCAATGCACCAGGCAACTACTGTGCATGTAACTCTGTGAAATGTAATGGGAGGTGCACGTATTTATAGCCGTTTTGAAGTTATTTGACTGATTCCTGCGTAGGTAGCCTCCAGGAGTACATAAAGGCAAATGTTGACATATGGTTTAGTCCTGCATTTGCAAACATATAGTGCACAACCACATTAAAACAACAACAGCTCACATATGTTTATTTACCGATCAGGTGCTTGGGAGAAAACAGTTTGTTTCTTGGATGCTACTTTACCTAGTTTAAAGGATACTAAGATACATGTCTTTGCTTTCTCTAGGGCTTCCCACAGCCTTTTTTGTGCTCCCTGCACACGCAAAAAATACATGTATGGAGAGAAAGTGGTGAAGGAGGAAGAGGAATCTTCCCTTCTTTGTGTGATAAAAGTTCCAAAACCCATTTCCTCCCCAGGCAACTGTGCACAGCAGTTTTAGGATGTGTATACAAAGTATGTGGAGCATAGGAATTACGTGAAGTATATGAAGTAGAGAGCAGTGATGACTGGCATTCCTCAAGGGTCAGTATTGGGATCAGGGCTGTTTAGTTGGTGGCATGGACAGAGGAATTGAGTGCACCCTCAGCAAGTTTGCTGACAACACTGAGCTGTGTGGTGCAGTCAACATGCTGGAGGAAAGGGATGTCATCCAGAGGGACCTGGGAGGGCTCGAGAGGAGGGCCTGTGTGAACCTCATGAAGTCCAACAAGGCCAAGTGAATGCTCCTGCATAAGGATCAGGGCAACCCCTTAATGAAGGTTAAATGAAGAATGGATTGAGGGCAACTCTGAGGAGGACTTGCAGATGTCGGTAGAAAAGAAGCTCAACAAGACCCATCAGTGTGCACTTGCAGCCCCAAAAGTCAACCATATACTGGGACGCATGAAAAGAACCATGGCCAGAGCATCAAGGTGTGTGATTTTGCCCCTCTACTCCACTCTCATGAGTTCCCCTCTGTGAGGGTGGTGAAACACTACAACAAGTTGTCCACAGAAGTTGTGGATGCCCCATTCCTGGCAGAGTTCAAGGTCAGACTGGGTCTTAGAGCAACACAGCTTAGTGGAAGTTGTCCCTGACCATGTCAGGGCATTGGACTAGATGATTTTCAGAGTGCCTTCCCAACCAATCCATTTCATGATTCTGTGATCCTACAATATTCATTTTAAAATGGACATACTAAAAAGAGCAGGAAACAACATGCACTTCTTTTCTACTCCATTCCAGGTGAATGCTTTTACCTTTGTGCAGCAGACCAGCGCTACCTTCTGCATCCTTTCACCTCTGGCCTTACAATGTTAATTCCTGACAAAACAGCACCCAATTTTCAAAAAGAAAGGTTTTCAGATCAGTGATTTTAGACTCATAGAATCATTTAGGCTCCCTAAAGCCCACCAGCTGCACCTATGTCCTTGCTCATATCTGAACATATCTCTGTTTATGTTTTACTTCTGAACACTATACTGATCATACCATATAATTGTCAGGAAAGAAACTCACCAGATAAGAGTTTTATTTGGTTGTTGGTTTCAGGTTTTTTGTGTTTTTTTTTTTTTTTTTTTTTTTGTGTTTTGTTTGTTTTTTTGGGTTTTTGTTGTTGCTGATGTTTATGGGGTCTTTTGTTGCTGTTGTTTTTGTTGTTGTTTTTGGTTCTGGCGGTGGTTTTGGGGTTTTTTTTGGAAAAAAAGAGAAGTTGGAAAATGTGTCAAACTTAATAGCAAAACCACACTCTAAAAAACTCTAGAAGCTTAGAAGTGTTCAAAAACAAAACCAGATTTTGTTAGAAAACAAACAAAATATAGGGTATGAAATTTAAACCTTCCTACTCGAGAATCTTTAGCTGCCTCTGAATTGGTATTCAAGTTTATGCATTAAGAGCAATATCACTGGATTTTTTACTCAAATTGCCTTCAAAGAATAGGGTAGCTATTGCTATGAATAAAAAATGAAGAAAGAAGGGAATAAAGAGAAACATCTTAAATCCCTATATGTTGGTAATGTTTTATTACACTGCATCGACTATTTATATAAAAAGGATTAAAAAATGTATTAAAATAGAAATGCCTTCTTAATAGCTATTGCTCTTTGAGCACTGCCCTGCATTAGTACAATCGATTTTCACATCATTTTCATGCTTCTGCAGTATGTCTTCCCTATTTTAAATGCATGGTTTTGCTATAAGAATAGGATATTTTTTGCCATCCATAAGACAGCAGCCAGATTTATGAGAACTCTGAAATCAGTTAAAAAAATCCTCAAGTCTCTTCCCAGGGTGATCATTTTCCTCCTGGGTCCAAGATCTCTTTAGTTGTTCTAAGAGTCTGTCTCGAGTCTAGAAGAGAAGTTCACCATCATGTTGCCAAGCAGTAACTCATCCATCACTCGGGGTATATTCTGTGAGTACCGATTGCACAATATAATTTTCTCCATGTATTGAGGATGCTTCACTTGTCAGAGGCCTTCGGAAGTAGTCAGCTTTCATCAATGGATCTTGACAACATGGAAAGAATGAGGCACCTGAAGGAAGCGTAGGGCACAGCATTTCAAAAGCAGTATCTGAAGACTGATTATTCTTTGTCCTTGACACCCTGCCAAGGGCTAGATGAACTGAACATTTGGGAAGTAATGGAGCCTACAAATCACTGGTTGCCTACAATCCCACTCAGGCCACAAGAGCATAGCATACACGACTTCAATTCAGTTTTTATTACGTGTTGTAAGCTTTTGACTGTTCTGATATGTGTCGTCATTGATGTGTCAAGACTGGGCTCTGACAGGGTGTCTGACCTGATTGAGATCAACAATGCTCTGTTAAGACTGAAAAAAAAGTAAAATAGCAACACTATTGTGTAACTTTCTTTAATTGACCACAGTCATTATCTGTGCCATATGGAAACAAACCACGAGGGTCGTCCTAGGTGACAGGAGAGGATGTAAGAACATACTGACACAGTGTTCCATGGTGTTTGAGCCATGCACAATGATGTGCTCTTTGTTATTAGAGAAGCCTTTGTCCTGATGTACTTCCAATTACTCACCACCGCAGTATTTTAGACTCAAAGAGAAATCACTAAAAGACTTGGCTAAGCGTTGAAGATGTTGCATTGGTACTGTTTTAAAATCTTTTATAAGGAGATCAGTATTCTGTGTCTTAGGGCTAAACTTCTCTAACATTATCAATGTTTGTGATCAGCTTGTCCTGTTAAGTGAGAATGTGGTATGAATTAACTGTTCTGGATTTTTTTTCCATCATTTTAAAAAACCCAACATTTCGTCCTGTAAAAGCTATAGGAGGTAACAATAACAGTGTTTTCATGGCCATTTGTTATTCTAAATAAAGAAAAAGAGGATCGATGAGGCCATATTGACCAAAAGCACTTTTCAAATTGTAATTACAGATATTTAGGTATAGGATGCCCACTCATAAATGAAAAGAACCTTCAGGATAATGTCATCATATCCTTTGAGCAACATCTGAAAACAATAGTGTTTCCTGATTAAGTGTCAAAGTTCTGACAAGTCAAATGAAATATAACAGTGCAGCTAACATCTGAACCAAATGAGCACATGCAGAAGATGCCTGTGCATGGAGAGTCACAGAGACATTTTAATGTAGAGAGCTGAACCTGCAGGATGTAAACCAGCATGAATTTATGAACTCATTTTCCTCTGAATATATAAAGCCAAAGTATATATTTTCTGGAACTACCAAATATTCCTAAAATTATGTTGTTGGTTTTTTTTTGTTTTGTTTTGTTTTTTTAAGTAAGATAGCACTGATGTAAAACAACTTTAAAAGGTTCTATCACTAGCATTAACCTGTACTACCATTTAGAAGGAAACTTTCAGGTACTATTTATCTCACTGAAATCTATAAATCTTTTCAACTACTTAAAATTGAACCAGTACTTATACCTCTCGTTGAGAATACAGACAAGTAGCTCATTCTAATACACAGGAAGGAAAGCAATAATTCACAGATTACATAAAACCCTTTAAAGTTGCAGATGCTTTTGATCCTGACATAACATGATGTCCTCTGAAACAACAGAAGTGTAACATGAAGTATTTATATTTCCATGGACTGGAGAAGTTTTAAAGTACTGGGATGAAATTACTTCCTAACACAGGATCTATCTTTTGATAAATAAAGTACGACAAACTCAAGTATATTTTACCATTGTGGCACTATAGGTATAGTTTTTCAACTATAAATTGAAAAAATTTCCAGTAGTGGTTAACAGACAGAAAAGAATCTCATGACTGTTGCGTTGTTTGGTTTGGTTTAGCACGCCGCAGCCCTCTCGGAAAGCGCTGCGAGGCTGCTTAGGACAGAGCGGCAGTTCCGCGCTCCCGCACTCCTTCCGGACGGCCGCGCGTACTTGCTCCCGCCAGCTGCCGGCTCCGCAGCACGCTGACAGTAAAGGAGGCGAGAAGGGTCTCTCCACCTGCACCTCTACGGAACCTTTATTGTTACATGCCGCCCGGCCTCTTCCCAGACGCAGAGCCACAGGGTCCTGGCGCAGGGGGCTTTCCCCGGGCGCAGAGGCGGTACATGGGTGGAGTTGGGGTACTGGAACCAATAGGGAGAACCGGAGGGAGTGGCCAGGGCTAGGGGCAGGGGAAAGGGGAACAATGTGAAAGAAGAAAAGCAGTGGGTAAATACAGCACCACTTGTGATCTCATCTAGACAAACTTCTCCCCAAACCATATTTTTGATATTTTGATATTTTTGACAATATCCAGTATTGTCTGAAACTACACAAGTTAATGAGCTACTATGCAATTATTTAGGTCAGTAAGTTCTAGAAAATCAAAAACTTGAGAATGTTTATGCAATATTTAGCTTGGGTTTCCTTTAGTCTAATGTTCCTAGTTCTGCCTTTTTTACAATAACATAGCCTTTACAATAACATAGATCCACCTGCTTTGGTAAATACCCTGCTTCTGTACTTGCACAGAGGCAGTATAACATATCTTTGCCATAGATAATTAAGGACTCTAGACTAAATTAAAATTTCAAAAATTGAGACAAAAATTGCATTTATAGGAAAGGGCCGTGTTATAATTTTTTCATTGATTTGCTATGGTGTCTTAATTTTTTCAATCAATTAGAAAGCAAAAATGTAGAAAAGTTTCAGGACTAAAACTAAAGCAACAGATTAAGTCAGCATGTAAGCTTTCCCCCAAATTAGGTAACAATAAAATCAAGCAGCTGACTAAATAATACAAAATGAATATTAATAAGAAAAAACCTGACATACCTGTGAAAAAGTGCAGAATTTTTTCTCTCACAGGGAGAAGGGCAGTGTATAGTGTGAGGTGAAATGTAACACAACCCACCCAATTTGTAATGCAGCATTTGAATTTATTTACAGTTACAGAATCACAGGGTGGTTGAAGCTGATGGGGTGACTTAGAGCAGATTGCTCAGGACCATATCCAGTTGCTTTTTGAATATCTTTGAGGATGGGGAGACCACAACCTCTCTGGGAACCCTGTTTTGGTGCTTGGCCATCCTTACAGTAAAGAAGTGTTTCCTTAAGTCTAAGCTGAATATCCCATACTTCTGTTTTTTCTTCTTGTCCTGTCACTAAGAAGAATCTGTCTCTGACTTCCTTCTTCCCACCAATCAGGTATTTATGCAAAATATATTTAAAAGGTGATTAGAGATGGTCCTGCAGTAACAGCAGCCAGGTCCCTTAGGCACTTGTGGGTACATCTCAGTGGAGACTATGGAATTGTGTATGTTCAGTATTTTTAAATGTTCCCTTAAATAACCCTTCTCCATTCAAGGCAAGTCCTTCTTGCTCCAGATTTTCCCACTAGTCAGAGGGACCTGGGATTGAGGAGAACAAATTTTACTGGTAAAGACCAGAGTGGAGAAGGTATGGAGTACCTAGGGTGTTTCCACATGGTTTATCACAAGGTCCTCTGTCTGCTTCAGCAGCCCACGTATTCTCCAGTCTTTCTTTTGCTGCTGTTGTACCTGTAGAAACCCTTCTTGTTGCCATCCAAAGCAATCATCAGATTCAGTATGAGGTGGGTTTGGGGATTTTACTAATCGCATTCCTGCAGTCTCAGTGTATCTCTGTTCCTTCTTGGTCACCTCTTCCTGCTTCTCTTTGTAGTACACTTTCTGTATTTGTCTTTTTGTTTGGAACTTGATGTCCGCCTGTCAAGTTCTCCTTCTACCTTTGCTTTATTGACAAAGCTTTTAGCTCCTCACCTCCTATCAGGCACTTATCCTATCTTCAGCTTGTGATCAAAGGTAATTCCCAAATCCTTTTTCCAGAAAAATGTTATGTCGATCTTGGGTTTGTATTTGCCCTTATTCAGCTTTTTCCCACTGTTTCTCCCATTTATCAAGGTAATTCTTAAATCTTGAATCCTGACCTTCAACATCATTCTAGATTCTCTCAGCTTTGGGCTGTCATCCATCAACTAAGTCATTGATTAAATATTGGAGTGAAACTGGGTGCAGGATGAACTATCAACTTCCTTCCATTTTGACAGGGAACAACTTATAACTAAAAGAGGACTGTGATTTTTGGTAGTTTTACATATCTTAGAGGAATGTGTTTGCAAAAATATATTAATGTGAAAACTGTGCAAAAACTATGCAAAAACATAACCTGACATTTAAATGTAAATATCTAGCAGCAACAAAGTGGTGAATTTCTGTGAAAACAAATGAAAGAAGGGACTTTATTATTATTATTAATAGTATTCTAATTGTGTCTTAAAATGCTTTGTACAGTGTTTGAGATATTAGACTTAAATAAAATCATGGTAAAGGGTTTTATTAACACATTGCAATCTTCTAGAAAATAAAAAATGTCAAAAGCCCAAAGATAAACCCAGTATTTGCTACTATAAAATTCTAAGGTCTAAATCTGTATAGTGTTTTGAAAAAGTCTAGAAAACAAATATCTGTTTTGTGTTGTGTAGTGGTGTTAACGTGAAATGTCACAGAATGGGAAATTTAATAACGTTTCAGATCACATTGTCTCTGTATCCTTCTCCTTATTATACAAAGAAGATAATGACAGAGCAGAATTTAATAGAAAATTAAAGTTTTTCTGTGAGAGGATATGGCTGAAAAGTCAAGTTGTACTATGTAATGTAATGGTAGCTTAAACAGTATTTTAATTTAGTTTAGTCCTTAGCTTGTAACTTAGCAAGAGATTTGGTTGAATCAACAGATGTAGGAGGTTTAAAGTTAGAATTCATCTCATCTAACTTTAGCCATCTCAAAGTCAGTTGCCTAATCAGAGTGAATTATTTAGGTGCTCTCTTTTGTAAATGGAAAGAGAGAAGAATCTTTACTCCTTCCTAAAATAAGTAGGATTAATCTAACTTTATTAGAGTTAGTTATCTCTCTCAATTGACTAGTGATAGAATCTCTATACTCTATTTGAGACAGTGCAGCGGACTAAATCTTAGATTACGCAAAGGGAGGGTATATTTTGAAAATAAGAATGGACAGTTCTCACTTTACAAAACGAGAATCTATCTTGAGTAATGCAGGAAAAACTCCAGGTTTGAATATGATTTTTTCAGTAGAGCCTATGAATTTGATACCGTTAGCAGTGTGAAAAGGATGGGCTTTTCTGTTAACAGCTCTTGCCTTTTATTTCCCCTTAAGAAATGAAATGACACTTCAGGATGTGTCTTCAGGACTGTGCCTTTCACTGAGACGCCACAAAAGATACATTTATTCTAAAGAATTTACCATCTAACCTATAATGAAACAATAAAGTATTTCTGGCCATAGCCCTAATCCCATAAAATACAGCTAAAATACTAGAGAGGCAGAGGACTATGTTACCTCTATGCATACATTTTCTGTTATGTAAGTTTTTCAGGACTTTATATTCTGCATCAATTTGGTTGTCTAAAAATAAAAATAATGATGCCATTTACAAATACAGTTGCATTTCAAAACAACCCTTATGTAAACCAGGTTTAAGATTACAGGAAGAAAAAAAATTGTGAAAGGAAAATGTGTAAGAATAGTTATACCTGAATTTATACCCCCTTCTTGATAAATACCAATGCACTTACAGAACTCAGCCATTATGTAGTATGGCATATGAAATATAATTAGGTAATAGTCCTTGCAATGTCCTTGAAATCTTCCCTCGTTCCTTCTGGAAAGTTAGATGTCAGCTTGACATTTACTTCAAGTATTTACTTGTGGCACCTTGGAAAGTCTTGAGAAAAAATTATACTTAATAGGTAGCTCCTGGTAAAAGTGACTGAATTGCAGTGCATTGCGGCTGATAATATGGATCTATTTACCCAGTACTTGGTTAGAAGGAGAAAGGGGGAGGGGGATTTGTCTGGGAGGATTGTCTTCCTGAAACAAAGCTGCTGAGATGGAGAGAATTCAAAAGGTCAGTAAGGCATCAGGGGAAGAAATTGTAAGAGAGAAAACCAAACTAAACAAACAAAAAGATAACTATTGCAAGTAAGCCCAGATCTGTCAGACATGTACTTAAAAACAAGAAAGAAAGAAATATATACAAAAGAAAAGTTTCTAGCTAGGACTCATGACATATTTCTTTTGTTAAACTGAAAGATTATTAAGAAAGTTTTGCATATGACTCATGTTGATTAATAACTGCAAGGTTGTCATATTGCATGTTGACTAACCAGGAGAATAAAATGAGATACAGATTTCACCAGTGTGCTGAATTATACAGCTGTTTCCTAGATAGTATGGTTGAGACTGAAAAATAAGGGATATAAGTCCTGACTAAAGTGGGGAATTAATCCTAGTGCTTTTAGTCTTTCCTGACCTTATTCTCTTAGTCTCCTTTCTAGTCCCTCGCTGCTCAAATTCCTAATTTACCTTGTTACGATTCTAAATTTTTCTGTTTCTTCCTCAACTTGTAATTCAACTTCACCCTTTCTTCTACTCCTTTCCATTATTTCTGCCACAGCCTTGCCTCCCATCTCTCTCCCATCACTGTCATGGTCTTTTTCTTTCCATGTTGCCTGCAAGCCCTAGTGTGTTTTATCTCTGTCTGTTTGATTGTCTCCTTTCAGTGGGCTCTGTTTCTGGATCATGCTCCTCTATTCCTGGACCCTGCTTTGGGTACCTAACCCCTTCTCTCCTCACACCTTTTTCTCTTCCTCTGCCTTTACTTGATTTCTTCTCTCCTGCCACAGTATTTCTTTCTTGCTAGACTCCAAAAGAGGGAGCAGTGAAATCACAGAGACAGTGTCCCTGCTCATAGCTGCTGCATGAGACGTGGGGTTTCAGGTGAGACCAACCCACGCACAGAGAGATCATGTTTTGGGTGCCAAGAAGATGCAACATCTGCAGCAGCTCAGAGAGCACAGCCCTCATGGAACAGGCAGAAGGCTTCCTGTCTAACCTCTGCTGCACACAGCTGAACTGCTTAGAGTTTGGCCACATTAAGGAAAATTTCCATGCCCACAGTCAGCAGCATTCCTCAAATCAGCACCATTGTCTTGTCCATCCTAGATGGCCCAGGCCTCCTCTAGAACACAGAGGTACATAAAACTGCAAAGGTATGTGGAGTCAGAGAAAATCTCACTCACTGAATCACCTGCTTAAGGACTCTTCGGTATAAAAGAAATAACATGAAGACAACAATAAAGATGGGAATCCTTTGGCCATCTGTTCATTAAGTGCTCAGAGAGAGCATTGAAGAGGGCCCATCAGAACTTGTAACTGATAAGAAGGAAAAACCGAGACTAACTTTACTATTACCAGATACTAAAGAGGGATAATTTATAATAATTTTATAGGGTGTTCAGAGGACAGACCAAGAGTGGAGAAAGGAAAGGATCAGAGTAGACTGGTAAGAAAAAAGCACAGGAAAATGAAGAGGAGAGGCATAAAGGGCTGAAGTGAAAGGACTTCAGTGTCAGGAACTGGAGAGGCAAGGATGTATGTACATATATATACACATACATATGTATGTGTGTGAGAAATCAATGAAAAGACCTGTGTACATTAATTTTTCCCACATAAATACCACCCTTGGTCCATGTGCGTGCATGTGTCATTTGCTAGCACCTTTTAAGCTTGACTAGGTGGCAAGTAGCAGGAGACCTGCACCAGGACAAACTCAGGGTATGGACCAGCAGCTAGGAAAGGGGCTCAGGGTCCATGCATGCATATCAGGTAGAGTTAGAGACCATCCTAATACTTGAGTCTGTGATTGTTGGGTGAATATGTGAGAATGAAGCTAACAGAGGCAGCTGACAGATGCTGTAGTTGAGTACCTGGATTCTGCTTCTAGAGACAAGCTCCAAGATCCTTGGAAAACACCTGGGAACCTTCTGACAAACTCGAGGGCGCCCACTGCTGTCAGGCAAGGACAAGGTAAGGGGAATTACAAGCAACCTCTAGGAACTTCTATTCAAGATGATTGACCCAGGGAGACCGGCAGTGCATCTTCAGTCAGTGTTCAGGAGGGGCCTGTGTAAGAGCTGGGCAGTTTTTGCAGAAGGGTGTGCAGAAGGGGGCCTCTGTGGAAATGGTGCCACTGTAATAGTCTCAGTCAGACACAGCTGGAACATGTCATGGAGCAGTGTCTTCAGCAGATGTGGAGCAGCTGACCCCACCAGGACAGAGGCTTTCATGCAGACTGAGCCTCAGATGGTGGATAGAGGAAAGGAAGACAGGAAAGGAGCGCACAGAGGTCCTGTGGGAGGTTAACTGTCCTGGAGGAGCTATGCTGCCAGGTGGAGGAGTTATGGGAAGAAGTGAGCAGGCTGAGCAGCATTTGCAAAGCTGAAAAGGAGATAGGATTAGCTCTGAGACTCAGTAGCTTGAAGTGCCCAAGCTCTTATCTGCAATAGAGAAGTAAGCAGTGTCCAACCCCATTACCAAGGTAAGAGAAATCTCTAGAGTAGGGGAAGATTGGCTCTGATGATTCTAAGAGTAAGGATCCTTCCCCACCTGAAGGCTTACACTAGTGAAATAGGTTTACCACTCTTGAAGGTAAAGAGGAGGCTGGTGTACTTACAAACAAATAACTTGGTTCACTTACCTCTAAACTTTTCAAGACATCCAGGAAGAGATGGCAACTCACCATACGAGGTCACCTGCTGAGGGGACAGAGGGACGTGATTACCAGTCCAAGGAGTCATCTGGAAGGTTTGCTGCTGGAGGTCAGGATCTGGGATGTTGTGGAGCAGGGTACTTGTGTGAGTTTTGGTAGTGGAGCAACATGGATGTTGCTAAGGGCAGTGCTTGTCTGTGTGCCTGGTCATACTGCCTCTGTGTGTGTGTGTCTGTGGGCTACACTCTCAGCACTGGTGCTGCCTGAACCTGCAAACAGCAACAGCGGCTGCAACCTGCATGAGAGTGGGATGGAGGGACCTCCAAATTCCCCAAGCGCACCCAGCTGGGCATTTGCACCCAGGAAAGAAAAAATTAGGTCTCTTGAATTTGGATGGTCCAGTAACATCCTTTTGAACAACTTCTTCCCTAAAAACTCACCCCATATATGACTTTATAGTAGGAAAAGAAAAAAAAATCTCTAATAATATTTAGGCTTTGCCAAAACCCCAGAGTGACATAATTAATGTTAAACAGTTTACATTAAACAAATTTAGAAGCAGTGAAGAGGAGAGAGTATGACAGCCTTATTTTTTCCTGCTTATAATGTCATTAATGCAAAATACATTAATTGTCCTTCTGATTCAACAGAGACTATTACACTCTTTTATACTTCTTATGGTAACACAGCTTTAAGATGCTAAATGAATGATGATTTGAAGATTTCAGACACACAGGGTCACAGTAAAAAGAGACCTTAGACAACTTGAATAAGAAATTCTTAGTACTTGAGAAGCAAGTGAACCATCTCATGAAGGTTTTTTTTATGAAGCCTGTAACTGTAGATTTCCTGAACATGAAGTTTATGTTTCTGCTAAGTAAAGGGATCTCTAATTACTGTTTTTTATGTTGACAAGGCAAATTATTTCTGAGGGAAAAAGAAAAAGCTAGATTAATTCTATTTCTGGATGCAATAATGAGTTGATATGTGGTGGCTTCTGTCTGGCGTTCATTGTCTTTTTTATCAAGTGGATGGCACGTAGATTGATAATTTGATCCCAGCAAGAAGCAGAAACACAAGCGACATCACCCCATCCAGTGAAGGAAACTAGTAGACAGGGAGAAGAGGCAGGTGAGAGAGGAAATAAGAGCATTCTTTACAGGATTATGGTTTATTAGAATTATTAGAATTTAAAATCAGTTTTGTACAAGAAGCCTAAGGCTGACTTTCAGGTCGAGGAGCTGCACCATGTGTACTGTGCTATGAAGCACATCACTTCCACACAGTTTTACTACTGGCACTACTTTTTTGTTGAGTGAATAACCTCCCTCTCACCCTCTCACCATAAACTTCGGAGGATAAATTGCACAGATCAGACTTGCTTAATTTCTTCCAATCTTCTCTGCTAGCAAAGAAATACCAGGAAACCTGATCCTCTTTTGGATTCTGCATTTTGCCTGCCTGCTGGGCCCTACTGTTGACAAGCTTGCTGAAATTACATTTTCTTTGGTTGGGAAAGTAATATGTTGCTTATATCAGGGCTGTGACTACAGCCCAGCACATCAGAGAAGCACGGGAGTGCTGTGAAGTAATCATAGATAAAAACAGGACATATTTGTAAACAAGTTGTGTGAGTCTCATGGTTTTCATGTGGAGAGAGAATGAATGCCTTATAAATAAAGCCAAAGGGGAAGATGTTAAACATCCGGTATTTGCTTCATAAATATATGCATCTGAAAATGAATTTGCATTTTTCTTGTGTTTAGCTCGATATTATTACATCAAGATCACTTTTTGCAGTAGCCTGCAAGGCAAATGAAGTGTACCACCAAAAATGAAGGTGGTCTCTAAAGAAAAATATATTTTTTTCAGCAATATGGTGATTTTTCAGCACATGTATGTATATATGTGCCAAACAAGTGCTGTTGGTTTGTTTCAAGTGAAATAAAAAGTCATTGTGTCCCCTAACCCACATCTTCCCTTCCCAGTTTGCACACCTTAAACCCTCAGGAAAAAAAAGACTGTTGTATCTGAGAGAGAGAGAGATATCCCTAAACTGCTTTCTGCCACTTGATGCATGGTGTGTTGAGGGCCCTGCTCCAGAACACCCAGCAGGGACCCCAAAACTCAGTTCTGAGTATGTTTCCTGCATGGTTCATGAACTGGTGTCATATGAACTGGTGTGATAAATACAGACCATATCATTCTGTCAAGTGGTTCAGCTCCCAACAAGTGGATGTAGGTGAAATATCTGCAAAATTCCATCATTTGACTGGAATTCATCATACGTCTGAGATCACAGAGATTTCCATGGCCTTTTGTGTCTTTCTCTGTTACTTCTTCCTCTCTCCTGTCCTCCTCCTTTCTACACACCTCCTTCTTATTTCCTGGGATACATGGAAGGGAATTCACAACTTCATAATCCTTCTTGCAGGGTTGTTTTTACTTCTAGTCAGGAGAGGAAAAAGATGATTTCACCTTAGTGTTTATTTGTAGGGGCAAAGGATACTGGCTGCAGCAGCTGCATTTTCCAGTATTTTTCTCATCATGGCTTTGGGAGAGTTTCTCTCTGGTCAGATTAAAAAGTTTTGGTCTTCCTTTATTCACATGAGCTTCCCACTGTTTTCTCATATGTGAAGTTCTTGCAGTTGTCATCTAGGGATAAGGAAGGAAGACAAAGTTTTCCCTAAAATTATTTTAAAAGTATCTCTGTAATAAACTTACCATAATAATTTTGAATCCTAAAGGAAAATTGGTTTTGGCTATTCCTTTTAGTAGTATATAAAAATTGTCATTGTAGCAGAGGGTTCATCTTCACAAAATAAATGATCCTAATGGCTTCTTTATAAATGCATATTGCACTGTATTACAGGAGAACCTCTTCTGAGATATGTTACATGGAAAAAACCTTTTTTGATTTTAGAGATTTAAATGTTAGCCTTTATGAAAAACATTTTTTTAAAAGCTGAAAGAGGCAACAGACCCTTCAATCAAGTGACCTCAAATGAAGTTCTTTCCAGAAAGGAAAAACAAGTATGTCTTAAATGTTAAAATAAAAGAAATGGAATTTATTGTATTTTAGAAGTTAAGGGTTTTTTTTCAAGTTATCAAATAAATTTATGTATTATCTTCTACCATCCAGGCTCATAGCTTGTTTGTAATTATCAGTTATACCTGCATACTTATGAAGAGGAAAGCAAATACTTCTTTCCTAAAATTATTGTCTTGATGCAAGTAGATTTCCAGTACAATGAAAAAGGTTAGCAAGTGTTAAAAGACATTGGTTGTGCTGAGATATTCCACATTAGACTGAACTTAACCATTTACAGCACCCTCTGACCCAGAAGTAAAAATTAACTATTAAATGTACCATGCTTCTGGGTTAATGGTCCTTGGAAGGCAGTAAATGGACTGGGGTTTCTGTAGCAGTGCAGGTGGCTGCAGCTACTCTTTCTCCTGAGAAGAACTCAGACAACCAGCTGTGGTGGTCAGCAACCCAAGTTTAGCTTGTAACTTCAGCCTTGTTTTGTCTTCTGTATGTTTTCCCCTGATTGGTTAATATTTTGTCTCTCTCTTTCATGTATGAAGTTATGTATATTCATTTATCTTCCTTAATATGTATTAGTCCTAGAAAGTTCTTTGTTCCTCGACACCCCATTGGATCCTTCCCTGAGTCCCTCCTATGTGTTATTCTCATTGGTTCCCTTCCTGTCAACCCCACCTGCTTGTCTCTATCCCATTGGCTGGGATCCCTTTCCCCACCTATTCTGTACCCAGTATAAGATCCCTGGACCCTCCCACCAATTGGTCTCTTTGTCCCTATTTTTTCATCGGTATAAATCTGCGTGGAACACATGTGGGGAGTCCCCTCTCTTTACTTCTTTGCCTTTGCCTGTGTGCCTGCTTAACAGCGACAGAAGGATACAGCCCCTTTTGGGGTGAGGAGCCCAACCCCTTTGTCATTGTGTGATGGGCACTGAGTGCCGCCTTCCAGAGGGGTTTCAGCGTTGACCTCCGGGCTTTTTTGTGTCGGCATGCGAGGGCTAAAACCCCCTTCTGCCAGCTCCCAGTGGCTGAAAACCCCTCCAGGTTTCAAGCTAAAAACTAGAGCTGGAATTGAGAGTGGGTTTGCTTCTCAAGAGGCATGCTTCCTTTTAGCAGAGAATAGCCAAGCAACAACCACTTGGTCACTGGCTACATAAATCTGTAGGGCCAGCTTTGCCAGGCTTGTCCCTTCCCATTTACATGTGACATAGGAGGGAAGGTACTTCAGTACATAAATAGGTGAGTCCACCTCTTTGCAACACCGTGCGTCATAGAAATTGTTAGTGTTAATTATCATGTTTGAAAATGAACCAGAAGCTTCATAAGAGAAAACTTCTTGACATTCACATACATCTTTGCTGTGATAACCAGTGATGGTAGCGAGGAGGTTGAGACACCTTTTTCAGTGTCCCTGTCTGCCTGGCAGCAGCTCTGTTACAGCAGGTGAGCCACTTAGAGCAGGAAGCTGAGGGAATGCTGCATGCAATGTCTGTCATCAGAAATCAGGAGCCTTAGGACGGGAGTCAGTGTAAACTCAAAAAATGAAAATGAGAGGTATTGGGACAGTTAAGGCACTAATTCACAAAAGGGGAAGCAAATCATCATCATTTAGGGCAAGTGTTCTGCAGTAATTACAGTAAATTGTGTTTTTGCAACTTGCTCTCATAGGACATTCTCTCCTTTTTTCAAAATCATGTAGAAATTTTTGAAATCTCTGATTTTCAAAGCAGAACAGTTCCTAGTCCAGTTCTGTTTAGGGCATTGTGCTGTGAAGGGCAACAAGCACATTTGTTTAGATATTTTTTTGTCTTAGTCTCAGATCTTAAGACAATCTTAAGATTGTTATACAAGAGAAAGCAGAAGAAAGGTCTTAATGCCTTACCATCACAGGAAATGCTCCTTCCTGAAGGAACTTCTCTTATTCACACAACTAGAGAAAAATCCATGGTAGTTCAGATCCAATTTGAAGTTCTATTTCCTTGGTTAGTTTCATTGATGTAATGATTGACAATGTAAAATTAGCAAGATCAATGAAGATATTAGTAGATGTCAAAAAGGTTTGTACATGATGCATCTTCTCTCTCTCTTGAGATCCAGGACAAATAGCAAAGCTGACACCTCAAACACTCTCATAATATGTCTGTTTCCATAGTATTATTAACAAAAAATCTAGTTGACTGCATTTTTGGAATGCAGTGCAGACACATGGTTTTATGGACTTCCTCAACAGTCAGTGGTGACTGAAAACATCTCAATGAAGTATTCAGCTGACCTACTGGACACAGGTACCTCAGGGTGTGATGAATCCTCATACCTCTGCATGCAGCACTTAACTGCAAGAATTGAAAAGTTAAATTTTCAGTCTAAGTTACCTAAGCTGCCCCAAATGGCAGTGAAGTGACATGATGTGCTGGTTTGGCCAAATTTAGAACTATATCCTCTGGGAGAAGGCAGGTCACCACCCCTCCCCCACCAGGTTTGGGAAAAAATAAATTTTCCTCAAAGGAAAGTGAAAGAGGTAAAAACTATTTATTTAACAAACACACAGGAAAAGGAAAATAATGCTAAATAATAAAATCTCTCGCTGTGGAGAAAAACCTGGGAAAGTGTTTGAGTCCTCCCTTTGGTCTCCTCGGAGCTGGGACTTGGCCCAGGGCCAGGCCCTCTGTGCTCGGTGGAAAGTCCTCCTGATGTGCTCTGAGGTTGAAGCAGTTCAGTAGAAAAGGGAGAAGGTCCAAAGTTCCTGGGAAGGAAAAAAAAGTTCAACTCTCCGGAGAAAAAGAAACTGAACAACTGGCCAGAAACTGACTGGAAAGCAGCAAGCCGGGTGCTTCCTTGCTCCCCTGCCACAGCTGGGAAAAAACAAGTCTCTATCTGTGTGTGACCTTGAACAAACTGCAAACTGCTTTGAAAAAGTTTTGCTCAGTTTTTCCTTCCCCCTGTCAGGCTCAGTTCAAAGGCCAGAAAGGCACAAGAATTAATTTCTGGGCATAGGGCAGCGATATGGGATACACATCATAAAGTAACCCCAAGACACATGAATCCCATCAAAAGCAAATACCGTAGTCCCGATGAACTCAAGGAGAATGCTTACACCAGCGTTTGCCTAATTCTTCCACCACTTGCAGAATCAGACCTTGCCTAATGAAAGAGCATGTTGTAGTGTACTTACAATTCAATGCCCCATATGAAGATGACAAATCCTTTTCTTTGGCACTATGTCCGTAGCTGCATTTTATGGCAGTTAGTCCTAATTTTGCCTGCCTATAGCAGTTTCTGGTCATAATAAGATATTGACACATTTAACAGCAGCTTTTTAAAATTGCATAAATATCACAAATGGCAACCATTCTCTAAAAACAAAAACAGAACCAAAAGATAAATAGAATTTAGTGAAAAGATGATTTGTAATGTTTTAAAAGACAAAAGAAGTGCTTTAACCTCTGAATTTTGGCTGTCGGGACCTGTAGTATATTGCTGTAACAGATACAGTAGTTAAATAAGAAAAAAATGTAGGAAAAAATTTCATGGGAAAAAGGTCCACAAATCGTAAATTACAAGATATATGAGAAGTCCTAATATCTTTTCCCAGGATTAAAAAAAAAAGTCCCAAGTTCTATAAAACCTTTAAGTCCTTTTCAGTAATAAAAAATGCCTAGATTTTCAAAATATTTTTCCCATTGAAAATTAATCACGTGATGAAAATATACCAGTCACGTGCAGTGTATATTTTTTAGTGAGACTAGACTAGTCTCACTGATGATTATGTACAGAAATATCTTGTTAATATCATCTCTGTATGTACATAACCAGAGCTGTTAAAACGGTGGGTTACAAAAATACAGGGAATCCATTTATTTATTTATTTATTTATCTTTCCCCTTAGGAATCCAGATGGATGATGGCTTCCTCTGTGGAATCATTTTATACTGCACTCCAGGATATGTTTTGTCTTTCTCTATCACGTAACCTAGAAGATGAAGCGATCTGCAACAGAATCTGTAACTGTACTATTGATGTATCCATGCAGAGGGCAATCTTAATGATAGCAGGTTTCCTTCAAGAACATGTATGGATCATTTACTTTTACAGGTCTTTCATTTCTTAGACGCTTACAGTCATCATTACAGATGTGCTTGTGAGTGGATCTTACCCCAGTTAACACATTAGCTCCCATGGAAGTACTGACTGTTCAGTGCAAACATGTTTGAGTTGTCATCCAAACCCGGAGAGGAGTACCAATGATTTAGACAGGATCAAATACCTGCTAGCTTTTAAATATGTTTATATAGAGAACAGGTATCCAAGAAGACTGGCTAAAGAAACAATGGAATTCTTTGAAAGTAAAAGGTTGAAAGCTTACTTCTTACCTGTTTGGAAAGTGGATTTTTTTTCAAATCTTTTTTTAGAAAGCATGTAATGTAGAGCGAAGATTATTACTGATATTCTGATAGAAAGAATCAGGCAATAGATTGTCACACTTTTTCATGCAGTAAATCCTACGTGGTTTAGCATTTATTGAAGAAATGGTTTCAGTCTATTTGGCCATAGCAGACTGAAACCCTCTATACTCACACTCCAGGTAAGCATCACAAGTTCCAGGTTATTGATTTAGCCAACAGTATAGCCCTTTCTGTCTATTTCCAAGTAACTGCACATGGGGGAGCAAGATATGGGGACACTGGATGTGGGTACCAAGAGAAGAGTGAAAAAAGGTGCAGTTTATTCACCTGAAAACAAAGTTGGAACCATAAATTTTTATAGAAATTTAGATATCTAATTCTGCCTTTCAGACTTTAGTGGAGTTGCAAGAACGTTTACTGCATGTAAAACACTACATTGGATGCAGTCCTGAATTGTCTCATATTACAGAGCCTGGGGCAGTAAGATACAATAGGAAATTCTCAATGTATTAATCTGCAAACAAAATGAGCTTATCAAAATAAAGAAATAAATGAAATGGAAGCTCTGACTCTTTTAATCAAAGGCTTAGTGGAAGAATGTTATAATGAAGACCCCACATTAACAAGTCTTCATTACCTGAATGCTAAATTAGTGTTACTATGAAGTTTCATATATTCTTTAAACTAGCCTTGTCAAAATAAATGTACAAAGTATGTTCTGTGATACTCTCACACTCTTTTCCTTTTTTTTTTTTTTTTTTTCCCCCTGTTCCATTTACTTCACATTTTGCCTGTTTGGTGCTTGCTAGTTCACAGAACAGTTAGATCACAGTGGACACCTGCCTCAATGCCTGTCAGTGTTAGTTGGAGCCTTACTAAGCTTGGTGGGGGTCTGAGTGGGCACTGAGTGTCCCAGTATTAGTGAAAATAAATCATGTTCTATTGTTACAGCTAATTAGCCTGCAAGCATTGCAGAGCAGATCCTGTCTTTGACGCTGTGATTGTACAGCACTTAGCACAATGGGGCATCCATTCTGATTGGATTATCTCCATTAGTAGCAGAGTTTTTCTGTGAATGCAACTATTGTAAATCTCTGCCATGTGCTCAGGGTATTTTTTTTTTAATTACCTGCTTTTAGAAAGTTCTGATCTGTGCAAGACATTGAATGAATAAAGTGTGCACTATAAAATCTGTCAGGTAGCTGTTATCAAGAATTATGGCAATATTTTAAGATCATTTTATTAACATTCAAATGATAAGAACAGGAAAAAATATTTAAGTGATAATTTATTATATTTCTTTAATGCATACACATATTCATATATATGTATATATATATGTATACATGTGCATTTCTATTTATACATACTTATGTAAAAACTTTAGGTCAGACTGTAATCTGCTAGTTCAACAGATGACCACCTGGCTGGGAGCTCCATCAGAAATGTTATTTTGTATAAAACTGACACAGCAGACGCCCCAAAAGGAGCAAGGAGGAGAGAGGAAAGTATTGCATGGCTCAAGGAGTGTGGCAATGAAAATCTGATATCATAGAGAATTCCGATGACAGCCTTTCTTTTAAGGTATTGTAATTCTACTCTCCTCAACATGTGGTTCTGCCCAACAGCCATACTGTTGAAACAGTGTAAGAATTTTATTGCATGAGGCATAAGTGAAAAAGCTAGCAATGGTCATTTCTGCAGTACACTTGGTACCCTTCAATTTTGATGGCATTCTCATATAATGTACACAGAAAATGTAGTATTTGAACCTGATCTGCAAGAAGGCAAAATCAGGCTTTATTCCTAAATACTCCAAAGAAAAAGAAAAAGATTATGTATACCTCTAAAAAACAGTATCAGAAGATGTTTTAGTGAAGAAAATTAAGAGTTCCGTGTCTATGTGCATCATCTGCATTTCAGAAATATACAAAACTCTTTTACTGACTTCATTCAGTATTGGAATTCCACTGGATAATTATGCACCAAGTGTGAGTATTAGGGGAAGGGCAATATCCTTAAATTATAATGTCTCTGTTTTGTTTGCTTGGATAAATTCCTATTAGAGTGTGCATGCATCTGTAGGAGAGAAGCTGCTGCTATGTTTCTCAGCTCTTCATTAATCCCAATTTCAAAGTCTCAGAAAAGCCTAGTTGCCTTTTTTTTCCTTTTTGTAATCGGTCGTACAGCAAATACAGCTGGCCAAAACATCACTGTTCTTCATAGTCAACAGCCTACTGATATGTAAGGAAAATGTTCCCCCTTCTACAGAATTAAATGCTGAACCATCTCACTGTCACTCTGACACCTTCATAGTGCATACACATAACCTCTAACCTGTCTATGCACTTTAATAGCAGATTAAATCAAAGTCCTCTTTCATGGGGGCAGTAGGACTCTGCAGTCACAGAGTGGTAGACCCAAAAGCAATTTTCTCTGTACCGGAAAATGAATTTGTGGGGAGTCCCTTCATTTATCCAAGCCCTTGGAAAATAGAATTGCAGCAATCTATTTCATGCTTTTTATTTGTGTGGCACAGTGAAGGGACAGTTGCTTCCCAAAAGCACTGTTTCAATCTGTTTGCTTGGAGACTCAGCCCTGCATTGCTACCTGCCTGGAAATCTCATGCCAGACAGTAAGAACAGAAGATTCTTTCTCATGAAAGTTTGTATTCTGCAGAAATTGATATATATACCAGAGAAGACTGGCATGGTGTAATGCCACATTTTGGCTCAGTTTGAACCCTTATAGCAAATAAATATGAAAAGTCATACCAGATGTCTGCTTAAAATCCAGGGGCTCTGCTTGTGAATCTTATGTAAGGTTCAGCACCGCTTGTTCTCACAGTTGACTGTGAAGTGGGTCTGGCTCCCAGCCAGGTCTCTCACACAATGATTAACCTGAGACTACATGGCACCATCTGGTAGTGTCTCAGGTAGGAAAGATATAAATGACTGAGTAGTTACACTTTTCCCTCTGTAAGCAGAGCAGTATTTGAGAGATGGCACCTTTGTCTTTTTCCCCAGCAAAACTACATTGAAATATTTCATGTACAGATAAAACTTAACCTTGGTACTAAATCTACCTCCCCCAAAATCTTCTAGAAGTCTTTGCTTCTTACCTGGCTTTATGTACTTTTTCTGTCTCCTTCTGTCTTTCTTCTCCCCTTCCACCCTTCCTCCCTCTCACCTTGTCTCTCTTTCCATCCTTGCCTTTTGTTTCCTCTTGCAGTTTTGCTCATTCTTCCCTGAATGCTTGTCCTGAGTCTGGGAGCTTGATTATCAGCTGGAGACTAGATCTGCCCTGTTTTCTGCCTTTTAGCTGGAAAATACTTCAGTAGGAGCTTTTGGTAAGTCCGTAGGTGAAGGGAATAACCAGCTCAGAAAGAGTGATGACTCTTGAGGTTGACATGGTAGAAACACCCCCATTTCCCAACAGAAAATAGAAATGTTCACTCAAGACAGCAATATTAAAGGGGGAAAAATGTAAACAAAAAGAATCACAAACTTCCATCTTTTCCTTCTCTCTCTTTCTTCCTAGGGTGGTCATATTTTTCAGGGGTTTGAGAACAGTAGGGCATGCTCCTTTGCTGTTCTGTGTTTTAAAACACAAAAGCTGACCCTGTCACCTGCTCTGTGTTTCTAATGAATGTCTTCTAAAATGGCCCTTTTAAATAAAAAAGCGTGAAATATGAGGGTCACAAAATGTGAAATAGACAAGGATTTGAAATTTCCTAGATTCCACAGGCCCAGCTTTCTGTAATGCTTCATCTGAGGCTCAAGTGGCGGTTTGGCAACTACTTTTCCAGCCATCAGTAGCTAAGAAGAGTCTCCCTACAGACGTGGAGGTGATTCAGCCTCTAAAATAGCTCTCATGACTTTTTTTTTGCCCTGTGCCTACATGTGTCACAAGCACAAAGCCTGAAATAAGAGCAAATTTATCAGGTTCACAGACCTTGAGCCTACAGTTCTAATCCTTCATGAGAACCAAAACTCATGGCAATGAAAATAAAATAATGAGGACACAAGTTACTATAATGGGGAAGTTGTGGCAGAAAAAAATATCCCTAGAATATGTTTAAGGCACAAAACTGGCTCAGACATAGCCTGGGAACTTGATGCTATTGAATATTTATGAAGGATTGATTCTTTCTCTGCAATTTTGCCAAAAGTACCATATTTTTCAAAACTATTCCTACATACACTTCTTTTTTTTAAAAATATAATTTATTTATTTTAAAGGCACTTGCATTATTAGAAAAAGAAACCAAACCAGATCCCTGTAGGCGTATGCTGGGTGTTGTAAATTAGGGACTCTTTTGGCAGATATGGTTAGGACTCTGTTTTGCTCTGGCTGCCACACTCAACTGGTAGAGATGCTTTGACTTCTGCTCCTAGAGGTTGCTAAACCCAGGAGGGAACTTTCAGAGATTTGTTGAACAATGAAGGTAGCTAAAAACAGCTAAGCCAGCAAGGAAACACATCAGACTTGGTTGTGAAGCTAGAAGATGAGCAGGCATCCCTAACAGACAGGAAGGAGCCTCATACCACAGCAGGGTAGATTGAACACTTCCCAGCTTCCTAACCAAAACTGTATCTGTTCACATCAGGGAAAGGAAACACTTAAATTTTTAAAATTATTGTATTACAAGCTAAAATTCCTCAGAAAGAGATTGTAACACTGGATAGGATTGGGCTTTGCAGACCACAAAGCAAGTGTTGTACCTGTACCTGGATGCCGACATCAAGAAAATGGGAAAATGTTTACAGAGGTGTAAGGGATTGTCACTATGTTTAATGGACTGGAATTAAGAACAGTCAGATGTAGGCTGAAAAGCAACAAAAACCTCCTCACATTGATATGTCTGATAATATAGAAGAGACTCCAAAGGGAAGTTGTAAAAGAATAATCAGTGCTAAAAGCCAGAATATAATGATGAATTCTTCATTGGCAGCAACATGAGCTAGGCAGCCCAACAGGGCTTTTCTATCCTTGGCTTCCATTATTCTATGGTAAAATTAGAAGGCAAATAAGCAGAATTGTTCAAGACAGCCTTATCTTTTATTGCCAGTAGGAGAATGCTTACCCAAGCTAATCATGCTGCAATATAACTTCAACATTTTTATTGGCTATTATTATAGGTACATATCACTATAACATAGTGCTTTCATTTTGAGCCCATCATGGTGCTGTAACAGTTTTCTAGCAAAACACGTTAAATTTAAAGGGGAAAATGAGTGGGAAGTATAGTACTCAATTATCTCTACTGTGGCTTCTGTTTTAGGGGTTTTACTGTTAGACTTGGTTTTTCTTACTAGTTCTCAACAGCAGCTGGGATTTACTTTTGTGTGTGTGTCATTTTAGTTTGAGGGTCTCCAGAGCTTTTAAATGCATTCAGACTTTCCTATACTGTGGTATTTCTTTTGCTTGCCTGCTTTTCTGTAGTTTTTAATTTCATTGAAATTAATCACTGTTTAGATCAATGACCTGCAAATGTCAGTATACTGATGGGATGCTGGAGATGAAAAAAATTTAAGTGAGCTGTCATGAGTTGTGGGGACACTGACTACCTACAAAATGTGTCATTACTAAACCTCAAGCAACTCCATTTAAGGTGGTAAAATAGAAACTTTAAAACCTTTGAACACAATACTAGAAATTACATCGAGATTATACGGAAGGGGTAATGCTCCTTAAATTGTTCATCATGTTCCTAGGAGCAAATGGGTGCTTTTATGGAGTCAGAGATATACTGTTTTCTTGACTGCTGCTTATTTTGGAAAATAAATTTATTTGAAATGCCAGATATTATTTACTTAAAATGGAGCTCCTTGTTCATCAAGGAATTCATCCATCAATCTGAATCCAGTTCAAACTTGCAATTATACACGTATTTCTGTAAGGATTAAAAATAATTTAGAGCCTAGATATACCCCTTAAAAATAATATAATACATGTATATGGTTGGCCAAAATCCAAGGTTGGCAGATTGAGGGGCAGAACACTGAGGTGCTCAAAAATATGAGCTGAGTTGCAATTGTAACTCTTCTTCCAGATGTCCACAACCGCTTCAGATTTGTCAAGTAAGGAATAGCCAAAGAAAAGCCTGTTCATTTCTTTGGGTCTCAGAGGATGTGATATCCATATGAGAAGGGTTTAATCTCTCAGTTTCATTAAAAAAGCTTACCATGAAAGCCCTGTCCTAAAGGATGCAATAGATATGCCTAGATAAAATTAGGTAAGATCTAATTTTGATTTTTTTCTTCTGGCAAATTTCTTTCTTCTACAGAATTGCTGTCCCAGTGTGCATGTCAGTTAGCCTTGCTAATCCAGAAGCAAAGGGCTAATCTGAAATTCAAGTGTAGCATACTGCCAAGAGATCTTTCATTTATGTAAAAACCAGGTTAAAGAGAGGTCCATCCCCAGCCTGTGTTGATACTGGGGGTTGCCCTGACCCAGGTGCATCACCTTGCACTTGGTCTTGTTGAACCTCATGAGATACCCATGGACCCACTTCTTGAGCTTGTCCAGGTTCCCCCTGGATGGCAACCTGTCCTTCAGATTTGTCAACCACACTGCTCAGCTTGGTTTCATTTGTAAATTTGCTGAGGGTGCACTTGATCCCTTCAAAGGTGCACTCAGTCCTTCTGTCTATGTCATTAATGAAAATATTAAATAACAGTGGTCCCAATACAGGGGTCTGAGGGACACCACTTGTTACTGATGTCCATTACTCTGAGCCATTGACCACTACCCTCTGGATACAGCCATTCAACCACTTTCTTATCCATCTAATAGTTCACTCATTACATCTATCTTTCACCAGTTTAGAGAAAAGGATGTTGTGGGGTGCTGTGTCAAAGGCTTCACAGAAGATGCCAAGTTATATCAGGGGTCTGCATTAGATGAGAACTATAGAACTGAGGGATAATTATTTTTTCTTATTTCTATTGACATTCTAATCCTACCTGAAGTCTATTGTAACCAGGAGAAGAATTATGCTATCAGAAACTATCAAGCTACATAATTCAATTCTGATAATTTGTGAGGATAATAATCAGGAATGACTCAGCACTGGTGAGTTTGGATCACCACTGTAATACCGCCTCTTCCCACAGTACTGTTCTCCACAAGCACCTGCAGATTGTCTGAAGCTTTGGTGGAACAAGGGAGATTGTGAGTATTTGGGGAGAGGAATCAAAGCCTGACTTCATCTCCTTACCCAAATATCTGTCCAGACTGCTTTAGAGAATTTGAAGGAAAGGTATGGAGGTGGTGGGAAAGAAAAGGTCATTCTAGAAGTGTAATGGAACTGGTTACAGCTGTTGGACACAAAACTAGTCTGGGCAGAACTGCAGTTCCATATTACTGACATAATGGCAAGCTTAATAATGTTAACATTGTTTAGCTCTGAATACAGTTAGAAGGGCAGTATTACCAAAGATAAAAGTATATTTGTATGTATACATACAGCTTTCTCTCTCTGTCTCGACACACACCTTTGTGGTTATAGTTGAATATGTGTACATCTACTCATCATACATACACACACACGCAAACCCATCTTCCTGCACGTACAGAGAATAGGCCTGACATCTACACCAAACAGAAATATATGCACAACCTTAGCTAGTAGTTGTGATAAGATGTAAAGCCCAGCGGGATGGGAACAGAAGAAAAGGGCTGTGTAACTGTGATCCATTGTCCTGTATCGTCTCTGTAGGGATAGAGGAGCAGTGTATCATGGCTTGTAAGGAAACTTAAAATGCATAGAGAGTATTTGAAGAAAACATCAGCTAAGTTGTTCTTTTCAAATGTTATTACTTACAGAAAGTCACCAGTATGATAAGAATTTAAAATCCTATTAGGCAAGTGAGATTTTTTTTTCCTGTAATTTGACATGAAAGGCTTTTTATTAGTGACTTTCATATTGTGTTAGCTATAAAGGGAGAATGGAGAAGTAGGCTGTGGCTGTGAGCCAAGTCTGACATGCAGTCCTACCACAGTAAATTCCAGGGTGAGTGGCAGAAGCATGCAAATGAGCCAAGAACTCCGATGAGCAGAAGTAGCACACACAGGCTGATAGAAAAGTCTGGTGTTAACCTCCCACTTTTGCTATGAAAAAGTTGCTTGAAATCTGGGGGCAGAACCATTTGCAGGTCGGACAATGTCATTTCCATGTAATTAAGGATCATTCTTACACAAATCCTCTCTTTTCCCAATTCATGGACATAATTCCATCTTGCCATTGTAATTTGCTTCAGGCGGCTTACTGTCTAATATTTCTTCTTTTTTAGAAACCTTAAATATTTAGCAGAATACTTCATTGTAACACTTTGTAATCCCTCTTTGTGTGTGAAGAGAGAGAATAAAATTTGTGCATTGTCTAAACTAGGTTTCATAATGATCTATCTTCTTTTTAAGGATTAAATGAAAAGATAAAATCAAAATATTATGATTCTAGTTAGTAAACCTATCTAGAGAAGGACCTAACTCAAAAAGAAAATCCATATCAAATGAAATTAAAAATCGCAGGGCAAGTTATACATGAACAAAAAAAAGAAATTATTAATGTGCATATTTACACATCAAATGCTTAATGAAAACATCTGGTCTTGGGTGGGTGTGGGTGTGTTTGTTTTCTTGGGGTTTTTTTTGCTGTGTGCATTGCAGCATTTGTAAAGCTCTTCTTCCTAGAGCTCACAACTGAAATTCACAGTTTAAGTGGCATAATGAACAGATTTATGCAATTCAATTGTTGTGTCACTAAACCTTAACATAAAATTATACTGCTGAAAGTGAAAAGAACTCAGAGGAGACAACAGCCAGCATTTATCTGGTATTCAAGGTACTGTACTGATAGTATCCTGAATGCATGATATAGGCCAAGTATTGAAAAACCATTTCTTCTGGTTTGTCTCCTTTCAAAAATGACACATTTAAAACAGCACTGTGTAGTGAAGAAATCAAAGAAATGTGCACACATGTAATCAAATTTTCTAAATCCTTTTTTTAATGGAATAAAAGCTTAATTCTTAGTTTAGTGTAAACCAGACTTGGGATATAAATTTAGCATCCTATCTACATAAAAATAAATTTTTAGAATTGTATTTGAGTATTTGTTGTCAATGTCTGGAAGTACTGAACCAGACAAAGTTGACTTGCATCCTGTTTATGGTTTTCCCAGTAATTATCCTGGTAAATTGCAAATTGTTTTCAAGTGTCTCAGTGTCCCCATTTATAAAATAATGGTAATGTTTCTCATGAAGATATATAACTGAAAAGAACAACTAGAAAACTAGATATAGTAATATGTGTCTTGAGTGAAAGAGAGTTATACAGATAAAAAAGAAGAAAAAAAAAATTATATTACCAAGGGAAGTCACTACTAGATTTGGGTTAAATTCTATTTAGTCACTGGGCTTTCTGATTTAACATCAGCAAGACCAGACCATTTACTTAAATAATGTTGTTTGACAAGTACATTATCTAACCTGCTGATTATAGTATTTCTTTAACATAGAAATATGTATGTATTTGTAAAATATATGTACTAGGGCATAGAAAAAATCGCAATAAAAGATAATGCTAAATAGAAAAAAAGAAGGGAAATACATTAGAGAGCTCATGCCTTTAAGTAAAATTGAGCTTTTTTTCAAAGTACTTTATTATATATATTATTATCTGAGATACAGAAATTCAAAGCCTTTGGTAAAAATGTAGATAAATAGATTACTTTTATGCTGCTGAAGTGACTCATCATTTCAACAACACTTGCAATATTTTTATGGATTTCCATCTCAAATTGCTTGAGTTCTGTCTTATAAAAGATATGTTCCTTTTATCTACATTATTTTTATCTTCTCACTGAACAGAAAAAAAATCTTCCTACCTTATAATCACCTGCAGTACATTGTTTGATGTCATCATTAGACAACTCAAGAAATGTAGAAAGGTGTGATTACTACAGTATTTGAAAGACTTATGACAGTCACTACAATGATTTTTACTTATCTAAAAGAAAATAAGAAAAAAAGTAGAAAAATGTCTTAAAAAATATCTTGGAGCAAAATGAGAGGCTCCATTTTTTGGTAGTTGATTTATTATTGCTACATGGCAGCTATACCAATTGATTTTATAATATTTTCTATTTGGAAGCCACCTGGCAACCACTCTCTCTCTCTGTTTTTGAACTCACTGTTTAGTGCTGCGTGTAGCAAATGACACCACATCTTGAGATGCACTTAGCATTAACTAAAAAAGATAACTGGCAGTAGAGGTAAAAGATAATACAGATCTGAGGCTCAAAGCTGACAAACCCACAGAATCAAGTGGAAATAAGGCACTTGGCTCCTCTGGCATCAATGGGATATAGGTACCTGAATACATTTGAGGACCTGGCTTTGCATTTTAGGGCACTACTTTCTTGTTTAGGGATGTGATCCCACATGAAATGAAGTGGGAAAGCAATCACAATTTTAGTTTTCCTTATTGTTTTGAATATTTTTGTGTGTCTCTTTTAGAGCATTTTGCCATTGATTGCATGGTATAATTGCTTGCATAAAAACTGTTTTAATAACCCAGAATGCTTTTGATAGAAGTATTTAAAATATATCTCCAGATAGATTGTATCTTTCCAATACATTATAATTCTTCCAGGAGACAGCAAGCATGAGTTCTGGGAGAAGCTTTCAAACACATTATAAAAGATGCCAGTAATGACAGCTCTTTCAAAACACACTTATTCATTAAAATCCTCCATAGAGTTTGTGGAGATTATTACATTCAGAATCACACTCCCCACCAAAAATACCCACAGGCATCGTCATGCCATGGGAGAGTACAACAAAATGTATATTTCCATAAAAATCAAAACAAACAATCCCTCCTAACACACTGATAAAAAAAAACAAAACAAAACAAAACCTTCTTTACTTCCAAACCTTTATCAAGGGAAGATATTCACATGGTTATTATAATTTCCTTCTAGAAATATGGATAAAATCTTTTTATAAATTTTATTCACACTGCTATTCTTCCAAGCACAATGGGGGGAAAAAACCCTTCAATTACTTACTATTCACAATATTAGCAAAATTGATATTTATGGCAAATGCATTGGCACAATCTAGATCTGAATATGACATCCTGTCACAATATACCACTTCCCTCAAAAATGCTTTTGTTGACAGTTTCGCTTTCTTTCTGGATTCATCTTTTCCCTTTATAATCTCATAAAAATCCCCACTGAAAAAAGAACAGTATAAAACCTTCTGAAAAATTAGTAAAATGCTCTGAGATGATCCAACTGCTTTAAAGCTGAAGATATACTAACATTTATATAATCAGCTTTCTGAGGGGAAACTTCAAAGCTTCTGAGCTACCTGCAAAACAGCACTGCCTGTAGCAGCAGGGTGAGGAGATGGGGAGAGGATTGACAGGAAGAAGGACAGATAGTAGGTGGGAAAAAGAATTACAGGCTTTTGCTGCCTTGTGGCTAAATTTAGCAGTATTTACTATTTTTAAGAGAATTAGGAGAAAGAAATGGATGCTGCTGTTTTTATCACTGTCCATAACTGTGTAATAAGAATGATGTGCTCTGATCTGTTTGTGGATCTTGGTGAAAAGGGTGCAAGAAAACATATTCCACCTCTGGCTCCATTTTCAGTCCCCATTTTAGTACAGTCACATTCCCCTTACCCTGAGTAAAGTTTCATCCCAGAGAGCACTCTCTCTTATCCCCTGTGAAAAAAGTAGCAATTTGTCTCCCTTCTGTATAGCACCTACTACACCTTTGTTCAAAGACTGTATTGTCTTGGAACACAAGCACTGCCTGGTGGGGAGGAGAGGCATCGACCCCCCTGAGCTCCCTGGGAAGAGGGATGTTCTGCCTTTCATCTAGCTGGGCCTCTGCCTTAGGCATACATTTTCCCTTTGTAAGTGAGCTGAGTTGGTGTTGAGGCAGACTTTGTTTCAGAGATTTACCACTAAAAACATAATCATCAAATAAGAACACATATTTGGATAACATGTGCACAAACCCATCTTTTTATATCTTTTATATTGCTTTTATTTGCAGCTGGTACTTACACAAAGAAACAAGCAGACAATAACAGAAATAGCCTTTGGTGACTTGTATACTGGGGTATGTATTCCTAGGGTGGGCTTCACAGAGCAGTGCTCATTAACACAGCTCAAGTAATTAAAAAAATTAAAATATGCCATTTTTGTTTATTTATAATTGTTTTTAACCTAGACACCTTTTTTTTTTCTTTTTTTTTTTTCCTCTCTTGGTAAAATAAAGTGTGTTTTGGGTGGACTGTAGATGTCTGAGCCAGTTCCTCAGCTGGCCTAGTTAAAGCTCATTTACATGAAGTCAGTGGGGCTAAGCCAATTTGCACCAGCTGTGAAGCCAGACCTCCATGTATTTGTATTCATAGGAATGAAAGCCTGGTGCAGTTTTGATTGGTGATTGAATACTGTCAGGTTCTAAAACACTGGCTTCTCATTAATCATGGAAGAGATAATTATTACTCTAGGCTTGACTTAGTCTCTCTTAAATCATTTCTAAATTGGAGTTTTGTCAGAACCAGGCACTTAAAGGTGAGTCTGTGGAGAAAAGTGCAGTCAAATACACATATTTTGCCCAGCACACTGGTCATCCAGCTCTGGTCATATGTACTGTGTCCTGTATCATGTTTGGGCAGCATGGTGGCCTCCTTTGCAATAAGGCTGCAACACAGCACAGCTGCTTTGTGCAGGCCAGGCACACAGTGGGGACAGAATAAGGAGACAACTGTTTGCATTTGTCCGCAAGTGTTTCAGACAAGGTTTCTGTAAGCCCATTTACAAACATCACCTAGTCCATGGATGCACCTAAAACTCTCACACTATTGGTGATAAATAAGAAGCACCTACCTTATCCTTCAGATCTTTTTGATTGAGGCCATGCAAACTCTCTCCACAGGGCTCTAGCAACATGATGCTCCTGTCCAATGCTTAGGTCCCTCAGCAAACAGTAAGGGTTCCAAGAAGCTCCCTAAGTCCTATTCTTTAGAAAGTGCAAAGCAAATTTCAGAGCTTGCTGGTTTGGACATTTCTGCAGTACACTAGTGACCCTTGATTTTTGATGGCCTTGTCTCAGTGCTAGGCTGTGCAGCTACTTTGCAAGTGAGGTTACAAACAAGATGGGTATGAGTGTGTGCCAGCATATCCTATTTAAACGGGATTCACAGACAACCAGGAGTACAAGACATGAAATGTTAGGCAGAGATTAAAGAACAGAAAGGCTGTCTGATCTGATTTTCTTTTGTTGTTGTTAATGCTGGTATTATTGCAGTCATGAGACCATCCTTGAAGAACTAATCAAAAGTAAAACAGTCCATTCAACAAAATTGAATGCAACAACCTTCTGTCCAAGAGAAATCTGCTCCCTGCCTCACCAGCTTGCTTTATTTCTTAATGACACTGAGAATTTTTAGAATATTTTTATAAGCCTATGCTACTTTCATGCTCCATGGGCTACCTTGTGTTGATGGTGGCATACAAAATTATTGAAGCACTGGATGTTAGGAGCTTTGTGCTGATCCACATAATGTTTGACAACTGCAGCCATTTTCAATGACTAACTAACCTGTGTTGATATTGTCTAGTAGTTGCATGTTAAGCTTGGAGGGTGGGAAAAAGATGTATAAGCACTGGATAAAGAGGTGTGAAGTTGAAATTGCTGCTTCTGAGATAAAAAATACGCATTTGACTGTTAGTGAGAATATTTGTTTCATCCATTCAGTTTTAAAAAAAAACAAGGAAGGGGAAAGAGGGATGTAAGCTTTAAAACTCTGAAGTTTTATTTGGCTTCTAAGAAGAATGCAGAAAAGAAATGTAAGGATTAAGGGAAAAAATAAATGAGAATGAATATTTAAAGCCAGCTTTGAGGCTGCGAGGCTCTACCAGAATTATCAGGTGTGCTTGCAAAGGAAGTATTAGCATATGCATTGCAAAGCAGTGGAAGTGTAATTGTGATGACAGTTATGAGCCCATAAGAAATGTATGGAGAAAGATAGGACTTTGGGGGGAAATTCAATTTTATCACAGTACAGCCTGGTTTGTTCCATCTCTAATACTGAGCATTTTTTTTAGCTAGTGCATTTGGATTATGGCTTTCCTGATTCTTCAGACTGCTTCCAGCCTCTGCAAAAATTATGATAGCTGTGGGGCTGATATAACTTGCACCAGCTGTCAATAGGATGCTGAAGAATCTGTCAGAGGAAGCGAAGCCAGGGTGCATTTTGTCCTGACCGCTCCTGCCCTGTCTCTTATGTGCTTCTGAGAAGCCTTCAAGGCAGGCAGGGAAAAGGGTTCCTGGGAAAGTGATGTGATGTGCAGCTGCCATTGTACCTCATGCAGAGAGAGATCACCTAAGGGGGAATCTGTACATTCTTGCTTACACCCGTTAAAGGCACTGGGACTGGGGGGCTGAAGCAATTTGTTCACTGGCATTGCAATACCTGAAAGCAAATGTGAACACATTTCATGTGGAAAGGAGTCATATGAGAACAGTCAAAAAGTTAAACCCAAGACATACTGATAAAGGAGAAAGGCAGAGAGACAGAACAAAAGGACTGTAATCTCCTGAGACCTATGTTTAGTCCCAAGTGACTGAAGACTTTTATTTCCCTCCTGAAGCTGCTTTAGCACCAGATTCCTCTGCAAAATTAGTCTACATTTGGAGCCATGACCGAGTCCTTTTTGGACATTATTTCAGGCATACCCCAATAGTGGAAGCCTGGGGCAGAAAGGCAGAATAAAGGGTCAGCAAATAGCTCTGGGGAGAAGGTAGGCAGCAAGATGTTAATCTGTTCCACAGTGGAAAATAAAAGAGCAAAAGTTGAAGTGCATCTTGTAGCTAAACCACCCAAACTCAGCAGTCTGTTTTGTGGATCATTTGGTCAGCAAGGCACTATCAATCTGTGTTGAGACTTCAAAGCCTAATTCTCTTTGTAGATCTAGACTAGACATTACCTTAGGATATAGGTTGTGAAAAACTGGCAGCAAGGTGGAAGGATTAAATGGGATATTATAATCTTTCTCTCTACCGCCTACCTTTATCTCCTTCTTTATTTGCGTTTTTACCTAGTGACTGCTCTCATTCCCTTCTGGTCTTCCCTCTTCCCCTAGTTGCACTTTTCCTTACCCCAGTTGCTCTGCTCCATATGCACAACTTGGCTGGAAGCAAAACTAATAAGATTTTCAATCTACAAAGCCCAGATGGCACTTTCCGTGCTTCAGAGGCTGTCAATCTTGTTCGTCTCACTTCCTGGTCATTAGCAGAGGGAAGAGAGGAATGGAAGGAGCAGCAAGACTCCTGCTAGGCTAGGAGAGGAAAATATTCCCTATCAGCGTTGCTGGGGTGTGAAGGTAGATGTAGAATAGGGAGAAGAATAGAGAAGCAAGACTATTGCACAGTGTAGGAGCCTGATCTAGTAATGGTGTAGAAAAAAAAATACAAAATAGTATAAAAGGAAACTCACTAAAAAGAGAATAAAGTGTATTTTAATGAAATAAACAATAAACAATGTAAATAAAGATATGAGGAAAGTGTGGAGAAGCACGACCCAGGTGTTGGGAGATGGAAGAGATGCAGAGCCTGAAGAACAAGAACTGTAAAGGAATGTCAGCTTGTTGTGTGGGTAGGTGTGACATTCATGGGTCTGGGGTCCTGGGGCTGGAGCTGTGAATTGGAAGGCAGAAATCTGTTGTGAGAGGAATGAAGACATGGCCCAAAAGGACTAATCCTATATAGAAAATAGCCTATATTATATAGCTTTTGTTCTTTTAACCAATTGTAAACAACTTTAAAAGATGGGTAAAGGTCTCAGATAGTATTACTCTAGAGGTCTGGGGAAAAAAAGACAGAATTAGTAACAGCCTTATATGCCAGGATAAAGTGGCCCCCAGCACAGACTTGCAATGCAGATGGGACTGAGAGCTAGCTACCCCATCCCTTCTTTCAGTCAGCAGAGCTTACCAGCTGAGGAACGCAGGGGAAGGAAATGCCTGCAGTCCCACTGGCACTAAGAAACATTGCTGAAACAGACATTGAACTCTTCTTTCCTCTACTCATCATGCAAAAAGTCCAGAAGACTGTCCTAAATACACAGCCAAGGTGTCTCATTCGTTGTTTCTTGTACCTTGCGATTTGAGTTCTGTTATTGGTATCAAATTTAAAAATAACTCCTGTGAGGCATAAAAAGTATTTACATGTTATGATTTTTATCTGTGGGAAATTAGGCTGAAATCAGTTGACCTGAGCTCTGTGCTAGATGCCTACTAAACCAGTCTCTCACTCCCCTCCTTAACAGGACAAGAAGAGAAAATAAGATGAAAAACTTTTGGGTTGAGATAAAGGCAGTTTATCAAAACTAAGCAAAGGTCACATGTGGAAGCAAAGCAAAAAAACCACCAAAAAACCAAAACCAGAACATGTATTCTATACATTCCATCAGCAGGAAATGTCCAGTCACTTCAGAGGAAGGAGGGCCTCAGTATAGGTAGGAGTGGCATTGTAAAACAAATACCTTGATAACAAATTTCCCATCCCCATACCTTTCTTAGCCTTTCTTACTTATCATGACATCACATGGTATGGAGTATCTCTTTGACCAGATTGGGTCAGCTGTGTCAGCTGTGCACCCTCCCAAACCCCTGCCTACTCTCAGCCTACTGCCCTTTGATGTGGTGTTTGGAGAGGGAGCCTTGATGTTGTGTGGACACTGCTCAGCAGCAGCCAGGAGATTGGTGTGGTATCACCACCTTTCCAGCTACAAACACAGAGCACCGCAGCACTGCGTGGGTTGCTAAGAGAAGAGATAACTCCACTCCAGGCAGACCCAGTACATAGGCCAAACTCATTAATGATCATAAAGCCAAAGAAAAGTTAGTCAGAAGGGACCTCTAGAAACTGCTTTTCCAATCTCCCACACAAAATGAAAGCAGATGAGGTGAGCTGTGGTTTTACCTAACCAGGTCTTGAAACCTTTCAAGTCAGAGTGTTCCACAACCCCTCTGGACTGCCCAGTCCAGTACTGCACCATTTTCCAAGGAATTTTTTTTCCTAGGGTCTGATCTGAACCTCCTGAGCCACAGCTTGTGGTCATTGCTCTATGTTGTACATCTGTCTTCAGTAAGAAGTGTTTGGCAGGAATCCCAGTCTCAAAATGTCAATTACCTTAAAGGAATTCTGAGTCTATGGTGCTCAACTTTTGCTTGCTAGATACTGAGGGAGTTCATAGTTTCATGTTAAGTTACAGCCCTATGTATTTTCATCTCCTTTTTCTAGGACGAGGTACTTACTGGTTAGCTGCAAAAACAGAATGTGCTACTTCAGCTGAATAAAAACAGATCTTTGTTGTAAATTTTTTCAAAATTAATTGAGACTAAACTGTCAGATAGAAAGGTAGCTATCCAATTACCACTTAATTGCTTTAGAAAGCTGAAGTATATGCATATTATCTGTTTTTTCTGCTCAGTATAGGGTGTCATATCACTTGGCTTACTGAGAGTTAAACTCTGTGCGACTGGGAAACAATAACATCTTTCTACACATTAAATACAGAAAATATGGCTACTGCTTACTTGCTCTGAAACTTCCACTGACACTGATGTCCTGTATATAAATAGGAAACATGATATGTGCTTATGTGCAAGTCTATGTTTCATCTATTTAGTTCTATACTGCAACTTTGAAAAACATTATGTTCCTTCCTTTCTGTGGAGGATTGATACTAAATCTGTAAATCTGGAATTTCTCAAAGAAATATAATTTTTTGTTATTTCAGCATGCATTTAAAAATAGTACGACTAAACCTTCACTTGTTTTCTTCTGCATTAATTTAGCCTGTCATATTCCTAACTCCTCATTTTAATTCAAGATGTGATCACTGAGAAAATATCTTCATCTCTGTCTGGAAAAAAATGTCTACTTAAAATAGACAAAATCCTTTAGTCTACAGATTTTGTCATTATCATTTTGCTCACTCTCAGTGTTATACATAAATATTGATTTTTTTTCTGTGCTTAAATCGTCAAAGAATTGTTTGATATATTCTCCAAAAATATCACAGAATACAAAAGAGATCTCAGAAATTGAGATTTGAGAAGAAATGTCTGTGAAATGAATTGTGTATTTGTGTAAAAAACCTAAAACCCAATGGATTACAAAACATTCCCAAGAATAAGAGGAAAAACAAGCCTGAATGTGGTTTAACAAAGTTGTCTTGAGTCTGTGTGAGCATATCTTAGGTGAGAGAGGTTTCCTATTTTAGAGCAGTAACTCTGTTGTTACTCTATTCTGAACAATAACTCATTCTTCAGAATGAATGTTGGATATAATTCAGATCAGCAATATGAACATGAAATATTCTAACCCAATCAGCTACCTATTAGTTTCTTCTGGTCTAAGAATTATTTAATTACATACAGTTGATTAGCTCCCAAAGGGAAGATGGGAATTGTCAGATTCATCTCACCTAAAGCTGGGTGACTTATAATGTAGAGTGTTATACCTGAGCTGTGTTGCAGTGTCAAGTCCTAGAAGAAAAATTAGTATTGAGAGGCCATGGTCTTCTACAGTGGATCTACCATAGATGGGTAGGGAAATTTTTGTTTTAATCTAGCACAGAATGACAGCAAACATTGCAAATAAGGTTTTGTGAAATAGATGATATTTTTTTCCAAGTGAATGGTAATTTTAAATCAACTAATATCAGCCAGGAAGATAAAGTGAAATATGTTGAATGGATATCTGGAATCAAATACATGTAAGAAGGTGAAAATATGTTTGGTTTGAACACTGTTTGTCCATTTGACTTTTCCATCACACAATCACCGGCTCCTTTCAGTAGTGTGCTCTTCCTTTTGGTTACATGGCATCCCTATCAATGCTTGGAGATGAGATTTTTGCCACTTACTTAGTGATCTTCAATGTTCTGTCTGCTAGAATAAACACTCCAATAAGTTTACTTGGTTTGTTGTTTGGGTTTCTTTTTTCTTTATACTTTTTCCTTTTCTCTATCTGTTTCATGCTGTGCCATGTTCCTGTTGGCCGAGGCATGTCATGCCCATGACATGTACCTGTGGTCCAGTAGGAACAATTGTAGAAGTTATTATCCTCAGCAGTGAAAATGTCCCAGTGCAGATAGATCCAGCTGATGTGTCCTGGTATGTATAACCATTCCTTCCCAATGTGTCCCTGTTCATAACATCTCTGGAAATCTCTTCCTTTGCATTCTTCTGCGGATAATGAAGAATCAACAAGAGTCTGAAAGGTGTCTAAGCAAAGGAGAGGGAATTTTTCTTCCCACTCTTTAAATGCTACATTTTCCTTTTCAAACTGGGTGGTATGAAACAGACTGTTTAGCTTAAAAATCTCATTTCAAATTCATTTTTCAAAAAAACACCCAAAATATGAACAGGCTTTAAAGCGAGAAAATGGGTATTAGGTTTTGACCAAATGTTTTTTAAAGTAAAATAGAATAAAATGTTGATAATAGTTAAAAGAAATTTGAAATATTTATAAATAAAGAAGTATTTTTATAATGTATATGAGTACATATTAGATAAATGTTTCAAAAAGTAGAGAAGAAATTTTACATTTTAATTAAAAATTTATTTTTATAAACCTGAAAAAGATAACTACTTCATAGTGCATGTAAGCCTTAAATCTACTTCTTATTTATTTATTTAGCTTGTATATCTAATTTTTTAAAACATATAAGAAAATTCACTTCGTCCACTAAGGTCACTGTGTGGTTTACAATACTGAAGTCTTCAAATCTCCTGCTTTGGAAAAAAGGAAAAATATTAGTTCAAAATTCTTCTGTATTATTGAACAGACTTGCTCTGCAGTAGTTTGTTTCTTCAAGAATGGATTGAATTTAAGCTTCTGTGATTATTTCTAGAGCTAGATTTTCTGCTGTTTTTGCCTGATTGTCATTGACATTGATGCAGAGTCATTGCTACTTGGATGTAAAATGCTGTCATTCTGAACTGGTTGATATTTATCCTACTTTGCATATCTATACATCAGTAGATGTAGAGGAAAACACTGAAGAATTAGGCCAGCAGTTTTACAGATATAGTTAGAGGGACAATAAGGTTATTTTTCATGTGGTTTTGTACTGCTAAAATACGTTTGATTTTCAAAAGGAGGTTAAGTGTCTTTTTTCACTATGTGGAAAAAAAAAATCCCAAGCCCCTAAGACATGTGGCGACAGAAACACAAACAGCATTATGTTAATATATTTTAAATTCTTACAGTTTACACGCATCACACTAAATTATTTTCATATCCCTCAGTAGCATGTCTCTTCTGTAGGTGTTAGGCATTCTCCCACTTAATCAGTACAGTGTGGGAGGGAATAAACTCAAATGAAGGAAGAAAACATTAACTTTGATCAGAGCCTTTTTCACATTTTGGGTAGTTTCAGCCTTTAAAGGCTCAGCTGAGTTACTTACCTAAAGACATAAATCTTTTAGTATTTAAAATGCCAGAGACAATATGAGATATCCTCTCAATACTGTAAAATAAAATAGAATAGTATACCTTACTGGAAGAGCAGCTGAAGGACAGGTGGGACAGCTTAGGTCATCTCAAACCTGTGTAGTGATGTTTATGCAGCTCAAGACAACTCCAAGAGTTTCAGAAGTACAGAGAAAAAGTAATAGTATATGTTGTCATTTAAAGGGAAATGCTGCCTCAGAATACTCCTGGCTCTCTGAAGCTAGATCAAAGACTTTCTTCACTAGAGATCTGATCTCAGGCTGTCAGGAGAGGTAAAAACATTAACTTAAAGAGCCTCTGTGTGTTTTGTTTCATAGCTGGAGCAGACTTTAGAACGCACACAGTCAGTTGCTACAACTAAGATGACAACCAGTCTTAATAACTCTATAAGGTGGTCAAATTCTTCTGGTAAAACTGTATTGTTGCATTTTGAAGCGTGCAGAACCCAAAGCACATCAGGATTCCAGTAGCTGTGCTGAGTAACAGCTCATGTAAAGTGGCCATAGATCAGCTTTTCCACTAGGGAATGAAGCAGAGTTAATGGGAAAGTCTTGGAGCAGGATACGACCAGATCTAAACCATCTTTTGTGTTTGTGTCCTGCAGCTAGTGCTGTAGCCTGCAATCAGGCAAGATCTCTCTCCCTGGTATAACAAACATATTTATCCAGATTATCAGTCATTTCTAAATAAATCTGAGGCTGTCTCTGAGTCTGGACTGTAGACCCATCTGTTGTTCTCTTTCTCAAGCTTAGCACTGCAATGTTTGGGAGAGGGGTGTCTAGAGAACAGCCCTACAGACAGGGATCTGGGAGTGTTAGTTGGCAGCAGGCTCAATGTGAGCCAGCCCTGTCAGCCAAGAGGGCAAAGCAAACACCAAACGCTGGGGTGCACCAAACACAGCATGAGCAGGTGGGGAGAAGAGGTGATTATTCTGCTGTATACGAGTTTCTCAGAGAGCTGGGCGATACCCCAAGACAGTCAGCATATGAGAGGCATTTGGACAATGCCCTTGATAAAATGCTTTAACTTTTGGTCAGCCCTGAAGTAGGATGGACATTGTAGGTTACTCCCAACTGAAATATTCTAATTCTATTCTATTCTAGTCTTGTCTAGTCTATTGTATTCTATCCCATCCAGAAAAATGAAACTAACACATCATGGCAATTTTCTCTATATATCTTCCTAAAATCTGCAGTCAGCTGGTATCCTTTTTTTTTGTATATGGCCCCCTGGAAAATTTGCAGTCCACAGGGAAATTTTAGTATCTAAGTAAAGTGTAATTAATTTTATGAATTCTTTTAAGATTTGAAGATTGTAAGATTTAAATTCTCATAAGATTTTGCAGACCAGAGAAAGTTTGACTAAGCATCCAAAACTCCCAAGATTCTCTACCTACTGATGTTAATGCATGTACCTTGAAAAAATAGAACTATGTTTTACGGAGGGACTTCTGTCTTAAAACAGATTTAGGCTACTTGCCAAAGGTTTTGAGTACAGTTCTGCTTTCAAAAAACCAACGTGCCAGCAAAATATCTTTGATGATGGTGTCACTTCAAACCATACTGACATTTTCAGTCATCTTAAGGTTTTTTTATCTGTCTAACACGATCAGATTTCTGTCAGTGTTAATGTCTTCCTTTCACTTCCCTCTTTCCCCACCCCTTAGATGGGGAAAGGATTAGAATTTGAGGAGAGGTTCTGACATCTTATATGGGGCTAGGGACAAGTCTAATCTATCCTATCTGAAACGTGTTCAAGCAACATTGCTTCTCTCCTGCTATTTCTCCTGCTAGTTACTAGACCCAAGTTTCCCTGCTAATCAGTATTCTGCCTTTTCTCCAGCATCAGAACTTTATATAGCTCTTTGATTAAATTACAAAAATAACACACTTGCCAGGCTAAATAAACAAAGTCCAGGGAATCAACCCTTTCCCACTGGCTCCTGTGCCCTCCTCTCCTCTCCTCTGTTCTACTCCAATTTTTTACCTGAAAATATTGATTTTGCTAGCATTAGTTGGTTTTTTTTTCCATTGGGAAAATTGAAATTAAATGTTTTGTGCCAGCTTGACACTCATTTGTTCTGGCTGAGCTCCCTTGGAGCCTCATTGGACATGTAGCTTGTGTGCTTTATGCCCCCCTTCCTCCCTGTGGGCTGGGCTTCCAGTCTGAACTACATCTTCTGTAAGGAGAAACCCAACACCTTTCCTCCTATACGTGTGGGTCTCTTTATCTCCTTGTCTTGGTCTGTTTTCAGAGAGATCCTATTCCTTCTTTTCCTCTGAACATTTTTTTTCATTGGGAAAGCTGATTCTTTTCCTTTCTGCTTCTGTCTAATATATCTGAGCTTTGTTGCTGACAAATCCACAAGATCTTTACCTTCCACCAAACCTATTGTTTGGATGCCTTGTTCTGGGCTGATAATGAGAATATATTTTGCTCCACAGATCTCTTTATATGTCTTCCCCCACCCCTTCCTTCATCCTGATCTAAACTTAACTCACAATTTGCCTTGCCTCCTCCCCCTGTAGTGATACAGGAGAACAGGGCAGGGAATGGGGGCTGAGGTGAGTTCATGAAGCATTGTCTCTCCCCACATTCTTCCATTGCTCCAGCGTGGAGTCCTCCACAAGCTAGAGGTGGATATCTGCTCCCCCACTGGCCTCCGTGGGCTGCATGGGAACAGCCTGACTCACCATGATCTGCACCACAGGAGCACCTGCTCGAGCACCTGCTCGAGCACCTGCTCGAGCACCTGGAGCATCTCTCTCCTTCTTCCCTAACCTGCAGCGTCTGCAGGGCTGTTTCTCTCACATATTCTCACTCCTCCCTACAGCTGTTGTGCATTTCCCCCCATCCCCTGCCTCTTTCTTAACTCTGTTACCTGAGAGGTGTTGCCACTCTGGTTGATGGGCTCAGCCTTGGCCAGTGGCAGGTCCATCCTGGAGCCAGCTGACATTGACTCTGTTAGACACATGTAATATTTCTGGAAGCTTCTTAAAGAAGGCATTTCTGTATCCCCCCTGCCCCAGCATGCAAGCCCAACAGAAGCAAAAACATCAGACAGTGATGACAATAATAATAATAATCATCATCATCTTCTTCTTCATCATCATCATAATCAACAGGTTTTTTCAGTGTTATCTTTAACCTGCAATAGTGTAGTATGTTTCCACATAGCATTGTGCCATACTTGAAATCTGTGTTTATTCAGAGAGGTATTTAAATCAACAAAATTTTTAAAGAAGCTTCCCAGAAAAATATTCGGGTAAAATTGCAATATTTTTCATATTATATTCAATTTAGTAAGCACACAAACAAAATGCCCTTCAGGTATTAACCTTCAAGTTAATGACACCCTCAGGGTCATTAACTTTTGTCAAGGAGTAATGAAAGAGGTAGCTGCACAGAAAGTAGATAAATGCACAAACTTTCTAATTAAACAAATACTCTTGCTGCCTAAAAAAATAGCTGCCTTTTTTTTTTTTCTCCTATGATGTCCATATGTTTACGCATATGTGAATGACACAACTGTGTTTTCAGTTAAAAATTTACACAGGTTTCTTAGGGACAATCACTTAAGCAGGCTGCCTCTGTCAGTGGGATAGGGTATGTGAGGAAAGCAGGCTGTGTGGGGCAATATCTTTCTTCCATGCTCAAGGGGACATTGAAAGAAAATGAAAAGCTAAGGAGAGTGAAACAACAAAGCTCAAAAGATGTTATCATACAGGAGGAATTTGTGTACAACAGAGAATACTAACAGTTGGTTGAAAAGATATTTTTATCAGCAGCAGCCAAGGAATCAAAGCTTAACTACCATTCAAGGCTGAAAGAGTACAGACAAAAAATACCACCACAGGTCAGATAAATCTGTACATGCTAGTGATTCATCCACCAATAAAATTACACTTATTCATTCAGATGAAATGATAAAGGAAATAATAAAGATTGTGATATCATGGAAGAGACGTGAAAAAGTAAAGAGAATGGGTTAATGATGTGCTCTAAAAGCATAAGGACAAAGAACAATATTTAAGCAAAGACAGAAAATATGCCTCTTGTCTGATTGAAGCTTGTGAAGAAGTCTCAGCTGAGTTTACCAAAGAGAAATGACAGATGCAGTTTGGAAAGGAGTGCTGGGTAAATCCAGGTTAAAAGTCACTATTTGGATGTTATTCAGTTTATTTAATACATTGAAGTGGAGGTTCTACTCCCAAGATATTTCTGAGATTAATTGGGTAGATCTAAGAGAGCTAGAAAGTTTCCAGAGTTTGTAATGGATGGGGTTTTTTTTAAATTCTGCAATGAGAGATTTTGGCAAAGTTTTCAGAGAGGAAGAAGAAGTATACCATAGAGTTTGACTAACCTAAAACATGTCCTATTCATTAGACAGTGAGGGACTAATGCTTTTCTGGTTTGTGCCCTCACTGTAATTTTGAGTAACAGTAAGAACTCTGTATTTGTAGCCTCCATGGTTCACAGCTCTAAATAACTGTATCAAATACAAGACAGAAGAAACCTGTGCTTATTATGAACCACTACCTGCAGATCCGGGTGAAACTGAGTTATGCTCTCTCTAAAATCTCTTTGCAACGCCCTGTTAGTACAAAGGTTGTTAAAGGCATTTTAAGCACAGTGTAGGTTTTAGAATAATAGTAAAAAAATTCTCTTAAACTTTACCTTTTTGAGGGAAAAAACAATGAATCTTTTCCTGTTTGAAATACCTTTTATTTGTGTGGTAAACTGGAATGGAAAAGTCTGGAATTCATCATTAAAATCCATTTAAAACTGCATGAATTTTAGACAGCAAACTAACAAAACAGTCTTTTCACTCTGAGTTACAGAGAAACTATTTAAATAACTACAGGAGATGAGACTGTTCCATCTGTAAAAAACCAATTTCTTTTAAGTAAAGTATCAGAACAAATCTGATATTGCCATGTCAACATCAAACTGCCTCTCTTCAGCTATTTACAATGTAATTGCCATCCCAGTCTCAGTGAAGTTCTGAAATACTTTTCTTTCATGCTCTATCAAAGAGTCATAGGGATTTTACAAAACTTCAAACACAGCTGCATTTGGGTCAGTAGGGGATGGGAGGAAAACAAGTAGCACCCTTGCCCAAGGCCATAGGCTGTAGGAGGCTATGTTGTATAGATTACAATAACTCCACCCCTGGATGGAAGGAGAAGGACATCTTTCCCATCATATATTCCCAGATCTCATTAAGTCATCTCTGTCTGCAAACCTCCCTTGGACCTAGAAATCTGTAGAGAAATGTGCAATAAATATATACACACCGGATATTCTGAGTTGGGAGGGACACATAAAGTTCAACTCTTAAGTGAATGACCCATATGGGGATTGAATCCACAACCTTGGTGTTATTATTAGCACCACACTGTACCCAACCAAGCTAATCTCAGTGGTGTAATTTGTGTATGAAAAGTGCTTAAAAAGTCCGCCTCCCTATTTTCTTAGGTTACAAAATGTAATTTAAATAAGAAACAAGTTTACTAATTGGTATGTATGGAAAACAAATAGTTATCCACAATTCAGTACCATAAATATTTCCAATTAACATTTTAGCATGAAGCATATGGTTAAGAACCTAGGTTCAATTCAAGCAGAACACCATTTGGGATTTAACTGATAGGTATTCTGCAAAACTCTACAGCATGTTTAGCAAACAGCAGCAAAAAATGTGTGACCAATTTAATCAACATGTGCATTGGGAGTGGCTATAAATATGTTTCTTATGAATACCCAACAACCCTTGTGAAATCGACATTTATGTGCTGCTTTTTCTCTCCCTCCTCCACCTGTCTTCTGAACCTTGCAGTCTATGTGTATTCACTGGTGAAAACAAAAACAAAGAAACAAAAGCAAAATCTACATGCAGAGGCAAGAGAGGAGCTCTTGCAGTCGAGCAGTCTGACAGAAGGGAAGGCAGGTTACCTCCTCACCTGAAATAATGTGGGCACACACATGCACACAAATATTTACACTTGTAAACAGATGTGTGTGGAGTAGCACCAAAGCTTCTCTTGCCTCTGGAGTTTTGAAAATCTTTGTTCTAACATGTGGATGATGGGACAGGCATCAGCGAAATGCTCCACAGGCTCTGTTCCTCTGAGACAAGTGGGGTCAGAATACAGCCGTGAACCTAGTGAGACTGGGGAAGGGATTTATGTCACCACTCTTTGCTAGATCCTGTCAGAAGAGGACAGCTGTCTATAGACTGATTTCTTACACAGACTATTGTGAAAAATTTGTCCTGGATCTATTACCAAAATGCCATCAGCCTTTCATCCACTGTGGTATGTTTCTACAATATCTTTAATAGAGCTGCATTCTATATACTTAGAGTAGCAGAGCACTGTTTTAAAGGTCTTCTGTTTTCGCAGTGGCACAGCAAAAGCTGCTGATGCTGGAGTGGTCTCTGGTACTTGGAAAACATAGTGTAACAAATCTGTGTAGCTGCATGCCAGAGAAGGGAAAAGAGGACTAAGTAGCTGTTCAGGACTGAGATTGTGCCTTTCATATTTACTGACATTAAGTAAAATGTTCTTGCTTGGGAGAAGAATTTAATCAATCAAGAAATGATTTTAAGTACCTTTAAAATTGCTTGTTGTCTCAATTCTATATGCTAATGCAATGATTCATGTGGCTTCAGTACTGCAGGTTGCAATCAGTCTTTCCAGTAACTAAACACAATCCTTTTAACTGGCATCCTGTAAAATCCACATTAAGAGGCTGCAAGCCTACTTCATTAATCTTTTCATTAATCTCCCATTCACCCATGAGACAAGAGGGGTACTGGGCATCTGTGGGCCATTATATGCTGATTTTACCCCTTAAATTTCTAGAACACATTATGATAGTAGTTTGGTGTGCATTCTTGCAAATGTGTCTGACAGAATTTCTATCTTCATCTGATCAAAAAACCCCATGTAAGCCAATTAAAATTCTATTCTGAGGATTGGTTCATATCTAAAATTTTTCTGAAGTATTTGAAACATTTCCTTTTAGGAGAAAAGTGTGAGATATGGGTTGACAGCTTGTATGACAAGTTTTAACCCAATGGGATTTAAAAGAGATGATAAATTAATCCTGAAAAATCCAGGTTTATAACAGAAAGCCTTTTAGTCTCTTACCTGTATTGCTAGTGAGAGCTGTTCGAATATTAACACTTCTTTAAGCCCTTCAAAATGTTTTCTTTTTAAGATTCAAACTTTAAAATAGTTTAGTTGTAACAAAGTGCCAAAGCTATAGCACTGGAAAGGAGAAAAATCCCTCCTTTAGATTTTTTTTTGTTAAATTCATTTTATTAATAAGAAACTTTTCAAACCATTTTAAAATATAATTCTGCATTAAAAAATAATCCTTTAACATCTGTGCAGCACTCCAACTAGAGTTCTTGGAGTCTTTGGCAACATTCATGATCTTAGGCTCTCAACCATTACATGGAATATATAATTGCTCTCATTTACAAGTGGATAAACTGAGTGCACTCAAAGTGACTTAGGTATTGCAGTCCTTCTTCCCCATTCAACTTCCACTGTGCATTTCAAAAATTAGTTATTCATTGCCCCAGAATTCATATGAAAATTATTTATATTCCCATTCATGTAAGAGATTAGTTAATCTACTAAATTTATGTGAAAGATTTGTTTTCCGTTCCGTATTTCAGGAGAGACTTGGGAATGTACCATCCAAAATAGATACTGGGGAGCAACAGAAATGTCAACCAACAAACGTTCAAAGGCTGAAGTTCATTCCGCCTCACTTGTGAGCCATCCAAGCTAGGAGCTTAACTTCCCTGCAGTTCTCTAGGTATCAGAGGAAGATGATAATTCAAGTCCCAAATGAAGATCCTCAGCCACAAAGTGAAGGATAACAGATTTTATTTCCTCCCTATTGATTAGTGTAGGTAGCTCCTCAGCTCCTCAGAGCACCAAAGTGCAATGCCTTTCAGTTTTACTTTTTTTTTTTTTTTTTTTTTTTGGTTAAAAATCTAGGATGCTTCTTCTCCCTATAAAGTTGTGAAAGGAACCTCAAGCATCTCACTGAGGGCTCTGGAGTCTTTCCATAGGCTTGGTGTTTCTTAATGGAATAATACCTTTGTTCAGAGAGCAAGTTAAAATCACATATGGATGGGTAGCAACAAGAAGGATAGGATGGGATGGAATAGGATAGGATACATTTAGATAAAAAGGATAACATTTATTCCTGTTTTTGTCTTGTTTCTAAAATACATTAAATATCTTTGTGGTATCATTTTAATACCATATTTTCTTCCTACTCTTACTAATGATAGACTGCTGTGGGAGTTTACTGTCTAGTCTCCTTTTGAACCCTTTCTTCCCATTATGTAATTTCCGAACAGACCCAAAAGCTTTATTACTAAATCAAAGTGAATTCACTTACTCAATCTTTGTTCTCGGGCTGGAACCTTCTTAAGTAGCTGCAGATTTGAACTTTCTTAAGTAATTGGAATCAAGAAGAAAAAGGAGAAATTTAATCTCCCTACACATCTCTGTGGATAAAATATGGTTAACAGCATAAACTTGGTGCGTTTTCACTGTCCAGAAAGGTAGCATTGCTAGATTTATTCCATCTATACACTGCAGAGCTCTGCCCATGTTAAGTGAGTATTTGATTGTATTCAGCAAATGCCATCTGATCATCAATGTCTGTGAACTCGTTTGTGGCACCACATAAAATTCTCCCTCACTACCAGCATTTTCAGCTATTGTAATTTCCCCAAGGAGATAGGAGATTTATTTTAGCCAGCTACAGTACTTGAGAGATTTATCAGTGCTGGACATTGTACAGCTGCTAAATGACCCTCCTGGAATACATGACAAACCAAATCTTTCCTCCCTCCCTCCCTCTCTCTTTTCTCTTCTTCTCTTCTCTTCTCTTCTCTTCTCTTCTCTTCTCTTCTCTTCTCTTCTCTTCTCTTCTCTTCTCTTCTCTTCTCTTCTCTTCTCTTCTCTTCTCTTCTCTTCTCTTCTCTTCTTCCCTTTCCCTTTCCCTTTCCCTTTCCCTTTCCCTTTCCCTTTCCCTTTCCCTTTCCCTTTCCCTTTCCCTTTCCCTTTCCCTTTCCCTTTCCCTTTCCCTTTCCCTTTCCCTTTCCCTTTCCCTTTCCCTTTCCCTTTCCCTTTCCCTTTCCCTTTCCCTTTCCCTTTCCCTCCTCCTCCTCCTCCTCCTCCTCCTCCTCCTTTCTTCCCTTTTCCTTTCTTCGCTTTTCCTTTCTTCCTTCCTCTTTCTCTCTCCCCAGTTTTCTATTTTCAGTTTTTCCTTCCTTGTTGAGAATGACTAAGAAAAATGGAAATGTATGGGAGCCTGAATAAATGTCCAAAGCCTCACAGTGGGCCATTATGTTCCTTCAGTGCTCCGTTGTGTTGACATTCAGGTGCATATTGTAATTTACAATGCACTCAGGCATTCAGCAGATCATATGATGATCTGAATCTCATGACTTACAGTCCATGTGTCAGTTGCTCCTGTCGACTGGGATTTTTTTAAAGCAGAATATCAGCCAGTGAGGGATGTCAAAGTGTTTGAAAGACTGTGTCATTGTTCCAGCCACATTAAACAAAAATGTTTTCAGTTTCTGTGGCTCCTCTGGTGTCATAGTCAGCATCTACCTGTCTAGGGGCTTAGAACTTGCGGAAAGGCAAAACAAGAGCGCAAAGAAAGGCATTTCTAAAGATGGAGGGACTAACGTAATTACTCATGGCTGTTCAAAGGGGACAATTTTCCATTTTTGGGTCATGTTTTACTATTGTATGAGGGTTTTTCCTAAAAGATTACAGGGAAATAAAATATGTTCAGAAATATAAATATTGAGTATTCATATTCAAAACCACCTGTGAAAACAGCTTCAGCAATTTCCCACTAATGCACTGCTAAGCATTGAGAAACTTGTATTTGTGACTTTTCCACCAGAAGTATCATTATTTTACTCAACATCCTTTCTGCAATTGTAAAATGCCACTCTTGCATCCCCTTTTTTCCAATGATTGTTTCATGCTGTCCAGAAAGTCTTCAAGCTGTTTTAAATTGATTTGCAAATGCAACTGATTGCTCACACTAGCTGTTTATACTGTATGTTATGCTCAAATTCTGGGGTTTGGGCAAAGATAAAGCATACTGTATAAATAGATACATCAAATTGAGAATTTATTGTTATTATAACTGATATTTTAACACTGCAATTCAAGAATCATATTTAGTCCTAATTCAACAGAAGAAGAAAGAAGGAATAATAATGCAGAAAGAAGAAAGAAGTTTCAATAATATTAATAATGCAATTAAAATTGTAACATACACTTCTAATGTTCCTTTTTCTGGTGTTATGCCTTCCCTTCCATTGCTTTTTTGGATCTTACACTACTGACTACTTAAAATGGCTTCTTAAAACAGCTTTGGATTGCTAGAGAGGGAAACAACACAGTTGTCAGCTTGTTCTTTTTGCTCTGGCAGGAATATGATGTTAGTGGCTTCTCCACTCTAGAATCCACTTGGAATCATTTTTGTATGTTTGTTAGCATGCTTTAAAACCTTTATTCTGTCTTCATTGATCATCAGCTCCATGCTATATCCAAACTGACTGTATATTGTGGCTTTTATGCTATTTTTGTTCTCTTTATTACCCCTAAATCAGTTTTGCCCAGATCTGGGTTTGCATTACTGTGTCTGACCATGGATAAGCTGTTAACAGCCATGAGGTGTTTTTAGCTGTGGGTTTGTTGGTGCCAGCCTTTTCCTTCTGCCTTATCTCATGCCAGTGCACCTCTGCATTGGTTCTTGAAGACCTTTGCTATCATACCAGGACTGTATTTCTCTGCTTCATTCTGTTAGGGCCAAAAATCTCTCCTTCTGCCTATAGTAGCTTCTCACTACTTCAATATATACTACACAAAGACAAAGGAAAATAAAACAAATTAGCCACAGGCATCTGGGCAATTAGAGAAATTGTGGCCATGATTAACCATGAGAAACAATGCTGAGGGCAGGTCAAGAAAAGCTCAAGCAGAGCAGGTTTGGCAAGCCATGCCCCTGCAAAACAAGCTCACTCAGAGAAAACATATGGTCTCTTACTAGCAATGACAATGTCATGTTACAGGGCATAAATACTGCATGTGTCAGATACACTACGGTGTAGGGAGACGAAGTCAGGCCTTGTTTTAGGCAGACAAACTGGGCAGTGCAGCAACATCAAGCAGGGTTAATTTTTCACCTGTTTCAGTTTCCCCAGTGTGATGTTGCTGAGGAGGCTGATGGGGAATTTGCTGCTGATTCCAGTTACTGCAAGGATCAAAATACCGAGTGCAAATATTTTACAGTTCTACATGTGCTTAAATTCTTACTATGAAACTGTGTAATGAAATCTTTTGTGAGAAAAACCCAGAGGCGTTGATGTAAATGGTTCTAAAATATTTTTATTTCAGTTCTGAATGAAAAGCAGTGCTTCAGTCTGGTACATTGCACCATGGCTGTGATCTGATTGAAGAAGCCTCAGTTCTGGTCATTTTATACAGCATAATTATACCATTATTTCAGAGCAGCAGAGCCCATCTGGTGGCATTTAAACTATGGAGGAGTTGTATTTTCTAAAATACAATGAAAAAAAAGACTCCTTTTTTTTGAATTAATTATGAGAATGATGTGGGGTCTTTCTGTCTTTCTGTAATTTTCTTTTTCTTTTCTGGGTTCAGCAACAAATACAAGATACAATAAATAATAAAATAACCTGTGGATTGGAAGATGGCCCTGTGCATCCATGATTCTGATGAAAAATTTGTGGCATTTTTTATTTCTGCATAGCATATGAATTCATCCTGATCCCTGATGAGATTCTACATAGCATAAAAACATCCATCTTAAGTAAGGTGTTTATGGAAATACCTCATATATCCTATCTAGTTGTTGTTAGGTTTTATCAGGTACAAATGAGATCCCTAAGGATATAAACATATGACTTGAACTAATTTGATGCACTAAAAATAAATATTCCTTACTTTAGAGCTTCTCCATATCTGAATATACATGTTATTACTGATAAAGGTGACATGAACTGAGATTACCTTTTTCTCAACATTAAACAAAACCTGTAACATTTAAATATCAATACTTTTGTCACAGCCTCATTTTGTATTTTCTTTTCCTCTTCTTTTTTTTTCTTTTATTTTCATGTTAGTTAAAATTGCAAAATAATAGGAAACTGCAAAATGAATATTATTCTTAAGCCTGGAAGTGGTGAATCTGCCGAATCCGAGTCTGAAATGACAAGCACATCAGTCACTGACACAAACCAGCTGCCAGGCCTCTTTATATGCAAGTCATTCAGTGAGATATCAAAACGTGGAAAATATAATACTCCTACCAGCATTTCTTGTTGAATTAATGCCCAGGTGAGTTCTTCTGAAATGCTGTAGTTGTATCTTAGAAAAAACAAGAAGCAGTAAAGCATCGTACTTATTAGGACCCAATTTGCCACAGCAGCAGTCAAGTGCTTCAGCCTCTCCCAGAGGCAATGGCGAGGGAGGACTGAGGATCAGGAAACTTAGATTAAATTCATAGTGCAGTGCACATATAGAATTCAATATTGACAGCTCTAATTACACACACCTTTCCATCACAAGTTCATCAGCTAAGAGGAAAACACTAGAAACAACAGTATCAACTTCTCAGGAAAATAAATAAATAAGTGCAGAGCCAAGCACTCCAGAGTTTCTGATCTTTCACCTCTTTTCTGCATGGTTTTCCTTGCACTTTTTTTTAAAACTATTTTTCAGATAGGAAGAAGGGGAAAAAAAAAAAGCTGTCTGGATATTAAGCCTTCATTCAAAATATAACCTTAAAATGTTAGAGTGTAGTGAGTGATATATTGTTAGGATATTTGCCTTCCAGCAGCTTTTTAAAACAAGGAGTCTCAGCTACTCTTCAGGCTTCTTCTGAAGTTGATGAAGAGAAATAAGGACCCTGAGAAGGCGAATATTTTAGAATAGGTTGGAGAATTTCATGGAAATAATTAATTCTCTCTGTCAGCAGGAGAGCTGCTTGGATAACCAAATGATGGTTGAGATGAATCCTGCTCCTTCAGAATATACCACTAAGGACACAGGAAGTCCTGTATGATTTAGGCATACTTATGTCCTCTGTGCAACCATAGTCCAAATGCAGCACTTTACAGCATTGGAACAGATGCTACAGTCAGTTAACTTTAAATATGATTTCCACCAGCACAGAAGCTGATTGAAGTAATTCATCAGCATATCCCAAGTCAAGTAAGTGAGAACTTGCTCAGTCAAGTCACAATTCACAAGTTACACATAATGAGGGATTGGGTTTTCTTGTATATAACTGTTCTCAGTAAGAACAGCTTAAGCATTGTTCCAACAAACAGTTTTTGTGAGTGATTATGTGTACGTAATTCTAAACCTCACTAGAGTGGGTACAGTTACCTGCTTTACTTCTCCAAGTCTAGTTCTGTATATTTAGTAAAATTTGTTGGATTTTGAACCCTTTAAAAGTGTGTCTATATCTTTTCTTTGAGCAGCATGTCTCCAGGGAAATTAAAGCTCTATTTTGAGTTAGGCTATGAATTAACTACTGTGAAATCTGGTTTAGTTCTAGCATCAATTTGAGGGTGTGTAATTCACATGAGCTGTATGGTTGCAGCCAGTCCTTATGTAGTAAATTTCCTGTGATATGGAAGTGTGCCAGGAAGTTCAAGGAAAGGCTCACTGGTGCCCAGATAGGATGGAGATATGCCTAGCTCAGGATGAGTTAGGGCAAGGTGAGCACAGTCAGTAAAGAATTCCTTGTCAGATTTTCCACTTTTTAACCATTTATTCAAATGTTCATGAAATATGGAGGTTTTGTGAAACTGCTATGGATGAACTCTCCAGTCATTTAAATTTCAAATAATTTGGCCACATGAGTAAAAGTGGAACACAAACTTCTTGTGTATGTTCATGGAAACAATGACGCATTATCCTTGTTAATTTTACAATATTACTTCTCTAGTGCATGAGCCAGATTTGTTTAGTAACATGAATGTCTTAAAAGAGAAATAAGAATCAATCCTTATTGACATGTAAATCTGTATTTTATCTATGGATGTGGCATGAAATGTATTTGACATTTTTCTCTTTATAGAAGTAATAGACTGTGGAACTTCACAAGCTAGCAGAAGTTTCTACCTTCAAAAATGTCCAAGACTTTGCTATATCTTCAGTAAAAATAATCCTTTTATCAGCATTATAAATATTTTAATATGCATATCATTTCGCTCTTCATAGCTAGTTGCAGGGTTCAGTTGTTACTATGCAAACTGCTGTAAAGATTACTCTATCTCCTACTAAAAATTTCCTTTTGTCTCATTCCAGCTGTTATTCATTACAAAGCAAATTTTCTCAATAGGTGTGTTAATGTTCTGACATGCCAAAGAGTCTTCTGTTAAAACTTTCTGATACTTGGACAAAAGATGTTATTTTTTATTAAAAAGATCAAGCATCACACACCTAGCAGGGTTCCATATTTGGTTTATCTGACAATCTTTCTGTTACCTAACAGGCACAAAGTACTTGACAGGAAGAATTCAAACAATGTTCAAGTTAGGTTGTCTGGAGCTGCATTTCTGCCTTGGGGTTATTTTTGTTTGTGTCTTTTTGTGGTATTTGGTGGGGGGTTTTTTTTGGTTGGTTGGTTTAGGTGGCGGGGGGGGGGCATTTTTTTTTAAATAGTGGTGTTCCTGAATGAATGTCTGACAGATAAGAAGCTCTCTTGTTCTGGCCATTTGTTCTCATATGTTCTGGCCATTTACAAACTCTGTGGAAATTCTGCACCCTGTCTGGGGACTGGTTTTTAACAGAATTATGTCCCCAGTCTTCTATGTAGGCACATATATGTCTAGTCTACAGTGTTGCTTGCTTTAGTCAGTAAATTTTCCATAACACTGAAGTACCAGTTAGCACTCTTCAGGTGAAAGCACATTCACAGACATAATTTTCTCCGAAGTCAGTAAGTGCAGCCAGTCTAAAAACCCATTTGATTTCTTTAGCCCACATATAATAATAGAAGTACCTAAATATTATGCAGAAAGCCTAACTGGGTTCCTCGTTTCATGTCTGTATAGGGCTGTGAAGAATATGAGCAATTTCCAGTGTGGTTTAAATGAACATGTTGGCTGCATTGTATGGAGCTGTTCTCTGGCTGCATGCCTCTGTCTCCAAAGTAAGTAGCATGTTCATAGCTTGGTATTTCTTTTTAGAAGGCATTGTTTGAAGGGTGTACTTTTGAGTGGATTTTTAAAAACTTTTCAAAGTGTCCATTTATCCATTTACTAAAATAGAAAATGCAAAACAGAATTGAAAGTTTGTGAAATGCAATCGAAGAATTTTTTTTTTTTTTAATATTTACATGGGAGCTTATTCATATGTCATTTGACTTTTAAAGAAGTTAGCTTAAGTGTGGGCAAGTCCCAGATTCAAAACTACAGCAGCTTTATATTTATCCCCAGTTTAGATTTTGTTTCAAATCTTCATATGGTTTCTATGTGCTCTTATAATTACATCAGCAGTGTCTCTAAAAGCCATTTCTCCTTTTAAATATGCAAAATTTATCAGTGATTAGTAAACATCTGTTACCAAGTATGTTGTAGAATATTGTCTCTATATCATGCTAGGAGGATAGCATTTAATCTGTTTTAACAGCTCAAAAGATTAAAGGTATAAATACTTTAAGAAAAGTTAGCTTTCTTGTTTAAAATTTTTTTCATCATGTAAAATAGTTCCAAATATTCAAATATCTACACTGATATATATTATTATGTTGACAAATTCCATCTGACAATTTCTCTCTCAGTAACAGTGGAGTGATGCTTTCACTCTCTGTACAAGAAATTAGGTGAGGTGAGAGAATATTATTGATCCTGTGTTAGCAGTACCTGATGGAGTGTGTTTTCCAGGTCACAGGGTACCCCCACCACCATGACAGCACTGCCAAAATTGTTACATTGTGTTAGAACATTGTCTGGGGTAAATGCACAGACAGGTCTGAAAAGTGTCTTTTCAAAAGCTCTCTGTGAAGTAGAATACCTCAAGAAGAATGCAAGAATGGATAAATCAATTTGCATAGATTGTTCTAGTGATAAACCCAGCAGTTAGTGCTGTTTAAACAAATGACTGAAATAGTTGTTTAACTGTGAGCCTGTTCCCCACAATCACAGACTTTCAAGCTTTGAAGTGAACCATATGTTGATAAATGGTCAGATACTTAGATGCTGCAGCAGAACGAACATGCCAGCAGTATCTAGTTTCATTTTGGTCCAGTGAGGAACTTAGGTGTCCCAATTCAACTAAGTATTTCATCACAGTCTTATGTCTTCTCTAAGCATTGTGTTGAATTTAGGTACTGAATTCAAAACTTGTCTTGCCACATGCAGTCCCCTGAGACCCTAATGAAGTTAGAGGACTGTAGATGTCACAGAAGTGGACTGTAACACGCCCGCCTCAATCTTTCTGAAAGAACTGCTGTTACGAATTGTTGTACATTAGCACCAACCAGCAACTCAGAACCACAGAGTTACTCACTCCCCAACAGTGGGGTAAGGGAGAGAATTGAAAGAATAAAAGTGAGAAAACACATGGGTGGAGATAAAGTTTAATACATGAAGCAAAAGCTGCACTCACCAGCAAAGTAAAACAAGGAATTCTATAGGAGAAAGTTTCACAAAGGATGTCTGGACTTCAGGCAGCTTTCTGGAAAGCTGTTTATTGCATAGGCGAAGTTACAGCGTTTCAGGGGGTGGGTATCCAGAGCCAGCCCTACAGCTGCCAGCTCCAGCTGTAGGCATACCTGAAGCCACTTTCTGTTCAAGTTACAAAGCATTTTATACTTTTCTTTGCAGAGTATCTTAACACATAACAACCAATAAGCACCATACACAATACCTTTACATCTGCCTATAACCTATCATAACTACTACCATCACCATATTATAGTCATTATTATCCATTCACAAGACTAAGTAAGTTACAATTTAAGCTTACAATGGAAAATTCTCAGACCTTTCTTCTTCTTGCTACATCAACATTTCTTGTTTGCCTGCCATATCTCTCTTTTTGGTAAAAACATGTTTTCTATTGACTTATGCTCTTCTTGAGACTTATTTACTTGGTGAAAAACGTCTTTGTTTGTAGTCACATACTTTTGTCCTACTCCTAAAAATCTCCTTCCAACTCATCTCCAACCTTTGCCTTCTCAGTTATTCAGTGGTCAGTGTTTCAGCAAAACATCTTTTATTCTATATCAAAACTTGCTTTCACTTCTACCTCATCCTCAGTTTCTACATTCAGAGATCTTTCTGCCAAGCCTCCATACCTGTGAAAATTTCTTACCAAACTTTCATCCTCCCCAACAGAATTCATTCACCACTTCCCACGAGCAGGTAGGTGTTCAGTCATCCCCAGGATAGCAGGGCTCCCTCATGTGTTAACAGTGACTCAGGAAGACAAATGTCATCCCTCCAAACATTCCCCCTCTTCCTTCTTCTTACCCCAGCTTTATGTGCTGAGCATGATGCTGTATAATACAGGATATTCCTTTGGCCAGTTAGGGTCAGCTGTCCAGGCTATGCCCCTCCCAGCTGCTTGTGCACCCCCAACCCACTGTCTGTTGGGGTGGGGTGAGAGGCAGAAAAGGCTTTGACTTCGTGCAAATACTCCTCAGCAGTGACAAAAGCAGACTTGTGATATCAGCCCTGTTTCCATCATAAATCTAAAACACAGCCCCATACCGGCTACTGTGAAGGAAATTAACTCTATCCCAGTCAAAACCAGCACAGAACACCTTATAGGTATGGCATGTTCCACAGAGAGATGCCTGAATTATCTATTATGCCAAGCACAGGTTTTATCTGTGCATGGAATCCAGTATCACTCCATTTGGAGGAAAGTGATTACTCCTGGAAATTCCTGTAAAACGCTTTTTGAGTTTCATTTTTATGATCTACTAAATGTGTGAAGATTTTTTTCATTCTTTTAGATGTCCTGAATTTACTTCCTTCAACTCCATATGTATTACTCTTATGGTTTAAGAGTGTGTGTGTGTTGGTCCACAAATGCAATTCAGTTATGATTGCTTTCCTTATCATTTTAAAGTCAAATTTTTTTCAGTTACTCCAGTAGCATCCCCCACTTTCCCCGAAGTAAATACATTTAATTGTGTGTATTTTGATGAAAAATACACTAATCTGTTTAATGACATGTGAAGTAAATTTATTTTTTTCGTAGGTGTGGCAATGATGAACAGAGCTTGATTCACTTTGACTTCATCTGTAATGTCTTTCTAATGCGTACCAGACAGCTAACTCAATCTCTGTGCTAAGAAGTGTTGGCTGAACCATTAATTTTTTTGTTGGCTACAGGTCTTTAGAGAACTTACCCATTTTACTTTCCAAGGGAACTACCTTATTCACTTGTACAAGAAAATCCAGAAAATAATAGTCACTGTGGGACAAATAGACTATGACTGGGTCACAAAAGTTGGACTGCATACTTTTCAGTGAAACTGTACTTTTGAGCACTTCAGAATCCTGATTGCAATATTTTTGTGTTATTTTTTATCTAAGTAGCTTAGGATGAAAGCTGAGTGTGTTTAGGTTGTGTGACTATCTGCCTACCCTGTTTGGAGTGTTGAAACACCTTGATATTCCCAGAGCATATCCATTAGATAAGGCTTTACATTAAAGATGAGTGGAGTATAACAAAGTATGTGTATTCATTTCCAAACTAAGTAATGGCAAGGAAATAATCTGACATTTGAAGAACCCAAATAAAACGACATTTCCATTTGATAGGTAATTAAGCAAAACAGAATAAATTTAGCACAAAAAAAATTGAGAGCCCCTTCTCTCAGATTATCTAATAATTTGGGATTTCATGAAACCAAAATTTTAGGGTTTGGTCCAATTTACAGACATGGTTTTTAAGTCTTCTCAACTGAAATTTTCACATCATTTTTCTAGTCACAAAGTGAGATGTACTAGAGGAGAAAGTGGTATCAGTATCTGTCTTGTATTTCAGGAGAAAGTGATTTTGTGTCTTAGCTACCTAATTTAAGTGTAAGGTTTGTATCTGAAAAGGATGAACAGAGATAAGCAGTTCTCTCCAAGTTAAGGCACCATCTATCTTCAACCACCAGAATTTAAGAGCTGTATCCTGAGAATTCTGAAGGGAATAAGTTAACAGCTATCTGTTCATCATCAAAACTTCTACAGGTTTCATAATTAGATTCCAAATTTGTTACCTGAAAGTTGGATATTAAAACCTGTTTCTTTTGGCATTTAGCTACATGAACGTGTTCAATAAGACTGCTATAAAGGCAATAACGAAATTCAAGTCTTCTCTTTGAGGCCACTGTCTTAATAATTTTGTGGATTTTTCCTCCCCTGTATGCTTCTTCCTCTGTAATAGAGCTAGCAAATGCATCTGTGGTAGATGCAATTTCAAGAGTTTATCTCTGTTCTGGTATCTTTTCTGTATGTGTTCTTCAAAGAAAATAATAAGTTGTTGACCTTCTTATATTTGTGCATACAGAAAGCACAAGAACAGTAACAAAAACTCTGTGGTCTGTTTGGATTATAAAAATGAATGTTATTTCGCTGGTTTCTAAAATATCAGTCATATCTGCACAATTTTTACAGGGGTCTTATGCCTGCTAAGTAAATTTCATTTTGAAAACCACTTAAGGTAACAGTCGGAGTCAAGAACTGCATCCTTATTCAATTTTAATTGTTTGAAGTTCAGAAGTAGATGTGGTTGTTTCCTTCTCCTTTACTAAAATTCCAACTCTATAGGTCTGTGTAGCTAAAAGAAATAAAACCCCATTTCTTTTGTGTTTACAAGTAAATACAAAAATTTATCACACATATATACCTATGCTCATGCAGACATAGATTTATGTGATTTAGTTTCAACCTAATTTGCTTTCTCCTTCAATTTAAAAATGTCATAACCTTCTCTTATTAGCACACCATGAACCCTTTTCCTCTGGTACATGTTCTTTTCTTGAGGTCAGAACAGGTCATGCTTTTCCCTCAAAAGCTACGGCTATCAAAGCACCAATCATCTAACAGATACACGTTGCAGTTATGGAGCAACTCCAGTGTGTCACTGTCATGATCCACTGACGAAGGTCACCAGCACCATGACTTGCCTTGTACCAAGATCAGAGTCCCTGAGTACTCCATTAGCAGTCACATAGCCTGGCTTTCATGGTCCCTGGCAGTACACCGAATAGCAATAATTAACTACACTCTCAGAAATTCCCTTTGCATTCCCTTTACTTTGAATGTTCAGGTTGAGTAGCAGCAATAATTTTTCTGTTGATATTTAACAATAAAAAATAGTTTGTCTGAAATAAGGAGTATAAGATTCTTCAACTTCTCGCTAAAGGTCATTTTGAGCAATTACATTACCAAAGGAAGGTGAAAAAAGAATGAAGTAACACTTATTGTAAATCCTAATTGTGGTTCATCACAAACTGGGTTTCATCTGTGAATGTCATTTTGCTTCCTTATTTATAAGAATGGGTTTATATGTTGAATTGTGCTATTTCTTTATAAAATATCCAGATGTAAATGGGAATAACGGCAGTGATTTATAGGAACACAGAACCATAGAAAGGCTTGGGTTGGAAGTGGCATTGAAGTTCCAGCTCCCCTGACATGGACAGAGATGCCACCCACTAGACCAGGTTGCTCAGAGCCCCATCCAACCCTGTCTTGAACACTTCCAGGGATGGAGGGTCCCTAGCTTCTCTGGGCAACATTTCCAGTGCCTTACCACCCTCTGAATAAAGAATTTCTTTCTATTCTACATCTCCTCTTTGATTAAAAATTGTTTCTGTCTTGACCTATGACTATCAGCTCATGTAATAAAGTCACTCCTGCACTTTATTATAAGACACCTTTAGGTACTGGAAAGGCACAATAAGGTCTTCCCAGAGCCTTTTCTTCTCTCGGTTGAACAACCCCAGTTCCCTCAGCCTGTTTTCATAGGAGAGGTGCTCTAACCCTCAGATCATCTTTTTGGCCTCCTTTGGACCTGCTCCAATAGGTCCATGTCCTTCTTGTGCTGAGGACCCCAGAGCTGGATGCAGCACTGCAGGTGGGGTTTCAGGGGAGCAGTGCAGAGATGTAAGTACGTTTTCATCAAGGCAATTAAGTATAAGTGAGGCTAATATTTTATCTCCTTTATTTCTTCTTTTTAATAATTGCAGATTTCAAGTTGCAATCTTCCTGAGCTCTATCTCACTAAAAAATATTTTGGCATGAATTCTTACAAAAACTGTATTAGTAGAAAATAGCCCTCCAACAAAGGCTGACTTTGTTGAAAATAAGTTCTTTACAATGCACTTACAATCTATCTGGTTTGGCCAGACTTTGTGAGAAAAACTAGAATAAAAAATAGATCAAATAAATGGTATGCACAATTAATTGGGTGTTTTAGAGTAGATATACCCTTTCCATAGAAGAAAAAGTATTCTAAATCAGCTCTAACAGTAATACCTTGTAAACTTTTCATGCTCTAAAGGGTTGATGACTGTTTTCCAAATAATTTTAAAGATATTTTTGCTACCTCCACATATTTCACTGAATGTACATTCTACCTACTAGGGTCTGTCTGCTTTACTGTTTGGAAATTTTTTTTATTCTCCACTTGGGCAGTTATATTCCTCTTAAGGAGATGAAAGATAAAGCACTATAGCAGGAGTAGCACAGTGGCAACACTCCTGTTTGTGTTGAACAGCTGCCATAGTCCCTACCAGAGGTGTCCTCATTTCAAAGCTGAGTGGAAAGGAGAAGATAATGAATACAGTAATTTTAATTTCTGCACTTGTGTGCCTGTGTGTAGTTAGTGAAAACTTGTGAGAGTTTTTTGCAGTTCCTAGGGAATTTGGTTGGACTTTTTTACGTGAAAACTGAAGAAAGTTCGCAATGCAAAGTAGTATGAAAAGCAGAGGAGGGGTAGGTGCATTTTAGGAAGGACACTGGTGTGTAGCCCACTGGTGTTGAAGATTAACAGTCTGACCAGTCCATGTGCTCATCTGAAAATTAAAACTGCTTCTGGGATTTTTTTTATTGCATAGAAGCTTGTGTTTCTTGTAGGTATCTTGTAAGTATAGCACAAAAAAGGGAAAAGGGTGTATCTTCAATATGCCTTAGGAGAACAACTTGCAGAAATACAGTTTTGTAGGTAATGAATATGTGAATCACATTTAGCCACAAACAGATCTTGCTCCTATATTGTTATTCTTCCCTTTTGCTTACCAAGCTATGAGTTCTAAATTGCTGTGAGCAGCACGTTGTTTTTGATTTGGGAATATGTGCATACACTCCACAGTGAGCATAGCCCCTTTCTCTGATTATTTCTATCTCATACAGGATCTGAGTTTCAATCTGTAGTCTTTTACAGCATGATGCTCTCATATGGCAACTTGGCCAAGTTTGTGTCATCTTATTGTATTGTATTCCAATAGAAACATTCAGAAATTTTGACTCCAACCTGAGAAAATCACAACACTTAGGGTGGCTTTTTGACTGATTCTAACAGTTAATTCGTGTCTTTAAGATCTCCCTCAGCTGTGAAAGCTGTGAATTTGCCTAATGAGAAATTAAAATCTAGCATCTGCTATAATCACTTGATTCCAGAAACTGAGGTTATAAGACAAAAAAATCAAAAACATACACTCACATTCTCCCATGCCATTCCCCAAACAACCAGTTAAAAAAAGGTAAAGTTGAATCATAGGATGTTGTGATTGCTGTGAATGCCAGCCACTGATTTTCATGTTTTTCTGTTCTTCTCTGCCACACACCTCAAAGCATTACACTATAAAACCATCCTCAGAGCCATAATGGAACTTAAGGTTTGTCTGTTTCTTATATCCTTGTCCCTAAAGTGAAGAATGAAAAAGAAAACCTGTTTCTGACAAAAACATAGGCTTGATGTCTTGTATCATTTTTAGATACTATAATATATTAATAATAATGCATTATTGGAATGTAAAACATAAACATAAAATAAATCATCTTCCCATATGGGAAGAGAAGAATTGAAAAACATTTCAAATGAAAATCAAGAACAAGATAATTCCGTGGGGGTTTTTTTTCTGTGAAGAAACACTAATTTTAAGGACAAGTTTTACAAAGATCAACCTAATTTTCCAGATGTTTAAAGGAAGGATAGTTGTTTTCCTTTTTCATATGGTACAAATAAGTCAATACTCACCTCTCATTCTAAAAAAACTTATTTCCGTAAAGTGATGCTTATACAGCAGAGCCTAAGAGCACATCCCAGTTCCCAGGTCTCTGTGCATGTTCTGGGCCTGTCCTGACTCTGCACTAGGATGGTGCATATGCATGTGAGTCACACCTTTCTGCTGTGGTTTCATCATAAAGAAATAGTTTGCAAAGGATGAGGCTGAAACTGTGGTGTACAGTGACCACCATGTCTATAATATAGGTTAAAACAGGAGTAGAAACCACACCCTGTGGTTCAGGACTGTTGGTGTCCATGTTACTGAAATCTTTTGTTGGTAGATGTGTCTTGGAGAGGCATTTGAAAAAAACAATGAACAATCTGAAAATTCAGAGCAAGGATCTATGTCTCAGGTTCAACCCCCAGCCTGCTTTTATTTAATAGTGCACATGTACCCCTCTGCCTGCTCTGGATGGTCAGTGAACCTGAGATGGGTCACAGCAAGCATCAGCAAATACAGCTAAAGCTTCAGATGTCGCCAATATAGAATAAGAAATGACAGTCAGGTTCAAGGCTCTGAGTGTGAACAACAGAAACACAATTGGTATGGACCTCACCGTGCACAAAGAGAACACACATTTTCTGTATTTTTTGTTGTGTTCCCATCTGAAACTCCTGGCTTAGAGTTGTGGCCTGAATGAGGAGCCACTGGCCTGGACCCTGAATGCTGCGGGTAGGGGCAGTGCGACAGGCATGGGGAGAGAAAAGGAGACCTGACATGAGAGCTTGGGCTCTTAAAGCATTCTTAGTCTCACTTATCTTTAGACATGCTTGGGATCTGAGCTGTCAAGAAACCAAAATCCTCATCTCTGAAGAAATCATGCTGAAGTTGAACCACTTCTGCATCTGCTTAAAATACACTGAAATTTCAAAAGCTCCACAAAATTCAAATGAAATGAAAATGTTCTTCTCCTGTGTGTAGCTACATGGTTTGTTGAATTCTTTTTTTTTAATAGTTTTGATGAGTCTGAATATTGTGTTTGCAAGCCTGATCTATCAAATCTTTCTGTCTGACCTGGTTCTATGTAATAGGGGGTGTATGAGGCAGATGTTTTGGGAAATTGCAGCTTTGCTCAGCTGGCAGGCAGATTCCAATCAGAGTTTGTTCATAATGCCTCAGAGTTTTGCCTAGCCTGTGTCCTCCTTTCCTTTGTGCTTGTGACTGCTTAAAAACCAAAAATGGTCAGGCAAGCTCTCTGGAAAAGGGAATCAAGGCATCTATTCATGGGCAAGTAGTGACATATGATGCAAAGATGGCACCAGCATACTCCTTGCCATTGCTCCTTTGCCCTGAGCGAAACGAGAGCATCTTGTGAATGTAGGGAAAAGCTGCATCAAATTATGTGTTAAATTATGCTCTAAATTACACACATTTGTTAGATGTTGCTGGAGGCCTACTCTGCTTCGTTGTCCAAGATGCTATCTTAGCACAGGTCAGGCAGACCTAGAGTCTGTTTCTGTAAAGGCAGCTCATCTCAATATAATCTCCTGACTACTAAGTCAGCTAGATAGTTATTTTCTTTACAATGTACATATTCTTCTGATTTTTAGGGGATTTGTTTGTGTGTGTGTGTGTGGTTGGTTTTTTTTTAGTTTTGTTTTTGGGTTTTTTTTGTGGGGTTTGTTTGTTCGTTTTGAAATAAATATAGCTAATATCATTTGCTTCTTTTTTGCTTGGACATCATAGGCATTTTTCTTGCTTGATCCATTAAATTTTATTTTGAGCAACAGAGCAGTATTATGAAATCTGAACTCAGTATAAGTCAATGCAGTTAATTTTATGAGACACTTAAAGGATGTAGTTACATTGCATGTAATCCCTAAGCATATGTGTTGGCTATGACTTTCAGTACTTCTGTGTAAAACATTTCTGGGCTTAAATTTAGTCATTACTTCCCATAATAAAGTATTTTGAATTTACAGATGAGGTAAAGCCAGAATTTTTGGATCATAGGTTATGCAATGGTAATTACTTTTCTAAGAGTCTCTCCCTTAGCAATCAGTGGGATTTCTCCAGGCTAGGATGTCTGCTATCAACTTGAGTCATCACTGCAGTGGGTCCTTGCAGCCATTCAGCAGCAGCTCTGGATTGGCTAAGGAAACCAATGTTATCTTTGTCCTTGCTGCCTGCAAAACAAGGATTATTTGTTTGTGAGCAGTTAAACAGTAAAGGCACAGGAACGTCTTACAAGCCAGTATCATAACAAAGAAGAATTTTTTTCTTGCAGTACAGTTCTGAAAGCAAATGTTCTGTTCTTAAATATCTACAAAGATCACTAGACATTGTTGGAAGAAATTTTTTATCCTTTGCTGAGCTTTCAAATTAAAATGTTTTCTCTGAGACACAAATATAATCTCCTTGGTAATTTAAAGTCTTGGTGATATCGTTAGGCCCAATAACAGCTGTGATTTCTTTAGGGAGAGTTTAATCAGTTTGCTGTGACATGGTACCAGGAACTCAATTGTGATTGATCACTATTGTTCAAAAACTGGCTAGAAGTGAGTCTGAACAAATCATTTAAACAGTGCCTCAGAGCTGCAGAATCTCACACTATGAGAGGCCTCTTGAAGCTGGCAGAAATATTAGCAGGCTTCAGGAATGGAAGGGTTTCCAGTGGGTCTGAAATAACTGCTTTCAGCATGGCCAGGGGAACTTGTGTTATATCTTTAGTCTGTGCATTGTTTCTCAAAATTGGATGAAAGGTAAAGCAGATCACTTTCTGAGGCCACCTTACTACTAGCAGTACAGTATCAGTGATATTTCAGGAAATTTTAATAATATATCTTTTAATGAAAAATAATTTTCCATAGTTCTTCTGGTCTGTATCAGTAGGGGTTTTTTTTATCCTTTTCATAGATTCAGATAATCCAAGAGACCTTTCTGCTCATTGATGGTTAACTAACATGTATCCTGACCATAAAATTTCTTCAGTGATGCTTATGTTTAATTAGTATTTCATGGCTGATCTAGAGATTGCTCTTTAAAAGAATATTGAATCCAAAGCATCAAGTTATCAAGGTAAATTATTCCTAGGTAAATTATTTTAGTGGCTATTTGCCTTTGTAGTGGTTACCTAGTGGATCCCACTTTCAGTCACTTGATCTTTTTACACTTCTACATTGTGCCTTTACTGACTGAAATCTTCTTTGATGTAACTAACAAGCAATAGGATAAGAGGAAGCAGCCTCAAGTTGTGCCAGGGGAAAAATTTCTTCATTGAAAGGGGTATCAAGCATTGGAGCAGGCTCCTCAGGGAAGTGGTTGAGTCACCATCCCTGCAGCTATTTAAAAGATGTGGATGTAGCACTTGGAGACATAGTTTAGTAGTAGATTTGGCAGTGCTGGGTTAACAGCTGGACTTGATGATCCTAAAGGGTATTTTACAACCTACGTGATTCCATGATGGTACTTATAACAACAAAGATCCCTGGACTTTTCTCTGGTTGCTAGCAGATACTAATCTCTGTGCCATCATACTTTTACCAGTATTGTTATCAGTGCTGTAAAATGGTTTTCTGTGGGCTCCTTCTTTTGAGATGATCCAAAATCAGTGTACTGTATAATATCCTAATATAGGCAGAATCATAAAATCAACATTTGCCCTATGCCTCTCAGAATCTATTTGTGTCCCAATAGATTGTCAGCACTTACTGCAGTAATGTCACAGCTCTGCTGACAGTGATCAAATCTGCCTTTTTGTCTTTTTTAGGTAATTTAATTGAATCAAACTCCTTTAATAACTGATTAAAAAATGTTTTTCTGACACAACAAATTTTTGTCTAAGCCCTAATTTTCACTTTCAGCTTCTTTTTTTTTTTTTCTTTGTAGTGTGGACACTAGAATCACATAATATTCTAGTAATTAATCTAGCTAAGATGCTATCTTAGCACAGGTCAGGCAGACCTAGAGTCTGTTTCTGTAAAGGGAACCCATCTCAATATAATCTCCTGAGTACTGAGTCAGATAAAGAGTTATTTTCTTTACGATTTAAATGCTCTTCTGATTTTTAGGGGGTTTGTGTGTGTACTACTACTAGTGTTGTAGATCAGCTTTCTCTTTCTACTCAGTATTTTTTTATTTATGCATCCAAGGATCACAGCTGCTTATCCAGATGTCATATTAAAGTAAGATCTCATCACCATGAGCTGATTAGTTTCCCCAAATACCTGTTTTCTAAGTCATTTATTTCTAAAATACTGTCCTTTATGCGATATGATTTTTTTCTTGAAATGGCAAAATAGAAAAACAGGAACTGATAAGGGGTAAGAAAAAAAACTCTTAAAAGAAAAAATACTGAAAAATTTTAAAGACCAGTCAAAAAAAAAAAAAAAAAAAAAGAGGGGTGGGAAGTGCTTTTATGTGTAAGAGATAAAATTACTTTCTTGGTCCCCCTTCTAAAAGTCAGAGATAAGAAACTATATCCTTGCGATTCTTTCCCAAATGATTTAGTACAAATGTTTGGAAGGTTAAAAGATGTTAGGAGTTCGATGCCCACAATATTTTATTCCATTTTCTGTGAAACAAATATTTAGCTCCCCTACCAATTTAGTCTTCTCCTAGGTTGTTAATTTTACATAATGAAGTTTGGGGTTTACATATTTAAAATGGGTAATTTTGTATATATTATAAAAATTTGCACATCTTGTCAAACATTATGACTGTTCTGTAATGAAATGCTCTCACTGTATTTCAGCCAGGTAGAAAAGAGCAGCTTTCTATTTCCCCACTGGAAGCACTTTTTCAAGCAGGTAACAAAGAACGAGTAAAAGTTGTAAGACAGAAGAACTGCTAGCAGCAGATGTAGATCTGAAAACAGGATGAGGATGAAAGAAGATTCTGGTAACTCATCAGCACTTTTGTTGATTTACATTTAGCTTTGAAATGGCAGATCATAATCATATAAAAAAAACCAACAGGCATCAATGAAAGCATGCCAGGAACATGCTCAAGATGGTATTATTAGAGTGATGATATTGCAACTAAATTGGGATGTAATGGTAAAAAATGCTCCAGACAACCCTGCAGAGATACACGGGAAAAGAGGGAGAAGCAGGAAAGAAAAACATAATAGCCAAATTTTTCAGAATAGTTAAATTTAGATGAGGGGAAAAGTACAGCAGAGTTATATTGGTCTAGGAGAAGGACTGGAAGATATTAATATTGAAGACATCTATTTTTCATTAGACAAATCCAATCCTTTTATTTCTCCTGCTAAAATTGGACTCTATTCACAGATTACTTTGGTATCTTTCAGTCCATTTTTTCTTTGATATTCAAAATTACATTTATTGGAAGGTTTTGAGATGACTTTTTGTGTTTCCTGACTGAATGAAGTAATACTTTTGGTGTGGGTTTGTTTAATGAAAGAATGTAGAATTTTCCCTTTTGTATTTTGACTGGAAAATCTCTCTTTTGAGAATGCTTATTTGTAAATACCTTCCTTCTCCTACATTTGATATAACCTTTTCCAGGTTTTTGAAGTTGTGGCTTCTTCTTTGAGAAGACAGGGAGAAAGAACAGAGATGAGAACATAGGTGAGTTTATAAACAATGCACATATATTTGGCAGTTAACAAAAATACTAATAACAGGAGTCTGTATTACAGTCTATGTCACAATTCAAACAAGTGACTGTGAAAGTGCTTTCTATTATGAACAAGATACAAAAGCCCACTGAAGCAGTTTTTTGGGGTGGTTTTGTGACTTCACAGAGCAAATGAGACACCTTATTCTCTAAGTTTGTTAAAAATAAAGACAATCATTTTCTTGTGCAGCTAGATATTATATGATACACATAGTTTCAGCATACTTTGGGTCTCCATATGAAAGGAGATAAGTAAATCATCTTTATTGGTGTCATCACTATTAAATTACTTGAACTGAGATTTTCAGCATTTCAAGAATTTGATTTTTAAGATATGTATTTCCTATAGAAAACAAAATAGATGAGCAAGTTGCTAGCATGGAAGAGACATATGATAGAATATGTCATAATAAAAGCTTGCAAAGAACCAGAGAAAATGGATTATAAATAAATAAATAAATAATTTTCTTTACTCCTACTGGAAGTGGTTTGAACTATGGGAACCAAAAGGTCCCAAGGATCAGATTAAAAAAAAAGCTATTGATAGAAGAATGGGCAGATTAGACAGTGATGACTTTCAAATAGATAGAAAGAGAGAAAGGGAGAGATAGAAAGAGATGAGAGAGAAAAGGGAAAATTAGTCATGTTCCTAAGGGAATTCGTGTGTTAGGCAATGAAAAAAAAATATTGGCAATAGTAAGTAGAACTCTGAAGCTAAGTCTGGCAGAGGGGAAGCAGAAAAGATAAGCTCTTGGCAAAGAAGAGAAAAGGAAACTGAGCCTGTCTTCTGAGAACAGATTGGCAGAGAAAGACAAATCCATAATATCCATGTACAGTGATGGATGGCTGAAGGGGCAGATATGGGTTTCAAAGGATGAAAGATATGAATAGATGTAAATAGAGGATATGAGGCCTAGAGTAAGGTATGGAGGTTAAATAAATGGTTACACAATAGGAAAGTTTGTCAGGAGCTAGGTAAGAAGTTGTTTGATTTGGTGCTGAAAGAGCCTATAACTCTTCAGAAAAGAAAATTGAACTGCTATAAGGAGCAGTTCAATCTGCTAAGAAATTCAATCTGGTAAGAAGTACCAGAGAAACCATGAGAGAAGACTAAAGACTGACAAACAGGAAAGGAGACCTGAAAACCAGAAAAGGCAATGAAAGCTAGGTGAAAGCCTGGAAAGCTGAAAAACCCTCAGTTTTTTGTTATCTGGTGCTAGGCAACAAAATAGTTGTATTGGTCAAAAATAGAAAGGAACTCAAAGAAACTAATTGTACATAGAAGTTGTACAATACAGAATTCTAAACAGTTTGGTTAAAAAAAGGCATGCCAGCCTAGTGGAGGGAGGGAATCTTCACCATATATACATTGCTGAAAAAGAGAAAAATAGGAAATACAGTGAAGCATTCACTACGTCTTTGCCAATCTGTTTTATAATCTCCTATAGAAATTGCAAAATGCCAGTCCTGTGGTTCCCAGAAGACAATCTCATATGCTTTTGAGCTCATCCAACTCTGTTTATGCAATATCTATTCTCTGTAAGAAAGTGACTCTTTATTATCCAAAGGTAACTTCCTGAAGTTACCTTTCTGTTAATATTACTTCAATATATGTGCCAGAACATATTATTTATATCTTCTGTGAGCACTGGAAAAAAAACTGTCTCATACATGCAACTTGGAATATGTCTAAAATTAGCTGGACTGAGGGTATGACAGTACCAGAATGATTTATCATTTTCATAGTGAGATTGAGCTTTAGTATTATGTCATTCTTGCACCAAGAATTGCAACATTTTCCCATTGCAAAATGAAATTCATCTTTGCAATTGGGATGAAGTGATTTCTAAGGAGCTTGGCTCTTAAACACTGCATTTTCAGACTTGAGGGGATATTGGGAATTTTGAAGTGACTTAAACATTTCTTAAAGAAATCAGTGTAATGGCAGTTGCTGCCTTTCTCCTACTGTGTAATCATTCAGCCACTTCCACCCATGACAGCAGGGATGCAGTACCTGTTTAATACGCACCTAACCATCAGTACCCACCAGAGATCCATGTGGATGTTTGAGGCTACACACTTAAAATAGTACCAGACACCCTCATCTGGACGAATGAACTGAGGCTCCTTTAAATAGCCAATGATGTCTGGAGAGCTGAAGATCTCACCAAATCTGAGTGTCTGTGTTGAGGTGGGCTGAGGAGCTCGGCCGTCTGCATTAACAGCAGTCACTAGATCTCCACTGTCTGTAGCAGAAGTTTAGATGCTATGGCTCATAGGCAGACACCTATAATGAGACACCCAGAGCATCTAAAATCTGCAGAAGAATTTGGAAAGTACCTGACCACATCGTGTAACACCCTTTGAGATTTTCCATTGTGTCCTAGCTATGCTTCAGCTGCCATTTTAGAAAGTGGCCTATGGGCATCTCTCACAGGCCCTAATTTTCATTTCTGTTCATTTTAGGGTAAGCCTACATTAAAGTCTTATATTAGATCAGTAATGCACCCTTGGAATGTGCCTCCTGGTCGTTCCCATCTACAGTATTTGTTTGCATCTTGAAACTGTCCTAGATTACATAAAACCTGTTTTCGATTAAATTTAACCAGAATATACCTTCAGTAAATGTATTTGAAGCTTTCTAGCCGCAAATGTGAATTTTATCACCAGAGCAGATTATAGAACTCTGAAAGGTGTGCTCACCACCCACTGTTTCACTCTACAGATTTGCCTCTATAAGTTAGGACTGCACCTTGCACTGCATCAAAAGCATCACCAGCAGGTCAAGAAAGATGGTTCTTCCCCTCTACTCCACTCTCATGAGTACTCAGTACTCTCACCTGGAGTACTGCCTCCAGCTCTGGACCCCCAGCACAAGAAAGACATGAACCTGTTGGAGTGTGCCCACAGGAGGCCACAAAAGTGCCTGAAACATTGGTACAGAGATGTAGACATGGCATCAAGCATTTCTGCTCCTGTCTGTAGGATCAACTAGAGGCTTATGATGGGAAGATTTATTATAAGAAATCTAAAGTGGCATTTAGGTCTGTTTCTGTGTGAGAGAATTTAGCCTTCCCCTGACATCTTCATTGTTTACACTACTTTTTGAATCTATATATATTGCTCAGACTGAGCATAGTAGTACCTCTGCATACAACTTTGTGAAAAATTTCATTGAATGCAACTAATCTGTATAATGGTTTATGAACAGGATTAGGCATTAACTGTTCCTGTCTCTCCCCTTTTCTCTCCTTCCTTTCTTTCCTCTGTTTTCTCTGTAGTAATTTTCAATGATTTAATTATCAGTTCCTTCTCTTCAGCTCATCACACTGTGCTGTGGTGGAGACATCCAAGTGACAATGTATATTTCTCTGTATTTCCTTCTACTTCTTGTTATTCCTCTATCCCTCCCCAAACCACACATTTCTACTGCATAAACAGACTACAGAGTAATTTTCAGCATAAAGAGACCTTCAGCAAAGACCAATGTTTACCATTTTCTTAGGAAAAATTGATAGCGTTACTAAAATGAAAACTTAAAGTGCAATTTCCCCCAACTTCTAAAGCACATATTGTCTTTGTTGGAGATAATTTCTGTTGCTGCTAGTTCCTACCAGTATCTTTATTAATTTTGAAAAACTGAGCAGTGGGAATCTACTACTAGAGAAAAGCAAAAGAAGTTTTCATACAGTAGCTTTTCCTTTCTGTAAGCTTCCTATTTTTCAAGAAATAGTGTGCTGGTAGCCTTGCTGAGAACTGTAGTAGCAATTAAAAGCCAAACATATGCTAGTGCCTGTGTGATACACATCGTTTATGCTACCTGAGTGTTTTTGCACTTCATAGACTCACTGAGTCTTCAGGCATCTAGTTCCTGATTCAGCAAAATAATTATTCATACTAAGTGTTTAGCATATAATTAAGTGTATTGACTTTACTAAAAGCACTGCATAATAAGGGAAATGTGCACTGGTCAGGACTCTTGATTCAACAGGCTGATCATATGTGTTGCCATATATTTGTGTGACTTTAAACAATTTAAACTGAAACTGCTTGTAGGGCAAATGTGAATATTTCAATGCCCTAACAGCACTTTTTCAGTTTAAGAAACAGAAATTGTTTCACTACTGCTGAAAAAAATGTGATAGTGTTCTCTTACTTTTTTTTTCCTGTCCATTAATCTTTAGTACAAAATTACTAATGGTGGGAGGTGGGCACCTACATCGCAGGCTCTCTTTGGCTTGAATTTTTCCTACTTCACATCTCCCAGGACTGTACTTTCATTAAAAGATTATGGAAAAGACTGGGATTCTTTCTTAAACCTGCCAGGGAAAAGTCAGATTCATAAGGCCAATGCCTAGATCTTACTCAGAAATGCAGCGGATTTATGGCTACATCCTCACCGGGAATGATGATTTTAGAAATGCAGCCAAGCCTCGTATCATAGACTTTGTGGTTCCACTCAAAAATTGTGAGCGATAATCATTTCCAACCCTAAAGGAGCATTGCGAGGACAACTATATTAATATGGGTTATTCATAGATCCTATCATGGCTGAGATGTATAAATGTCTAACAAAGGTGTGTATGAAACCTGAAAGGATGATTCATTACAGAACACCTTAGTTTTTATGGTAATAGAGTTCATTGATATCATTGATCTTGATCTTGATCACTGAAAATGTTATCTATATACTTCATGTCAGTGTGAAGTTAAACATCTCATTGGTTAATTTAGGTTTGCTGTAGGTGCTTTTTGGGCTCCATGTCTAAGGTGGGGGGAAAGCTGCTCAAAGAAGAAATAATAATAAATAGATTTGTAAACTGCAGTGCTGTAGAGTCAGTGAAGTATACTGGGGACCCTGGACTTTGGTTCTGTCCTCAGATAGGGCCTTTGACTGCCTTTGAGCAGTTTTCCCATCTGCAAAACAAAGGAATATCTCTGTTGCTGTGCAAAGCACTTGCCAGAGAAAAGAAAAAAGGTTATGTAAAACCTAGGCATTATCAAGTACATACATTTGGCAGTTTTCTAGCATACCCAGTCTCCGTTACCCTTAGCCACATGATGGTCATAGATTTAGAAAGCTTTTCAACAAGCAGCTCTGTAGTCAGAGTTGTACTTTGCTTATTAACATGAACGCCTCTGCCAAATTTCTCTTATTTGCATTATATAAGCTGTTTCTCACAGCTTATTTCCCCTTATTCAAACAAGCAATGACCTTTGTAACAATGAAATATATTAGCAGGAGAAAAGTTATTTTATGACAGAAAGGACCGATTTTTTAACAAGTGTGTGACCAATGTTTTTTCTCCCCTAATTCCTCATGCATAGGTTATGCTGGTTTTGTTCTCAGCAATATTTTTCTGCTTTTTCAAAGGATGACAAAATTAGGTCTTTGTACGTGTATTTCAGACTTTTCAGGATGTATAGTAACATTATGAAACACTGGATTCTATGTAGGTGGGCTTAGCAACATTTCCATACTGATTTGAACTTCGAGAAAGAAGTGCATTTGTATTGTCTGTCTCAAACCATTTGTATTGGGAATAACAGTTCATGATTAATTTCCAGGAGGAGCATTGCTCCTTTGGTAGCCAGATAAACAAGCACAAAGTGGGGGTTAAAAAAAACCCTTACTTGTTTGCTTTCATAGACATGGTCAGGAATCAGAAATTCAGGTCCAAACCTATTAAAAATATTTTTCTTCAATTTTTGAATTTTATCTTTATGTTTTTATAGAGGATTTGATTTTTTACTCATGAAATTGGTGGATATCCCTCAATTTCATTCCAGTAAAAAACTTTGCCAATTTCTTGCCAATTTTTTCCAATAGAAATGAACTTAAGTTCTATATTAGAAGAAATAAATATTTTCCCAGTAAAGAAGTAGCTGAACACCCATCTATTCATAAAAAATCTTATTGTTGGTATGTTCTGTAAATATAGCTTCTATTTTTCAAATTCTTTCCCAAGGAAAAACCCCATGCCTGGAAAAAACAATCCCAAACAAACTAACTGAATTTAAGTAAGGCATTTTAGTGTGAGGATCTGAAGAGCTTGCAGCTTTCCAGGAAGCTCAAAGCTAAATTATCCCTTCTTAGGTTAATATTTTCATCATAGCAACTGCATTTAAATATACACATTCATTTGATTATATGACTGGTTTTTTGGACAATGAGAGTATGTGACTGACATTATTGATTGATGTTTGTCATAATGCAGTTGTGCATTGTGTAGATCCACAATCACAAATCACCTGTCATTGATGACCTGAATTTTTTCTAAAGGATGCTGTGGATAAGGTGAAAACTATTTGTCATAAGCTGAGAATTTTGATCTAGCTAAGCTTTCTTGAGAGTAAGTACAGAAGTGAGTTATTTGGAATATGCCCATGGATAATTTGTTAGGCAGCAATTTTAATGCATTCATAGCTTTAATATAAATTTTAAATGAATTTTGGTAAACATATTGAGGTTATGTGAAAATTAATGCATTTTTAGCAGATAATTCTGCTTTCCTGAATAGATCATAATTTGTTGGGAACTACAGAAGAAATTGGTATTGCACTTTTCTCCTTGCTTTTCTCAAGAACCATATATTCTAAAAAATTATAACAGTGTAGCATGAAAGCACATGGTGGGTTGTTGTGACTAGACCAGATACTTCCTCACTTATGTGGAGAAAAACATAGAAGAAAACTGGAGAAAATGCTTCCAAGCATCTCAATAATTCTTCTCTTGAAATTTTGTGATTGGCAAATTTATAATTTTCCCAAAGTAAGCATCAGTGAAAATCAGCATAAATGGATGCTAATTAAATGTTCAAATAAAGTTAGGCAGATCTAAATTATCGAGTAGTGTAATAATGTACTACAATCTAAATCTATATCATCTCTAAATTGGATATTGACCCTATTTTTAGCTGGGATTTGGACAACCTGACTACCAGAGTTCACTTCTAACTTGAATTAATCTACTGAAAATAAAAAGATCTAAAATATAACGCCTTTAAAAGATTGATTTTTCTTTTTGCCTTTTTTTTTTTTTTTTTCAATGTGCAACTAACTTATAGTTATTTAGCTATGGAACCTAAATGAGGCTTGACAAGTGGTAAGACAATTGTTCCTTTGATAGAAGCGGAGGCACAATACATTCTTCAGTGCTACAGCCATTTAAGAAAATAGGTCTACTTTAATCTGGGTTCTGTTTTCACTAGCGACAGGCGTGTTTTTAACATGAGTAGCTGCCACTACTACTCCACATGTGTGAGATCCTGTAAGAAGTAAAACACAATATATCGTGCAAGTTGGATATAGCTGTTGTTCTATTCTATCATTTACACAATATCTAGGGTTATTTTACTGAGGCAAGTCATATGTGTTCCAGCCTCGTATTTGCAGGCAGATCTCTTGCAAACTGTGGAAGATTAACATATTTTCTAATTGGAATGAATTAACTGATGGGGCTGACATAAAAGTGCCCTAAAAGGGGTTACATGTACATAGCTGAATCTGTTTCCAAACTACTTCAAGCTGTGGGATTTAACTGGCATGAATTTTTAAAATTAAACTAAGGTATCTTCCATTATAGACATTCTCAAAGACATTTTGTGAATATATTAAACTGATATGTAATCAGCTTAAGCTATGCTGAAACAAACCCTGATTTCAGTGAAAATTGTTCACCTCCTATAATTCATAAAATAAATGAATAATGAGGAAAAATTGGGAAATGTTGTATTCTTCATGGATAATAAAAGAGTAGAAATGGAACTAAACTCTTCCTGGTAATTACCTCTAACAGAGCAGGTCTATGCAAAACCTATGCTAAAATATGATGTAAAAAAACCCAGCTATAATTTTTCCAGTGTTCATAAAATATAATAGTAAAAATAAATAGTAAATAGGAAGATAATCCTGGGACACCACAATCAACTGAGAACACTATGTGTTCACTGTAAGTGAACACTATACACATGTAGCCTTTTGTACTTTAGAAAAGAATTATTAGATTCTTTGGTGGTTTGACCCTGGCAGGATGACAGGTGCCCACTAAAGCTGCTTTATTACTCCCCTTCACAACTGGACAGGTGAGAGAAAATATTGCAAAAAGCTTAGGAGTTGAAATAAGAGCAGGGAGAGATGACTGAGCAATTACCATTATGGGCAAAACAGATTTGACTTAGGGAAATTAATTGAATTTATTACCAATCAAAATCAAGAATAGGATAATGAGAAGTAGAACAATCTTAATAAACACCTTTCCCTTACCCCTTCCTCCTTCCTGGGTTTAACTTTATTGTCAGCTCTTTACATCCTCCCTCCCAGCTACACAGGGAGACAGAGAATGGGGGTTACAGTCTGGTCATCACATGCTGTTTCTGCCATTGCTCTTCTCAGGGAGAAGAGTCCTTCCCCTGCTCCATCATGAGTTCCCTCCCATGGGAGACAATCCTCCATGAACTCCTCTAACGAGTCCTTCCCATGAGCTACAATTGATCACAACCTACTCCAGCATGGGTCCTTGTCCAGGGAATGAAGTCCTTCCAAAACAGGCTGCTTCAATGTGGGCTCCTTTCACTTTCTTAAATATGTTATCTCAGAGGCATTACTACCATCACTGATTGGCTTGGCCTTGGCCAGTGGTGGGTCTGTCTTGGAGTCACCTGCCATGAGCTCTGTCGGACTTAGGGGAATCTTCCGGCAGCTTCTCAGAGAATCTACTTCTGTAGCCCCCTCCCTACCAAAACCTGGCCACACAAACCCAGTGCAGAGTCAGAGAACTCAGATTCAAGGCACAGCTTCAAAAGGAAAAGTAGTGGCTACAGAGTTCTAAAAAAACCATGTTCCCATACTTCTCATTTATTTAATAAATCAATTATGGTTCTGAAGAATGGGCCATGCTGTGACACTGTGTGGGTTCAGGAACACAGACCCAAGATCAAATGTCCATCCTATGCAAGAGCTGAAAGCCAAATGCAGCTTGCAGGTGTAGGACAGACCCTAATATAGGCTCTGTGGGTATTTTAAACATGAGGGGTCTTACTTTAGGCCTTAATGAATTTAAGACAAACTTTCCAGCCAAGTGACACTTTGGCACAGTAGCAATCTTTACTAGAAAAAGTTTATTTCAATAAAAGCGTTCAGCACCAAAGTCATCTAATAAGGTGACTAATTGAATAAAGAATAATCAGATGAAACAGTGTCCCAGAAAAACACTAACATTCTACATTTACAATATTGTATAAATATAGCCTCAGTTTTAGTTTCCTCAAAATTTTAGTCTCCCTCTTACTGCTCAGTGTCTTTGAGGAAGACAAAATTGTTTATCTGCTTTCTGACACGATCCAGAGCTGAACCAAAGGCACAACTCATAAATGAAAAGTTTCAGTCCTCTATTCTACCTCCAAATTCACAGCAATGAGTATTATTTTTTCTTTTTTTTTTCTGATTACCAGTTTCCTGTTTATCCAGTGGTGATCAGTCTCCTCAGGACCATTTGCAGGATTACCTTTGTTGCTCTAATCTCTGTGAATTTTCAAACATTATACAAGTGCATGTGATTATTAAATCATGAGGAGGAGGTAGGGGGTTTTGGGGTTTTTCGACAAAGTTGATGAAAGTAATGAAACGTTCCAGTGATTTCTCTTGATTTTCACTAATATTTCTGCTGCATTTTAGTACAAAGCAATCATCCCATTTCACATGGCCAATCCTCATTTTGAATGAGCCTAAAGGTTTGATACTTTGATCAGACTTTAACACACATCCTTCTTATCTGAAAATACTGTTAAAAACATTATTTGGATTATAAGCAAAGCTTTAATTTGTACAGCCCATGGCTGTCTGTGTCATAAATATGCACGTCTCTTCCTCAGCAAGACTTTTCTAAGCACATTTCATGGCACTTTTCATATGCACTGGATTTGATTTGTTTTAGGGCATAATATAAATTCTTGCTGTGATAAAGGATAAAAAAAAATCTAAGAAAAATCTTAGTTACAAGGCTGCACTCATCCTACAGAATGCTAAGTTTTACTAACAATCCAAATAACTTGTTATCGTTGTTTTTGCACACAGCTCTCATTTGGTTCTGAGTATTGTATCTACCTTTCTTGAAATTTCTTTGAGTCTATGCATTTGCCCTCAGTTACTGGTGTGAATTTCTTCAGCATGTAATGATAGTGTTTCACATTCCAAGCCACGAGCCCATGCTACCTGCCACAGAATACAAATGTGCACAGGGTGGTAGTTTCATTATCTTAGGGTCAGTAGAATTTCAAGAGCTGCGAAATTACCTCTATCAGTGATGCAAGTGTCAACTTAGTTTTAATAAATCTTTGGAAACAGCCATGAGTTACTTCGAGGACATCTTCCCATTTCCGGAAATACATCATTCAGCTGCCAAACCTGCTATCAGTTTGTAGCAAATAGAATTTCATCCATTAAATGCAGTCTCACTTCAACTTCTTCATGCCATCACTCTCTGATAGCTAAAAGTGTGATTAACCTGAAGTTTAGCTGATATCAAGCCAAAAGTACGCTATTCCACTTCACCTGGAACAAGGTCTTGAAAAATTGTATTTCCTGCAGCATATGCATAAGGAATGTCATATTTACCATACTTCTGATTATTCCACAATATGAGCTCTCAATGCCATCATGTTGTGTAAGGATAAGTTGACAGTTTCTTAGTTTCCATTTATTCATTCTTTTGACTTTTAAAAAGCTGAACAAATGCATCAAATCCAATAATAAAATAAAATCCAACCTCCCATTAAGAGGAGAATCAAAATATAGCAAAACATCTTGTTTGCTGATAATAAATTAATATTGTATTACATATTCAGGCAAAAATCCAACTGAAGTTAATGGGACAGCTGTGGTATTTGACTCAATGCTGACTTAAAATAACAAATTGTTTTTAGACCTGGTAGCTACAGTAATTAATCCTGACAACAGCTCAAGTGAAAACAAATATTAGTGTACTGCTTTTGAAAATGTGAAACTGGTATGTGTGGATATTAGGTTGTTTTCCTAAAGTGGTAGAAAAATATAAATAAAATAAAATAAAATTAAAAATAATAAAATAATAAAATTCAGGATGTAGAATGATAAAAGGATAAAACCAGAATCTAACCCTGATTGTTACATGGCAGCCTCCAGAGTATTTTAAAATCGTGATATGTCGATTTGATGGAAATCTGGAGATCTTTCTATTAACTATTTAATGAATCTTTTAAATGTGAAGTTTCTTTTTTTATTTTTTTTTTTTCCAAAAGACAGTCTTTTGGCCATGTAGAAGTTCCTGAAAAGTGAGGGTATGTTTTAAGTAGTGCAATCATTTAAGCATAACAGGTCTAGATATAAACAAAATGGATTTCTAATGTTCTTTATGGTAAATTTAGTACTATTCATGTTCACATTTCTGTTTTGCAAAGATTTCAGTGACTATTGTTTTATTATATGTTTCACATATTTCCCAAACATTTTTCTTACTTCTGAATAATTAATGACCAAGAATATGGGGACCTCTGGATGTCATGCAGTCCCATTTCCCTTTAAGTGGGATTACTAGCAATAGAATATATCAACTGTGGTTTTGTTCAGCCAAATCTTGAAAAGCTCTCAGGATGAATATTCCACAGTCTCCTCAGATAATATCTCACAAGAAATCATGTTAAACTGAGGCAATAAATTTCTTTACTGAAAACCAGAAATTTTCACAACATACACTATTTTTAATGATTTTATGCAATGTGTTTTGCAATTAGGGAGACAGAAAAAATAAAATTTTGCGAACTTTGTTAATTTTTTCAGTGGAACATTGTATAAAGTTAGTGAACATGCTTTAACCTTGATTCTTGACATTAAATACTATTAACAACTATCAGAGATATATATGACCCTTAATATTAAAATTAATATTGTTTCTCATTTACTTACCATGTAATTACTAATTACAATTTTTAAGGATTTTTCTTTATGCTAGCTCTGAATTTAAATTACCATAAATATTATTTGTGAGAATTGTTTTTTCAGGGAAAAAATCTGTTTGGAATGAAGAGAAAGGTACTTAATTTGTCAGATAGATATTCCATGTTACCTTGTAAAGGTCTGCATATTTTTGTTTTACCTTCTTCATCCTTATCCTGCCATTCTTACAGATTGTGGTGTGTCTCAGGTTTATTTTCCTTCCCTCTTTCTTTCAGAAGACTGCAATGCGTTAAACACCTCTAAACAATCATTATTATCCTTTTAAAAATAGCCAGCATCCAGCTTCATGAATTAGGTTAAACTGTCTGGACTATTTCAATGTTTTCTTATATAAAAGTGCATTTTCTTCACAATGAAAAGCATTAATAAAGGTTTTACTGTATTTCTCTAGCACAACTTAATTGCTTAGTAGCAATATCACTATTTTTATTGCTACTAGACTGTCTGATGTCACAAAGGGCAGACTGCAGACTGCATGTGGTCTATGAAAACTTTTAAGTAGCCTGAAAAAACACTTTTCAGTTGTGGTCCCTTTTGGCCAGAACCAGTTGACTGTTAATGTTGTGATAATTAGAGGACCCTTTTCAGCTCAGCTGCAATGCACAGCTGTTCAGGTCCAAAAGCTGCAGGAGCTGCCAATCACTCTGAGCCCGAGACTTTCCCTTGTCAGGGGATTTGTCAGATGGTGAAAGACCCCACTTCACACACCACAACATACCCTGCCGTCCTTCCAGTTCAACTTACAAAGTGGCCAAAGGCTCTTGAAATTACTATTTCAGCAGAGCAGAGCTTCTGGAGTCATAGCTGAATAAATTTAAGCTCTAGGGACATCAAAGCAAATGTACTCACAGTATTAAGGATACGGAGAATCACAATTATGAGGTATTCAAAACCTAAACATCTATGCTGTGGAAAAAAAAAGCCAAAACAAAATTACTAAAGCTAAAGTACATAAACTACTCAGATAATGAGAAGTTAGTTGTATATGTATATATTTTATTATATTTGACATTAGTTTTTGGTAACACATTGCTAAACTTTGAAATTCTCTGTTTGAAGTTAATGGTTTGGGGTTCTAATTTAGTGGGTGTTTTTTAAATTACTTTTTAAGAAAACTTACCTGTTGTCTGAAGACATAATAAAGTAGTTGCAAACATCATCTAGTGAAAGATAAAGATACTGTAAAATTTTGTTGAAATCTTCTTTGGTATTTGTTTTAAGTGGGAGAAGAATTATACACAGTGTAATAAATTAGCTGTGCTTTTAATTAGAGCTTGAATGTGTGAGTCCCTGACATGTACTACTATAGCATATACAGTTTTATATTTTTGACCTTTACTTTAAATTACTGACTATCAAGAATAGCAATAGCAGAATATTAGTATCTTTCTGTTTCATTACCTGGAAAATATAGGAGACCTATGCTAAGCATAAAATAATGTATCTATATATTCCAAAATATGGCAACAAAAAAGACAAAGAGGACTTATGTATGAATGTCAATATCATAGTTGAAAGACTAGCTTGTTCAAGTCCTACTAAGGTTATACTCATTAAAATTTGAGTGTGTCCATCAAGGGAATTACAGATTAATCTTTTCTACTTCTGCAGAGAGAAGAAATAACAGCTTAGAACATTTCATATGGAAAGAAGCCAAGCAAGAATGTAATCTCTGAGACCATTTAGAAAGGTAATATCTGTAAAATGTTCAAAAGAATGGACTGGTGGTTTAACCCGTATAGCCTGCTCAAAATTTCAGTCCAACTTCCTTCATGAACTCCCCAAGATGTAGAAGAAACTGACTGCTCTGGACTCTGTATGGAACTGAAGGCAGCATTACTCCTGCTACAGGACCTAAACTGATCATATGTAATCTGCCACATGGCAGATTGTGCATCACAGTGTCTGGAGCTAGTACAACAATTGTACAGTATGAGATAATTTTAGCAGACTGCAATACACCTATATCTTTACCTTTGTGGTGAGATGACATTGGCTAGCTCCTGTGTGGTGTTTTTCAGGGACTGTGAAATGATACCTCCAATGGCTGCAGGGTCACAGCCTGCCTCACCATCGTCTTCACCAAGAGCTGCAGGGGAATCTGCTCCAGTGCCTGTTGCACCTCCTCCCACTCTTTCTTCACAGACTTGGGCATCTGCAGAGTTGTTACACATATTTTAAATCCTCTCTCCTGCTGCTGTTGCCCAGCAGTTTTTCCCCTTAAATTGGTTATCCCAGAGTTGCTGCCACCATCACTGATTGGCTCAACTTTCACAACTTGGGGGGAACAACCACAATGAATGAATATATTCTGGGAGATAGCTGGTTGGAAAATAGATCTGCAAGAAAGGTCCTGGCAGTGCTAGTCAACATGAACCAGCAAACTGAACATGAGCCAGAAGAGTGCCCATGCTACAAACAAGGCAAATGATAACCCATGCTGCATTAGGGGTATAGCCAGCAGGTGGAGGGAAATGATCCTTCCCCTTTACTCAGTGAGACCACACCTGGAGTACTGTGTCCAGTTCTGGGCTCTTCAGTAAAAGATAGACATGAACAGATTGAACACACTCCAACAAAGGGCTGTGAAAAAGATGGGGAGGCTTCTCTTGTATGTCAAAAGGTTGAGAGACCCTCCAGCATAGAGCAAAGAAAGCTTAGAGGGAGTTTATCAGTGGATATAAATGCCTGAAGGGAAGGTCTAAAGAAGACAGAGCTCAGGTCTTTTCAAATGTACCCAGTGGCAGGACCAGTCAATGGGCACAGACTGCAACACAGAAGGTTCCCCCAGAACATTAGAAAACTTTTCTCCAGAGACCCCTTCCAAACTCAAACACTGTTTTATTCCATGATTCATCCTTTGCATATAAATAAACAAGCCTAAGTAACCTGAATAGATTAGGAAACTGTGTGACCAGGATACAAAGCCTGCTTCATTTAATAACCTCACTTTCTAATCAGTCGATTTTGTAGTCTTTATGGTCAGGTGAAATGATACGCAGTTATGATTACCTAATATGAAGATTATGGAGATAATTAGCTCAGATTCTCTGTCCTTTTGTTTTTATATATTTTAATTAAAAGCACTTGTGCTGCTTACAGATTTTCCATGCGAATAACAATAATATAACTGAGTTTATTATCTGTTATTAATTTGTTGTCTGCCCAATAGTTCGTGTTTTCTATATCATAATAAATTAGCTATTATATTCTTATACTTCCATTGCAATTGGAGGAGAGATTTCAGGTTCTGTATGGGGTAATGGGAGTATGTGAGTTGTCCTTGCTTCCAGAGCAGCTAGCACACAGCCATTGCATCACAGACTGAAGCACAACGTATTGTGAAGCCTGAAGAACTGGATTTAAGCCAGTGACAAGACAGTTTCATCTCTGAGGGTCCCTGAACTAGTTAAAAGAAAAGTAACTGAGGCGTGTTTGACCCTGTTTCATATTCATGTCTCTGACTGCTGTGTAGCTGTGCCCAGAGAGAATTACGGACCAGCTTGTATCATCTGTACCATCTACAGTAATTTCCAAATGCAGCTCAGCAAAATACATTTATTTTCTGCTCATTGTCTCTGCATTTCTGTCCCTTGATTTGCTGGAAATACATGGAAATTGCATGAAAAAAATTATGACTGCTGTGTTGTCCAGTAAAAAGTTGAAAGTTTAAAAGCTGCTGTAGCATGGTCATCTGCTTGTCTTACATAAATGTTTATTATGTTCATAAAACCACTTTAAGTCTGATGAATTTTGATATTTTTTCTCTGCCATTTAGTAGACAAACAAGCAAAACAACAAAGAAGCTAAGAAGCACCTATTGCAGATAGCCAAATACTTTAAACATGAAGAATTTAATCCTGATAGAAGAAGTTAATGTATGTGAATAGATTACCTGCTTTAGGATTGCTAAATCCTAAATCTGTTTATCAAAAAGTTCTCAAATGAAGTACAAACTAGGAGAGCTACTGTAGTAGCAGAAAAGCATTCTTTGGGATTTGTGACACCTGCAAGTTCTAGCAGATCCCATCTGCCAGACAAATGCAACAAATACATATGTCATATCTGACAAGTATAAATCTTCAAGTGAAGCACACCTTTAATTTGCTGCTGAGCAATAACAGAATGTTGCAGCAGGAAATTTCATGATAGCTTGAATTTCAAATTGATATTGAGGTTGGAAAGATTTAGGTGTCTCAAACATATAACTTTAGGGGTGAATTTATGTTCTGGAATACAGACTGCGGTGTGATTTAATGCTGATTGTCTAACCTTGTGATGTGACTGACAGAGCGGGACAGGAGTGCAGTAATTCTCAGGCACTACAGAAGGCATGGTGCTATCCAAATCCCAGTGGAACTCCACTGAATTGATGAAATGACCGGGAAGGCCTAATTAAAACGGTTCAGCTCAAATGTATTGATGTATTACATCTATTGTGGTTTCGTTCAATAGGTCTACCCTATGAATGCTGGCATGCCTGTAAAGTAAACTAAACAAATTGCATAAATAATGCTGGAAGGTAAAGAGACACCAATGGAATCAAAGCTGAGTCATACAAAATGCAACAGGCTGCCCTGTGAGTTTATTTTCATGCAATATTATATAAAAAACAAATATTGCTTATATCTTATCAAGTGAGAAAAAAGACAGGCTCTAGTACTGAAAATGGTTATGTATTTAGCAAGGATATATTTGATTCTGTCATTCAAAAATAAAATTCCTGAATATTAAAAGGTTCTTCAGAGATTGCTTCCCTTTCTATGATTAAAATATCTCTGAATAGTATATCCATTATAATGAACAGGAATTCTTGCTGTAAGGTGTTTCACTTATGTCTGATTTCTTTGGGCAATAACTTGTTGAAATATGGTATTTTTTTAAACTATTTCAACAGGAATATGTAACTTCAAATTTATTTATGTTTTGGCTGCATGGTTTTAGCTGAAAACTGATACAGAAAATAATTTGGCATATTCTGTTGGAGAGTAGCGAATTCAACAGAAAATACAGAATGAGAAAGACCAGTGCTATTTACAAAATGAGACTGAATTAATTTGCTTGTCTTTGTCTACAAGAATTTGGATAAGCTTCATCAAAACTTATAAAATATCAAACTTCAATTTAATACTTAGACTCATAGAAATGTTAAAACATTTCTGCTTACTGTTTAAAATGAGCATGTGATTTTTTTTCTTCTTTATAATTTGGCAATAAATAGAAAAAGAAAACAATTATAAAAATAGTTGTCCTGAAAATGAGAAAAAACCCGTTCATTTCAAATAGACCAGACCATCTGTGACATCTTCAGGCTTAATTTTTGTGCTTGTTAATTTAAAAACTTTATATATGGAATTTTTGCTTCAACCTAATCAGACTTTTCTTCCTTTTTTTTTTTTTTTCTAATGTAAAACTGAAAAATTCATGATTTCCCAAGATCTTCTGTAAAGTGTATTAAAGCATTCTAGGTCTTAATATCTATAGGTAACCTGGGTGAATTTATATGTCTCTTTTAAAGATAGGATGCATGAATGTACCTGACAGGAAATTTAAAAATAAAATTAATAGAAGGTATGATGATATTTTTCTGCTTCTGAGGCATGGATTTCTTCTTTCAAAGGGGGATTGAGCGCGCTCCAGTTAAGTTGGACAGGAGTGCTGATCTGCTGAAGGGTAAGAAGGCACTGTAGAAGGATCTGGACAGGCTGGATCAGTGGGCCAAGGCCAATGGTATGAGTCTCAACAAGACCAAGTGCTGGGTCCTGTATTTGGGTCACAACAACCCCCTGCAGCACTACAGGCTGGAGGAGGAGTGGCTGGAAGGATACCGAGTGGAACGGGACCTGTGGGTGCTGGTTGACAGATGCTGAGCATGAGCCAGGGTGTGCCCAGGAGCTTAAGAAGGCCAATGGCATCCTGGCTTGTGTCAGAAGCAGTGTAGCCAGCAGGATGAGGGCCTGACAAGGAAGAGACAAAGTCTACTGTTGGACACAAAACAGATAAATAGGATTTCTGAAAGTGCAGGCTAATAAGAGACTTATCTAAAACAGATAGGCCTGTAGAATACGTAGGGAAAATTTTTAATGACAACACTGAAAGAGACTTTGGAATGATTCTGAATAGTTGTTCCCTTTTGCAGATACTGCCATATATTCTCCCTATGTCCTAGAGCTGTATATTTTTCTGAGATAAGACACCTCTTATTTATGTCTTCAGTTTTAAGCACAAGAGCTGCTCTGAGCCTTCATGTAGAAACATACTCTCACTCAAATGGAAAATATTTCTTTGTAGAATGCCAGATCCACCTATTTAAAAGTCAGTAGGAGTAAAAAGGTCTTTTTGATTTTTCGTGGCTGACAGACATTTCTAAGGATTTTAGTATGCCTTCATAGTCATGACAAAGACTTATAAGGGGCTAGCAATTTTGAGTTCCTCAACATTTGAGTACCCAAGCAAACATATTTAAAGGAAGTGTTTTTCAGTTGAGATTGCTTGGAATATTTCTGGACAAAGGGCTCCTTAAAATCACCTCAAAAAGGGACTGAATTAATACAGTTTTCTAAAGAGCTTACATTTTCAGTTTGCTGCCTCCCTCTTCCCCCTGTTTCTTTTCTCCTTTTCCTACTCCCTTTATCATGGCAGTGTTGGTAGCAACCATTACCCCACTACTGCAGTATTCAGTGAGAGTCTCCATCTCTGAGTTCTGTCTATGTTATGAATGGAAATAATACCTCACTTTTTTTTCAAAATTCTTCTAAAAAAATTCATTCTTTGCCACAACTTGATGGATCAGTTCTTCATACAGTGCTCATGTGGAAACGTGCTTATAGCACATTTTGTTTTGCAGAGTTTCCTAAATGGCTCAGTAGGGGTCAGGACTCTTAGAATTACGCACATAATTATTAATAAAACTGATTAGCAATTTTTCAGTTCTGTTAGCAGAATGTTATAATTGTATTTGTATCAATATTCAAGCTGTGCCAGTTCTGAACAATCCTACCTCCAGCTGAGATCACAGAAAATGATGCACAACCTCGAGCTAACATATTCTTCATCTCCATATCAAGTACAATGACACTAGAGTACACACTAAAGTAAAATTACTCAATAACATTTTGAAAGGTACCATCTGCCCTTCCTTTGAACCTTTCAAGATGTACTGGTACAGTAGTGTGGCAGGGAAGGAAGAGGAGAGAGGAGGAAGAACTAGAATTTAATTTTATTCAAAAGGGTTTTTTAAAATTTCAGTCAGAGGGCTTTCATGCTTCTAGCCTTGTCTAAAAAAGCCACTCACCGCATGACCCAAATTTAATTCAACCTATTCATTTAAGCTCTAATCAATACGTCACTTGGAGGTGTTATACTGTGACATTGTTTATATATTCAGTTTGAACTATTTTTCACTTCCATGTAATAATGCTTCAAAAATAGGGCTGTTTATGAACATCATAGCTGTCACCTGTCATGGAAAAATTGCTTCCAAAGTGTGGCCAATTAGATTAATATTCATGTTTATTCACACTTATTAGATCCTCAGAAAACTAACTAGAAAGTTGTTTCCTTGCGTGTTTCTCCTTCACAAAACATGAGTCAGAAAGTCACTCTTACTGCCCAGTTGCTCAGCTCATTCCCTAAGGATCCTCTTCAAAACAGGGAAATAAAACTCCACTCTATCACGCGGAATAAACCCCCAACGCACCATGTAAAAGTCTGATAGGAATGTCTTTCAAATAACCACAGCTGCACAGAGTGTCCATTTTATATTGACAGTGATTGGGCGATGATCAGAGAACAAGAATTAACCTTGCTTCTACAATGGTTTTTTTTATTTGCATTACAGGTCAGCAACTGAATGATACCTGTCAAACTTTATATGATCACATCTGAGTAAATAATGATTTCTGCATGCCAGGCTTTGCTTGACAGTATTTCTGTCTGAGAAGTGCCAGCAGCAAAAAGCCCATTAACTGCTTCCACCCACTGTTCTTATATAATTCTCTGTATCTTTGCTCTCTGGGCTGATGAGGAGCAGCAGGGACACAAGCCATTTGTTACAGGCTTCACATTGCTGTGGGTTAGAGTCTTCTCAGTCACACCACATGGCACAGTCCGACCTAAGAGATTAGAACATGCCATGGACTCATCTTTGCTTAAGAAATTTAAGGAGACATCATGGCAATTTTTTTATTTATTAAAATATGCAGCCACTTCTGCACAATGCAAAACTGAAATAAAAAAGTAAATTAGAAAATGAAAACCGTCACCTCTAAGTTTCCAACAGCTATGCTACAGATTTTTCCTGTATTATAAAGATGCTTCATGCTAGAATAATGATGGGAAATTACTGGTTGCCTAATCATGGGTACTTCTGTAAGTTTCACTTTCATTAACAGGCAATGTGTGCCTCTGGCTTACAGTAAATCCATGTGGGGAAGAATTACATCCCTGTCACTTTGGTACACAAAAGAACTTAGAGAATACATGTGAACTGCCAACAATTTCTCAAGAGGTTCAGGTGGCTTTCTGAAATACTTAACACCAACTCTTACAACACATATTTATTTCTTCCTTTAAAATCTCATTCCCCACAGCAAATACATTTAGGCATATTATTAAGTGGCCAAAACCAGAACTGTTTATTCTACCAACTAATCCTATGGATTTCACTGCAGTGGGATTCAGCCCTGTACCATCCACGATTAACATTTGCCTCTGCAAAATAAAACTCCCAGTTGCTGAAGCTAATCAAAGTATAATCTTTTTCAGTTTTTTTCTTCAGTCACAAGTCATCAAAAGCAAATACTAAAATAGATAAAATGGTTACAAGTACCTTAGAAAAAGGTAGGTGGACCTGAGTTTCATGTAATTTTATATAAATGAAATGTTGGTTCATTTTATTTATCCTTACAAAACTTCTCATTGCATTGAACAATACTTGAATCCAGAGTTAATGTCATTGAAAGAAATGGTATAAATTGCTGTTTGGATTTTTGATCTTTTTTCAGATACAGGCTTGTTTGATATTTATTGATAAATATTTTTTGTAAAATGGGATTTTATGGATCAGATGTTTTCTACTCACTGAAATGAATTAATGAGAATGGCATAATAGACTCCAGAGATTTATTTGGTTATCTGAATACAAGGACATCTACTGCACTTTGAAACACCCTTGACTCTCACTTCAGATCTCCAGCTTAGAAATCTCAATGCCAGTCTTCTACAGATGCCTTATACCTATATACAGAGTTTCTGCAGATCTTGTGTCTTAGTCATCACTTTTGTGCATTTCTCAGGTGCCTTAGAACATCTCAGCTCAAGAACCCCGTGTTTTAGGCACAACTCAAGTCATATTTCCTTTGCTTATGCTGAGAATTTATATGTGCGGCTCACATGTTGATACATAAAATGTGCATGGATATCTGAATTTGGCTCTAAACCATATTCATCTGTATTGTAAAAGGTATTCTTGTAAGAAGAGCTGTATTGTGAAGAGCTGTAAGACTGGATGAAGAATGAAATACTGCCTTAACTCCCCAGCAGGAACTGTGGTTCTCAATCCAACTCAATCGAGCTTGTGTAGTTTCATTTGTATGTTTAAGTGTTGTGGTTTAGGAATGGTATTTCCAAATGTAGTATTCCTACTGAAACACTCCAAACTGTGCTCCACTCACTCCCTTCTCCCTCTTCCTGTCTCTGTAGCAGGCTTCAGAGGAGAACTGGAGGCACACAATCTAAAAGTCATGGGTTGAGATAAAAACAAGTTACTAGAAAGAGCAATGAAACAAGAAACCCACAGAAACAGCACCAATATTAATGAAAGAGTGTGCAAGAGAGGTGAATGATTCACATTTGAGTACTCACCATGTGGAAGCCCGCAATACCCCAACATCTCCACCACACTACCCAACCAGAAGGGACTGCTTCACCCTGCCCCTGTGCATGATGTCAGGTGGTACAGAATAACCCCCGGGTTCTAGCCATGCCCCTCCTTCTATTGCAAAAAATCATCCTGTTCTAACCAGGACAGTTACACAGCATTAATTCTTAATTCCTTCCAAAATTATTTGGGCCTTGATTTAGCAGAACATATAATATTTGTCCTGGTTTCATCTTCTTAGTAGCTGTCACTGTGTTTGAAGACTGAAGTTGAAAACCCACTGATGTTTTGGCTGTTGTTACGTGGTGCTTACTCCAAGTCAAGAACTTTTCAGGTTCCCATGCTCTGCCAGCAAGCAGGTGCACAAGATGCTGCTAGGGAGCACATCTGGGACGGGTGACCCAAACTGGCCAGAAGGATATTAGACATTCCCTGCCATCGACTGTCACATTCAGTGTATAAACTGGGGGAAGTTGGTTGGGAGGGATTGATTGATCTCTGCTCATGGACAGGGTGTGCATTGATCAAGGAGTGGTGAACAAATGTATTATGATATATAAAATGCATCACTAATCTGCATCATTTGGATTTTATTCTTTTTCTCTCTCCTATTAATATAATTAAATTTTTTTTTTAATTTTTAAACTGTTCTCATCTCAATCCATGAGTTTTACTTTTTTATCTATTCTCCTCCTATTGTGGGGCTCCTGCATTGTACTTGCTGGCTGGAGTTAAACCACGGCAATATTTCCGTATGATTCAGTTTGATGCATAATTTAGGACTTTTAGATGAGATTAATTTCACCTAACAGGCTACAGATTCAGACGTCTAAAGGTAAAGGTATGTATCCATAGTGCACAGAGCTATATAATACACTTAATTTGGTGTCCAAAGTGCCTTTATGGAATCGTAGAATCCTTTAGTTTGGAAGACACTTCTAAGAGAGAGTCCAGCCACTAACCTAATAATGAATGCCAAGTCCACCACCACTAAACCATGTTATTAAGCACCACATATAAGTAGATGTTTCTTATAGTCAAGGACAGTCTGAATCTTGATTTAAGTGCTGAACATTGACACGTAAAGTCAACTGAGTTTTTTTAAGTTAGCCTGCTGGGCTATCAGCTGCCTCCTCATAAGATCAGGAGTCCTCTGGACATTCTAGGTCTTATGAGCTACATTTGGGTGTATCCAATGGTACAGTGTCCTTACGTGTGGGCAACAGAATAAACAATCAGTTAAAAGAAGAAGTCTGCAGAGGATAACTAAGCTATCCTCTTTTCATCACCCTTTGAAAAGTGTTTCTTGCTCCGGATCTATGAAAACATGGACATGTAACTTAGTCTTGGATGGGAAAGCTTAAGTGACCTAAATCTTTCACTTAGATAGTAAAACATAACAAATCAATTGTGCCAGCATTTTTTTTTCACTCACTAGGAACAACTTTTGTTTTAAGAGACTGAATTACTATAGCAATTCATGAATAACCATTAGTGCCATCTGGCAAGTTTTCAAGATGACTTGTTTTACTATACAATGCTTTCACTGGCTTTGATACAGTGACCTACATAGTGTTGGTTTTGACCCAGCTTAACTGAGCAGAAACAGTACCAGAAATTACATTACTCATTTACCTGAGAAAGCATTTTTATATGGTGAGACAAGATAATATTATTATGTCATGATCTGAGTTTGGTGCATTAGAAATAATAATAAGAAATCTTCTCTGAGTCTAATTTAAACTCTTACATGGTATGAATTCCTTCATTTTATTACAAAGGTAACTTACAAAATTTCAAAACTCATGTAAATACGGGACTTTCTGTAAATATTAGGGCAATAAATTTCAAATAATCATTTTTTTCTATGACAAATCATATTGTTGAAGGAAGGTACTGAACCCTGATATGATGAACTTAAGTAAAAATTATTATTTCTTTTATTAATAACAAAAATTAATTAACTTATTTTAGCAATACAGGATATACTGATGAGCATGCGATAGATGCAGTATTAACCTCACGGGTACATCTCTCTGAATAGGTTGGGCAAGATCCAGGAGTTTAAGAGAGAAATCATATTTTATCACTGCCTTGAGGAAGGTCTCATGCATGGCTGCTTTAGTTCCTCTGAACAGAAGAATGATCTCTGGAGTCTTTAGATCCATCCTCTAGACTCTTTTAGGATGACTGAACTGTGATTCATCGTATTTACTACAGCATTAATGTGCCTGTTCCACCTCAGGGATGAGATACAACAGCAAGTTCTACTGTGTTCTGTGGAAGTTTTTGGTACAGTTACATGCAAATATTGCATGAGAATAAACCTTAACATATACCCTTTGCAACTGTTACAACAAATCAAAGTTAATTGTTCTCATTTATTTTTAAATAAAATGCATGGAGCATGAATATTCAGTCAGTGTTGTAGAAAGCCACCATAGTAAGGATATAGAAACTTTCTGTACAGTACATTAGTAATAAAATGACCAGTCTGGATCAAATAAAGCCCTCAGCTATGCTTCACACTTAATTACACTCAAAGTGATTCAAAGCTATTTGCTAGCTGTGTCTACTCTAATTTCTAAACTGATCTTCACAGGGCTGACAGGATGCTAAAAAACAGCTCACACTGCTGAGAGGGATGACCAGCAGCAGCACCAGAAACTAAAGGAGTTTGCTTTTCTGCATTCTGCTTTCACTGACGGCAATTTGCTGGTGTATGGCTTAGCTGTCAAACAGCATAAGTCCTTTTGGTGCACTTGCAGCAGAATGGGCACGATGTGACTTGGAAGAAACCAGCTGACATAAGGTGGAATTGTCTGTGAAAGGCAAGAGGTTGTTATTGGCTAATTTTGTTAGATGTCGCAGGAAGAGAAAGAAAAGCGTCAGTCCCTGCGTGGATCCTTACGGCTCTCCGGGATGGTGAGCCACTGTCAATGACAAGATGCCATCTGTTAAGAAGCTATTCTGGAAGAAAACCAGAGCTGCTGGAGGATTTCACTGCACTGCAGTGAGCAAGTGGCACATTTGGCATATCAGGGACCCAAGCATGTCTGCAGGCAAATGTGGCCTTAAACACACCAGCTTTCTGACACAACTAGATAATAAGAGTGGTGAACTTATGATAATTATTTTAGGAATTTCATCAGTTATTCTAAATAGAAATAGCTCTGTTAAATTAGTGATCTCCACTCTAATATATTCCAGGAGAAAACACTTTTTTTTCAGCTGGAAGTACTATAAAGATCACAGGTTTCTCTGTTAGAGGTGGTTGATTTAATACTTATTACACATGAAAAATAAAATAAAATTGTCACACTGTCCATGTAATCAATATCATATGTATTCAGAGAGTCATAGAATCCAAAAATGTTAAGGGGTTGGAATGGACCTTAAAGACCATCTAATTCCAATCCTCACTGCCATGTACAGGGACACCTTCCACTAGACCAGGTTATTCAAGGCCTTAACCAACCTGGCTTTGAACACTGCCAGGGTTAGGGACCAAAAACTCTTTCTTTTAGATACATCTCCATAAAATTTTATGATAAATGTGGCAAACTTTCAATATTAAATCCCAGGCAAATCTATTTTATATATATGAAACTTGGAAAGTGTCAGATAAATTAAATATGCTTGCCCAAATGTGTTGATGGTTTGCAGATATATCTGCATATCGCCTTTGTTATCTTAGAAAAAATCCAGATATGTCTTGTGTATTTGTTTATTTAAGTTTAAGGAATATAAAATTTAATAAAATTTCAATTCTGCCACTCCTTGTATGATAAACATTAATTAAAGAAATCTGTATTTTCTATAGAAAAAAAAAAAAACCCCAAGCAACCCATATGTAGAGTATGCTAAAGAGATTTTTATTAGGGCAGGTTTTAATTTAAAGTATTGTGTAGACAGCAAGAATAATGACACCATCATAATGTAGACCATGATGCAATGAATTTGACTGTGATCAGATGCACTCTGAAAGTGATGTTTTAAAGTCCTCTCAAATTTGAATTGCACAGTACTAATGCATAATAGTATAATGAATAATTTAAAATTATGTGTTAATCCAGACAGGCTGGAATTGTTCTGAGGTGGAATCGTCTTTGTACTTTAACAGATCTTTGGATCCTTTCCACTGCTTGCTTTGAAGATACCCTTTGCATGTCTGAGTTTGCTAGTTTGTTTGGAGGCCACAGCTTCAAGAAATCCTGCATCTCAGACCTGTCAGCATCAGCAAAGTTTGTTAATAGTGATTTTAGCAGACTGCAATAAATCATGAACTATACTGTATTTCTCTCTGTATTTGGTTAAGATCCTCAGTTAGGGCTCAGACCTGCTCCATATTGAACTCCAATGAAACGTGGTCCATAGATATGGTGTGACAGGAATTCCTGGAGATCAGCTGTTCAAATGACTCATTGTATACAGAGATAATTGGACTGAGTTCTGAACTGGATTCAATCACTACAGCTCCAGTCTCCCATGGAGCTATACTGTTTTTCAAAAACTGAGGTTATGGCCACAGACATCTGTTGACTGAAGGGTTATATTTAATTTTTCAATTATGCTGTACCCTCATGTCACTTGATGTTTTCTTTCATTTCATTCCTTTCATAAACTTGTAAGGCTCATTCTGCTGGCCAGTGGTCTCTTGCTGTCATATTGGCTCTGCTGAATTGTCTGGGCACACTTATTGGCATCCTGTTCCAGGGGCTGATGAGTTTTATCTTTAACCACAATTTTCACAAAGCTAAACAATGTGACTGATGATATGCCATTTTGTTGACTTGCTGTAAACTAAATTTGTGTCAGGAAAAAAAGCCCACACTTGTCATTATTTTTCATGCTTCTTTACTTCTTTTTTCATAATGGTAATAGTAGTAGTAGTAGTAGTAGTAACAGTAATCGCAATTATAATAATAATAGCAACAACAACATCATCAACAAAATAGACAAAATCCTAATTTCTATTATCTCTTGAGGCATATATTAGTCTATATAATTCTCTTCTGGAAATAGGCAGATGGAGACAACAGACAAAGGAACAGAAAGGGAAGGAGGAAGGAAAGGGGGATAAGGGAATAGAATGTTAAGAGTGAGAGAAAGAGAAAAAGAAGATAATAGGTAAAATCCTATACAAAGAAGAAAACAATAAAGCTACACCATATTATGTGACAACTGGGATGGGATCTTCTGTGCACGAGCTGAGGATTTTTAGAATGAAACAGAGCCTGACAAAAAAGCCTGACAAAGAAATCCATTGATTGCTACTCAGCACACATTTCAAAGTACTCGCCTGATGTATTCCATAGGTTACAAATCAGTCTTCACAAAGTTTTAGACAAGAGTCATCCCTATTGAATATAATTTACAATGGTAGCTTCAGCTCAACAAAATGCAGGTATTTATGGTACAGATGACTGTGTGCAAGCCAGGTAGCTCAGTTCATTTGCCCACATAAACATCTCTAACATCATGTCAGTGTGTCCAGCCTGGCCTCCAGCTGCCATTGCAGGGTGGTACATAGTTCCAAGAAGTCTCATGCAATATGTGACTACCACCTCCATGTGCATGCCCTGGGTACTGCATGTACATACACATCCCAGATGGCACCAGACAGTGCAGTGGGTACAGGTGAGCAGAGCTTTAGATGCTCCTTGGAGAAAACTGATTTAAGGAATCCATTTAATGTGTAGACGAGTATGTTGCTGTGGTCTACATTAAGTAAGGTGAGTCTGTAACATTCAGAAAGATGCTTCAGTTCCATCATAATTCAGGCCCACCATCAGTTCACCTTTGCCTTTAAGGCCTAGGAGGGGTTACAGATAAATTTAGTCTAAATAAAGAAAATGGGAAAACTAGAGATAAAGAGGCAAAAAGGACAAGTAGTATCTTAAAAGCTAATGTTAGAAAGAAACACAGTAGAAGAGACTATGAAAGAAAAATAAAAATTTTAACTTAGATATTTTTAATTAAAAAGGCCCAATATTCAGTGCTAAAAATAGACAAGTTAAGCTCTGATTCAACAAAATATATAAAGATATTTCTCTGTTTCACTGAGACTTTTGTTGAATCTTACACAATAACACCTTTTCTACTTTGGCTGAGAAGGTTTATATGGTATTGACTGATAGTTTTAAACTGTGAATTGAGGCACAATAGCTGAATCAAAGCTGTACCTCTTATGGTGAAACTACTACTAAGACTGTGTTTAGCAGTTTATGAAAGGTCTTCCCATTTCTTTAGCTCATCAGTTTTCAAGGATCTCTGAAGAAAACATTTTAATCCCAAAGGTTACTGAACATGAATATTATACCTCAGGCATCCTGTTTTCACAACCATTTTAGGTGTAACAATAAGAAACTGTAGTTTTTAGGCTCTACTAGTGATCTCTCAAGCATGGGAAATGTCCTACTGAGCTCCTACTTAATTACTTTTACCTTGTTATTCATATTTTCATTAAGCTAGTAAGCTGTCTTTTTTGTAGTGTGTTCCATATCTTTTCTCTCTGGAACTGGGATTGTATTAAATTACTGTACTTTACCTCATTCAGGTTGTTTTGCCGTTGCATTTTAATCACTTTGAGACATTTCATTTTTGCATATCCTGTTAATGATACTGACATATTTTGTGTGATATTGCACACATATATTAAACGCGTACTTTTGGGATAAGCTATTTGGAGTCAGGTTTGGCTGCACACACTCCATCACTGGGACTAATCTCATAAAAGAATAATCTTCCAGGGAATAACATCAGGTCTTTAAGTTGACACCCTGGATTTCATAGAATGGGTAAACAGTCGATCAGGTTTTGCTCTTTATGGAACAAACTAAGGTATCTCACTCTAGCAGGATTCTAAAAAGATGTTCTTAACATATGGATAGGTAAGTCTGGATGCACATGTGTGTTTCTGATGATGTCAGAGCTTGTTGATTTCTGAAAGCATAATTAGATAGACCCCACTCTAGAACTTCCACGTTACTTGTAAGTTATTTACAGAGAAACAGAAAATGTCCCTATAGTAATTGAGCAGTTAAGTATCCTTCTTATCATCCCTTCTGTTGGGAACAGAACAGCTATTACTGGGGGCATTATTTAGTTGAATTATGGACTGGGGATGGGTCACCCCAGACAGAAGATTTTTTCAGGTTTCAAGTAGTGCTTTTCAAGAGGAAACACTGTTGAAATGGGTAGTGTAAACTGCCAAGGGCATTCATGGGCTCTTACCTTTATTACTTTTTCCAGTTGTCCAAGGAACTTTCACTAAGTATTGACAGAATCACAGACTGCAGAAAGACTGAGATTGAAAGGAATCTCTGGAGGTCTCCTGATCTGAACTACCAGCTCAAGCAGGACCACCAAGAAGAGTTGACCAGTGTTGTGTTCAGGTGATGTCTGAATATATCCAAGGATGGAGGCTCCACAACCTCCCTGGAAACTGGTACCAGTTCTTGGCCACTCTCACAAGAAAGATGTCTCCTGATACTCAGAAAGAAACTCCAGTGATTCTGTGTGTGCCCATTGCTTCTTGTCCTCTTGTTAGATACCACAGAGAAGAGTCTGGCTCTGTCTTCTTTAAACCCTCTCTCTCTTCAGGCAGTTATTTACACTGATAACCACCCGCCACCCCCTTTCCCCCACAAAGCCTTCTCCCCTCTAGTTTAAACTGGCCCAGGTCTCTCAGCCTTTCCTCATAAGAGAGATGTTTCAGTCCCTCCATGATCTTTGGTGGCCATTTTTTTTTTACTGTCTACAGGATGTCCATGTCTCTCTTATACCTTGGACACAGAAGTCCAGGTATGACCTCACCAGAGCTCAGGGAAAGGATCACCTCCCTCCACCTGCTGGCAGCACTCCTCTGAATGCAGCCAAGGATACAATTGGCATTCTTTGTGTCAAGGGCACATCCCTGTCTCACCTACAATTTGTATCTGTCAGGACAGCCAAGGCTTTTTCTGACAAGTTGCTTTCCAGCTGGGTGGTCCAACCATGTACTGGTGAGTGAGGTTGTTCCTCCACAGGTGCAGGACTTTGCACTTCCACTTAGATCCATGAGGTTCCTGTCAGCCTATTTCTTCAGGCTGCCCTTAAGGTCCCTCTGGATGACAGTTTGATCCCCTGGCATATTAAGTTTTGTGTCACTGGAAAACTTTTTGGAAAACTTGCAGTTTTGTGCCACTGGAAAACTTGTTGAGGGTCTGCTTTTCCCTCTGACTCTGATGAACAGGACTGGACCCAGTACTGACCCCCAGAGTATGGTGCTAGTGGCTTCCTTCTGACTAGACTCCAAGGCACTAATGATGGCACCCCTGGCCCAGTTCCTCCAAAAAGACATTCCTCCCTTTGTGCACTCAGCTACAGAGAAGTGCTGTGTATTTGACTTTTATTCAGAAAGATTTTGACAGCTGATGTACTTTCCTCTACTCCCTTTACATTTCTGTTATACACCAAAGTAACGTCAATGAACATATTTCCATGCTCATAGGTACTCAACATTAATTTAAGACATAATCTGAAGAAGCTTGTCTGTGTCTCTCTCTCTCTATATAATTGCTGTACATATAATTTGCAATACAGAGCTAAATATACAATATTTTTTCAACTATATCGATGCTAAAATTCTAGTAAAGATGAATAGAAGCATGGCATTTAAATCTCCAATAAAAAAACTTTTTATTAGATCCATGTAGGGAATACATCCAGTACAGCAGATACAACACCAAATTTAGGCAGTGCAATGACACACTAATATAGAAAACTGGGTTTGTATGTTTTGTATTTTGTTTGGGGTTTTTTCAGATTAAGAGTGTGAAGGACCTTATCATATATTTTGTACTGGAGTATATCATGTATATTGCTAAAAAAGTTTGAAATAAAAACAAACACACAAATAAGAAGTCTATTCTTTACAAGTTTGGATCAACAAATTAGTAATATAGTGTCTCTACTATATGCCATAAATTCATATAGAGCTTCTAGGATTTATTTTAAGAGGGACTTGCATAGACTTTCAGGTTTCTTTATCTTCGAGATGGCCTTTGACTTGGGAATCATCTGTTGAAAAATAAAATCCTCACACTTTTAAAACCTTGGCTCAGAAATTATGTTTGCACGGACATGGAATGTGTAAATTGATATCCAAGTGCATCTTAAATATTGCTCAGTTGCCTCCACTTATGGAATCCAGTTTATTTGAGAAGTTTCTGGGTTTAGTTTCTAAATGCTTCCAGTTCCAATGTTTTTCTTTTAAAGATTCTTAAAAAATCAGAGCTCAGAAATCAAAGTTCAGAAGATTTTTTTAAAAAAAATATTCTTGCTTTTGTTTTGGAAACATTTTGAAGTGCCTGCAGTTGTAAAGGTCTACATTTGAATCAATCAGTTAAAAACATATTAAAGCCACAGGAGAACGGCAAGCACTGCAAACTACTCTACCTGACCAATTTCCTATGACTACTTTAGGGTGAAATGAAATATCTGGCTTTATTCTGAAGAAACCTATTACTCCACATTAAGTGTGGGGGTACTCTGGGCAGCTGGCTGGGACATTTTATATATATATATATATATATATATATATATATATATATATATATGTATATATATATATATATACATTCATTATATATATACATACATATCACTGATACAAAAACTGAGACAAACACATTTGAGATACATGTATTCTTTTCAAGTTTGTTCACAAAAATTCTTTCTGTTTGATACAAATGCTTATTTTCCTCTATGTTGTTTTCTTGGAGACAGTCAGTGTATCCTAGATGTGGATGCATATAACTAACACGGGAATTAATGGATTTTGAGTATTATTTTTGAAAGGGAAAATTCCTTGTTGACACTGTGAAAATACATTGGGACATATCCATTTGTTGCTGGGATGTGGTTGATTTTCATTCCGTAAGAAGAGCTGCCTTGGAGATTTTCTGTTTTTTTCAACCTTATCAATTATTTTAACAATAGGTACAACTGACCCGGCTTCACCATGTCTCTGGCTTATGTGACCACAGCAGCAGCCCTTCTGTTACAAGGCTAAAGGTGTATTTTTTCAGCTATTGCCTTTATGGGGGTATGTGGAAAGAGGAAACATCAGCTCCTTTTAGGGGTCTGGCCAAGCACTTTTTCAATGCAAAAGGAGATAACAAGAAAAGGAGGAAGACAAACAAGGACATACAGAGATACAAGCCTGACTGGCAAATGAAAAGGGAGGAAGTCAGACCTGGACTGTCACACTAATTGATGAGGATTTCTGGGAGTGTGGAAATGCTTCTTCCAGCACAGTTATCTGATCAGAGACCTTGTCAAATGGGAAAATAAGGAAAAGGGGGGAAAGCAGAAACAAAATACACAAACCTGGCAGGTGAGCATAATGCAAACAAAGATAAAAACCAAACTTGGTCAGTCACAGTAACAGATGGGCTATCGAGAAGCTGCAGACAAACTGGGGTTTTGCAGTTGACAGCAATGCAACCCTGAGGGTCCTGGGAATTGGAGGCAGTCAGTGGGACTATACCAGGTGGTGGGGAAATGTGCAGGGGAAGAATATGAAGGAGGAACCAAGAAGAGGTAAACAGAAAAGGGTATAAAATAGGCCAGTCACATGTAAAAGGGTCATCCCAGTCTGACCAGCCAAGTGAGTAGGATGTCTGTTGTCCAGGCAGAGGTGTCAGCGAGGAGGGTCTGTGCTGGTATTCAGAGTGACCTGTGAGTGTGGGGTGCCTGTAGGATAAATGTATGAGTGCTGTGTGTGTGCAGTGAGCACCCAGTAGTGATTCAGGGACCCATGAGGCAGGTAAGGGGTGCTAGAATCCACACAGAGGTGCTGAGCACAGGGAGCATGCCAGTGCTTGGAGAACTCATGAATATGTGTGTACTTTGAACCTGGGCAGTGTGGGGTGTGTGCTGCACTAGTGACCTTCTGTCTCTTCCAGCCCAAGGGGAGGAGAGGACGTGTCTGCCTGTCCCTGTGTGGGGGCTGCTGGGGCAGCACCTTATCTGTGGCCACACTTTATCTGTGGCCCTCTGTGTGACTGGACATGTCTGTGTCCTACAAGTGTCTGTGCATATATGTCCAGGACTGTGCCCAGGTGTCTGTGACTGTGCCTCTGGGGTGTGCGCTCAGCATTGCTGCTGGTTGAAATCACAACGGGGAAAGTGGCAGCCACGTCCCTCAGACAGAGACCCTGCAACTTGAGGAGGTGGCTGCTCCTAATATCAGTTGACATTGCCACTCTAAAAGTATATATAATTCACTGATATGGAGAATGTCCTAAGTTAAAAAAAAAAAAAAAAATCATCTGACTTAAAATAGAAGGTGGGAGATTTTGATAGCGACAGATTTTTTTCTCTTATTTACAAAATAGAGAATTACATTGCAAATTACAAACCTATAAAAATCTGATCTATAGAATACTTATGCTGGACTATGTTTCCCCATTATATTGTATGGACTAAAAATGAAGGAATTTATACCTTTGTTCAATTGATAAGCTTGAGCAATCCTTGTATAAATATCCTGGTTCTGTTTTGTCCTATTAATTATTACAGGCCAATTTAGTTAAGAGAAATTTTCTGAACTCACTCACTTCACTGTTATTGTAAAATAGTTGTGGAAAGGTGGGGTACAAAAGATTTTCTGTATGAATTTGTGAATAAAGAAAAACTGAAATGTTCCCTTTATCAGAACCCCATTGACTAAAACAGTCTCATCAATCTCATGCAAGATTTCATGAATCAGCAATGAAGGTCTTACTTTGATTCAAATTTTAAGGGTAAAAATAGTTTGTAGTAACTCCAATGAAAAAGAACAGAAAATAAATGAAGTCCATTTGACATATTTTGAAAGTGAAGCTTTGGATGGAGCGAGTCAGTATAAGTCAGGCAAAAGAGATCATGACAGGAATGGTGGATCTGCATGGTGAATGAGAAAAACGTATGTACGTATGCAATACTCCAAGATAACCTAAAAATATGCATATATGTCCCCTTTATACCCTAAGATCAATCAGTCCTTTTTCAGACATTATATATATAATATATATTATATATATTATATATAATATTATATTATTATGACATATATTATATATTATATAATATATATAGTATTACATATACTATATATAATATCAAGATATGTATTAATTTGATATGTATATATATATATAACATATACAGATTGTAGGAGTTATTTTATTACTAAAAATATTTGTGTATACATCTGGGCAATTTTCACACTTGGAAAACTGTGTGTAGTAATTCAGTGTGGCTCTTTCATAAGTGCCTTAACTGAGCTTGGCTCTGTTAAAAAAGTCATGTATGTCAGGACCTCTAGGTTTACTGTTTTCACCAACACAATCATAGGAAGGTTTTTTCAGGTACGCCTTTTCTGTAGATGTCAACAGACATCCTCCAAGGCAAAGGCCAAGTAGCAGGTCCTGTCAATCAGTAATATGGGCCAGCCTTTGCTGAGAACAGTAACCCATTTATTACATTTCAGTCTATGCTATGAAGAAAGAAAAGCTCAGTTGCAGTCCTTGTGGACTTGGGTGTATCCAGCAGCTGGGTGGCTTTTAGCTATTCAGCCTAGGCACCCTAGTTAGCTGATCACTCCAGTTAGCTATTGATAAATCCTGCTATATTTGCCCCATGATTAATTAGGGCTTTAGCTTTCTAACACACTGCAGATGATTATGTTCATTCTTCCTTTGTTTGATCAAATGCAAACACTGATGAAAAGTAATATCTGACACAAAATCAAAGGCCGCTTCTACTTACTAGTGGACTGGAAAAGGAGGAAGAAAAGAATTACATTGCAGATTTAGGACACAATAGGGTGGCATAAACATTGAGAAACACTGTCAGGACAGAACTCACCACTGCAGTGGCAACCAGCAACAACTTCCCTGCCAAATCAAACACCACATTCTGTGTACAAAGGAGCATATGGATGTTTTGTCAGCAGTACAGTGAGTCAGTGTGAGCCAGGCAAACTCCTGTTGTGTACTAGCAGGAACAGGTTTCTAGGGCCTGAAGGTACTTTAGTGTGTTGGTATGAGGATAAAAGGATATGTCATGTGCTTAAAAATATTCTTTCCCTTGAGTTTCCTTTCTCAGAATATGTTTTTCTTCTCAAAAGCCTCCTCCTCTGGTGTGTTCTGACATTAGATTTTACACAATTTTTTAAGAGCAAGATATTGCTTAATTGTCTGCTAAAGAGTAATCACACAACATGTCCCCACTGTTGCCTTGAGTGACTTATGTGAGATGTTTTTAGTGGAAATATTGCTTGTTTTGTCCCCTATTCAAACTCTACTAAGTCTATAGATTGCTTTGAATGCAGAGTTTTCTGGACCAAGATTTTTTCCCTTGGATAGTTAAAATTTATTTGCCTGACTTATGTGCCTTTTGGTCTCCCCTCTTCCATTTTTTTACATTTATCATCTCTAGGGTTTCTAGTGCTGCTTTGTTCACTGACATTTTCTGGTTCTTTTTACATAGTAAATACATCTAGTTCCTGTACCCTGGTGCAGTAGTACAGAGTACAGCTACTACTGTACTCTAGTGAGGGAATGGATTAGGGTTAGAAGTTGCCATATGCTCATCTGTTGGCTTGTAGCTGTGCCCTTCAGCCACTTCCGGTAAGACTCACATTTTAATTCTGGCTGCCAGTAAAGTAAAATTTGTATAATTGATTCAGGTTATTCCTAACAGCAGAAACATCCTTTGGAAAGTATCTGATGCAGCATGGGGAAAAGAGGTTTTCTTTAACTTACTTATACTTAACACTTACAGTGAGTGCTACTTCCATGGTTTGCAAACTTAATAAAAAGCCCTAGGCATGTTTCATCTTACTTTAATGTTAATGTCTACATCATTTAATCCTAGTAGCTCTTTCATTAATGAATACATATAAATAAGCAGCTCTGAGATGTATTTTGAAGTAGTAGATGAAACAGGCAGAATTGAGATCTAGATTTTTAAAATCTCCCTTAGGTGAGATGAATTGCTCTCCAGGGGTGCTCTCTTCAAGGTCTATAAAAATAGGCGGGGAACACCAAGTGATCAGCTCAAATGTAGATGCTCTAATCTGTAGGCACCTAACATTAAGTATCCAATCTAACAATGGTGGCTGGTGTCTCATAAGATTTAATGAAAATATAGTCAATAATACCACAGAATCCTAAAAAGGTGCACTGTTGACTCATGTTTGACTCATCCTCCGGAATTTTCCAGCACCCTTCTGAAGTCCTGCTTTCTATCCAGTCAGTTCCTAACTTTGCAGTGCTGTGGAGCTATTTCAGTTCAGCTGTGGGACCTTGCATTTGTCTTGCTTGACCTTCACAAATGTTTTTAATTCATTCCTCCAGTTTATTGAAGTCCCATTTAATGGCATCTATCTTTCTATCATGTTACCTCCTTCCCCAGTTTGGCGTCATCTGTGAGCTGTTGGGGGTTCTGTTGTGCTACATCATCAAGAACATGGATGAAGCCTTGCATCAATCCCCAAGAAAAATTATTTTTTGCTGATTGCCAGATTAATCCATTGACCACTATCCTTTGAGTTTTCAACTTTATACAGTTTTTCACCCACTATATCCCATTAGGCCCAAAACAGGGTCAATGAGATCTGAAGGACCTGAGTAGTCTAATGCACCTTCTCCATAAGGAAAGAATAGACTTGCTTAAGGGTTCTCCTACACTTAGAAACCAATCTTCAGTGAATTATTTAAAAACTAAGAGGAAGAGGTTCTGGCATTGAAGATACTAAGAACAAGGTAGTTCTAAATCTGATTCTGATCAGCAGCCAGGAATAGTAATGAAAGTCTTCTTACAATGCTAAGCAATGCCAGAGTCACTTAGCAGTATGTTAAATAAAAAAATGGCTTAAAACCTAAAAGAAAACATGACTGATATTAAACAAAAACAATTGAACCTTTATTTTGAAAAGTATTAGTTTTCTGGAACAGAGTGACAAATTCTAATGAATGTCCTTAATGATTTTACAGTGGGACAAATCATCTGTGAAAGTAAGGCGGTTATAAAAGACACTTATGGTGCAATGTGAATGCTAAATGAAATCAGACATCCCTGTAATCAACATCAATAAAAGTACCATAACTAATTTTACTGCTTCAAAGAGCAGCATAATAAAATGTACAAAGAGAAAAACCCATGGCCTAGAAATATTGCTCACACATACAAAGATGTGCCCGTACATATTCATATATACATTTTCAATGCTGAGTAAAATGCTTACAAAGGTAAAAGGAAGCTATTTACAAAGATAGTCTTATCCTATTCATAAGTTTGGTTTTTTTTTTGACCTTGCAGGGGGAAAGAAAAAACATCCTTAAATAAATATGGAATAATTTTCAGTGGGTTTGGGTTGATATCCAGAAGTAAAGTAAATTTTACTCTTCATCCAAAAATAATCTCTTCAGATTTCATAGTCCAAGATTCCATGAAAGGTTTTACAGATTTTTTAGAGAGCCACAACATAGAGGTACAATAGTTAATAATTAAATAAAAAGGAAATGGTGAAGAATAGATACACTTGAGCAAGAACTGACATTGTTGCTCTGAGTTTGAGCAAAGGATTTGAGGAAGTCATGCAGTGGGATTTCTAGGAGTTAACCATGATACAAATTGAGGAAACAGTATACCTTATGTCACTGCTGGCAGTATGGGGAAGGAAATTTCTTGGTGGAGAAGGGGCTCCTAGCTGGAGGAAGAGCTTGGGCAGCAACAGGAACCATAGGGAGCAGCTGAGTAATGCCGATTCTGAGCCAGAAGGAGTTGTGGGGATGGTGTGACAGAGGGGGCAGTTGGGTATTGCCCATGGTTGGGGATTTTTGTGGTGTTTCTTTTCCTGTACCCTCTGTCCTTAGTACTAGTATTGTTACTATTTATTTTATCTCATTGTCATTTCCGGCAAATTTTTGTTACCTTAACCCATGATCTTTACCTTTTGTGTCTTCAACTCTCCTCTCCATCCCGCTGCAGGAAGAAGGGGAAGTGTGGTTTGGAGAGTCTCAGTAGGAGCTTTAAATTGTTGAGTACCATTTCTAAACCACAATAAGTACCTTAGGTGAATTCAATATAGAAATTTCTGATTTTGAGTATGTCCCAATATTTAGGCACAGTTTTGGGTAATTCTTGGGGGCAATTGTGCTTCAATTTTATCCAAAAGATGAAGATATTCTAGCTTCTGTTAAAGTGCAAAAAATAGTTTCTTTCAAAAGTACTGCTTTTTCTCCTATGCAATCTCAAGTCTGAATAAAACAGTTCCTTTGATTTCTTCTTTCCACACAAAATGGTGAAAAGCAGTTTTTGCATTTTCTTATGACAGTAATAAATGTATTCTCCTTACAAATTTACTATTGTGACAATTTAAAAATATTGGATGTTATCTTGACTCCCCAAATCTTCTTTGGATTCAAAAAGCACAGACACTTTCTGATTTAACATGGTAGCATTTTATGAAGTCGTAAACCAGTTAAGTGCACATTTCTCTAGAAAATTCCAGAATTGCTTCACATCACTGCAGTGACAAGACTTGAGAGTCACAAAGCTGGCTGGTGTTTGTCTTGGTACGAATGTGTACAAAACCCACATTGGATGTTTCTGCACGAGCATGAGAGCTGATCAGAATTGTCACTGCAAATATTTTGCTGTGAGGAAAGTAGAAGAAGAGTGATCTTTGAGAGGGAAAAAAGGATAGATAAAGTTTTGGCTCTCCTTCTGACAGACTAAAGGTAAAAAAAAAATTGCTCTAGTTTACTACAAACAAGTTAGTACAAGTTAAGTTGTTTGCATCAACTAAGAAAAAGAATAAGTGGTTCTATCTTGAGCCACAGTGGCTATTAGATACATACCTGAAGAGAAGTGTGATTCGTACATCCTTTAATACACTCTGTCTAGGCCTCAGTATAGCTGTAGCATTAAAATGGTGTCTTTAACATTAAAATTAAACCTCTGTTGAGAAAGAGGTGTTTTTTTTGTCTTGTTTCTTCAGTTACTTTTTTTTTCTCTCCATAATCCCTTAATAACATTTGTTGCTAGTTGAAAAAATATAGAAAATACAATTCAAACAGTAAGTCCTAGAAAATACAATTCAAACAGTAAGTCCTTTGTGTTTTCATATTTTTTACTCTAGGATTTTTTGCTCTTCTGAACCATTTCAGCATCCACCAGATTCACAGAATAGTGCAGAACAGGCTTTCTGAGGGAGGCATCCTGCTGTTGGCAACTCTCCAGGCCTCTTCAATGAAATACTAATTTCAAATAAATTTAATTACCCTTTTTAGAGTTTTGGCTTTTGCTTAATTTGTATAAATAATTTGGGCATCTAATTAGCTCTCACTTTGTATCACATAAAATAATTGGGACTGCTTTGTCAGGCAAAATCTTCCTTTCAAAATGAATTACTCAAATGCAAGTCCTTGCTCTTAGTTCAGGAATGACATCACTTCCAGCTTCATAATCTCTTTCTAAAGCTGTCTGATGTTGATCAGTATGGATGCCTCCTCCTCTGCTGCTGGATACAGACACCATTGACTTACTAATTTATCAACAATATTGCAATCCAGCTTCAGCTTTCCTAGATTTTCGCTTCACCACTGCAGCATCTCAGTACCTCTCAATCTATAATGCGCTTTTTCTGGAACCTGTATGTTCTACAAAGCAGAGAAAAAGTGAGAGGAAGCATAGATTATATGTTCTTTTGAAATTTGAATATTATATTAATGAAGAAGAGTAGATCAAGTGAAACGAATGGAGGGTTGTTTCTTCCCATGTAACTCAGCTTCTTCAGTCAAAGATACTTGCAGAAGTACAGGTAAAGAGCATGTGGACTCATTCTAGGAAGATCTAGGAATTCAGAGCTCATGCAGAGGTTGAGAAACTGTTGAGATGAGCAGAGGCCTTGGGCAACCCTAGCAGAGGTCAGGCATACAGGATTTAAGCTGCTGCAGAGCCTTCCCAGGGACTTGTCAGGGCACTGAAGAATTTATTACACCTAGGAAAGTCACTGAGATGGCAGACACTTGTACTGGAGCAAAGACTTGTTTGAAAAGAATATGGGGAGAAAATGCTACTTCATTTTTATTGTGCCTTATGTAATCAGTTTAGGCATAATTCAGCTGGCATCAGTGTTTAGTTCTGTTTGAGATTCCACATTTAAGAATTCACAAGACCTCCAGCATACCCAGCCTCCTAAAACAACAGCTGGGGGCCTAGGTAGAATGCTCCAGAACATCTGAAATTTGCCAAGAAACCTCGGGTATGCTCAAGTTACTTAGCTGCCTTTAGGTAACTGAAACAAGACCTGGAGATTTCTCTGTTTAAAAAAGTTAGTGATCCCAGTTTACTGTCTAGTGAAACCTCACTTTCTGGACCATGAAAGCTTTTCTTTTCCCCCTCTGTGAATCTTATACGGAGAAACTATAGGCAGACCTACTTTCAGGCTCTAACCAACCCTGAGTCTTTTTACGGTGAAAGCCAGAAAATTAGTTTCTTTTTTGCAAGGGCATTTTTGGGAGAATAAGTATTGTTTCATATCTACCTGATCTGTACATCCTAAATGGTAGTAGATATTTATTTCCATCAAGAGAAACCAAAAGAGTAGGATTCTTGTGCAAATAAATGGAAGGGCTCCAGATGCTGTTGCTTGCTGGTGCTCTTTAGGACTGTTCAAGTACTTTATTATGCAGTCATTACACTAAAACACAAAAATAAACTAGCATCCCAAAAATACAATTATTAGGAGGAAAGCTTTGCTATTGCCACCTCCTCACTGGATGAGTTTTTTATATCTATTTAACACCTGATGCTTTATTGGTTACTGTAAAGAAATTTAAGTTAATTGTGACTTATTCTTTCAGAACCAGCAACTTCACTGTCAAACTGCCTCCATTTTGAAGGCCCTGCCTTTATGGAATGATTCTTTATATAGAAGCAAACAAATGACAACGTTTACATGGTATTAATGAAAACTATTAAATACTGGAAGCAGGTACAAACTGCATAACTCATATTACCATGAAGGAGTCATCACTGTTTTAGAAATATGAAGATTATGGTTACTATTGCTAGACCTCTGAATAACATTTGTTGGCAGAAGACAAGTATAAAGAGCAATAAAAATTTAATAGGACTAGTATGTGACTGGGCAGTTACTTATAACTCGGTACCATCCTGTGGAAAAATAATTTTAAATGAGAATAAAGGAACACAGCACAGGGAATGCACCAGAATCAAATGTATTTCTGACAGTGGTTAGAACCAAATACTGCACTGTGGGTTAGAAAATGCCTATGGCTGGCAAATAAGCAATAAAATACCCATGGTAAAAATCTTGATAATCCTATACCATTATCAGCTGTTTTATATCTCAGAGCCAAAGTTTATATCCCCTAGACATTTTTATCCTAGGCAATGGAAACATAGATACTCTCATAGTAAGAGAATTTAGATAAATGCCAGCATTCATTCAGTTCCTACAGTCCTTTAAAGAGACTGGCATTTTGTCGTGTGAGATACTGAAATACTGACTGTCACATATCATATTCTATACATCTCCACCCAGTCCCACCCCAATGATTACTGTCCTTATTCCAATTCCCACATCTTCTCAGTATTGACACACTTATAGCTCATCACAGAGCATTATACAGATGAGCTTCCACTGTATATTATCCAGAGAGTGTGCTCCCAGAATGAATAACCTCTCTGATTTCTTTCCTGTGTAGCATTCTAAAGGAGGCTTTGAGGTTACTGCAGATCTCCTGGTCCTGTGATACATAAGACTATCAAGTTTGCAGTCATTCCTAGAGATCATTATTTAGTATACTTTATATGCCACAAAGGAACCAACTCTTCATGTGCAATGTTGTGGGTCTTCCTTACTCCTGAAATACCTACTCATCTGACTTTGTTCTGGCAGGTCTTTCTTTTCTTTTCTCTCCCATATATATTCCTCCTTCACAGCTTTAATGTAGTGGGCTTGGAGAATTCCTGTTACAATAATTATAAGATAACTAACCCCACAAGCGATGAGATGTTGAAAATTTTTAAAATTGAACTTGATTTTGTGAGTGCACAACAATAATACCCTGTAATTTTAACTTTGTGTGAAGTAACAAGTGCTACAGTAAAATGTATATGTACTCAACTGGAGGATTTATACAAATAAAAAACATCGAGTTAATACAGAATTAAATTTATGGAGGGCTTTGTGAGCCATGCTGGCTTTCAAAACAGTGAAATGGTCTTTTTCTCACATGCAATGTCTCTTTTGGTTGTGTAATTTCATGGATTTGGCAGGATTTTTCTCAACTGTACATAAAAATTTTCAGTCCTTTTAAAATAATAAGAATATCTTTAAATTTTCATCTTTCCAGATCTTGATCAAAAAATAAAAAGAAATACATTACAAAATAAAGAGTGTGGACTCTTTCAGTGTCTATAATCTAAAGCTCCTGGTATTTTTATGACAACCTTCAAAAATTTATGCATACGACAAATGTGGAAAGCATAGATGACATCCAAAATATTCCAAAATAAATGCATCATTGTAGTAAATGAAATATTTCCACTGCCTTTAATGTTTTAATATCAAATGTTCAATGCTAAATCCTCAGCATCTGGTCTCTCAAATTAGAAAATATAGAAAATTAAGTTTCAGAATTCACAGGTCTCTCAGAAAAATTGAAAAAAACCCCACATCCTCTCAATTGTCACTTCCTTACAAAATAGGTTTGACACCTTAGGGATGGTCTTTTGTTTGCATCTGGGGTAAAATGTGTTGATTATGTTAGAAGATATATGCCACAGAAGCAAAATGTATTATTCTCACTAAAAACCCAATACTTTCCTTTTAAGAATGGTATAAGGCAACAAGACCTATAGGGCATTGCTAAGGCATTGCAAAGTGTCATGGACATTTTGGTATCCATTGTCTGCTTTACAAGGTATTATATATTTCCCACTTACTTTAAGATTTCTTCTTTAATTAAATTGTAAACTCCCCATTATTTCACTGTTAAGAGCTAACCAGTATAAGTAAAATATCTTTATAAAAGTGAATTCTCTCTAAAGAATATAAAGCTACAACATTTGTTCCTGTTCAGTTTGATTACGACTAGATAATTAAATTGAGATATTGCACATAGGATACATTATTTATTTCTTGCAGAAAAATTTAATTTCATGCATGAAAAGTTGCTTCTTTCCCTCTTTGTCCACTTCTCCATGTCTCACTAAATCAGTAATTTTTTTGTGGAGAGATTTTTGGATGACAGCTATTACTAAGGTCCCATTCAGGTGGTTATTTTTATAGATAAGATATGCATCACAGATTATCTGTTGGAGTTAACCTGCTTGGCTTACAGCGTTTAATCCAAAAAACCCTCTGTTTATGGAGGAAACAAAACATTGGAACAAAGTTCTCCAGTGGATGAAATGTTGTTTATAGGAGATTGTCTCAGATTTGTGTCCACTTAAGCTAGAATTTTTCATTTCATTCCATGATCTTATACCAAAGTGATGGAACTAGAATATACAACAAAGGAATAACATCAAAGAAACTAGACCTACTGCACAAGTGAGAGTCAGTATGTCGTAGTGCTAGGTTTAGTTTAGCAAGCTGCAGCTTTCCCTGAGAGCTCAGCGACGCTGCTTAGGGCAGTGTGACCATTTTTGCCCTCCTGTAGTCCATTTTGGACAGCTCCACGGTTTTGCTCCAGCGAGCTATCAGCTCTACAGCACAGTGATGGCTAAGGAGGAGAGAAGGGTCTCTCCACAAGGGTTTAAGAGGATCTTTAATCTTACAACTTGTCCCAGTGATCTCCAGAGGCAGAGAGACCTCATGATCTGGGTGCAGGGGGGTTTTGTCAGATCTCAGGGCCAGTACATGGGTGGAGTTGGGGTACAGCAACCAATAGGAAGGGCCTGAGGGAATGGCCAGGGCTAGGGGCAAGGGAAAGTGGGGAGGAACAATATGAAAGGGACAATATGAAAGGCAAAATGAATCAGTGGCAAATACAACACCACTTCTCCCCTTTTCATATTAAATTGAAAAGGGAAGGGCTTAATTTTTATACAATAGAAAAATGGTAAAATAATGCAAAAATAGAAAATGATGGGACAGCTGGTTGTTGTTGACTTTGGAGATTGGTGCTAGTTGAATTCTCACACAGCATCTGCTTTTGTAGCTTATTGCATTCTTCTGCTGGGGTGGCATTCTTTTGGTTGCTACTCGCTCGCTTTCCGTCTAGGTGGCGTAATAAATGAATCAGTGGGAAATACAACACCACATCAGTAGACTCTGAAAAGTTCATCTTATATGCAATAGCTTAGCTGATTCAAACCAGCAGTAGGTTGAAGTCTGTAAGGACTATAGGATTAGGACTACAATGAGAAGTTCATTAAGTTTGTTCTGTTGGATATAAACAAGTATAAAGTTCAGCTTTGCAAGAAACATGTGGAATGAAAAATGGATTACACTTCTCTTGTTCTTTTACATACGTATATTTTATATCTATCTGTTGGAACCCTGGGTTCAGAGAATCTAGGTTTCTGGGATATAGTAATATATGTGCAACAAGATGGAGGATTTTGGGTGTAGGTTAGTTCTTCTTTCTTCTTCCTTCTTCTTCACAAGCCTGGGTGATCTGGTATTGGTTAAGAAAACCCACAGTTCAGAACATGAATGATTAGTCACTGGATTATAAGTAAAAATAAATTAGTTGGCATTCCATAATTGGGTAATTTGGGCTTTAAAAGACCTTGGAAGGTAGAACTTTGGGGCCATTTCCACCTTGTTAACTTAGAGGCACGTTCTGTGCAGCTGTGCCATAGATAAGAAATAATAAACATCTGAATCAGAAGAAAAGCTCGGCGTCTCCTGTGTTTCAATCCGAACTCTGAGTAAAAGAATTCACGAAACAGAGGCAAAGAAGAAAGGAACAGAAACGGAAAATTTAATACCTATCTACCTATCTATCTATCTACTTCCTATATTTTTTCTCTCAATGGGTAGTATGCACCGGAATTTGCTAAGGGATGACCTAGACTCACAGTGTAAAACACAGGGAGTCATGAACAGCAATATAGTGTCTGGAGATAATAAACATAAATTTTATCTCATCTAGCTTTAGCCATGTAATAGTTCAAAATCACAATTAAGCAAGCCCAGGTATTTAATGAAGAGTAGGGAAGCTGTTGCAGGGATTGTTGTCTCTTCTCAATTGCCCTCAGGATGTGCGAATCTTTTTTCATCAGTTACAGAGGGGTACAGGAGAATTTGCTCAGATTCAGTGCACAGATTTTGAGAACTGAAGTTAAATAAAAAAATCCTTTGAGGCAACCAATAATATTTTTGAGTGAGAGATAAACCAGAATTGTGTGAGGAAGTACAGAAAAGTTGTAATTTTTTTTGTAAGCTTTGTAATTTCTGCATGTGGATCTGCTCTTGTGGTGCACAGACAACTGGAAAGGAGCCCATTTCAACAATTTAATTTAAGTTCAAAGTACTAATTTGAATCAGCTGAATTTTATCTCACATAAACTGAATTCCTTTTATAATGAGGAATGAAAGGATGGACTGAAGGGGAATAGGATAGATAGAGGAAAGGTCACTGTGGAACAAAAAGCAAAGAGTGAAAATCACTGTAAAGTCAAAATGTATGCCCAAAGTACATTGGTGCATACCCAAAATAAACAAAAGCTATTTTCCTCCTTCTCCAAACACCCCTCCGCCCATATGTCCCCCTGCAACTGGAAAAAGAAACAATCAACCAAACCACAACTTTTTTTCTTGAATAAGACTTGGAAGAGAAACAGAAAATTTAGAAACTTTAAGGAGCAGAGAACTGCTACATTACTTGTACTACCACACTTGTGAAGCATTATGCAGAGTTTCTGCATAGCTCTCCTGTGGGAGCCGAAGAGTTCAAACCGTCTGCACTGTATCTTAAATTGAAGGGTTAGTTTGAAGTATTTGATGTATCTGTAATAAATAGATTTCCTCACTGTGCTTTAACGTTTGATGTGCAATGAAAGTGGTGAGAAGAGAATACAATCAATTGAAGAGCTATGATATGAGCAAGGAAATTTTACATTAATTTTTCATTCAAATATGCATAAAGCAGAAAAAAAGTTAGGAAGAAATATCAAGGAGATGTGATAATAGACCATGAATTGAATAAATAGGAAAACTCACTTTGGAGGAATTAAATCTTAAGGTACAGGACACAGCAGTGTCAGAAGAATGATAGCAAGACACATCATTCTGACATGTACGTATACACACAGCTTGGGAAATATTGTGAAGCAAATCCTTTCAGTAAAATGCTTTCAAAATGCCCATCATGACAATGACAATTGAAAGACAGAGAGCTGTTCAACAAAAAGGGAGAGTGATAAAGTACAATGAGAAACAGGGACAGAAGAGGATGCAAGAAACCTTGGGGAGGAGTAGGGAAATAAATGGACAGAAATATATTACAGCTCTAAGAAAACAGGAGTGTAATTATTAGAACGATCTTTAGACTTTACAGTTATTTTTTCTCTCACTTACAAGTTTTTGTGATTATAAATTAACATTAGTTGTGTTTCAAAGGGATAAATAGCATCCAAGAACTTGAACTAGCATAAGTGACCTTCAGTGCCTTTGAGTTAGATCATTCAAATTTACATGCTGTGGATTAGGACATAGTGAACGTTATGCTGGGTGCAGGTGTTTTAACTCTGCCACAGGTGGCCCAGACATCCAGTTTAAGTGTTCATCCTTGGAGATGTTGAAAACCTGACTGGGTAAAGCTCTGAGAAAGCTGCTTAAGGTGACCCTGCTTGAGCAGAGAAGTTGATATATACAATTTCCAGAGGTCTCAGAAAACCTTAACCATTCTGTCATCCTCTTAACATTCCACCACATAAATGTGTGAAAGAAGCAGGGACTGCTAAAATCTGCCTTGAGATATTCACTCTTTTTCCCCTGTGATTTATTGTGGAACTTGGTATTATAATTAAGAACAAGTAGGCAGAAAATCATAGCTGTGCTTTGTTCTGTAGATACTTCTTTTCAAAATCAATAAAAAATGTAGCCATATATTGCAGCTGTCACAAATTATACTACTTTTATGCAAGATGATGATTGTCCATTGAAATCATGGTAAGACATTGTTTTCAATCATTTTTCTCAGTTCATAAATATGAGTATTATTCTTATCACATGAATATATAGTTTTTCTTTCCTTCTGAGATGAACTGTCAGATCATAGTTTTTATTGTTTACAGGGTATTAATTTTTCTTCTCTATTTTAGTAGTTTTTGATTTGGATTTTAGTTTTGAAAGGAAACCTGCTGAGATATACGAATATATGAAGGAAATATTTCTAATTTATCATTTTGAGCTGCTAGTTAATATCATATTGATTTAATTCATTTGATGCTTAGCTTTATTCTGTTCTCTCTTTCTTTCTTTGAAAGAAAAGGTTGTATATAAGGGTATAGATAATTTATTTTCCTATACATATGTCCTGTGTTGCTCAAGTCACCATCTTTTTCTTAATATGCAGACAAATACAATTCATGGGAGAATACTCTCATCAACAGAGATTGCTTTATTTCAGATGAACTTGTGACTGCATGTTTGATTAAGCAGCAGGTGGTGGCACATTTGTTGAAATGGACCATTTGTTGTATTAATAAGGTAAACAGAGGTATCTATTCATTATGTGCATGGTAGTGCCAGTTCACAGACACTGTTCAAATCTTGCCAGTGTCTAGTTTGGAATCAAACCTGCATATGCAATATGGTTCGAAATATAAAGAGAGAAATATGATGGTAGTTGGACCATTTTGCTTTTACAAAACAAACATAATCCACTGGGAGAATAGTTTCCACACTTTGCCTTTTCTAGTAATTATTCTATTTGTCTTTGATGCAGTTTTTGCAGAGTCATGAATGGAAAATCCTCACCTCCTCCAAAGGATTGGAAAATGCAGTAAAACAGCTGTGTGAATTAGGCCAATCCTAAATGAAAGAGCTGAGATGGAGCTGTGCTGACTGTAACAGTCTCTACTAAGATACGACGTTCCCTTGAGCACATTGTTTAATAAGAAAGAGAGTTTCCTGAAACAGGGCTGGCATGATTCTAATTGGCTTAGACAGAATCAGAAGGATCTGTCTTCACCCTTCTATGTACACTTGTTTATAAAAATGTGTTTTTACCTAGGGTAGCCAGGCAGATATTCAGCATAGTTACGGAGTCATTATCCAGCGTATAGTATAGTGCCTTGCTATACTGAAGGATGTGAATAGCCAAAGAGAGCGCAGGGCATGCACAATAAAGTTAGGAAACTGCAGTTCTGTTTTTGTAACTATGCTGTCCTGAATCTTTTATCTTATCATCTTTTGTCTTAAATTATGTTATTTCTGATCACACAGACTAGTTTCACTTGGCAAAAGATTGCTGGTAAAATGCGAACTTCAATCTGCCTCTTACGTACTAAGTATTTGTTTGTAGACATTGACAAAAATGCTCATGAAAAAAAGGTAAGTTTTCACAAAGTAATTTAGTTCTCATCAGATCCTGGCAATTTGTCTTTAGAAAAGCTGTGGGCTGGTCACAACAGAGTACAGACATCTACAAACAGGAACTGGCATGATTTATGATATCCTTACCTCTAAACCTTCTCTAAATGCACATTGTTTTAAGTTGTTTGTAGAAGAACATAGATATAAAAAATCATATTAAGAGGCACAGTTTTATTTGGGGATAAAATAGATAGGTATGCCATGAACCTTCTTGCCTATAAATCCATTGTGTTTTGCCAGTACACCTTCTCAGAATAACCTTCAACCATAATTAATTTTTTTCTAGCCTCCTCAAACTTCTACAAAACATACATTTTAGTATTGTGTTATATCATAGGGTATAGAGAGTAAAAGAGAAGTAAAGAAAGTTCAAGAAGTGTCTGAAATTATGGGGGAGCTTAAGATAATTTTTAGAGAAATGTTTAATTTTTTCATATGATAATACCCAGGAGAGCAAAAAAACACACCCCACTAATCACTCTTGAACTTTTGAGCCTGTGATGCAGATAGATTACATATTTTGTTAAGTTAATGCAAACTTTTGAAAAAATATCATAATAATTGTATGCTGAATTAAGACAAAAATGGTACTTACTTCAAGTCATTAATTAGAGAAAAGAAATTTACCAAGGAAAAAAACAAGGGAAAATATCACTCTTTTTAATCAGCATAAAATAAAATATAATTAAATCAAATGATTCATTCAGCTGAAGAAGTTTCCTGAAGAAACTTTTATTCTCCTTCCTTTCTTTTTACTGTGAATATTTTTATTCAGTTTTAAAGAGAATTTAAATTAAAGCCATTGCTTCTAGATGATATGTACTTAGTGAAGTTTTATTTATGGAACCTATTAAAATTGATGAAACCCAATCCCCTCAGAATTATGACCTTCAATCAAACTTATTTATTTAACATCTGCATATTATCTACAAAAAATTGATGTAATTTGTGGTGATGCCTTGAAGTGGCTACCTGAAAACAGAGGTTAGACAAGATTAAGAGAATAAAAGCAGGTATTTATTTGAAGGACCTTCAAAGCTACACCTTGGGTAGTCAAAAGCCTCTGAGGGGCTCCACCCAAGATGGACCCTGGGTCACGTGTTTTTCACACTTTTATAAGCTTGGTCCATTCACATATCAGGGTTAATTCTCCAATTATAATTTCAAGTAATGATGTAATTACCCCAAGTTTGCTCCCCCTGTCCAGAGGCTCAGTTTACATATTTCAGGGCCTGGGACAACAAGGTATCCTTGAGTTCAGGCCCAGAGAGGGTTTTTATGTCTAACCAGAATGAGAGAACAGTAGCTAACAGGCTATATGAAGTTTCAGAGTTACACACTGGGCAGTACAGGATCTGGAAAATATAGAAGCTAAAACCTAAGGCATCAGCAGCACTGATGAAATCCATTGTTTTCAAATACTCACTAGCATAGGTAAAAGCTTACATCCTGGTAGCTTTGATAGATATTCAAGCTATTTTTTAAAACCAGTAACTAAATTCTTCTGCTCTTCTCCCCTCCACGAGTACCCCTTCCTTGTGCCTGCAATGAAGGGTAGAAGTTTGGCCAGAGTGGAATAAGTGACATAGAACATCATGCAAAGTGGTTGCAGAAGGAATGAAAATCACAATGTTGTAATAATGAGGTTTCTCTCATCCATAACAGGTTAAGGATGGGATAGTCCAAAACAAAGAGAAGACCAGAGAAATTAGCAGAAAACTAGGCTCCTTTTCCACCAGTCCAAAGCAGAAAAGTCAGTGAGAACAAGTGACTCTGGGCTGACAGATGCCCACAGTGAAAATGGCATTTCCCACTGTCTTGATGACCATCTGGATATGTGAAATTATCCTCAAGATCTCTATTTTATTTCTATATCTATCTATATCTATATCATCTATATCTGTATCTATATCTTTATGCTATTTTCAAGAAGCCAAAATTAATCATTGTATGGAAACTAAATAATGTATTTAAGGGTCTTAGAAATGGTCAGGGTCTGTCTAGGCTGCTGAGTAGAAGGGAGCCAGGGAGTAAGTGTAAGCACTTGATTCCCAGTCACCTGCCATTAACTATCACCTCACTTCCTCAGACTGCTCCAATGAACTCCCTCAAAGACAAATCCTGAGCATGCTTCCAAACACTGTTCACTTCAGGGACTCCCGAAAGCAGTATGGGTAATCCTGCATTAAATTTGTTTACCTTTTTCCTAATAGGATTTAAGCAAACTTATATCGATACCTAACACATACCTTCAGCTTTATAAAATAAAAACACTTGTCCTGTATGATGCAACACAGACCTCCAATTATAACTAGAAAAAAATACACCAAAAAGACCCATACTTTAGTTCTTCAGGAGCATGGCTTGAATCAGAATAGGCACAGAGACTTGTGTGTAGGCTGCCAATTTTGTCTACAGGGAGTAGGCTTGAATCAGTCAGGGTCACCTGGCCTCAGGAGTAGGGGACAGACTGTTCTTCTATTTAGCATAATAAGGCAGTGTTAGGTGATGATTTTCTCTCTCCCCACTTATAACTTGCCAGAGACATTTGTGAATTACTCAAATCACAGTACCATACCATTTTGCTGTTACATTTGTTAGGCTGCTGTACCATCTAAATTGTTCTGTTACAAGGGAAGTTTCATTCTAAATTTCTGTTACAAGGTGAGTTTCAGTGTTTTCATCCTCCAATGGATTGCTTACTACCTCAGATTCTACCCTTCCTACTCAGTGAAGAAAAACTTCTGGCATGCTTACCTCTGCCTACAAGTTCCCGTCCTCTGCAGCTTAAGGGATCTGATGTGACATTATTTTAAAAGATACCATCAATCAGTTATGCTTCTTTGAAACCACATCTGGGCTCACCTTTGAGGTTTGGCCAAGTAGTGTGATTCTTGCAAAGTTGTGTGGTTTAGTTTGCATAGTCCAGCCAGAGAACTTGCAATATGAGCACAAGAAAACAAATATAATTGTGTTTTGTATGGCTAATCGTAGGTTGCATATGCTGCATTTCCCTTTACAGCCTAGAGCCAACAGGAATAAACAACTTTCACCCTGTTAATCCTTTAAAAATATGGAACAGATCTTATGTTTCCACAGGACCTCTTCCTTAGTGACACATGCCATTCCATCTGCAAATATTTGGCAGACACAAACTAGCACATGAAATACACTACTCAGATAGAAACTGGAATTTTATGGAGATCAAGTTGGTACTCTCTGTTCACATCAAAATTTTCTATAACCTGAAGACCTTATATTGGGCTCACTGCAAACATATGGGAAGTGTTTTGCTAAGTCCCTGTGAAGTTTATGATACAGGGGGAACAGTTTTAGTATAAGTGGCAACAAGCCACCCAGCAGGTGCTAAAGTTGAGAGGATGCACCACAGCATGACAAGTGGGTTCTATTCCTTGCAATGGAAATTAGAAAGGACAGGGGATTTCTTCAATTTGCCAGCATTATTCAAACACAGATTTGTCTGAGAGTAAAAATGCTGTTTCCTTCTTCTAGCTGTACAAAGTAAGTCACCAGATGTAGTGACACTGATGTACCCAGATCTTATTACAAAGAATTATTTCTTCCTGAAGGAAGAATCTCAAAGCACCGGAGTGTTTGAAATTGTTTCTATTCTGCAACCATCATTTACCCATGCAATCAGTCTAGATTAAACTTGGATAGTTCCACCCTGCTGTTTATGTAGTTAGTTTTCAAATTATATAATTGTAATTTTTTTTTCAAAGATGACAATCATTTTAACAATTCATTTCAGACTTTCATCAATTGCTTCTCTATGTAAAACATTCTTTTTTTTTTAGGGCTCAATAATTTTAACACTGCTAGAGACGTTATTTCAACAAATCAAGGGTTTTTTTTCATTAGTTTGCAATTACCTTTTCTTTTTTACTCTTAGAGACTGTGAAATAGTGCTCATTAACATGTCAATTATAAGTCCATGCTAAGAGCTCATTTAACTTATGAAGGTCACAAGGCTTTGTTTAAAAAATAGTGAATATAAGATAATAATAAAAAAATGAAATAAGATTGCTGAAAGGTATCAGATTAGATGAGCACACTTTTTACACTTAGAACACAACCTTAATCCTTTGTGGGTTTTGCTTTTCTGAATGGTTGTAGATCTTCTGCTACAAATATCTGCATTGGCAAGTTTGAAAAACTTTCCTGTTTTCTCTTATGTAAAGTACTCAAAGGTCCAAAATTTGCATAGTATCAAGAATGGACAGAAGTGAAAGATGATTGATTTAGCTGTAATTCATGGAAGCTGGACTCCCTCTGAATAGTTGCACAGCCATGATCATTTATTAGAAAGTATAGAGCAAGTCCGTGCAGCTTAGTATTAATGAGAGTGTTTTTCTGAGTCTGTGATTCTGAAATAAGTGGTCTAGTCAGTGGAGCTCAACAAAAAGGAAATTTTATTTTCATTAATTAACAACATCTGTCAAGAATAAGACAAGTGATAGTGCTTTTGATATTTGATATTTCTGCCATCGAAAGCAGATTTTTGCTTGATTGTCTCCTGCTTTTCATTGAAAGCATTTCTATTTGCCAACTTCAATATTTACCAACAAAGTGAATTACACTTGGGAATAGCTGGTGTAAAATAATACTCCTACAGCATTCTTCCTCTTCTTTTCACCTGTTTTAGAATTATGAAAAGGACAGTCCTGCAAATAGAGTCAGGCCCCATGAATCCTGTTCCTAGAGGACAAACTCTTTCATGAGAAAAGAAAATCTGCCACTAGAGATAATTTTAAGTGTGTTAAGTGAATTCATTTTCTGATGGAAAGAAATAAAAGAGAAAGAAGAAGCGTAGTATTAAAGGAATATCACAGAAAGATTAGAATTTGTTTTTTGCTTTTTATGCTTGTGGGCACTGTGAGATTTTCAGAGAAGAGAGTGTTACTGCTTACTAAAATAAGATAGAATAGATAAGAAAAAGAAATCAGAGATTTTTTTATAGGATTGCTTATCTAGCTAAGGTTGTGTTTAACCCAGATACAAGAATATCTTGGAATAAAACCAAGAATATGTTTTTATTCATGTGTCAATAGATACCAATTATTCAGCTTTTAGAAATTCTAGAAACTCTAGTCTGGAGCCCAAATAAAGAAAGCTTTGGAGCTGTAAGACCGAATTAAATCAAATAGCTTGATATTTAGTTGTAAAACTTCAGAACACCAAGCACCAGGATCTTTCTGATGCTGTAGGTTAATATACTACCCTTTAATTCAGACTCAATTCAGTTCATGAATGGATCACAAGAGAAAGTGAGACTCATCATTTTGAACTAGTCAAGCCTAATATTTTTTCTCTGTTTTTTCATACCAGCCATTGTGAAAGGATTAGCAATCTGTCTTCAGAAGAAATTCAGGGCTAGAGAGATGCATGCCAAGGCAGGTAAGAAGTGAATTGCCAGCAGTTCTCTGGAGACAGGTACACACATGGTCTTGTTAGCTGTGGTTCAAAGAAGGATTATTAGCATCTCAATTTCCTGAGCACTATATTCACGCATACATTATTGAGAAAAGAAGAAAAGATGCAAATATGTAGAGGGGTTTGAATCTCTTCCATGCTACTTAGCAATACCAAAGAGCTGCCTGAAATCATAGAGAGCAATTTAGAATAAGAAAATAAAGAGACATAAATTTTCAAAAAGCTGTCAAGATGGAGAGGAGAAAATACATTTATAAGACTCAGAAGCAGAGAATAAGAGGATATACCGAGCTTGCAGCAGTGACAAGTTATATTTGGTCAAGTCTAAGGTTTTCTGAAATACTTCTGAAGTAATGCATTTCCGGATGATAAGAATTTGTTGGTGTTTTCCGATGCTCTTTAGTTTTCTTCCTTTTTTTCCACCTTTTATTATTTCTCTCTAATGCTGAGTATGTTGTAGAAATATCTGGAATTTAATGAAAGTTTAGAAAGGAAGTATAAATTCAATGAACTGTTGAAATGTATGTCTATAAAAAAAAGAAACTATTATATCTCAAAGACTGTAATCCTAAAGTTTAAACATGTCAGGGACAGTATGTCATTCACTTTATCTAGTAAAAGACATAAAAAGTACTAATGATTCTACATAAATTGAATGATGCCATTTTTTCACTGAGTGTTCCCTATCATGTAGAAAAAAAAAAAGATTGTATTTCTGTCTTGGGAAAAAAAAAGATGAAAAAATATTTCACCATGATAATCCTCTAATTTTTTTCTCTTCAGACTGAACTAATAGTGCTACTGGTAGAAAAAGACCTTCTTCTTTTTATATATTTATATGTATGAGCATGTTTTACAGAAGCATTTAATAATCTTAAGTGCTACGCAAACCCAAAACGAAAAAATGGCCCAAGCACCACCAATATCAGTAGACTGATACAAGGACAGAAGGACAAGGACAGAAAGAGCAGTGTACAGGTCAAGCAGTAACCAAAGTGTTTAAAGTTTTGTGAATAAGGTTAATATGTTAAAATCATGTAACTCCTCAGTTATCAGAATTGAACACCCCAGAGAGATGGCGTAGACCATAAACTCTTCAAACCACACTCAGTTGTTGTTTCCTGTTGAGGTAGTATTTTTGGTCCATGATTTCTCAGGGAATCATCCCAGTCATGTTCTACTATTGGACTTGTTCATCTGAAAATTGTGAGAGGGTTCTACAGTTAAATTTAAAGATACTTCTGTCTTAATGATCCTAAAATGTAGAGGACAGTACTAGGTTTGATTTGTCAGATTTGTGATCATAATCCAAACAGAACAATAGAATGATAGAAACAAGGGTTGCCTGGAGGATACTGTTGTAGCTACCTGGTTAGAGGAAGAATAAGAATTTTGGAAATACCTATAACACAACAGAATTTGGCTGTTCATGTTGATAGCACTTAATCACTAGCAGGCAGAGAGGAAACATTTTTTTTTTTAAATAGAAGTCAGATTGTCCTGGAATTCCTATATTGAATTTCTTGTTTGTTGCTAACAAAAGGAAACTTTCATTTTCATGTTACATATTGGTGGATCTTGTAGCTGAGAGCTGTAAAGAACTTCGCAAAAAGAAGCAAGCAAACAACTACCAGGAGAAAAACCCCAAAACACCAACAAGCAACCCCCAAAAACATAGAGTAATATTTGAATGTGCTTTTCTTAAAGTTTATGTGATTTTTCACTTCTCTCTACTTTAAGTACATTTTTCAACCTAAATGACCATAAATTAAAAATGACCAGGAAAAAAAAGCCTATATAGGTTGGGATCTTCTTCCAGAACCATAGGAACCTGAACACCTCATTTATTTTTCTTCTTAGTGCTATCAAAAGCAGATTAAAAACAGAAAAATATTTATGAATAAAGTAAAAATATTTCTATTGAAAAGAGTGCCTTAAAATATTAAATACGTTTAGTAACATAAAATCTTTCTTAATTTCAAATGGCCCGTAAAATATTTCAAATTTAACTTCTTACTGTACCTGAATGTTCAGCATCGTTTTTCTCAGATAAATCAATTGTACTCATTCAGACTGGACTTTTAAATTTATTTCATTTCTCTGACTTTTCCTTCTATTTTTTTTTCCCCAGGCAGAGTTTTTTGCACAGAGCTTCTCAGATAATAAAAGTTTAAATCCAAAATGAAATGCCATTTCTGGAAAGTTAGATTTGCACTTCAGAGTTGAGGGCACTCAAAGTAGTGTCTACACACTTCTGTTTCAAGAGAAGTTAATGGATGGAGCTTTCACTATTTTTGCAAAGTCTTGAGGGTCATAAGTTCAACTATTTGAAAGAAATACAATTTTGTTCAGGAGTCTCACAGTAAAATATAAAACGGGATAATTTAGCTGGAATGTTTGCATAACAAATTTTCTAGAGATTTTCATTTTTTGAAGTCCTAAAGAGGTAACTTCTATCCAGAAAAAGCTGTCCTGTGCACAACTACACAGGAAATGAGGACTGAGGAAAGAAGAACATTTTAAGAGAGGCTGAAGGAGATACCAGAGGAGAATGAGAACTAAGAACAAACCCCAAAGACTGCATTTAGAGAAATGTGTGAATCAAGGAAGAAAAAACCCCAAACCCAAGCAACTTTTAGAACAAAAATTCCTATAACTGCACTAAAGTTTTCTTATAAGAGGAGCTCATCAGAGACTGATAAGCAAGGGATGTAGGATGGAGCCACAGAATGTGCCTCTGGGCACATCACTGTGGTTCTGCTGAGATCCTGGGGGAGCTATTGCTACTTAATGCTAATATGTGTGGAGAAGCAGACAGCACCAGATCCTTCTGCTGCTATTCTAGTAGTGTCTCTTTAGTCTCAATGCTAGTGATTCCAAATATATAGGAGGAGAAGACACTAATGAGAAACTGTAAAAATTAATTAAAAAGTCCATAAAGTTCTATCTGTGCACATAAGAATATGAATTTTTAAATGAAGTACTATGAAGTAACAGAACTAGTGAGAAGTTTTATGTTCTACCATAAAAATAGAAATCTCAGCCTTTCACTAAAATAAAATTTCCATTTTTATTTATGATGGATCACATGATTTTACAGCACTGAACTTGCTAAGAGTTAGGGAATTTCTGACACGTTGTGTGGCAGAGTAAAATTCAGTTACCAAATTTGAATGAAGAGAATAAAATAAATTAAGTCTTTTTAATGAGGGATATATTTAATACTACCCTGAGAGTTTAATCTCAGTGATAGTTTCATTGTGTATAGGTAGAATATAGGTCAGAATAACAAAAGAAATTAAATGTATCATGCTAATATCACCTGTACATCTCAGATATAGGTATGCTCATACAAATATGTAAAAAACCTTGGAGTTTCTCAGAAGGCGTTGAATCAATAGATCATATTGACTTCTTTGAAATAGTTGCCTCATCACTCTAAACTTTTGATTTTGTAAACCACATATATACAAACTGTGACATGACAATACTAACAAATGGGTTCCCATTTGAGTGTGAAGAGTGTGAATTTAACCCAAGATGAACTGCTATTTTCATAGCTGTACAAAGCAGATTTCTCCAAAATATCTTTCCACGTCATTAGTCTCAGAAACTCTTTATGAGCTTCTCTTTCCAAGACACATAAAATCTGTGGGAACAGGGAACAGGTAACAGACAAACCAGGCCAACACAGAAGCCATCTGAAATAAAGGTGGTAGAAAACAGGGGGAGAAAACTTCAAATTAAATCCAAGTTGGGAACAAATATTCTGAGTCTGACTTCATTATGTTAATTGGTGAGAGTGTAGAGAGAAACGAGCGGTTGGCACTGTGGGGAAGGGGGGGATTAACAAGATGGGCAGTGACAAGAGCATTAGCTCTTGTGTATCAAGAGCAGGTAAGCACTTATGGGCCATGAAACAGCAATGCATTAGCAGGAGCTGAGATGTGGGGTGAATTTCAGGGAACCATAAACCTAATGTTCTGAGAGAACAATTTTTGTGCAATAAAGTGTATAACACAAGTTTGTAAGTATTTCCTCTGTTTTTTGGTTACGTGTGTTCATGAGCAAATACCTTCACATTGACCCTGGAATACAAACAAGATTTTTAAGCACAGATTTTATACAGTGTGCATCACTACATTATCACATAATGAGATTCCATACAACAGATGTTTCCATATTTCACAAGGAATATACTGTCTCCACCAAATTACTACTACTACTACTACTATTTACTTCCAAAATAATTTTAACTCCCATTAATAAACTGATTTAGTGTACTTAGTGTTTATGTTCTTTTTGGGAGACTCATCAGATTTAAGTGCCTGACTCATATATAAGTCTAAGTGTTAAAACACTGTGATCTGCCCTGGGTGATAGAGTGAAGCAGTTTACAAAGTGAATGACATCTACAGCCACTCTAGCACACAGTTAATAGTATGAACACATTTGGGGGCATGGCATCATTTCCTAGAATGTGACACACAAGCACAAAGTTCTCTTGGAGACCACAATCAACTGTTTATTAGTGTCAGAACAATGTATAACAATGTGACTTTGTTTATTCTAGAAGTGCCTTTGTACTGTACAAGCATTGCATAGTGTTATTTGACAATGAAGAGCCTAATATCTTGCCTGACTACAGCTACAGAACTTTCAAATCAAAGTACTTCACTCTTGAAAATGAAAGAAAAGCAATGTGAATGATTCTGTTCTAATGAAGTGCATGGCTTCTCTTGGGAAAAAAATATGATAATTCATATAACTGAAGCATTCCATGTAAATTGTCAGCCATTCAAATTAAAGAAGTAACTAATGAATAACTGCATGCAAGATTGCATGGTGATTAGCAGTACAATATTTAATATCAACTGATGTTATCAATCATTTCCCACTGTAATTACCCAAGGTGTTGAATAGAAAATTGCTTTTAAAGAACATTTCAATAAAAGGAGTAGTAATTATTACAGGTAACTTGTAAAGGAGACTGTTGCCACATAGTCAGAAGTTGTCAAAAAAGTTTTCCAGCCTTATGAATATTTTAAAGATTTTCTTTTTCTGTACTAAAATGAAATAAATGTTTTCTGAAAAATTTATGTGCAAAGTGAGTGAGAAGCACATAGAAAAACAGCCCTTAAACTCACCAAATACCTGATCATTAGTGGAATTGTTAATAATGAAAAAACATTATGTACATGGTTAGCCAAGGGCACAGGGCCTTCATGGCATGATATTCACTGCCCAAGACAGAAATGCACGAGTTGAAAGATCGCAAGCACATTGAACTTTATTTTTGATAATGCAATTTTTAAACACTTTTTTTACCAAGTGTTTTCAACTGAAACAGTGCACATATTTATGTATTTATTTATTTCTACAGTCTGTGGTGATGCTATTCTCAGCCTATGTCAGGCAACGAGTTAGTGCATGCTAACACACTTTTTAAGGTGACCAACAAGCTACTTTTCATCATGCACCAGTGAAATGAAGAATTACTTTTCTTGGAGTCTGTGAAATTATACTGATGTAAGACTCTTTGTGTCATATCTCTTAATTTTGGCTTTTGCAGGTGTTCTATTTGATTGAGTTAATCATTAATTAGAGCTGGGACTTGAATCTGAGTTTCTTTTATCTCAGGTGTACGTAAATGACCACCAGATTAATAGATGTTATGAACTGACAAAGTGGTTGAGGGATACATTTCTCTTTGGTTTTGAATTGAAATTTCATCCTTGAGCTAAGAGATTTTTCACAATATAACTTTACCCAAACACATAGTTTTGCTTTAAAGCTCTCTACATAAACCATTTTCTATAGATTTTATTTTAATATTAGGTAAGGATGAGGTGGGCAGAACACCTCTAAATCAGTAGAAAACCACTCAATTCATTTGCATTTCATGATATTTTTACAGAGTATGAAAGTTAATTTGACTCCATGTCCTTGGAATGTACTCTTTGTCTCTCACACTGATTTATTTTTTAATTGATGGCACAGAATCATAGAACAGTTGCGATTGCAAGGGACCTCTGGAGATTATCTTGTCCAACTCCTTTGCTCAAGCAGGGCCACCTAGAGCCAGCTATCCAGGATAATGTCCGGATGGCTGTACCTTTTTTCAAATATTTCTTCATATATTTTTAATTCTCTACTTTGAAATAAACCCAGGTGTCCTTAAGCTTTAGGTTTTTTTTCCTTATTCATTAGTTCCAAGGCCAGACATACTATTGTGAGTTAAAAGTATTAAAATGGAAGAAAATTCACATTTCACTACATCTTGCTTCATCTCTTTTAAAGATCTGGAAGTGTAGTTGTGGAACAGGAGGAACACTAGTAGTGTCTTCACACATGCCTACGTGAAGAGCTGTTACATGCGTTGTATACGTTTTACATGATCCCTGAAAAGAACTACTAGAAGGAGTCCAGAAAAGAAGACTAACTCATCAATTCTCACTTATAAAGAGAGGTCTTAAGAAGGCTACCCTTCTAAAATACAGTTTTTAATTTGGTCCTTAAAATAGGCGAGATTAATATCTTCTGTTTTACTTGAGAAATAAGTTCTTGGTTAAGACATAGTAAAAGGATTCTCTTCTAAAGCTCATTGTAATTGTATTGTAATGACTAAGTTTTATTAAAGAAATTAAAAACAACGAATGAAAGAGACTATGTTAAGGATGCCTGGAAACCTAATACCATGCAAAGGAGATATCTACTTTTAAAGTCTGCAGGAGACACATTTTTGCTGAGTGTTTTGCTACACTTTCTCAAGCAGTCTCTGTCACCAGAGAATCTTCTTTTTCAATCTGAGCACATAGGCTTTTCACGAAGTGTTTAGAAATGTATTTTCAGAAGACTGTCAGCGGAGCCAGGAAGACAGTTAAGCTAACTAGGACCAGAGCAGCACATAAAAAATCCAAAGGACTGAAGAGATTTAAGCTAGTGCTCCTTTTTCAGACCCAAGACTATAGAGCTTTCTCACAAGCCTCGGCTGGGAATCTTTTCCTACTGTTAGGCCTACAAAGTAAATTCTTCACTACAGCAAGTCATGCCTTAGTAGCTGAACAGCAGTCTTTATCCTAAAGCAAGGATTTACAGAAAACTGAAGCCTAACAGGCTCTGCCTCTGCTGATTCATTTAAAAGAAAACAAACAACTGAAGCAAATGAGAGGAAAAAAAAAAAAAAAAAAAAAAAAAGAGCACCCTAATGAGATTAGCTCATGTTTATACTACCTTGTGTTACTCTCTTCTAAAGCAAATATGTCTTGGAGAGGGCAAAATGGAGGAATCTTAAAGAACTAAGTAAGCAAACATTAAAAAAGGGGTTGATGATCAGGGATCCAGTGCTCCAGCTCCAGCTTAACTCAAGGTCTTTTTCTAGTAGAGAAACAGACAAACAAAGTGGCTGCAAGAACCTAGCCATGATGAACCTGGCCAGTGAAAGCCACCCTTCATCTCATTTGGAAGTGTAGCTATTGTACACCATGATTCAGAGTAGGAATCTTGAAACACTTGCTATCTGTGTAATAGCTGTAGTATGTTATTCAGTCAAATAACTTATTAAATTGATCTGTTGCAAAGAAAGATGGATAACTCCACTGCTGGGATGCACTCATCAGTTTTGAAAAATGTCAGCTATAAATTAAGATGCCTACAAGTGGTAGGGAGATGCTGTAGTACTTTTAAGGCTCCAAACCTCCTATTTCCTGTAAGCTGACCACAGAGAGAAAAAAAGCATCCTAGTGATGAGTGACTCCTGATGACCTTCTTGAAAGCTAAAAAGTAAAAGAATGTTTCTTTGATCAAAATGTGCTTTTCATCAAATTATATTTAAAGACCATACTAATTCTGAAATAGAAAATGACTTGGCAAGAGAGTCATATTTGCATTGAGTTGTGTTTCTAAGCATAACAAATGGAAATTACATTATCCATTTCACTAAAAATAAGGATGTAAAGGAAGTGTTCTTATTCAATACCTGCCAAAATGGCCTACAGCCTTCCTCCTGCCTTGACACAAGCAGATATTTGGTTGATTCTTAGCTGAAAAAATATGTAACAAATTTCTGCCTACCCTCCCACCTCAGGCCTTTTTCCCTCCTCCCCAGAGTACTTCAGTGCCCCTTGTTATGCTGAAATTCTTAGTAGAACTCTACTACAAAAACCCCAAATGAACGGAGTTTTAAAATAAATTATTTGTGATCTTTTATTGTCTTTCTTTTTTCTTTTTTCCTTTTTAACGCAAATAATTTCAGTGAGCTTATTTACAGCACAGTTTGGCTAACAATCATGTCAGTACAACTAAGACAGCAGCAAACTGGCATGTTCAACTGGAAGTGACCAGCCAGAAGGAGACAAAAGTGGGACTCTAAAATAGTCCTTTAGCTAGAGGAAATATATGACTGAAATTCACCCTTTTTGCATTAAAGCCCTAGGATGAAACAACATGGTAGTGCTGAATGAATGGTTCTGAGAGAACATATGCAAACACTCTACTCTGGTACATGAGGGATTTCTTTATGTTCTGCAGTATACTGCATACAGATTCAGATGTAGTCAGTTTACTTTTTGTAAACTGGAAAACAAAACAAAACAAAAACCATAGCGTGTAGCAGCAATTCCTGAAAAGAAAGAATAAAAAATCCTCAGGGTAAACTGCCAGTTTACATTGCAATCTTAATAAAAAAGAACAGTTGAAAGGAATCAGGCCTTAAAGTAATAACCATGTCAGAAACTGGATTGTAAACCCATATCACAGAATTATTTTGATTTATGTTTGTAGTATAGAGGGAAATACCAGAGAGAGTGTACAATGAAATTTTACTAGAATGAGGTCTTGGAATTTGGTCTCTGTACAGTTTGCTACTCAAAAGTCTTGCTCAAGAGGGCCATAAACCTCCTTTAACGGAAGTTACTAATTTGCCTACTGTGTGTTGAGTCACCTAATTGTTGTTTAGGTTGATGTAATTGCTATGATAAAAGTAGTAAAATGAACTAAACTAGAATTTCAGAGCTATAGAATGGTACCCTCGTTAAATTTAGAGATGATCACTAAATACAATCTGATTGGCTATTAAGACATTTCCCAGTGTTAATTCTGCATAATAAAATGTTCTACATCATGTAAGAGGCAACACAGATAGAATGATGACAAAAATGAATAGAGCTGTTTGAAGTTTGATTACCCAATGCATCCCTTCTTTCTAATTTTCTGATTTCTTTGTTCATAGTTTTGGTTCTTTATAGGCCATTTCAGAATTGAGCAGCTTCTAAGAAAAAAATCCTATGCTTACAGGAAAATGGTAGGGAGGAGAAATACACAAATTCTATTAAGCATATTTTGGAGTGACTTTTTGTTGTTAAACAGACCTCTCTGTGCCTCAGTTTCCATATTTGAGAAATTATCATTTCTCTGCTTGCACAGCATGTTCTGAGTTTGAAACATTACATTTTTACATTCCTCATCCTTGTGAGGATCCTAAAATACCATTTAAATATTGAAGAAAAGGTTTGGGTGCTGAATAAAACAGCTGTGTTCACCTTAGGAGAGAGAACTGATGCAGTGCTTGTAGTCACTCATGGAGCACAGCAAACACTGAGTCACATGTTACAATAAGGCAGTGGCTAATGGTAGAACAAACACTTTAGGAAAAGTGTATGAAAAATTCTGCTGACACATATACTACACTTTATAAGGAGAATAAGAATACAAGAATACAAAATGGAAGAATATGCTAAAAAAATTTTTACTATATGTGGGGAGAAAATGGCTACAAAAAAAGATGTCCAGGTTCTCCTAAATTAATGTTAAAGGGGGATCTACCAGTTTTGTGTAGGAAAATAAAGAGGGAGAAGAAAAATACCAGCAGACTGAATGGTCTTAAAAAATAAATTACTTTAAAAGCAATGTTGTGTATCCTCATTTTATCAATTTCCAAAATTACATATAAATGAGCAAATTAATTTTGAGATGTTAACATCTGCATAGTCCAGCTGCAAGACTGTGCTAGTCCATTATGCTGTCTCAGTCTCTTGTAGATATTATCATTACTAATGATTGTTTTATATTCTCCCTTGAGTGAAGGGCCTTCCTGAGTTTTGCTTATAAAATATATAAATAAGTATATTAAAAAAATACATATGCTTATAAAATGGGACTATAATTGAATTTTCTTCACTTCCTTTGTTGTGTAGAAGTGAATGTTCAAATTAGTATGTGTGTTTGCAGGAAGTAATGAATTTATATATAAAGAATTCAGAGCATTCCATGTTGCCTCTGCACTTTACCTCCAATACTGCAAGGTTCTATTAGACAAAAGTATGACTAAAAAGATGCTACATAGATTCCTCTTTTAATTACTAGGAAAAGTGAAACTTGTTCATCTGGGAATCAGCAAGGTCTTTCAGGAGGGGCTGCTGAATCAACCCTGTATTTACACTGTTCTCTTTTCCTCTGAGATTTGTTCTCTTAACACATCTCACTGAAGTTTTCATTCAATACTACTCGCAAGCATACTGAAGTTCTGTATATAATTACAGTTACCATTTTATATGCCAGTTGCCAAGTTCTTCCTCACAATACCCATGCTGTTACTCTAAATGTAAGAGAATGCCTCAATAGGCTCAGGCATCATATGACAGTCATTGACCCCATATATTAATTTTGGCATAAATGACTCCGTGACCTTTATATTTTGTGACTGAAACACCTTTCTTCCTTAAAATCTGGGTTGGAATCAGACTTGTCTATTTGTAATAATAGCTTTCTTTACCTAGATAATAACATGCATACTGTATATGCATACTAAGTAATATGTATTTTCTTGCTTATGATGATGAATTTTCTTTCAAGAATTAGTTAGACACCACACATACGAATTTCTAGGTTATTGCCTATATTTTAGGGGACAGTATATTTTACACTAATTTTATTAAAATCAAGTTAACAAGATTTCATTAAATGCTCTTTTTCACTATTGAGATTTTCCACATTGAGAGCTAGAGAAAGGCAAATGGACAGAAAGCAAAAGTCAATCATCCTTTCAAGACCAATCCAAGGAACATCTCTAAATTCTAAAAAGGCTCTAAGTTCTACCTCTTGATGTCTGCCTCTTGAGTACTGTAGAGAAAACAAACACCAAATACAACCAACCAACGAGGATAAAAAGAAAACAAAAGCAACAAAAGGAAAACTGAATTTATGATCATGTTTGTAGGTGCAAAGCCTTCCTTATATGATTACTGCATGTCCATCTAAGTACAGCAGTAAATAGCAGCCGTTAGAAACAAAAAAAGCAGGCCATATCAATTAGGTACTTACTGTGCACTTCTGTAGCAAAAATGCCTAATATGGATAAATGATAAAGAGAATGCATGTTTGACATCTTGTGGTCCATTTCCTTTGAAATATGCACTTAAATGTTAATATTAGATTCCATAAACAAAGGGCACCCACAACAAAGATGAAAGAACATAAAATCTTGAAGTTGACAGTATAAGTACCAAATCTGATGGAGCAGAGCAGTTATAGAAACATAAAGCATGTTGAAAACATCATAATTATAGCTGGTTAGAGATCAAAGAGATATGTGCAATAAAAGCAAACATAAACAATCAGATAAGACACATTTAAAAAGAGTTCTGCTGTAATCTTGAATGATAGCTAAGGGATAACATTTAGCTGACATTCAATTAAAAAGAAAAATGGTTTTATGACATTGATTTTTTTATTTATTTGCTCACTTCAGTTTTAAAATTAAGCAATTATGTTTTGAGTAGGAATGCATATATTTTGGATTTTTATAGGTTTTACAATTGGACGCAAATGCACATATACATATACATATATATATATGCATGTACATGCACACACATATGATACACATTTGTAGGTGTGCATGTTCATATTTCTTAAAATTGTGTACGTGGAGATTTTATTGTACATGTTATGGATAACTGGTAACACCTGAGAGAAAATATTTCATAATCTGCAGCACATCAGTGTGTATTATTCAAAGATGGTCCTTAAAGTGATGTTATGGAAGTATGATACTCAAAATTTCAACAAAACATGGCACCTGCAAGGTGAGAGGTACCTATCACACAGTAAGTTTCATCAATTTTATGTCGGTTTGGGTTTTTTTTTTTCAGGAGGTATCCTGTGTGACAGAATTTGCCAGAGTGACCACGGCAACAGGTATCTTCCCCAACAGAGTCTACCTCAGAAAATATTGAACATCAAATGGATGTCTTCTAACTTTAGAAATAACTCCTCAGACAAAGTAAACTACACAGAAGAAATGTCTATTCACATCCACTAGCTATAAGAGGTCCTAAAGTGATCATCTTATTATAAAAGCCTAGATTCATCACTTTGCATGCCAGCTGCACATAAACTAAGGTGACCTATCAGGAATGATGACATCCCATTGCTTTTCCCACACAGAACCACCAACATAAATGTGAAAGAGATGTAATCCTGGACATCCATCCCCACGTGATTGCATTTGGAATATGGATGGGTTCTTGCTTTTTTGGGCAGCAGGAAGAGAATGTAGGACCATACAGTCTCAGCAGAAAGGCTTTCTGCGAACACTGTCCTTACAAAAACCAGATGTTGCCAACAGAAAAAGATGATTCCTGGAAGCTCTGGCTAATGGACCAAGTACAAGATTAGAGTATTAAGTTACCAAAAATTTCATTAGCAATTGAAAATGCTTTAATGAGGACTTTATGAAATTAAGAAAGAGAATATGGACATGCATTTTAAAAACTTTGAATTTCTGACCTCAGAAAAATATTTCTTTTTCAGTTTTCTGTTGCAGTAAGCCATGATCAGCTGAATCAAGTGGTCCAAAAGGCCCATTGGTTTGATGCTTCCACAGCCCAAAAGCCTTGAGCATTCAAAAGGCTGTGAAAAATACATTTGCTGCAGACCTCCCCTCCCCTTATTTCTCATATCTGGTTGTCTTTCCAGAGAGTTCTATGTATTTTGGTAGTTAATTGGCCCTTGTTACTCCTCCCTGCCTACCCCTTCTCCCATTTGCTGTAATTCCTTCTCCTCGCCTCGGTAACACCCTCTGGCTGATGTTCCATTGGTTACTGTGTGTTTTCCACGCCCATATGGTGGGGGTACAAGACCCCCTGCAAGCCACGTTTCTTTGGCTTTCTCCGTGGATTTTTCTCTTCAATAAACCCTCTCCTCCCACGAAGAAGTCCCTCCGCTTCTGTCCTACCTCTTGCGCGCACCCTCGCCATCGGTGGCCAAGGCGAACCCGAGCAGGTGCTTCGCCTGCCCTCCTGCGCCGTGATCGGCTTCTGTCCTCCCTGCTTGGAGCAGGCGGAAGATTGCCCTGTGCTGGGACAGCGTGCTAGCTGGACAGCACGGCGGCAGTTCTAAAGTCAGATATGGAGAAGGTTAAAAATCAAAATCAGCTGGATTTTTCATCCTTGAAACGAAAGTTTCCTAATTATTTACTTGTTTGATTATTTGTATGGTTGTTAAGATTTCAGTTATTCAGATTGCTTTAATATAACAAAATCAAACAATAAAAAGATCTCCAACAAATTTCAGTAATCACTGACAACAACTAATTCTAGGATTACCCATTTCTTTGGAAACCCTGTGTAGAAAATACCAATTTTACTATTACCTCCATCTTACAAAGTCTGTTTTGCTATCCTGTAATTGAGACCCCTCTGTTCTTCCCTGGTCCCAAGCCTTAAGTTGTGTTTCTAGCAGCTGACAAAGTGGATGTCAGAGTTCCAAGTGAACAACAGGTAGCTTGGATGTTTTGTCCATGATAGCCCAAGTAAGTGGTAAGAGGTAAAAGCCGAGTTTAAAAATTGTCCTCTGGCAGAAAATCTGCACAACATAACGATGTCAAGAAAGAACTATGGAGGACTGTACGAAGTTTCCTAATCCTTCCTAATTGGAATACTTTAGGAGTTCCCAATGCCAGATTATTTACTTTCTCTTTTTATGTTGAATATTTCAGAGTCCTATATTGTGACATGTAAACAAGTTAGCATCAGTAGAAAAGCATCATAAATTAGGAAGATCTTTTATTTATTCTTTTTCTTTCACTTCTACTACCTTGGGAGCTGTTTTTTATATTTACAATGGATGATTCTGCTTGATCTGAAAATACAATGCCAAACACATGGGTACTTTGAAGTACTACTACAATAATTACAAAAGATTTTTTTTTTTTTTTGCCTTATTCCACTTATTAATTGGAATATATATATTTTTTTCCCTCCAAATCCTAGGGTTATTTAAAAATAAGAGATTGCTTCCATTTCTTTTCCTCTTTCTCTCAGCCCCTCTACTATTCTGTGAATGTGTTGTGGGGATGTTTCTTGTTTATGATGTAAAATACAAAGGTTGAGTCAGAGTCCTTGAAATGTACAGTTATGTCAAATTTGAAGAAGACATTATGAGAGCCACAAGCTGCAGTGCAAATTTTCCAGGTAAGGGGAGCTGTTACAAAACCAAAGCTAATTAACAGCATCTGAGCAGCATTCAGAGTATGCAGCCACTTACCATCCACACAGACACAGCCATTTGCTAATCTCAGAACTGTATCATCTGCCAGGTGTATACACTCTCATCAAATTCAAAGAGCCAAACAGAGATTAAAATAACTTCATGTATTTAATATATTAATACTGATGTACATGGTGATAAAAGTACCAGGCATACTCCTCTAATAACAAACCAGTGAAATGCTTGATAATAAGAAGTTGAGATGGGGATGAGCATGATATAAAACTGGGGAGAGTGGTGGATCTGACAGGGGCTTCAGCTGCTGTCCAGAGGGTCCTTGACAGGTCCTCAGTCTTCATGGAGTTCAACAAGAAGTGCAGAGCCCTATATCATGGGAAGAAATAATTCCAGGCAAAAATGCATGCTGTGGTCCACCAAGCTTGACAGCAGCATGTCAAAAAAAGGCTTGGAGGTCCTAGTGGACATCAAATTGAACATAAGCCAGCAGTGTGCCTGGGATGCAAAGAAGGCTAGTGGGATTCTGGGCTTCATTAGAAGGAGAATTGCCAACTCTCTCCTTAGCACTGGTCAGGCCACACTTGGAGTACTTGCTCAGCCCTAGGCTCACCAATACAGAAGAGACATGGAGAGGTTGAGAGAGCTGGAACTGTTCAGCCTGGAGCAGATAAGGTTCAGGGAGAGTCTCAAGGGAGAGTCTAAATAAGACAGACCCAGGCTTTTCACAGGGTGCCCATTGACAAGACAAGAAACATTGGACACAAACTCAAACATAGGAGGTTCAGTCTGAACATGATGAAACAGTTTTTTTCTTCTGTGAGGGTGACCAAGAACCTTGACCAAGGTACAAGATTCCCAGGGAAGTTATGGATTCTTCATCCTTGGAAATATTAAAATGCTGTCTGTATATGAGCCTAGGCAACTGGCTCAAGAGAGCCCCACTTGAGCAGAGAGGCTGGACCAGCTGACCAACAGAGCTGCCTTCAAACCTCAACCATTTTGTGAGTCAGTGATCTATTTATTTGGTTTACAATAGTGTTTATATTTAGGGTTCAACTACTTTATTGTAGTTGTTGAGTGATAGGAGGAAGTTTTAAGAGGAAGTGTTTAAATTTTGGGGAATATCATATGTGCTCTAAAAAGGATGTGAAGTACTGCCTTGGGACTCCATGTCCAAGCAGTGATGTCTCACAATGTATGATGGGTCAATGTAAAGAATAGCATAGGTTACACTTCTGCAAAATGCTTTCAGTGGTGGGAAGAAGGTGGTCGGTGACTTAATTAATAAATTATATTAAAGCAAGAAGATAGAAATTCTTAGTAGTGCTTAGCACAACTTGAGACTCATCACTGAGCAAGTTAATTTATTCTTGCATTTGTCCAGATATTGTTGAAAACTCTGCTAATGAGATCTGCTAGTATCAAGAAAATAAAAAGGATTGAAAGATTATATAGTGTTATTGGGAATTATATATTTCTGTGAAGTATCTATCTTGTTGCCTAATTTGAAAGTGCTTGGAATGTAAATTTTGAGGGAAACAACAAGAACATCACCACCACCTCAACCAAACAAAAACAAACAAACCCAGAAAGCCCTTAAATTAGTATCTGCCTGGTCTTTGACGTATATGTGGTAGACAGTAAAGGATAGACAAAATATATTTACAGGTTTTAAATCAAGGACCACTGCAATCACACAGTTTCACCAGGGGTTTAATGTAATCATTGGAGAAATGCTTTGCTGTTGTTAAACATATCTCTCTCCAGAACATGTATAGGAAAAGTTTCAGAATAAAAAATTGGTATTTTAGGAATATGAAGTTTTTATATAAAATCTCCTTCTCAAGTATGATTATTGCTACTTGTATTTTTAACTAGCAAATTGTGCCCATAAATTTGAGGAACAATTTGTAAAGGGAAACAGAAGAAATTAACTTGATAGTCACCAAAATAAGTGACTGATCTGATTTTGTCTTTTAGCTGTTAAGTGCTCATGACAGCTTTGAAATTCTGATGAACACTTTCCATTGGAATGACATAAAAGAAAGTCAAAATTAAAACTAAAGACAGGTAAGAACTAGAATTGAATGAACTTAATTGAGGAGAAAGTCTTTATTTTTTTTTTTTGTAATGTATAGTGTATTGCAAACAAGTACTTGACAAATTTTAGTCAGGAAGAGGATAAAAATCACTATACTAATTATTTAATATTAGATAAAAATAATAAAATAATCATTAAACAATGATAGAATATATTTCTGTCATTATAAATATTTGTTTAGAAAATTCTATCACAAGCTACGAATAGAAAAGGACATACAAAAGTCCTCAAAATTAGGAAATGAGAGGCAGAAATCTGAACTCTTTCAGAGTAACTGCCAAAAATAGATTTCATTATCCTTCCTCATGAAATGTATTGAAGTTTATGGAGGCTGTAACTGCATTCTCGAAGATCTGTCCTTAAATGGTGCAAACAACAAGGAAACAGACAAAGCAGTTTATAATTTTGTAGAAATTATGAATCTTAAATGAATTAATAATGCATTGATTAACTAATTAGCCTAGAAACGGTTTGGCTGAATTAGGTGTGGTTTTGAGTAGGAATAACATTTTTTTTTCCTTCTAGCACACATGGAAAATATACTGAAGTTTAAAATGGGTCATAGTTGGCTCAGAATACCTCTTTCCATCACATTTCTTCCCAACCTCTGTTTAGGCAGTATCCTAAAATTGTCAGAAAAGTTTAGAATATGCTGTAAATAACAACCATGAAGTTCTGAAACTGGTGTCACATTTTCCTGTTGTATGTTACGCTTTTCTGATAATAGAAGAGGAGTTGATAGGATCTCATGTATTTCTCCGTTGCTGGATGGCATTAATTTATACTATTTTTTTCTAGTGAGTCTGTGTATAGTGGTTCACTAGACAGACAAAGAATTATTTATGGACTGTAAAATATGTGGCTGCTACAGAAGTCAAATTTTTTCCTTTAAGATCCTGCTTCTGTGGACCTAGCTATTCATAGACTCAGTAAAGGTGAAGGGCAAGACAGTTATTTCACTAAAATTTGAATCCAAATCAAATTAAGTTTCATGCATTTTTTTTTTATGTTTTGGAGGAATAATTTAAATGTATCTCAAAGAATAAGTTGGAAAAGTTTATGTGTAAAATATGCTGTATTTTACAAAGTGTTGTGCAGCTGCTTTTTATACTGCTTTTAATGAAAAACATATTAGAAAGTCTGCCTTACAAGCAGAACCAAAATTTCCAGTCTAAATAGAGAATCAACCTCAGGAAAACAAACAGAGTGGGCAGGATGCTGAACGCTTAGTAGGCAACATGACACTTTAATTCAAATTTCTGCTCTGCCTAGTGCAAATCTGGGACTTGAATCTTTGCCTTCTACATTGCAGGTGAGTGCCCTAACTCATTTTAAAAAGCCGTTCTGGAGTTTTTCCTCTGTCTCATATTAAAAAAAAAAAAAGAGAAAAAAAAGTGCAAATAGCTGATAATTCTTTAGGGGGGGTCCAAGAATCGAGGTGCAGAATATTCTTTCAATGTGTATTAATGTGAAATAACTTGACTCCCTGATACATACGGTGGCCCTGTCCTCTGAGCAGCCACACAACACACCATATTTCATTCTTGGGATCTCCTTTAGAGAAAATTAAGTAATGTCTTCCAAGTGAATCAGACTGTGATTCTGAGCATCTGTTCTCTACCGGAAGTGTGGATGATGTTAAACCAATTCTATTAGTTCCTCTTGGAAACTACATCACCAACTCATCCTGTTCCAATGTCTTTTTAGAAAACTGACATTTTTGAGCACAATACCCAAAGACATGCAACATGCTGTTGGAATCATGCTGCAAAATATCATTCTGATCATCCTCCATATTATGCTCATGATGTTTGATTAATGCTAGCAATAAAGTTATATATGCTCAAGGGACATGGGAGCACCATATATCACTCACAGAGAGACCAAGGGCTAGTTGGTATGCAGTACAGTGCACTGTATAGCGGGCTGGTCTTCAGCCATGGGAATGTGAACCACTCTGTGTCACCTGAACAGGGGGACAACAGTCACTCCTCACCTGAGTCTAAGTACAGACTTTGGTCTGCTTGAGTCAGAACAAGGGCTCAGAATTAGTTCCTTTGCATCTCTCTTGAAAGCACAAACCACACTAGTAACAAGGGGGCACTGCCAGCTTCTCAGAAAAGAAGGCTCTGTCTCCTGTGCACATGAGTTCTGAGAGAGTCCAGACTTAAGGCAAAACTCTCTTCGCTATATCAAACTGGCATCTGGATGCCTCAGAAAGCATTCTCCAGCATAACTCTTGAGTTATGTTCTAGTACTCTTCATGTATCATATAACTCTAAAACCCTTGTATCACAGGGAAGATTAAAAAAAAGGACTAAAAAGTATATTTTGCATGAAAGGGTTAAGTCAAAGTTCCCACTGTAGAGACTCCTTTCACAGAACTTCTCTTTCATCCCCACTTGTTGGTGGTTAGTCTGAAAAGACAAGGTATTTAAGTGTCCTTCTTGCTAACACCATTTCATTGCCATCATAGGTAGACAGAGTCAACATCCTGAAACAGGATTCCCAGTTGATGCTACAAGAATTTTTTTCAGCCACATTAATCACTCCACTGAAGTTTGGCTTGTGATACCTTGCATACAGCAAAACAAATAAACTCCCACATCAATAACTCATTCAACCACATGGAATTCTACTTACCACATGACTGAACATACTATTGATTTTAAACTAACAACTATCCTGCTTTTTCATCCATCCAACAGTACTTGCTGGTTCTGTTTCTTTTTATTTCAGCTCCCAAACTTTTCCTTTTGTTTGATCCTTTCTGGCCAGGTTTCACTGGTAAAGTCAGAAGTGGGTGCTTTCCAGTGATGTGTTTTTTAGCCATGTATGATTTGCATTTAGAAATCCCATATATGATGCAATAGGTTTTCTTTAGAGGCATTAAAGGTCACTTATCTGCAGAACAACATAAACCATTTTCTCCAATTCAAATTAATACCTACAAACAATATTTTGTAGGAAAAAAGAATCATTGGAAGACATAATCCAAAATAATGTTTCTTAACAGCAAAATTTTGTAGTTTATGTGACTGAGTCCAGCAAAGCACAGGAGTTTCCATGATCTGGGTCACTTAAAGTAGACTGACCAGCACACTGTTGAATATACTAAAAGCCTTGTGGTGGTGGAGAAATGGTGTCGATAACTGAAAGATTTCCTTATTTCCAAATATTTTTATTTTTTTTGTACATTTGCAGTCAATGTGGGATTCATATAAGGCCGAATGGGTGACTGGACAGTTGTGCTAGAAAACAGACAAGGAGAGAAGCTTTATGTTGCAAGAGGTGTCATAGAAATGAGAGATTAGAAAATAAATGAAGACCTTGAGGATAAAATCTTAGTTTGCTAAGAGAAACCCTGTATTTTTTTTTTCTTAACTTGCATCAAAGAAGATTTATACAGTAAATATAATTGTATTTGGAGAGCTTATCATCTGTTATTCTTTCATATTGATTAAAATACTTTAAATATCAGGACTCACGTGGCCAAGACAGCATTAGCTTTAAATAAACTTGTTTTCTTGCTATCAGCTGCATGCTTTGCAGTATTTAAAAAATTAGAAAGAATCAGGTATTATTCATGAAAAAAATGGCAAATAGAAATAGGCAAATATATTTTGTCAGGAATATAAAATATGCAGCCCTTTACAGCTTGATTTTTAGGAAAAAAATCTGCAAAGATTTAATATTAAAATCATAATATATTTAAGACCTAGGAATCATTTTTACAATCTTTTAGTTGTCATCTTTAGCATTACAGCAAGGGTATTTCCTTTTAATTGCTTCTATATTTAACTTTTCCTCATTTAACATTTCCTCCGTTTAAATGAGAAATCTGGTTTCTACAGTAAATCTATTCCAATCCTATGATCTTTTCAGACTTCATTCTTTTTTTCAGTAAGGGATACTTATACCCTTACTGGGTAGATTTAGGAAAGCAGTAAAATATCTGAGATTAAACTAAAGCTGCCAAGTTGATCTGCCACGGAGGTTAAATAGAGTGATGCCTGCAAATCCTAGAATGGGCATCTCACATTCTAACAGTTGTCCTTCCATGAAGAAGTATTATCCCTTAATGTTTTTTAAGCAGCATCTGTGTGAATGTATTTCACTACAAAATCCCTTGGACTACTCTAACTCTAGTACACATTGGCAAATGGGTGGCCAGTTGCACCTGCCATTTGCATTGCTGGGGGAAATAAGGTGTTGTCCCTGTGCTTGTGGGCCAGAGTTGAACACTGACTTCAGAAGCTGCCAGCAGCCACAGGCTGGGGTTGCTGAGGCAGTGCTCTGAATAGACACATTGCTTAAACAATCTATTCTGGACTGGTACCCATTTCTGGATGGCTTCTGACTATTTGGTGAAAGGGAGTTGTGGCTGTCCTAAAATACACCAGGTATTTCTCACAGGTATCCATTACAAAACTCCTGTTTTCATGGTCTTAATCATTCTTTCATAAGACTAAGGGAGTATTCAACAGAAGAAGATGGGACATGATTTAAATTTGGCAAAAAATAAAGAAGTAAGTAACCAGACTTCTAGAAATTGATTTAAGGCTGTATTTCCACAGCCTTTCTCTACCACACTGGGGAGAGCAGCCTATGACATGGTGTATGAAACAGAGAGCAAGGGACACTGACATACTAATCCCTCTTGTAAGGAAAAGAGAGAAAAGTGTCTAAAGAAGTGCAGGGAGTGATCAAATCTTTGACCAGGAACAAAAGGGAATAAACTGCTTTGTGAAAGGAAATAAAACAGATCAAGAAGAGGAGTGAATGGTCATGGCTGAGTCATTGTCTGTTTACTAGTTTGCTCCTGGGTTTTTACAGCTCTGAGTCAGAAACCCTAGAGAAATATAAGAAACAAGGTTTTACACAGCCTTTCCATCCTCTGTTGACATGCTTCTATGAACTACAGAATATGGTAATGACAATCAAGTCCTGAAAATTTTAACTTTGTTAAATGATAAATAAAAAAAATAATTTTGCCAGATTTCTTTTCACTATAAAAAGGTTTCAAGGAAATTGATAGGCAGACTCCAGACTCTACAAACTGAATTTGAGATCTTTTATTTTAAAAATCACTGTGTAACACTTGGTATTAGACACAGTTAAGCTACATCTGATTAAATGAGCTGAAGACTGGGAACAAGACAGCTTACGAGTATAACAAATGTCTAGTTAGGTTTTAGAAAGCACTGATCAAAACCCCCAGTTTAATTATGTACATCATTATTTCTTTCTTTAACTGTTGTATCTTTCAGCATGCTTTAATATAAAATTGTTGAAATAAACTGTTTTGCCAAAGGGTGCTTTGAGTGCACAAATATGGTACCAGATGCCCTAGGATACTTGAGACATGCATGATCTTGGCAGAAGCAACACAGGACTGCAGGATATCTGTGTCCTTCTAGGATGCAGCTGGAAACCTGGAAGAATGACAGAAGGTTCCTAGCCTGTTTCTAGCCACATACTTTTAGGCAACTGATTACAATGTCAGCTCAGGCTGACTGTCATTATAAAGGTTAATGGATTAGTATAAACTTCAGGTACCCAAAGTTTATCTGCAGTGATGTTCAGGAAATGAAAATTCCCGTATTTGTGAAGATTTAGGTCATAAGTGGCTTCAAATTGAAGAGGTTTATATGGTTTAAGTAAGCCAGAATTTGACACTAGTGTTTTCAACCCACCACTTTTCTTTTTCAACTATCTACAGAAAATCTGAAGTTGTTTGTTGAAGTGCTTTTGTGAGTAGGAGAGATGGGGAAAATAGTGACCAAAAAAAGAAATAAGAAAGCCCCTTCTATTATGTCTTACTATGGCTGATTGTTCCTTGTTACCATCCAACACCTTCAGTACTGTCATGGTTCAACTGCGGTAGACAGCCAAAAATGACATAACTACTTGCTCACAACCTTTCCCTCTGCTACCACAAAACCAGCCAAAAAACCCCCAAAAAACCAAAGAAGATAAAATCACTCTCCCCCAACCCCAAAAATCCCACAAACCAAAAATACAAAACCCAAAAAATCCCACAAACAAACAAACAAAACTCACAAAAAATATCAAAGCCAAGAAAAAGAAGTGAGAAAAATACAATTGTTCGCCACTAGCCAACTGATGCCCAGCCAGTACCCAAGCATCAGTAGCCCTCACAAACCTCTCCCCACATTCCAATTTTTATTCCTGAGCATGATGCCATATGGTATGGGATGATGCCATCTGGTATTTTGATCATTTTGGGTCACCTGTCCTGGCTGTGCTCGTTCCCAGCTCCTTGTGCACCCCCACCCTCCTTGCTGGTGGGGTGGGGTGAGAGTGAGAAAGGGCATTGTCTCTATGTCAGCACTGCTCAGCTGTAAAGAAAACATCTGTGTTATCAACAGTTTCAGATCCAAAACCAGACCCATAGCAGCTACTACAAAAAAAAAAAATCAATCCCAGAATTCTATCTATCCCAGTCTAAACCAGAGCAAGTGTTTATGGCATGTGCACTGCAAATCTGCTTTCAGTTACTATTGTTAATATAATTTATGAAGCTTCTGAATTTAGGAAGTAAAATGGTTTTCATGCAAAAATAAGAGTTATTCTCCATCTCCTGGTTTTTACTACTTCCACTTTTTACCTTTTCTTTCTAGAATTTTTATATTTCTTTAAAAGTATTTTTTTCCATTTTTTCTTACATATATCAATATTATTCATATTCCTTGTTAGGTTACTTCTTTTCCTATTTCCCTGGATGGATTTTACCAGCATAAATTTTAATTGTCAGTTCTTCCACTGTTTCAGTTTCCCTAGTATATTTCCTCAGTGCTATAAAATATCAGCCAAAGTTCCACTGACAATTTCACATTCCCTCGTAGTCAGACTTTCTGACATCAAACCTAGTGCACTTTCTCTGTTAAGAGGTCTCATAAGTACACCAAATCTGAAGATCTTTTGTTTGCTACATACTGCATGCTCTCAATATCAGCTGAGTTTATACCTGTCTCAAGTCGTTGCTTTATACACAGACCTGCCTCTAACCATGTAGGCTACTTAGCAGAAAAACAAAAACAAAAGGACTAAATAAAAACAAACACTCTTTCCCCATCATCTCCCTCCCAACAATTTATAGTTCCTTGAAAAAAAAAATCCCCCGAAGTTTTTGCTTAGTTTCTTCCAAAATCAGCATCAAGGTAATTATTTTTCCTTTGATAAATATTAAAGCCAAGCTCATAGAGACCATGCTGAGTGTACTGCCATATCTGCTCTAACTGCCCAAGAGATCTGTAGCTACATCAGTGAATTACCTGACTGCCTTTATTATCCAAATTTCTATCAAAACTTTCTCTACTGTCATTCCAAGTGTTTATGCCATTTTTCTCAGCAGATTCCATTTCATTTCTCAGTAATGTTGCTATTCTTGCCTCCCGTTTTTTTCTTATCTGTGCCTTATATCCTGACACTTTAAATCATCATGCTCTGTATTGATTCAGTAAAGTGCACTGTTCCACTCATTTCTTATTGTACATATAAGTGAAAATCAACAAAAGTGTTTATGGGAAGTGAGGAGGACTGACAAATATGTCATTCTCAATTCTCGAGTTTTACCCTGATTAATGGGTGAGCACTCAACAATATGAATAACGATTGCTGGTTTCACAACTGTCCGTAGGTGCCTGACTGAATAGGATTTTGGTGCCTGAGTCCCTGGTGAAATCAATGAAAATTAGAATTGTTGTCCCTAAATAGCTTGGTACTCCTCTCTGCTGAAATAACTACCAATAGGACAGACACAAGTTTCACAGTGATGTTTAAATATGTGTGAACAAAACATAGCATCTTATAAATTTGCAATGAGCTTTGAAATGAGGAAGATTGTTCTCATCTGGTCCTTCAAATTCCTATGCTTGTTCTAGTCTATAATAATAAGTAAATAGATAATTTTGTTGTTTTCTGATCACAGTCTTTCTTGCTGTGTTAGGGACTCTTCACAGAGAGGGTATCTTTCCAGGAAGCTCTCTCATGACTGTACCATAGTGATGAAGTCTCATCATCAAAAGACCCCAGAATCCTACAATCTACAGTTTTTAAGAGGAAATTAAGAGCTTCAGTGGATGGAAGTATTACCATGATGTTGACCTGAAAGAAAATGTTTTATGTACATTCCCTAAAAGAAAAGGAGGGGAAAAAAGAAAAAAAGGCAGCAATCTGACATTTACCCATGAAAAATGGTAATATCAAGGAAAACACACATTCCACATTCAGTAGATTTTGATGGAAATTTATTAACGAGTTCTATTCAAAATCTCAATATAATGGAATGTTCTTAAAAGGAGACAGTAAAATTTCCAACCAGATTGTTTTTATTCAAAAAAATTGCAAAACCAGTATGTATGTAGAAAAGAGCAATGTTTTACTATATCAAGTGAAAAAATGGATTGCTTTTCAAAAAAGCTTGGTTTTCTCATCTAACTTCACATCTCTTTTAATCTGTCAAATTAGTGTGCAAGGATTGCCATCCCCAATTTTTCACTGAGTATTGATAACATACTGCCAGTTGTCTATTTTCCTCAGGATAGGAAGTAATTGCAGTTCCAGAGGGTTTTTTTTTAATTATTATTTTGAAATATCTCTTATAGTTGCATTTGGTTTTGTTCAATATAGTGGTGCATATCATTTAATACATGGAACATCTGCAGCATATTTGACCTGGGGGAGTAAAACAGCAACCATAAGATGCATGCTCCTGATGCAGTAACATAAATATATTAGGGACTATTAAATGTAAACATTTATCTCCATAGCTACTGCTGCATGGCATCTTACTTTCCACAGCTATTTATAATGCTATATAAAAGGTCTCTTAGGAAAAAAAAAGTGGTACCTTTTTATAGCTCTCGACTTTTTAAGTGAACATCGCCGTACTACCCTATTCTGATGCACATAATTTCTTAGCAGAATTTTTTTTTTATTCATCTCTAATTCAACTTCATCAACAAAAAAGATATTTTAGGTTGACTATTCCATTTTTTTAAGTTATGCACAGTCATTAATACCTATGAAAAGTGAGTTAAAAAGAGATGCAAAAGTATAATAGGGTGCTCATAGAGATAGTAGGTGCCCCATCCCTGAAAACATTCAAGGCTGGGTTACACCAGGCTCTGAGAAATCTGATGTAGCTGCAGATGTCCCTGTTCATTGCAGTGGGGTTGGACCAGGTGGCATTTAAAGGTCCCTTTCAGCCCACACTATTCTGTGATTCTATAAATATTCTACACTTAGGCAGAGAAGATGTAAGCAGCTGTGACAACTGCACAGCAATAGGAGGGCCAAAGAATTACTTCCCCATGGTCTGTTCCTGAAAAACTCATGTTTGTATGGTAAGAACAGCTTCAACTCCTACAAAGATCCGAGTGGCTGTTTAGTTAGCAGGTGAATCATCTTTCAGAAGCAGCTTCCTGTTTGTGCCAGTGCTATGGTTAAAGTGTGGACTGAGCTTCTGTTTTTTCCCTCAGGATCTACTGGCAGCTGTTTCAGCCTCTGTAGAAGTTACAAAAATAAGTAAAACCTCAGTTGCACTGCTCACTGCTTCAAGAAGCTTGCAACAATGGAGCATCTTTGTGCATTGTCTTCCTGCCTCCAAAAAAAGATGGCCCACTTTTTAAGTGGTCCTTGGTCTCCTATTCTCTTCTGAAATATGATAGGTATTATTTTAGAAGAAAATATTTTATGTTGGTCCAATAATTCTGCAGTAGTTCCTAAAAGCTTAATTTCATTTTATTGATTTCATTTTTGTTTGAGATTTGTGGCTAAAATACATAAGCTATACCAGCTTAAAAAATTACATTCAGCAGCTGATCCTCTGCTAATGTATGTGCACTCCTAACCCAGCCCATTTCAACAACACAATTTATTTTAAAATTAAAAGGAAAAATCTGCATGTAATTTGCATTATTTGGCAGCCTAGCTAGGCCAGTAATTAATGGCTGGGCTGTGCCTTACACTGTCATGTACACTGTCATTTACTTAACCACGTGTGTTTGAGCCTCCCGGAAATGCCAAATACCCATTTAAAGTTCATGCTTGGGATCCTGAAAAAAGTATCAAGTACGTATCAACTTTTCTAAGATGATGTCTGCAAAACATACAGTTAAAACTTCTGTATTTCTTTCTTTCTGTTCTTAATTCCACATTTGTCCACTTATTTCCTGGAGTAGTATGGTTTTCTTCATTGACCTGAGTTATACAAGATTCAGAACGTGAACAGTTAACTCATTTCCTTAATATATTCCCTCCTCTTTTTTTTATCACCTCTCCTTACGGTCACTGGTCTTTATGTCAGCTCGTTTCTCTTATGCTATGCCTTTAATACACTTACCCTGCCACTTACATGACTGCTCATCTTCCTCTGTCACTTCTTCTAAGTCTAAAAACAGTCATGTGTGCCGTCAGTGAAGCTCACATATTCATTTATCATTTGGAAGCAGGCTGTTATTTTTTTCTAAAATCTGATCCCTTAGCACTCCAGCAACCAGTTCTTGCAGTAATCATTTCCCACATTCTCCCCTCTAAAGAGGATTAATCCTATCTTTAATACTTTTTTTCCCTTCCTCTGATAAATTGTAGGGGAAAAGGCTGTTTGTGGTCAGCACTCCTCGGGCTGGCAACTCTGCAATCTGGTTCAATTTCTTTTTCCTTCTTTTAAATGCACAGTTGCTGTATTATGGTTAGGCTCTACAAGCAATCAATCCCTTTTCAGCCAAATTGGTGGGGAAGATATTTTTTGTTGGGACATTTAACTGGTACTGGAGTAGTACACATTTTGTTGCAGATTTTTCTGACTGACTGTGAGCAGCTCATCATTTCTCTGTACCTCAGTTCCAAGTCAATAATATAGAAGAAAAATACTTTCTTCTTCTCATCTTTTCTCAGAATGTTCATAGAAAAAAATCCACTTTATCTCTGATAACTATCAGTTAGAACTAGAAAGCAAGTATTAAATATTAATTACAATTATCTGCTCATTTCTCAGGGAGAATAGCAGCCGTGGTCTTTTCTGCCTCGTTTTCTTGAAGCAACTTTAGAGTAATGAGTGGTATTATTCCCTGGTTTTTGACACAGAAGAGTTATATGAAGATACTTCTTTCACACAATAATCCTTACCCTTTTCCAGAAAAAGATGAAAAAAGTTTAAATAACCTTTTAAATGAAATATTGCAATAGTCCAGCACTTTAAGAATGAAAGTGCAGTTTTCTAAAAGGTCAGTTCAGTCCCTGAAAATGTTTTCAGTTTGGACAACACATTATGAACTCTGTAGTATCTAGTAGCAATTTTAAGCACCACTAACAATAGGAAGTAAATTCCAGTCACTCACAGTAAGATGGCAATGTGGTGACATTTGATGCTTGAATATGTGTGCTTTGAGTTACTGCAAGAATCTGCCTGCTGAAGGGAGAGAACCTTTCCCTAGCTAACTGCATGAATTTTAGACAGAGGTGAAAAATAAAACCAGGACATGTTATAAAGTGTTTGCAAGTCATCAGCCTGCGTGGCAGTTTCCCCCACCCTCATTCAGCAAATAAGAATTGAAATTTATCAAATTAATAAATCCCAATGAAACCAATAATCTCACATATTCTGTACAATTTTATTTGACAGATCTTTTTATCTTTTTGTTCCAGTGAGCCACTACCATTATGTTTTATTTTCCAGATGTATGTCCTTGCTCTTTTAAAACTACAGCAGTTCCACTACGTAGTAAAGCTATAAATTTATAGCACATTCTTCTAAAGTGCCTGCTTGTTTCATAATTCCACTTCCATATCTTTAGTTGTTCTAAAATATATTGAACTGTCAATGTGAGGGTCAGGAGATTAGAACACTTTGTAGCTTCTCTGCCAATGCCTTTGTTTAACTTGGAAAATAAGCTACACCACCAAGGGAGTGATGAAATAAAGGATACATAGAGTCACAAAGGCATAAAAATTTTAAACACTGTATACCACAGACATTTCTTAAGAGACAGAGTGTTATATCCACATGTATTTACTTTGGGCACCCACCAGCAAACTGTCGTAATTAAAACTTGTAAAGAATGCAAAAGAGTACACAAAGGTTTTGCAATTAAAAAAAACCAAAACTTGCTCCCTGCTCTGAGAGTTACTGTCTGAAAGAATCAACTGCCTTTTGACCTTGAAATGTTACGCACATTGTCTGATCCTGCTTTACTGTAAGTTAGTTTAAATTTCATTTAATAATTTGCTTTTACTTGGAAATCAGCTAACCTCATGGGGCTTTCTTGGAATTTTTTGATTCCTTTCTGGGTTTTCATAATATTGAAGGCAAACATTACATGTTTTCTTATAATTTCCTAGGAAACAGACAGAATGATTATAAAATGTCTTGCAGAACTCCTAAAAGGACAAAAGATCATAGGATAATATTTATTAATATCTAACTTCAGTTTATACTTAAAAAGATGTTTATACTGACAGATAAAAACACACCCTTTCAAATAAGAATAATCCTATGAACATTGATAGTTAATTAGAAAGTCATAATAAGGTATGAAGATGAATGGCTTTGTATTTGCGGGAGACCCAATACTAAATTATTGTCAGAGACAGACCATCTATGATGGACCTTTGTCAAGCCCAAGAGATGAAGCTGCTCTAAGAGGCAAGGAGAAAGGGAAACAGTGAACATTTTAGCTTATGTTCAGGTGTATGTGACTTCGTGGTAACAATCCAAGATTTGTTATTTTTGAAGCTTCACAAAACCTCTAAAGCTCCTGCCTTATTCCTGGATCTCCTTTTGGTTCACTGTTTGTCTAAAATCACAGAGCTCACAGTCCAAGTACACTGGTAAAGCTTAGGGGTAACCAGAAAAATTTCAAATCAAAATTTACCATTGAATATACTTCTCATGCATCTGCAAACAGTATACCATGCAAAGCACAGATCACAGGCCATCTCAAACAAATCGGAATCTTTTGAAAATACCTCTCCACTCTGAGGAAAATATCCAAGCCACAATGCAGACAAATGATCTTTAGTGCCTCCCTCCATTTTTATCTAGGCTTGGGGAAAACCTCTTTATGAGTGGTTGTTCTACAATGAACTCCAGCTATTTTGCCTTTTTTTCTTTACTTGTTGTCTCCTCTTGTTGAAACATTTATAAATGTAAAACAATTCAAATTAGAAGAATTAGAATTTGTTACAAGAGTGAGACTTAGATATCACACACTGAACAAAGACCAGTGTGATTTTCCAGTTATCTTATTGTCTAGAAGTCAAGATCTCTGAGGGAGGAAAAAGGCTGAAGTCAAATACTTACCTAAATTTGTCTCACATTAATACTCCTAGAAATATCTCTGAAGATGCTTAAATATAGCACATCTATTTTTTGGCACAGCTTTTACAAGATACAGCTTGATTTTTTTTTTCTTAATTATTTTTACATCTTCTGCACGTGATGATCACCTTATGTATAGATGACAGTACCCTTCTCTTTGTATTTGAGTGTTTCCCTGAACACAACCTTTAAGAACCATTCTGCAGAAGTACTCTTTTTAGCCCATTGCTTTCAAGAAATCACCCTTTTCAGAATTGTAGGCTCAGCTTCTAGCTCAGATCTGGCCATGGCACAATTGTTACACTTCAGACAATCACTTCCAGGCTTATTCCTTACTGTATCTCATACCTAGCAGGAGATCCTTTTAAAAATCCCTCTGGTTGATATTTCCACTTTATTCAGTATATATATTCTCCAACCTTTTTTTTCTGTAGTATCTGAACACACGTGAATCATGAATTAATAAATACATATAAAATGTGTCACTTTAATTCTGTATATTTTCCTATTAACTAATATAGATATGTGCTGAGGACAGTCATATGTATTTTGAGATCCAGTTGTTGCATAAACTGAAGGTAAGGAGAGAAAGCCTCTGAACTTGCTGGATAGATGGAAAGCCACCATAGAAAGAGAAACCAGGCTTGTACTGCAGCAATTTAATACTGTGCTTTACTCAGAAAGTTATTTATTTTGCACAAATCACTGCAAGCAAAATGAGCATGCCTTGCGAAGAACAAATGTTGTTCTTCAGGGTAGGTAATTCTGTGTATTGGAAGAAAAGAAAGCTGTTCTTATTAACATTTTCATTCTAAAATTTTTTTGTTAATTGTTAAATTTCATAAGGGTAGTATGTAATTTGTTCCTTTGATCATTTTCATTCTTTTTTTCTTTCTTTCTGACTGGTTTTCAACTGGACATCTCAAAACAAACAAAAACACACCCCAAAAAACCTTAGAAAAGTGTCTGTGACATTATTTTCCTTTAATATCCCCACCAGGAAATAATAACTTCAACATAGTATAAGGCAGATGTTACCAAATAAGTGCACATAAAAAGAGTTTTAGTATCGCATTAGGCACCTATCTAATATAATACTAGAGAATATTTCTCTTCTAATTCGATTTAAATATTGAGACAAACAAGTTACACCACTCAGTTTAAACCTCAGGACTAGAATCAGGCAGGCAGAACAGTGAATAAGTTTTATCAAAGCCTAGAAAGCAGCATAACTAATAGTGCCCCAAAGGAAGTGAAACTCTCACCCGGAGTTTGTGTAGAGAGAAAAAAAAGAGAGTACTCAAAAGCGACTTCTGATGCCTTAGCAGAAGAAAGGATCTAAAGATATTGCTCTTAACTCTTGACCTGGCACTACAGTCCTTTGAGACCTCTTCCTTCTGGATGAAAGGGAAAGGGAAAGAAAAGATGGGTCTGAGTCTCACCTGGACAAATAGGAATACTACATTCCTCAATTCTGTGACCTTGGCTATGTGATCTACCTTATTGGGGAAAATAAGCAGCAGCAATCTGTGCATGTAAAGAAGATGTCAAAGTTCAGGCAATACTGAAATAATTTGGGATTTTTATATATTTAGACTTCTAAATAATGCAGGTTTCTAGCTACCCAGAATTTTTTTAAGCAGCATTATTCTCAAATCACACTTATAAGAAGGCCAAAGTCTTCAAATATCCACCAAAGCACTTCATTTTAGACATATAAATAGTTTTATAAATCTGTCTCACTGAAAATTATTTCAGAGGCTGCAGCTCAGCTTTCGTTTGAGTATTTGTTTATATGTAATCTGGATTTTCTCTTTGAGTAATTGTGTAATCTAGGGACAACATACTATTTATCTACATATCTAATCTTACTTACATAATGTAGTGCATTAATCCATTAATGTGAGTTTATTTTATCCTACTCAAACTTAAGAGATGTTAAAGATACCTGATTGGAATCTTGATTCTGTTGTAGTTAGTTTATTTCAGTGGATTGTAATTAGTTTCCATGTGCTTGCGCAAAACCTTGGCAGTGATTAAAACTTGTGTCCTATATTTCTTTAATTTCCTTAAATTAATATTTTTTTCTTTATCTGGAATTCAAAATTTTTTCTTTATAAATAAAAAAAAAATCAATATTTCTATTTTCCATGTATGAAGTTTATGTTTAATTCACTAAGCTTTTATGTCAAGTCATAACATATATTGGACTTTTAGGTAGCAATAAGAGGCTTTTTATATCTCTAAGAAAGAAAAGGGGGAAGAAGACATGTCCTGTTGCCTAATAATACCTCACCCTAGAAAAGAATTCAATCAAGATTTATGCTTGAGAGCTGTTATTTATGCTGCTGATTCAAAGGCATGTCCTTCTCAAACTGGAATTACAATGTAAAAAGAAGGTGGAAGATTTTGGTTTGGTCTCTTAAAAAAAACTCTCTTCAAAGGCTAAAACTTATGATACACATCTATTCCATCTGAGATGATGGTCACAAAATCACAGGATGCTTAAGATTAGAAGGGAACACTGTAGGTCAGTCTAGCCCAACTTCCCTGCTCAAGCATGGTTCCCTAAAGTACATCACTCAGGATTGTGTTTTGGAATTCTCCAGGGAAAGAGATATTGCCAAAGTCTCTGGGGAACCTGCACAAGTGCTCCATCACCCTCACAGGAAGGTTCTTTGTTATGTTCAGGTGGAAATTCCTGGTCCTCTTTGTTCCTGGGTGTGCTGGTTTTGGCTGGGTTAATTTTCTTCAGTGTCAAGTATGGGGCTGTGTTTTGGATTTCTGCTGAACACAGGGCTGATAATGCAGACGTTCTTGTTATTGCTGGGCAGGGCTTGCAAAGAGCCAAGGCCTTTTCTCTCTTCACACTGCCACACCAGCAAGGAGGCTAGCGGCGTATGGGAGATCATGAGGAGACACAGCCAGGACAGGTGACCCAAAGTGACCAGAGGGATATTCCAGACCATGTGACATCATGCTCAGTATATAAAATGGGGGGAAGAAGGAGGAAGTGGGTCTGTTTGGAGTGATGGCGTTTGTTCTCCCAAGCACCCATTACATGGGATGGAGCCCAGCTCTCGTGGACACAGCTGAACACCTACCCTCCCATACCTCATTTTGCTTTGCTTGTGTGTGCAGCTCTTGCTTCCGCTATTAAGCACTGTTTATCTCAAGCCATGAGTTTTCTGGCTTTTACCCTTCCAATGCTCTCTTTGATTTTGCTGGTGGGGAGTGAGAGTGTGGCTGTGTGGGGCTTGGTTGCTGGCTGGGGTTAACCCACAACAATGGGGTTCATTGAACCCCGGAGAAAAGTTTTGTATAATATTGAAAGCTTAGATACAGAATCATAGAATATGCTGAGCTGGAAGGGACCCACAAACATCAAGTTCACCTCTTGGCCCTGCACAGCACCATCCCCAAGAGTCACACCATGTGCCTGAGAGCATTGTCCAAACACTTCTTGAACTCTGTCAGGCTTGGTGCTGTGACCACTCCCCTGGGAAGCCTGTTCCAGGGTCCAGCCACCCTCTGGGTGAATGTTTTCCAATATCCAACCTAAACCTCCCCTGACACAACTTCAGGCCATTCCCTCAGGTCCTGTCACTGGTCACCACAGAGAGGAGATCAGTGACTGCTCCTCCTCTTCCCATCACGAGGAAGTTGTAACTGCAATGAGGTCTCCCCTCAATCTCCTCCAGGCTGATCAGACCCAGTGACCTCAGCTGCTCCTCATTCAGCTTCCCCTCCAGACTCTTCACCGTCCTTGTTGCCCTCCTCAGGACACTCTAACCACTTAATGTCTTTCTTGTATTGTGGCACCCAAAACTGTCCCCACCACTCGAGGTGAGGCTGCCCAAGTGCAGAGCAGAGCAGGACAATCCCCTCCCTTGCCTGGCTGGTGATGCTGTGCCTGATGCACCCCAGGACAGGGTTGGCCCTCCTGGCTGCCAGGGCACTACTGACTCATGTTCAACCTGCCATCAACCAGGACTCCTAGGTCCCTTTCTGTGGCGCTGTTCTCCATCATCTCTTCCCCGATCTGTACAAACACCCAGGGCTGCCCCATAATTATCTGTCATTGAAGAAATTTGAAATCATATCTCAATACAGTGTATGACTATAAATGAAATAATTTCTAGTTTTAATCTTCATTTTGGAGTTCGTCAAAAGAAAGGTCAAGTGGTGGATGAAATGAATGAAATTTTGGTCTGACAATAGTATTCCGTCTGTACTAAGTCAGCACAGTATAGTTCATAGCCAATGGCAAGATGCTCTAACACATAATATAACTGCAAACAAACTGATATTGGGAATGGTGTTTGAGCCTTGTCTGTAGGTGGGCATTGTTTGAGATGGACTAAGCTCACAGAGGACAGAGCTGTGCTAAGGACTAACAGGAAAGGCAGCTGCAGTGCTAGTACTTGGGCCCAGGCTCTGGCCCAGGTGATTTTACTGCAAACCAGCACAGTGTGAAAGTAATGAGAGTGTTCAATGAAAGAAAAGGAAAATAAAAAGTCCAGCAAAACAACTTTGTGTTTAGCAATGCCTGTTCTAAACTGAACATCTTCAGCTGACCTTTATTTATAGCTTAGAGACTTTTTTGCCTGTGTTTTAAACAAAGAGATAATTTATCCAGGAGGCAAGATGGCATTTCAGTTTCTTTAGAAAATAATAGATAACTAGAAAAAGAGAGAAAACGTCATGTGGCTTAACTCTATTTTTTAAAGCAGGATGTTTTAGAAACCTTATCTTAGTAAAACAAATAACCTTCTCCTTCAGCTGTGAACAATAGCAACAAAAAAACTTCTACCACAGTCTTAAAATCTGCAGAATAAAAAGCTTTATTATAGTCATAGAAAAACATTGTAAAGCTTTAGAAGATGCAATGACTGAAGCTCCAGCCCTTAGTGAATTATGATGAAAAAGGGAATGTCCCAGTGTCCAGCTTTAATTGTTGTTCATTAGCTTGAAAATGCCACATAAATGTGAAAGATCGAGTTATTGGATTAGCTATGTGTGTTTGATAAAAGACGCATCAATCATTACTAGTTTCGAGTTGTTTCCATAAGAGGGCTTAAAAGGGAAACGCAGCTTGGTTTTTGTGCTGCAGATGGCACCCTGTAAAGACTCTGCTGCTGTTGAGCTGGCTGCAGAACTGACAGCCCTGCCTTTTGCTTCATCGTTCTGAAAGTCTGTTTGTTTGCTTTGTGACAGATAAGGATGGGTGTAGAAAGGAAGAATGGGGTACAAATTTTGCCTATGCTGTTTGATTTCTATTCCATCTTTTTCCCTTTGCTTTTAAATTCAATTTTTCTTTGGGTGCCCTTACCAATTTCACATACTCTCTCACCTCCAGTCTTGTTTACCTGTGCAAAATGAATAACAAGTTATGCTGTAAGAAAGGCTTAACTAATTCCCTTGAAGGTCAAAAAGCTAGAGACAATGTTGTCACTGATCTCTAGCACTGAAGAATATCTTAGCCATCAACTTGGAAAATATTCAGAGGCAGTCATTCCATCATTTGTCACATTGCATAGAATGCAAGGAGTGAGTGAAAATTTAAATAAATTTATATAAAATTAGGTTTTCTTACTTTCGTTACAAGTTCAGCTCCAACAAAATTTCTGGCTAAAGTTTTAAACACTATTTATATGGCTTCTCTAAAGGCAAGAAGTACTGAACATGTCCTGTGTCAGCTTATGCCATAAAAGTACTCAGGAAGGACTGTTCATGAAATCCTTCTTTTGAATGATGTAGACTCAAAACACCTTAGAGGGAGAGCAGATTAAACTTGAGTCTATGTCATCCTGGGTAAGTTCCTAAACTGCTAGATAAAATCTCCTTCAAATACTTCAGAAACTTTTTCTGACTGGGTTTTTTTGAGGATTTTTTTTTTGTTTTTGTTGTTGTTTTTTTTTTTTTTTTGGGGGGGTGTTTGTTTGTTTTTTATTTTCACTTTTTATTTTATGTACCCCTTGAGGCAGTAATCAAATTCTCCTTTTTCCCAGAAATTCTTTTTTTTAATTCAATGTGAAGTATCTGTCCTAGTAATAGGACACTATCAAAAGGGGGTAGAGCAAAATGATCTTAATTTCCCCACTGAGTTTTTAAAACTGTTACAATCTCTAATAGATACCTACTTTATTTTCTATTTAAATATATATTACATCCAATGTTTGCTTGTTTGTTTGTTTGTGGTTTTGAGGGGGGTTCTGTTTTTTTGTTTTTTTGGTTTTTTTTTTTTTTTTTTTTTTTTTGGTTGTTTTGTTGTTTTTTTGGCAGAAGAAACCTGCTTGGGTCAACTTACAACATTTGTGCCTAAATGACATTCATGTACAGAGAGATGTTCACATATGTAGCAGCATTATAATTGTTGTATCTTTCATTTGAACTCCATCAATCACTGACAGTTCTGCTTTTAAAGATACATGGTCTGGAGGAACATAACAGGATCTTTTCATCCATTTTGACAGCTATGTAACAGACAGCAAGAGGTTACCTTTCAAAATCAGATTCTCTTATTTACACCAATGTGATTCTGATTAACTCTACTTGCTTTTATAGAATTAAGTAAATAATAAATTGTACCATCATAAGGTAGACTGAAGTTAAGATCACAGTACATTTGACAACATTTATTACATGGTGGAAGGAAAAGAACAATTATATGTTAGAACTAGTTTTTAATTTTTATTTTTCAAATCACAAATTTTTGCAGCATTTAGGTTCAGCTTCACAACAGGAAAAGGCAGGAAGGCAGGAAGGAAGGAAGGAAGGAAGGATGGAAGGAAGGAAGGAAGACCCAAAAATCCCCAAACCATGGAATAACCCCCCCTTTATTCTCATCCCATTGGCACTTTACCAGGTAATTTTTGTTTATACCAGAACAAGAGAAGAACCAAATTAAATACACCTCTAACTGTAAGTAATATTTGCATGTGTGTGTTCACGTGTTGTATGGTTATGTAAGTATGAACAGAGGATCTCCAGACCATTTTTGTGCACTATTAATAGCAATCTTGATAGGTGGGGTGATATATATTTCAGAGTTGTTTAAGATAATAATGAGAGGCTTGTGGTGTGATTCTTTATCATGTAGAACCACAAATATAATTTTGGAAAACCTCATAGCCATATATTTTCTTTTCCATGCACTTCCTTCCTCTTTGTCCACATTTGTATACTACTGTTTCCTCTGCCCCAGACACAAAATTCTTCTCCAGTCTTGTCTTTGCCATAGCACAAAAACAATCCCAAGGCTGTCCTGAAGTTCACTTGCCGAGGTTATGCAGGGCATTGAGTGCCCTGACATCAGCATGCTGAATATTAGGTGCTGCTGGAATGAAATCTTCGAGGTTTAAAGTTTTCTCATGAAATTTCTCATCCATTACCATTCCTTCAATTTATGTAAAACTCTTATTATATCTTTTTATTCCTGAAATAGGTTATTGATTCTTGTACAGGAATCTTTACCTTTTTTAGAATACTGCTCTGATTATAAATTTGATGCAGTTTTGTAGTGTTGAAAATTTCCCTTTGTCTGATTCCACACCATTGGGTGTCAGTATGACTCCCAAATACCGTTCTTTTAAATTTTAAATGAATATGGCTACATCTTTTAAAGTTAGGCTTGCTGCCCAAACAAATTCTAAAACTTCCCCTATCCTGTGAGAATGCTGACTTCACCTGGAAATGACATCCTCAGGCCCTCTGAAAGTATCACTAATTTCATTTGAGACCTAAATAGGGAGTTAAGTGTCGGAAGGTAGCCCCTTAAACCAAAAGGCTGCTGCTCTGAAGTCAGGCTGCCTCTAACTTTGTATTTTACCAGTAGCCTTGACCCCATCTCACTACACCAAGGTTATAAAGAAAGGACTTTCCAGGTAAGGGATTTTGTGTTCATATGCAAGGGCATTGCTGAAAAGTGGGACAAGAACATCCTGTGGTCCCCTAGCAGTTCTGGAGGAGGCTGTAGATGAGGACAAACTGAAGATCCTGGAGAGCAATTTGGCTCACTCTTAGCTTAGGTAGACTTTTAAAGGCTGGACCTTTGATTTGCTCCCCAGGCTTCGTGGGCTGTATTGATTAAATCTCTGTTAAGTACATAGGAAATGTATGTATTTATCTTTTCTTTAGACACCTACATTCAGGGAAATTAAATCTGGATCTAAATTCCATTCCACCAAACTATTATTACTAAGCTTATATCAATATAAGTGTTGAATATTATGATAAGGAAATCTGCTGCTAAATCAATATTACAATTAGGACTGACTTGGCTTTTACAATGTGAAGACACAAATGACTTCTATCCCTGTGTGAACCTCAAAACACATGGAAAATCCTCTCCAGCAAAGAGAAGCCAACTTGTCCTCAGCTGTCTTATTGCTTATTTTTCAGAAGGCACTCAAATCAGACACAAGGGGATGAACTTTTAAAAGTCAGTTTCTTTTGAAATAAACTTCAAACTTCAGACACACCATAGCTCCAGATGTTTAATTCCCATGCATGCTGATTGGCAGATTGAAGGCAAAAGCATGTTTTAAAGAAGTTATTTTCTTACTTATTACAAAAGGACACCTGTGCCCTCCTATCTCCTAAAAATATCTACCTTTTAAGGCCCTTTCTGCTCATCTTCACTTCCACATTGAAATGTGCCACTGGTCTGCTTTTGCATGTGTTTATCCTGACCACCATACATCTCTGCATGAGAGCAAAGAAGAGAAACTCAGAAATCTCTGGAGTAGTAAAGCTGCCAGAGGAACTAAAAGCAGATTTTAGAGACTGACTTGCCTGGGGAATCTATGTGTCACATAAGACTTCCAGCAGGTCTGCTGAAATGCACCTTTGTGGGAGGCAAAGAGCTGCTTTGGGAGCAATCAGGATCCCGGTGAAAGCTCTTTCTGTTCAGACCAGCTGCTTGGTTAGTCCTCAGAAAACACTGATGGGATTGTTTCAAGTTTTTTGCACATTTTCCTAAGGCATTGGATGGGCACTTCTTTAAACAGAAAAATGAATAAATGATTCTTGATTGTGATAAAATCACAAATGATTAAGAAACAAATAAAATGGTGATTTTTGTGGGACCTCATCCCACCTGCACTTGGATGTGCAGATGTATTTTTTAGTTCACCAGCAGCTGTCCTGGCAAGAGAAGTCATCAAAACCATGTAAAGGTAGAAGATAGATGTTAGAAAGCTCCCTTCCCATTGTGGGCTGGAAATGCCAGCAGCTCCCACACAAAAAATTTTTACAGTTCAGGCCTGGGACAGCCACTTTGATTAACTGTGTGTTGTTCTTTTAAAAAATTCCAGAGTAAGTCAATATTGTCCTTCTAGAGCGTGGCTTCTAAGTACAGACAGGTGAGAAACAACCTCTTTCCTTTAATTTTCTCTTGTTATTCTGGGTTTGGGTTTCTTGTTTGGTTGTTTGTGGGTTTTTGTCTGTTTTTTTTTTTTGTTTGTTTCTTTGTTTGATTTGGGATGGGTTGGGGTTTTTTGGTTTGGCTTGGTTTGGTTTTGATTTTGGTTTTGTTTTGCTTTTTTTTTTTAACTTGCAGCATCTCCAGGCAGGAAGTGTAGTAAACAGTGGATTTTAATTTTGACAAATTCTGCCAAGTGTGGTCAGAGAGCTAATTGTTGTTGCTGTTGTTAGGAGAAGGGAAAGGACAAATTTTTATGAAAGACTGTATGTAAAACTTAATTTCAAGGACTGATTTATCTAACTGGGTTTTTTCTGTGCTTATGTCAGAGGAAAAAAAAAATTAAATGGCAGTATTTGTATTTTATTTCTAGTTTCAGTTATTCTTCTTCTGTACCAGACACAGCTACATCTGGAGGAATCTGTATCTTTACTCCCACAGTTTTTTAGCTGAAGCTTATCAGTAAAGGGGTTCTTTCTTTAAAAAAAAAAAAAAATAAAAAAAGCAACCCACCAAACAAACACCCAAAAACGCCACAAGTAAAGACCTTTCAAAAAACCCCCAGCAAACCAGCATAAAGCTAAATCAAAGAGGATATATTTCCATGTATTTTTGACAGCACTTGTCATAAGAAGCTCTATGGGAATGTAGTCTCTGATTCACTAGATACTTCTATGTGTCTTCTTTGAAAAAGGGTGGTGGGATGGGAAATTCTCTGCAGCTAGTCTGTCCCTTTGATAAAACTTCTGATCTGTGGCATCTTTGCTAAAAGCTGATTGCTGTTTTTAGTGCTGCATGTCTTACTCCAGAGAAAGAAACAGCTGCAAACTCCACTGCTACATGCCTGGTGTGTGACTGCAGCTATCTATGATCATAGTATTTCCTTTTGTCCAACTTCAACTTTTCAAGAAGTTTGCCTGTTTAAGGCAATTTTACAAAAGGCACTGTTGAGAAAGCATGGTACAACATGAACACTGTCTGGTATCTTTCATGGATTTTTTTTTTTCTTTCTATCTTTCTTATTTTCTGCCCTGTGACATGAAGAAAATTCATTCGTCCTTTGGTTATGATGTACATACAACATGTTCACAAAGGTGACACAGAAAACAAAAGGAAGCCAGAATCCCCTTCCAGACATGACTGATTTTTATACCATTCTTGGAATTCAAATCAATTATTAGGTCAGTATATCAAATCAGCTCTAAATGGTTTTGTGATAATTCATATTTGTAGAGCATTTATGGTCCTATCAGTAAATCTGGACATTCCTCCTATTCTACTGAGTTTTCTTTTGGCTTAGCAACATAGATGTGTATTTGTTTTGCAAAAAAGCATAGCTTCTGGCTCTAACAAACAAATCAAACATTTTCTGTTCCTCTGGACTTGTTTTGGTGCTTTTTGTTTTGAAACAATCAAGAACTTAAGTACAGAAAGGTGTTGTTGCTGGAGGATGTTGTGTTTCTCTTTATTTCCTGCCCATGCCAAATACACTTCTTGTGATAATAATCAAGTGAAACAGGAACAAAGAGAATAAGAAAGAGAAAATGAAGGGAATCGTAGAACTAGACAACTCTATGATTGCAGACACTCCACAAGAGTCACTCACAGCTCAGATCATTAGCAAAAAGAAGAAAGGAAGGTGAAAAGTTGTTCATTTGTTTTAAATTGGGATGGTGAAAACTGCTCTATTAATCTCACAGTACACTGAAATTTCCTCTGACTTCAATAAAATATGCTCCTATGCTGAATTGATAGAACCAGAAAAAAAGAAATAAAGACAAAATTTTCTCAAACCACATCAGGGATTTATAGCTGGAGTAAGCACTAGTTGCTGTTAACTGGGGAAAAACATGTCCCTATTAGGCATTCAGCTAGTGACAGATGGTTTGTGGAAACAATTTGGTCTTTAAGGAAGAGAGCTCCTTATGCTCTAGTGGAAGCAGAGACTTAGCCATTGATGGAAGGAAGAGGTGCTAATAAGGACGAAGAGTGAGTCAGGTCAGTTGGAGTTTGGTGGTTAACTGTATATTCATTTTGACAGTTTTCTGTCATGAACGACAACAAATCACAGTCAGAGCTCAAGATGCCAGCAATACCACAGGAAGGTGAAACAACTTAGTGAGTCACAGATTTACTAGGATGGCTAATGCATCTGAGATTTGCTGCCCTGTGGCCTTTTATCTCTGAGTCATGGCATACGTGTGATGCAGACTACATGAAATGGTGACAGACATATGCCTGAGCAGCTAGTCTAGTTCAGGCTGTAGAAGTATTTGGCTGAGACATTAATATGTAAAACAAAAACCAGCGTGGTCAATCTATTTAAAATAAGTATTGACCTAGATATTCTTGTAGTATAACACAGTTTAGGGGAGCAGCATCAAGCCTATTTGGAGGATGTGTAACACAGGGGTCAGTTAGAGAAAAACATATGAGTAACCTGAACTATAGTGTACCTTATTTACAGTGAAATACCTACAACAGAATAGAAGATCATCTCTTTTAAGGAAGACATTGATATGAGATAGCACCATTTGAGTGGTTTCCATACCTGCCATATCTATATTATATCAATACAATATTCAGTTCAGCCATAGCAGAGTACAATAAACATTTGTTTCCCATTCCTGCCATATCTCAGCTCTTTGAAAAATATCCTGTGTCAATTCATCCATTCCTCTGAATTAGGGCTTGGACCTCTTTTAGAATAACAGTGGCTGAAGTCATAAACATAGTTAGCTTTTTCTTATTGCTGTCTTCGGGGTGTAAAAATGCATAAAATGTGCATTTGCTCAGGTTTACACACCACTCCATGGAGCCAGTGCAATTCAGAGACTGCAGCATGTCCTAACTATTTCTTCATTTTGCACAGGTGAGGCAAAACATGCTGTGGAGGTTGAAGTGCCACAACCTTCTTATTGCATTTATTCATCTGGAAACGTAACTGAACTAAATAACTAGGATGCAACCACATAGGGCCTTAACATTTAACACTGAATACATTGAACCGAGTCCACACCAGCTGGCAACCAGCAAAGAGAGCAAAACAGCAGTTAAGCAGAAATCAGAATTATTCCCATATAATTATGAAAAAACAGGAAGTCTGTATTTTTCAAATTGGACTGACAAATTTTCCTGTATTCCCTGTGTGTGATAATTCTATACATTGTTTTATCTACCATTCTGCTGATGAGTTTGGTAGCTTAGATTACACACCTGAAGTGCATACTAAAAGGAGTCACATTAAAATAAATGAGCCTATTCATTTTCAGAGAGCTTTGAGAGAGAAAGTCTTAAACATTCACAGCAGGTGGCACTACCTATTTCATTTAAAAATATTGCCAGGGAAAAGAAGAATCTAATAGCTATCTGATGTCAGGAAGGGGTTATTAGGACTATTACATCCAGTATCAACTTTGGACCTTCAAAGAAACCAGAAAGACCCTCGTATCTACATTTCATTTACATTCAGAGCAGACTGGTAACCTACTCCCTTTTGTTTCCTGTGTCATCCTTCTATATGTCCTGCCCCTGATGTCAAATATCTTTTCTAGGGTAAGTGTCAGAGGAAGAAGGGAGATTTTTCTTACATGGAGAGTTCATTTCCTACTTCTCCCTAAATCTGAAATGTCAGCTGCTTTTCTTTCTGGTTAAAATGAAAAATATCCACTATTTTCCATGTACCAATTAAACACATATTACAAAATGTCATGGGGTTGAAATTATACCATAAAGGGTTGGGATCTCTGTGTTTATGGGAACATTCATAGATGTATTTTGCCCTCACAGAGGAAGCACACTAACCTCTGGGAATTGTTTCTATATTTAAAAGCTCCTTGCATGGAATATAGACAGGATGCACTGTTACCCTATAGCCCTATAACAGAGCTCTACCACTGTAAGAAACAGACTATAAGCTTTGCAGTGAGTTTGCAAAAACCTCAGGACTGAGGCTCGTCAGGCCTGCTTTGTATGAACTGGTCTTGATCCGCATGCAACATTTCTTCACTCCATTTAGCTGTAGCATACTGTAATGCTGTAGTGTAGAAAAATGTGGGCCTGGTACTACAGAAGAGTCCCTGAAATGTGAGAATGCAGAATGTAGCATAGAGGACCACGGGAGCAGAATGATAAGGCATTGAGTGCAGGCTGACACTAGAGATCCCACAGGAATAAATTCACTCAGTCAGTTACAGAAAGGCAGACCTGGAGCCATGTAAAACTGGGTTTAGGGGTAACAAATCCAACTGTGGAGCAATGAAGGAAGAGGAAATGTGTTAAACTGTAAAACATAAATATAAAGAGTGGACCCTAGAATGAAGAGAAAGACACAATCAGCATGGAGATCACATTGCTTCTGGCAAAGGAGTCCAGCTGCTGATGACTCAATGTTATAACCACCCCCCCACACACACCAGAATGAAACCACCAGCTTTAGGATTTTGAAGAGCAGGGGTGAAGAGACAGCACCACCAGGAAAAGGGCTAGAAAATAGGAAGTGTACATATAGAAATTTCAACTGTATTTCTATTATTTCCTTTTCCATAAAAATTAGACCCTGACTAATAATGATTCTATTGTTATGATTTCAGTTATTTCAACAAGAAGTTACTGTCTTTATATGTGTGCTTGTTTGCTCAAAGTAAGGTTTTGAGCATTACAATGTAGATGCATGGCATCGCTTTTGCATTTTCACCAAGAGCATGAACAAGTGGCCATGTGTAAATTTAGTATTTACAAAGAATGTCTGCCAGTGTCCTGACTGTGGAGAGAAAGATCAACCATCTTCCAAAAAGACAGTGCAGCTAAAGCGACAACAGTGCTCTCTTTCTCGTGTGATTCAATTCCAGTCGACAAAGACCATCTCAAAAGTGAGAGGTTATTTCAGTTTCCACAACCCATTTCTCACTTGGCCTGCCAGCATCACAGCCAAGAAGCATGTCAATTAGTGTGATATATTTCTATCAATTTCAGCATTAACTGCAAAAATTACTAGTCTGGATATTCTGAAAGTACTGTGACTTGAGCATATAATAAAACCGAGCATTGAATTAAACTAAATGGATCTTAATGATGCATAGGAAAAAGTGCATAACTTTGGATATAAACATCTGGCTGATGACCAGTGAGGGACTGGCCAGTGTTCATTTGTAACACTGCTCACCATCAGATGAGGTCCAAACAACCCATTTCATCATGAACCAATGCCACTGACAGACATTCTTCTGCAGCTCTGTTCAGAGCTGTCCTTCTTGATGGAATTTGATCTCTGCAGCCAGTGTCACTATGGTACTGCTGGTGACCTCAATAGGTAACGTGGTGTTACCACAAAGTGTTATTCAGGCAAAGATTTACACATTTTTTTACCCATTACTTCTCCGAAGGAACCTTAAATAATATTTTCATTTGATGCAGTTTTCCTAATTTCATTTTACATAACATAACAGGTTTTTTGCGTGCAGGAGATGATTTCCATAACTTTAGCTAGAAGTGAAAATATGCATGGAACGAGGACAGAAACTAATCCTGAAAAATACCTCTTGAACCTTAGCTCATGATATTTTAAATCACAGTTGCTCATATTTGATGGGGGTTTTTTTCTTCTTTTTTTTCTTCTTTTCTTCATTTTTTTATCAATTTGGTGTCATCTCATTAGATCTTGTTACCTTTAGTTATTCTCATATTATTATTTTCCATGTGCAAAAGCTTATTCCCACTGAAGACATTTGTAGTCCCACTGTTTTTAATGTAAGTAGGTTTTGACCCATTGAATACACAAGGCTTTAAACAGTCCATTTTAAAAGACATTTTTTCTTATTCTATGAACCCCTGAGGTACTATGCCAAGGTTAGGAAGCTGTGCATAGTTATTTTTGTGCTTTATAAAATCTTTAACATTTTCGGTGCATAAATCATTTTTAGCTTTACCTAATTTCGGAGCATAAAGGGCACGTCAAACTTTACTAAACTGAAGCCCCAGGAAACAGTCTATAACAATGATGGATTTTTATAATGATATAACCCTTAATGAATTATTGTAGTTCCTTAACAAGGTTTTAATAAGAAATTTCTTTTGCCAGCATGGTTATTAGTTCTCTCATCTGAATAGCCCTGGGCCTGTCGGCCACAGAATTGTACAACATAATATTTTTTCTATGTCAATCATACAACACTGCAAATCTCCAAGCCTGAATAAAAGAAATTACTTTTCCTTTCTTTGATATTTTTTTTTTTTTTAACAGTTAAGGTCAGGGGTTTTGAATATGTACCTTGAAATGAAGATGTGTTGACTACAATACAACTGTTACTCATGTTTAATGGAAGAATACTCTCTGCTACTCAGACACTTTCCTGTATGCTAAAATGTCTAGGAGAAATTACAGTACAAGACTTTTTTAAACTGAGTGGGTGCTTCTCTGTGTCCTTATTTGCATTTTTATGGATAGTTTGTGCTTTTTTCTTGTTCTTTAAGGTATTACTATATGTCTGATTAGTATTTTGAGTACCCTGATAGACATTAGACTTTTTTATTTTAGTGATCATACTTGTCACCAAGCTTTCATGTGTGTGTACACATAATTATTTACTGATGTCCACTTGAGACAATATAATTAAAATTTTAAACTGTATCTTTAAAATACAAAAAAAACATTAAACCTGCAAAGTTGAGCAGTGAAATATTAAGAAATGTCTGTCCTATCTTTGTTCAGTCCTCTTGTGTATATGTTATGCTACAGTTATTAATTACTTGTTTAATTATTCAGGAGACACTAAACTAAAGCTGACTGCAAAGAGCTTCAGAAAAAACTTAAGAGACTCACTGACTGTGTGATATGATGTAGTAAGGAATTTCATGTCAACAAGTATAAAGCAATCAGCATGGTTAAAACAGCAGTAAATGCTCAAACACTGCCATGGACTCTAAATTCATTACTCCAGTCCAAGAAAAGGATTTTGTAGTCATTGGATATTTCTCACAAAACATCAGATCAATATCCTGCAGTGGTTGCAAAGGCAAGCAGAATGTTAGCAATTATTAAGGAGGGATTTTAGAAGAAAATATGAAACACTATATAACCATAGAAATCCATAGAAATTCACTTTATGATGGTACTTGCATCTGGAATACAATATACGCTTCTAATCCCTTATTTCAAAAGGATATATGAGAACTAAGAAAGGTACAGAGAAGGCTGACAACAATGATCAGAGAGGTAGAGAATAGCTTATGTCCAAGGACAATTTAAATGCACTTGGAATCTTAGGAGGGAAAATAAAAGAAAAAAAGAAGGAAGCAAAATGAAATCAAAGAATAACTGAGGAAAACTGCAATAAAAAAATATAAAGTCAAGAGCATCATGGAAATGGGGAATATATCCCATGCCATCAATCAGAATTACGTGCAAATGATTATTAGGTGGCAAGTCTACAACTGAGAGAAAAAAGCATTTTTTCACAGGTCACATCATTTCATTGTGGAACTGATTGCCACAGAATATTGTGGAGGCCACATGCATAAATGGGTCTAAAAAAGTGATTATACAAATTAATGAAAGAAAAGCGTCAAGAGCTATTAAACATGATTAAGTGATTCTCCAGCTCAGGAAATCCTTAAAGGATATATTGCCCGAAGTTGAAAGGACATAACAAAGAGAGGGTTTATTCCACTTTAGCACTGTGGATTTCTGTTTTGTCTTGCTTTGTTTTCGTCGCTTGTGTTTAAATTCTTTTCTGTAATGTCCCTTACTGACTACTTCAGAGACAGGATGCTGGGTTAGATAGACTTTGGTCTTAAACATTAGAGACATTTTTATCTTTTTATATTCTTTTAACAGATTAAAATCTTCAGAGAAAGTCTTATAATTTCCTCTGTGTCTTGAAAGTGTAATCATGAAGTAATACCAGGCAGTGTTGACACAAGGAACAAAAATATGTTTGCACAAGGTATTCTACAGTGTATCTAGTTAAAGTCTGAAAAGGCATATTCTGACATATGAGTGGGCTCCATTTTGTTTTTCAAAAATATGTGACCTAACCAAATTTGAGAGGATTTTGATTAAATGGCAAAAGGAAAATCAATAGCAATTTCTACCCTGTATTATAAGTACTGGCCCTAACCTTCAGTTCAGTCTAAGCTTCTCTTTTGTCCACATTTTCTGTGTTGAAGCCTGAATATGAGAGTAGGCTTATGCGCTTCAGGCTGAGCCAAAAGGATAACCCCCAAGTTAGGATTTTGGACATATTGTTATAAAGACATGTTCACTTTCTTACATGAAGTGGATCTCAAACACAAACATAGCATCTTTTAAGTTTGTTTTTCAAATACTAGACTTTACTGGGTTAGGCATCCCTTGTGATCCAGCCTATTTTTTCGTATTTATTTGGCCAGAAAGAAGCTTGCTTAAAAGCTTGCAATGTTGTTTTTCTTCTTATGTTCTGTTGTGTTGAAATGTAAGGCTGCTGCTGGTGCAGCCATACTGCATAACCACAATTTCTACTTTCATTGGGCAAAAAGCATCTCAGTGATAACATACGCTTTTCATTCCATATGTTGCACAGATAAACTCACCTGAGATGTGGAATACTGTGGTCCTGAGCAATTCTGAATATTTCAAAAAGGAAGTAGGTTTACCCCTAGCACAAGGGCCTTCCTGTGGGATATGAATTAAAGTTTGAGTAAAGAGGATGGACATGAATGTTTGACTTGCACCACCCAGCAGTTCTCTCACTCTCCTTCTCCCACAAAATAGGGGAAGAAAATGCAATGAAAAATCTCATGGATTAAGGATGGGGACATCATTCACCAGTTATGTTCACTCAACATGAGGAAAAGGAATTTAACGTATTGAAAATTAAAATAGGTCTAGGTGGAAAACAAAAACTAAATCACCACCCCCTCTTCACTTTCTCACAGGCTCAACTGGCAAATAAAACATGCCAATTTTATCAGCTTCTGTACTGCTTCAGATGAAATACTCTGGAACTCTATTTTTACTCTTTTATATAGACATGATACAGGAAACCTAGGACCAAATGAAATTTGAGGAATGATGTTGTGGATATAATTTTTTGTACTGATATGTACAATATCAGTTATGGAGTTGATTTACTAATAAGTAGATTTTATAGTGCTATGGTTTGGATTTGTGACCAAACCAGTGTTGAAACTCACAAGTATTTTAGCTCTACAGCTTTAAGTTGTTCTCTGTTTCTTACTCTGCTGCCCCAAAGAGTAGTCTTGTGCTTATCAAGACGTTTGGAGGAGATACAGCACAGCCAGGACAGCCAATGATAACTGACCCAAGGGATATCCCATGCCATGCAACACTGGCTTCTGCAATAAAACTGACAGAGATTTTTTCCAAGATAACTGTTGCTCATTGTTCTGTTGGTAGGTGGTAGTGAGTGACTACCTTTGAGCTAGCTACTTCTTTTTTTATTTTTTCTTTACTTATAGAAGTGTCATTTTCTCAACAAACAAGTGGTTTGGTTTGGTTTTGTCTCACATCTTCCCTTCCAATCCTCCCCTGCATCCTGGTGGGGGGAGTCAGTGACTGAGTGGGGGCTTAGCTGCCGGCCAGGTTCAGCCCAGAGGCAGAAAATTGGTCACATTTTTGTGGAGGCAAAAAACTGATATCGGAGAGGGCTCTCTCTGCATTAGATGCTTTGTGCTTCATTTTCACCGAATGGAAGGAAGCAGAGACTGGTAGGACATTTCATATGATTCATAAGATCAGTGCAGGTAAGACTGATCCAGCTGGTATTTTTTCATAGATTTGTTTTGATTCCAGGTCCTGATTTGGGTGAAAATAGGAGATCAGCCAGTTTACTGCTTAGATAATTATACGCACAAGATAAAGCAGAAATATAAGGTTGTTAAAAATATTTTTGGCTTTAAATAGTTTGTTCAGTTCTTGCTGTAGGCAGGTGTCTGTGTTGGCTCTTTTATTGTTCAGCAATCCTAGAAGGATGAATTTGTATTCGTATAATCAATTATATATAACAACTAGGGCTGAGCAAATAGATAATATTTTACTTCAATAAGCCATTCTTGCAAGGCATTCTATCAGAAAAGTGATTTAAATTTTTCAGTACTAATGTCTGTTCAACTATCAACTCTTCAGAGAAAACTTTAAGGGATAAGTGCGAATTATTAACACAGAGAACGATAAGAAATTACTGGTACAAACACACAAAGATCAAGTATATGTCACCAAGAGGAGACTTCATTTTATAGTTTAAGCCTTTTTTGTGTCTTATTTGGATCAAATTTATGTGAGAAATTTGCATAAGTCAGGAGAGATACTTATTATATGATTCACTGTAACTCATTAGGTATTGTTTCCATACATAAATGAACTTTGCTGATGTAAAACACAAATGACTGCACTTGATTGACCCTGAAGTTATACATTCTTGACAAAAAAAGATGGAGCATCTTGAAAGCCATATGCCAACAGATGTAAAAGAGATGAATTCCATTATAAATACGGTGATTATTACTGGTCAGCATTGTGAGCAGCAAATTTTTAAAGCTTGAAAGCAGAGAAGGTGGGGAGGCAAGATTAAAAGGCAGAAATATTGATCTCATCCCGCAGCTTTGTGTTTCAGCACATCATTCACTTTCAGCCCTCTGTCTCAGTGGCAACCAGCTTGAACAGCTTGAACTTTTTTCTCAATGTTATGGCTACTACTCTGTGTACAGAGTTTTTGCAAAGAATGATGGAGTAGAGACTGAGCATCCTTTAAGGAAGAATAGAACCACATCATTCTTTTAAAATACATTAATGTAGCATCTTGATTAAATAAGTTAAATTTTGTTATACACAGATTTATTTTAATACTAAGGATGGAGTATTTTCCTATACCAATATTTTTTCTGGACTTATAATTATACACATATATGAAAATGTGTATAATTTTATGTATCTATATAAATAACTATGTAAAATATAAAAGATATATTAATATAAATATATAAATATGATGAATAATGAGAATAATAATCAATAAAAGCTGAGCAAGAGAGAAAGCGGAAAGAAGATTAATCACTTATGATCTTTATCCAATGCATTATTAAGCATATTAGGCAAGCTATGATACTCCAGTTTGGATTTAATACTTGGAAGAGGACCAGACTATGCAACTTTATTTTCTGACTGCAATGTACTGACAAAGATTTGAGATCTGACCTGGACCTCTTGTATTTTGTCAGTACCACCTATCCCAGTTGAGTTAAAGAGGTGTTTCCCACTGGCTGGGTCAGTAGGAGCTGTCATAAGTATTTCTCAGTCAGCAGGAGTCATTCTTGAGCCAGTGGGAGCTGCCACAAACCATTTTGACATAACATGTATCATGCTGAAAGTGAGATTGACCTATCCAACCTCTCTTGCTATTATATGCAGGTAATCAGGTCACTTCACCCATCTGGTAGCTCAAACTGAGCTCAGCTCCACCATTCAACCCCTGATACTACTGGTCTGACTATCCTTTCAGCTGCAACAGTCAGGTACTTGTGAAACATCAAAATCAATGGGATTATTCTACGGTGACATTACTGTGGACTGTAAAACAGGTCCTTTATCTCACACCATTTTATCCTGCAAACCATCAAAGGTAGCATTTGGAAGGACTGCAGGGTAACAGCAGATTCTCTGTTATGCAGAGCAAAGCATCTAACACACTAAGCGTCTAGTCCTGAAAGTGCCCTGAGTTTGGCAAGTAGGGTCTCTCAACAGAGATTTCTGTGCACATCAGGAGGGCCAAGTGCTGCAGAAAAGACTAACCAATGGCTATTCTGCTTTCTGCAGTGGGTGATGGTAGTACTGGAGAAATTTATATGTTTTACCTCTGAATAAGTTTTCAACCATGAACTTTTTCGCAAAGGAACTGACTAAGCTTTCTCTTTCAAGAAAGGATAGTGGTCACTACTTTTAAAGTAACTTAAAAGTTACTTTTCTTTATCCAGTAGTTCCTGGCTACTTTATAGCTGAATGTGAACATTCACACAGAATATGAGCCACTGTTGCCCTAAATTTCGTTTTTGGCTCAGGGGAATCAAACGCCACAAAGCCTCTATCTTGCGGAAAAACCTTAAAGAACTACCTGGGAGCAACATGAGTAAGAATAAGGGGAAACTCTTCACTGATACCCTAAAAGCCCTTTCCCCGTGCCATATATGTTTAAAGATTAATTAGAGACACAGGAACAGTCTGCACTACTGGAAGTACCTGAGCAGGGTTCAGAACTTTGAACCCTGTTTTAGATTATGATACTTACATATGCCTCATCTCACAATAGACAGGCTGCAGAAGAGAGAGGTCTGTACCTTTTATCAAGTAGTAGGGGGCTAGAGCATCTTAATGTGTAACATCTATACATCCCGCAGCAGAGATTTGAAGATCACTCTCTGGGACGTCTGCAGTAGGTCAGTCTCAATTTCTATTGCTGGAGTAGTTCCACTTCATGTGAGTGATTATGGAGTAAATGGTCCCTGAGATAGCACAAGAGTGTGTGTCACTCTGACCTCATGACAAGCCTCAGTGTATATGATGAAGAAGGAACAGCCCCCTTTCATATACCTTTTTCAATAGATATATTTAGGGAAAGCTTTCTCTGGATCATGAATGAGGATTCTGCTCTTCTTAGTCCCATGCAAAGTTCAGATTGGGAAAGGCAAAAGATAAATGATCTGCGATTTTCCACTTCCAACATCACTGTTCTCAGTTTTATTGTTAAGAGCTAAAAAGGAAAAGAATAGGAAGCTTTGGGAGCTCTCTTTTGTGTAGTACTTTTCAGTATCAGCTATGCATATGACTGAAGACTGTGACACATCCTCAGGAAAATACTGTTTGGCAGCTAAGGAAGTGGAAAAAATAAGACAATTTGATTTTTTAAGACAAGAAGCTGGATATGATGGCACATTGCAACTCCTAGTTCTGCAGAGAGTGAGACCAGTGCTACTTCTGATATGGGATCCTGCTACTGTACCTGGAGGCACAGACAGAAAAAGAATGCCAGTACATAATGGTGAGATGAGATAATGAATTGAATTAATATAGGCATTCTGTGCATAATCTTTCTTCTTCCAGTACTTGGTCATACAATGCCTTGTATTTTTTTTGTTTCACATGGTTGCAGTTAGTAGAATAGTCCACTGGCTTCTGTTTCAGTCTATTTGTTCTAAATTGAATACTTAGTCTCATAATCCCATTTGATGTCCAGGTTTACCTCATATTGTCTTTTCTCTACGTCATATGTTGCTACTTGATATAATTCATCCCCATAGACTGGATCATCAAATCGTAGAATGCTTTTGGTTGGAAGGGACATTAAAAATCACATACCTCCATCCTCCCCTGCCATGGGCAGGAACACCTTCCCCTAGACCAGGTTGCTTAGAATCCTGTGCCAAGCCCCGTATTGTGTTTCTCTGGATTGCAGGTCTTATGTGATCTCCCACAGCATCTCTTCTCTTCCTCCTCCCAAGAATAGTCCATGTATTCCACATTCTCTCACAATGCAGTGTTTGTGATTTCAAAGGAAAATTAGACAAACTGTCAGACTTTAATGGGAAGCGAGCTCTGCCATTCAGGTTGCTGCAAATATCTACACAACTGGTAAGCAATGCCTACTTTCTGGAGCAGATCTGAAGTGTTCATGTTGCTGAATGATGGAATGAAACACAGCGCCAACATGGCTGATCACAGCTCTTTTGATTCACTTAGCCTAGAATGATTCACTTAGCTTAGAATGAAACACCATGTGCTAAATAACTCCTATGCTAAAAGTCAATCAAGCAAAAAACCCTCAAAATCCCAAACCATAGAACAAAGCTGGTAGAGAACCAATCATATAAGAGTAAAAATACACCAGATAAAACCTTGTCATCCTCTTCCCTGCTCCCCATAACTTTCAGGGAGATATACTTTACCCAGACTAGGCTCCTTCCATTTTATTATATTAATTACTCAAGATACACCATATAGCTGGGAAATGTGTGTTCAAGGACCACTGAACACTGAATTTTCTGAGTCTATCACAATTACAGAAACATCTGTGCTAAATGACTTTGCCTTGAATCACTGTGAAAATTGCTCTATTCAGCAGCTTTGTACAAATCTGATTCTTGCACGTGCTGAAACAGTATAATGGTTTTTAGTTTCAGTTCTTGTGACTTCATATGGCCACCATGAACCTGGTGTCTCACCTTCATTTGAAAATCCATTTTTTTCTATTTAATGGTCAAAACCTGTTGATGTTATAGATTTACTATGGTGATGTACAGCAGCAACAGACTCATGTTTGAAAACCACAGGAGAATGTATGCATTACATTGTAGCTCACAGGCCACAGAGGGGCAAAATACAAATACAAAGAATGCTTCACTTGCTTTCTTCATCTTTTTTATTACTTCTTTTGTTTTTATTTCTTAAACATCAGTTATATCTTTAGCCCATTAAAAAGGTCCCACAGATGGTTTATCCAGCATTATAGACCAATAATTCCATCACAATTAGCATTAAGCTTCCTAGAATTAATTGGGCTGCCAGGGACCTCTGGTGTTTATTTAGTCTGACCTCCTGCTCAATTATCAGCTGTGAAATGATATCAGGTTAGTTCAACTTTTGTCCAGCCTTTGGCCAAGCTACTTGTTACTGATTTAATGGTTCTTTGTGCAATGATAATACCTGTATCTGGAATTTCCATTGCTGTAAATGGTGGCCATTGCCTTCTGTCATTTCTCTGTGACTCTCTGAGAAGAACCTGCCTCCATCTTCTTTTTAACCCCCATTAGGTAAAGAATGAAGGACTGCCATCACATCCCTCCACAGCCTTTCTTTTTGAGTCCAGGCAAACTCGATTCCCTCAGCCTCTCCATGTGCATCCTATGCTTTAGCCACTTATTTGGTGAGTAACCCCTTTTTGATGTTGGTCACTTGATGAACTGGGAGATTCAAAACTAGACACATTATTCTATATGTCACAACTGAAGATGATTTGAGGAGGACTCCAAAAGGGTCTGCTTTGTCCAACATTAACTTTACAGCTTTGAAGAAAGTATGTGTTTAGTTAGAGTAAGTTTTGTAGAAATTCTTTATGTTGAGATACCTGGAAGAAAGATGATGTAAGGAGGGATAAGAGAAAAATATGGAGATAATACACGAAAATAGAGGAAAAGATTCTTTCCAACTCTCTACTACATCTGTTAATGTCTCTTAAAATCAGAATCCTAAGTGAACTGAATCAATTTTTTTTCTGAGCTTCTGCACATCTGAAAGTGAGTCAGTTCAGAATAGCTCTAAATAGTGAAATCTTTATATTCCAGTTTATCATCTCAATTTTATAGCTCAGATTCATCCTTTAATAATTTTCTGTGTGGCTGAATTCCTACATGGCTGAATGAATTGTCTCAGAAAAGCACTTCAGGGAAAAAAGGTGTTTGTTTTACCCATTTGATATTCTCAAGATTTCTGAATAATCTTTTGCTGTTTAATTATTTTCTGACACTTCCCTTCCTGATATCCATGATATATGTGACTAGATGAACATGCTTTGTTGTCCAGTATTTCCATCTCCTAAAAACAGTTCATTACTTACAGAAATCTGAGAATTAACTAAAAAAAATCGAAGCATTGTAGATTTGGCTAAAAAGGAAATAAATGGATGAAAATTAATCTTATGGTATGCAAAAATCTGGAAGAGAAGTGCACAGTCAGAAGGTAAAAGGAGCAATGGTTTTCCTCGCATATAGGAGAATCCAGGCTTTTCAAACAATTTAATCAATTTCAAAATTATCAGCTGACTGTTTTACAGCTCTATGCTTTCTTTCACTTACAAAGATTTAACAATAATTCCTTTTCGACCTTTCAGGATGTTCTGAATTATATACGGAAAAGTCTGTCTAAGCATAATCACATATTCAGAGAATAATGGCCTTAGGTTCATCATCACAAACCATACCAGAAAACTTCCTCAGGTGAATGGCATATAAAAGTTTACTATAATATACTCTGAATTCTGCCACTGTTATGAAGGCAGTAAGCACCTGGGCTTACTGCTACACTTGGGCTAAACAAATGGAGTGCTGTAAATTGTGTTTCAGGACACTGTCATTTTGAATGCACCAGAGTTCCTCAGCACTTTCTTCAGCTAGCACACTCGTGTCAATCATCCACCTTTTGGTACATCAGGGTTTTCATTAGTTCTATAACTGCCTGACCTTGTGCCAGACTCGAGCAGACAGGTAGTTCATAACCCTTTACTGTCAGAATTAGCATTCATGATACTACTTAAACTGCAGAGCAAATTTAGAGTTCATTATTAAATGAGGCATATGTTACTACACTTATAACTGATTCAGTCTAGTTATTTTTAGTTTGACCTTTTCTGTATTCATCAAATCAGCTTTGAAATAGACATTGAGGTACCCTTTACTGTTAGTTATAAAAATTCTTAGAGATGATTTTTTTATGGAGTTTTCTGGCAAATTCTTATATATCAGTAGTATAGTGATAGACTAAGCACCTCGCTGTTAACTTAAGTAAAAAGAAGAGAAGATGGAATCATGTGGATGTTAATGATCATTTTCTTCAGCTGTGTCATCCCTCTTTGGCTTTGCTTTTTTGCCGAGAGCTGAAATGCTAGTGTTGTCAGTTCAGAATAAGATGAAAACTTCCACCAAGGATGGCAAAAAATGTGTGAAGGTAGAAGTACAGACATTATTAAAGTGCATTTATTCTTACTGCAGTGCCATAGATAAAATTTATGCATTGTTACTCTGATTTTCTGGCTATTCCATTCTCCTTTTTCTGAGGTAAGGCACTGAGAACAGAGACATTAAAAATTCAAATCCACTGGGACATGACAGGCTTAAGAACTGTTTCTTGTCATTTTCCTTTCATTGTCTTGGATTTTTAATTCTAACATGGAAAAGAAAATATCTTTAAATTATGTAAACTTATAAGTTATCACAAAATCTTACACCTTAAAAAAATCTTTTTGCACTGAAAAACCCCCTCACATTTATCACCGAAGCCCTTAGTCACTGATTTTCATTAGTGCAAAAGGATAGATATTGTGATAATATACTAAGAATATATACTTATGAAAACACTATTACAGTGATAAACCATAGCATAAGCAAATAGTTCAGAACTAAACTATTTGTATATGTAGTAGCAAAGAAATTCTCATATAGTAAGGTGTTAAATAAATGTAATTTTATGCTTCACCCAGAGTCCTAAGAACAGCATGCAACTTTTCACAGGTTTAGAGACAAGAAAATACTTAGAAACTTACTGAAGTCAAAACTTCAATTCTCGTTTGTTACTCTTTTTTTTTTTTTTTTTTTTTTTTTGGTAACTACTTATGCAATCAATCTTGTAAGTAAAAGATGAACAACTATAACAGACAAAAGTTGTAGAGGTATTTACGTATCCAACTTCCACTGAAATAAGTGGAAACTGATTAATAGTTTTTAAAAATCTAACTTGTGCTATCATTACCCTTATGGACCATTGTGAGATGGAAACTGCTGCATTTTATGTTGAATAGAGAATTCAAAAATAGCATCCTTCCTTTTTACTTTTTTGGTACGCACTGGCTCACTTATTGCCACATAACTATTTTGTACTCTATGAGCACAGTTATGTTACACAATTGCATATGAAAAGCACTTTGTTGAATTAACGCTTTGGGAATCATGGAAAACAACAAATCACAAGAAACTGTAGGAGTTGTAACACAGAAATGTACTGTTTGAACTTCAGGTTACTGTATAATGTAACTGTAGTTCATTCCCTTAAAAAACCCTAAAATCTCATTTAGCTGTATGTCATATTCTCTCTTCTACATGATATAGATGAAGGCTTCAGTTCATAACCACCACGATGAATGTAGAAGCCTAATTAAGATGGACTGACTCACCCTCTGGGAAAGTTCAGAAGCATTGCTCTTTGAGAGAGCTGAGGAGGAAGAGTGTAAGAGAATTAGATGAGTAAGGAGGACTTTAGGATAGCTGGTTTGCCTCCCAGCACTGTACACTTGAACTGTAGATGCATCCTCAGCTAAGTCAGGAGCCCAGTACAGCCTGAACAAACAGCCTTCAGAAAGGTACGCCATGGTATGAGCAAGAAGGAGGGACATTGTGGCAGAAATTACTGTACAATTATCTTATTGGGGGAACCAGACTTGGTCAGAGATATAACTGCGCTTTCATATGAACCAATTTGCAGAAAAAAAAAATATATATATACACCGAACGCAGGATTATACCTATTTCATTTGCCTAAATATGTATTTGGAGAAGGTTGATTTCTGCACAATTTTTTTTCTCCTTTGGTACTGTGTATATTGTATCTTTTAAATTCTGAAGACTATTTTTCATCTTTTTATATATGTAGGAAGTATCTACCACATTTTAGGTGATGTGGTAAAAAAATTAAGTAATAGGCAACACATAGAATGAAATACAGCATGGTTTTATTTTTTGGGGGGTTTTTTTTTGCAAGATCTGTACAGGTATCTGTACAGTAACACCAGCAGTGTTACTTTTTAGCCTTCTTGAATGTTTAAGCTCCATAACCACTTGCAGAGATGTAAGAATAATTATAAGTTTTACACTGTTTATGAAACTTTGCCAACATTTTTATTTCCTTTGATTTCTGCATAAAAATTCTGATGTATTAAAAAAACTCCACAAACTTGGAAAGGTGGAAGTGTGTGCTTGTAACTTATGTACCCACTGTATTTGGATTTAATTTAAGAAACCACCTTTACCACCAGCACAGCCCAGGAGGGCACTCTTCTTATCATTAATTCCAGAGGGAACTGAAGAGAAATCTTGGAGTTTACACTTCAGACTTGGACCTCCAAGATTCATCTGATAGAGGCTCAGGTTTTCTATCTGGTTCAGGCTTTCCTTGGTTGCTCAGTCTAAATGGCATTTACATGAATGTGAGCAAGCAGGTTCTCAGATCTGGACTGAGGATGGCTTAGGTGGGAGGTAAGTGCAGAGAAGGCATTCTGAATGTACTTCAATTTAAGCATGCTGGGAAACCTCAGAACAATCTAAAGGAATCTTAAAATTACTTACCCTCTGAAAGCCAGTGAATTCAACTGCTGCTTGGGCATTAGAATTGTGAAAAGGTCTTAACCACAAAACTTATGGGCTAACCCACAGATATTTTGGATTTTTCTGTAATACGTATGTCCAGCCAAGAAAAAACATTCAAAGCCAACGATTTAATCTTTTATTATTATTATTTGTAGAAAATATTAGCAAATTATGTGAGATCTTCTGTACTTTAATTTTGGAGGATAACATATTTTCCCTACATTTTAAATTAAAGTAAGAATTTAAATTTCTAAAAAAATACAAACACATATATGAATCCTGTAGCAGAAGGAACAAAAGCAACATTTATGTTCTGCAACAATTAAACAAGGATCCTTTTTCATAGAAATGAGGAGTACTGGCACTAATTCCAGACTTTTAAGTGAGATGCCACATCTTGTTGCTCCAATTTGATTATCCAAGGTTGTCCTCATCATAATGAAAAAGTCCATACAAAAAGGAGTATTCATTGGTTATTTAGGTACCAGGAAAAATCTATGGCTCTTTGCACTAATGAGTCCTGACTACTGGTCATCTTTTTTTTAAATTCCTTGTCTCATAAATAATACTTTTTTTATGTCAGTCTATCTGAATATTCAGCTAATATAAGGTAAAGAATATTAAAAACCTGTGTTTAATTTTGTTGGGGTTCCTTGAAAATTGCAAGGAGCTTCAGACAGCTTTTTTGCTACTGACCTAACAATTTTATTTGATTAATGCTTATTTACCCTTAATCTAGTCATGAATTGTAAACATTAAAAAATTAAAATCCATCACCTCTACAGCAAAGGGCATTTGAACCATGTTCTGCTTGAACCTTATTCCAAAGTTCTAATGTTTTAATTGCACTTTATAATCTTGTACCTTAACATATATAATATACATATATTATAACCTTTATAACCTTAACAAGGTCTTCTGTCTGGTAAGTCAGCTCCCTATCATGCAGACACACAAAAAAACATATGTTTAAGTTAGAGGTTTTTTAAAGATATTGCATGGAAACCTTGAATACTTTTATTTCAGTGTTATTAAAGAGCTCTGAATATTCCTATTCCTTAATGCTGCTGTTTCTTCTTTTACTTTTACTTTTTATTTTTAAATTTCATGGATATAGCAGCTTCTGAAAAAAGCCTTGTCTTAGAAACTTTGGAAATTAATTTCCTTTTCTTCAGAAAAGTATAATGGAAAAATGATTTATAAAAATTGGTGTAATCTATGATTTCATCCGGCTCCAAAGCATTTTGAATTACTACACTGTTCAGTTCAATGCTGACATATCTCATACTCTAGGAGAGCCCAATCCCTCCATCACACTTCCATTGTCCTTTGGGCCTGGTTGCACTGCATCCTTCCTCACATGTTGCAGCCTTCCATCTCCCTCAACCAGCATCATGTCACAGGCAATCCATGAAGAAAGTCTGGTTCACTAAAAACAGTTAAAAACTAAGGCAGTTGAACTTCAGTTCATAAGAGGAATAATAGCTGTGCAGAGCATGGGAGCTAGGCCAGTGTAAAATAAAACGTTCTGCTATTTTTTAAAGCTTATGCTTCAAGCTTGCTATGTTAACAACAGAAAAAAAAAACAAAAAAACCCACAAAAAACCAAAAAAAACCCCACCTAATTTTGCTTTCTTTTTGTGACCAAAATCATCTGAAACATTTCTGGTACAGCTATCCTGTAGCATAGCATTTTTTTCATAGGTGCAGGAGTAAGAGCTTTACAATCTCACATCACAGGCTTTAGCTCTTTCAGTGAATTTTCTCACGTGCTCAGACTAGAACTCCAGGAGCTGGGAATCACTCACCAGTGGGAGGTAATGCAGAGAGCAAGGAACTAGCACAAAGTGCTTGTTACAAACCTATCTTGAAGACAAGCCCCTTGTTCAGGTTTCAAAGATATCTTTTTATTTTTTTTTCTGTCTTTTAATATGGATGAAGGAGAGTGAAGTGAGGCCAAAAGAATGCCAGAAGTCTCTACAACAAAATTATCAGGTTTAGTTCTATTCTTTCCTATTTCTCCCCATCCTATGCAGCAGACTGCCTGAGTTTACTTCTGAGGAGGAGGAATAGCAGTGATCACATCTGTTTATGGGCCATATCCAAGTAAATCTCTATGGGCTGAGCTGAGGACAGACTACCTCCAGAAATCAAGACTCCAGCGCAAACCTTGCTGACTTTGCTGACAGATTCTTTAAAATTGGATTGAAGCCAGACTTCAAAGAGGAAAGTAAGTTCAAAAATAAAGCTTTTTTTTATTTTTCCTTTCAGAACAGAGTTTAAAACTTTACCTGATCTGAGGCAGTGAGGTTTTTTATGACACCAGTTTCACTTTGAAGTCCAGATTCTAGACAAGGTACATCAATTTCAAAGTGTCTATAGGCATAAGCAGAGCTGACTGGGCTCAAAATAACAGGATGTAGGTATGGTGAATGCTACACATGCCTACATGGTTTGTTAGTTTGTTTTTATGAACTTAGGAGTGAAACTTGTAATTTTGAAGGCCAGGGATTATCAGCATCAGAAGGTTTAGAATAATCAGATAAATTTTAGGGCATATAAAAGAGAACAAAATTGTTTTTGTCTTCCCTAAATGCTATAGTCATTCTCCATCTGTGAATATATTAATTTTTTAGAAGTTTTAAATTAGTTAGCTTAGAAAACCCAAAATATATTTATATTCACTTAAGATTTTTGCCTCAAGTGTTTGAATGGATTCATTAAAGAATTCCTTCTCTAAAAACAAATCTTTCAGGTCTGGAAGGGGGAAACAAAAATAAACTTAGCTGAGTTTCACTCATAAGGAGGTGAAATCATTATTCGGTGATATTGATGGCAAACTATCATGTTGTCAACTATACTTTTGTATGTGACTCTCATATTGGTATATGAGAATAAGAAGTAGAACAGAAAAATTCTTATTTTTTTTTTAGATATCAGTACATGATGGTCAAAGCCTAGAAGGCAGGAACAGAATATCTGTTTTCCAATTATATGTGTATTTATACATGTATACATACTTGTGTTTATCTTTTCATAGAGAATACTTTATTGGACACACAGCAGTACTGGTTTTAAGCAGCTGTGACTAAGCAGGCAAAATAGTTAAGGAAAGGATTATATATGAGAAACTGTATAAGATTACAGATATATGACTGAGATTTTTTTTTATTTACACCATTTGCCTGACTGTCAAGTTCCAGAGCCTCATACTAATTGTATAAGGGCACCTGGGACGGTGAAGGAGGCCAGCAGGGGATTCTTCTGGTACCCCAAGAAGGCACTTCTTTCCATTCCCCCTGCATATCTCTGGTCCCATCGTTCTGCCTGGTGGCATAATAATATGCTGTGGAGGGAACTGGAGGGGCTTCTCTATCCACACCAACTTTAATCACTTTTCAGGGAAGATTTTGATGTAAAATATGATGTAAAATATTTTCATAAATTAAAGCTCTATTCCATCTGGTGTATTTTCTTTGTTCATTAGTTTTGTAGTTCCAGTCAGAGGAATGAATAAGTTTATCTGGTATCTTTTTTTTTGTCTTTTTAAGATCAGACAGGTTATTGTTCATGGTTTCATTGTCTCAATTTTGTTTGCAAAAATTCTTGCCTTTCTCTTTCATATTTACACTGTGAAAAGAAGTTCTGCCCACTGCTTCCAAGTCAGGACATCCTTACAGTAAGTCTGTGAAACTTTTTTTCCATAAATTACATCCATAGGGACCAGGATACATGAAGCAATCAGCATCCCAGATGACTGGTATTTTACCCTGAGTTTGTCTCTCATGGAAAGGAAGAAACAGTCTAAATCGGAGATGGGCTTGAGCAATGAATTTCACGTCTAGATTCAATTGCAGTTCTTGAGTATTTTCAGTTGCAGACTTTTCTTCAAGCCAGTATGCAAGAGAAAATTGGTTGGTTTCAGATTTTTTTAATGGTTCAGAATACTTTAACCTCAAGAGCAAATATGTCAAAAAAAGCCACAAAAAATCCCCAAACAACAGCAAACAAAAAACCCCACATCGAATAAAAAACCCCTCCCAACACTAAAACATTTGAAGAAAAGAAAATATTACCAGGTTTTGTCTGTATTATTTCTATACACCAAGAAAGTAGCAGAAAAATTAATGTTGTGTGATATCTTTAAATTGGGTTTTCAACAAGACCTTGGACAAAGTCTCAAAATTATCTGTTAAGAAAACTCATTAGACAAAGTGGAGAAGATTTGGTTGCCTGAGCACTGCCATTTAGAATAATTTCAGACTCTGTAGGGCATCACATCTAATTTTAGATGTGATTCTCTGGAAAGTCAGTCACATCGTCTGGCCCTGTGGAAGTATCCTAGATACAAAGTGTCACAACAGGAATTAGACACTGACGTTTATGAGTGCCCTTGGTAGGGAAGATGGAACTTAAATTTTCAAAGTTCTGTAGAGATCTGGAACAAGAAAGCTCTGTTTATAAGGCAGTGGTTTTGATTATTTTTCTACTCCTCTAAATACCGGTTAGAGAGGTAATTTTTCTTTCCCCATTCACCACTATCATACAAGAAACTCATACCTTGAGTGAATACTCAGCTGTCTGTGTTGAAGGGGAACTTGCTTACCACACTTGAATATATAATAGTTCTGGAATTTCCCCTCAATGTTCTCTAAAGGATTTTGAAAATTCAAGAAAATCATTCCCATCTATTCCGACAAAAGTGGATTGATTTCACCAGAAAGGTCTCTGGAAACTGGTCTAGCATTTAAAGTTTAAGAAATTGAAAAAGTTAAAAGAAAGATTAAAAAAATAATCTTAAGAACACATAAATAATTAACTTATTAACTAGCTAAAAAAAGAGCTTGAAGCTAGTAGTCTTGGGTCATTTCAATTTCCTTGGAAACTGCTTCCACTTTTTTTGCCAGCAGTGAAAAGGTACATAGATAAAACTGAACATTCAATAGAACTTAGATATTTGTAAATCAAACTGCAGGCTAGCTTCTCTAGTGTTTCTGAAGTTTGATTATTTTAAGGGGTCAAGATCACTGTTTACTGTGGGTTTTTTCACTGTTTTCATTTCTAAATGATACTAGCAGATGCAGAGTAAGCACACAAGGGAAAAGAACTCCTACAGAAAAAATTAATTCCTCACTATGAAAACTGTATAACCATAACCACTTCTGCAAAAATGATCACACATTTCAGACTTTTGAGTTTTGCTGAAAAATTAATTTTGTGACTTGAGAAAAGTTTTACACATGTTCTCATTTAAAACAATTCCACTCACCTTACCTTGGAAATGTTCACGCCTACATCACACTGAAAGGTCTATGTTCACAGAGAAAACTGTGGGGCCTCTTACACTGGTTGAGACAGATTGACTACTCAGGTCCTGAATGCTTATGCATAATTTGTTCCTGTATAAGATGTAGCCATGCACCTGTTGAGGAATACTCCTGGTCCAGGTGGCTTGGCTCACAAGCTGCAGATTAAGATGCAGATTGAGCTCTGTGTGGGAGCTGGTTGTGAACTGCCAACCTTTGGGATGACAAAGGGCACGAAGGTGGGTGACATCAGTCAGGGGAATGGACACTGAGAGACACAGCAGGAGCCGGGAATTGCTGACCTTTCAGATAACAAAGGAGACGAAATGGCTGACGCCAACCAGGTGGCAGGGCAAGGAGAGGGGACAGGAGCTGAAGAGTCGTGAGGAAGAGAGAACCTTTCCTGTGAGTGGACTTCGAGGATATAAAACCCCAGGGCTTCCTTGACTGCGGCACACCCTGGGGGCACCAGCTCAGGCTATTCCTGTGTTTCTGTGCTATGAATAAATGGCTTTATGGAATGAGACATCTGAGACTGCTGTGGGAAACTTGGGGTAGTGAGGAAGTATACTTACAGCTTTTTACTGGCTAGGCTAGTAGTTCAATGCCTTAGAAAGCCTCGGGCAGCCTAGAGAGGTAGCACGGGCAATCCAGCATTTCAGTAGCTCTAAAAGCGGTAAAATGGTAGCTGCAAAGCTGATACCACCAGCAGAAGCAAAGAGGGAGAAATACAGCTCCCAGCTTGCCTAATTTCCCGCAATTAGAAGCTTTCAAAAGAAACAGAAGCACACAGGTGTTCACAGAAAGGGTTGCAAAGCCAAAAGAGGGTAGGCCCCTCCTTAGTCCTTTCTTTTACTCAGAGAAGGGGAAAGGGGAGGACTGGGGGCGGACCCGGGGTGAGCGGCCAATCAGACACTGCTAAAGAGTCTGAGTTACATTTGGTTTTGTCCGCGCTTGGAACAAAGGGGTTCAGAGCACATGGCAGAGGCAAGTCCTGGCTTGTCTTGGGGAGGGGGAAGGGAAGCTTGGAACAGGCAGCGACAGGGCAGGACCAGTGAGGAAACCTGGTCTGATGGTGGAGTGGGTGTGTGGGGAGACAAGGAGGACCCATTAGTCACTGGAGCCACCCGCTGCGAAGGGGCTTCGGTCCCAGAAGTGACAGTCTGGGACAGTGGGAGTGTGACTGCCAGGGAGTCTCCTGAATGGTCAGACTGGGGAGTTTCCTTAACTCATCAGTTATACAAGCAGAAGAGTTTTCTGATGAACCAGCATTTGTGAAATAAAAGTAAGAAAATTAAATAATTTTTTCTAAAATGTGGGGTGTAGGCTAGGTGGCTGTATTCCTTGAGATAAATGAACAGGACACAGAAAGTGTCAGCACACTTCCTTCTACTTGAAAATACAAAATAAAAGTCCAGTTTCTTCCTTTTGATTCTTGCCACCGTGCTGCTAATTCTCCTACTGGCCAGATAAACTGTTTAGGAGGAAAGCTTTCTCTTCTTCCTTTTAGCATTGTTCCCTGAACATTGGCCCAACCGCCTCATTCCTTCTCTAGCTGAAGTATCTAATCCATTGTCTGTCTCATTTGTATGTTTTGAACTTTTTATTTTTTGAACCTTTTACTCTTTGAACATTTCTTCTCTCCCTTTCATTGTCAGCTCTACATTATTTATTCTTCAAGTTACCTCTTACATCAGTATTTTTGAACTTACTCTTTTCCCCCTGGTTAATAATACCCTAATAGCACTGTTTCCAGAAGCAAGTCTGAACTTCACTCTTCATGTCTGAAAAATCTCATCATTCCTCTGTCTGTATGCAGACATCTGCACCTCATTCCCCTTAAACCTCCTTCAGTGTCCTGGGGTGACGTTATGAAGCCGCTTTATTCCTTAACCGCCCGCTCAATGCCCAAGGACTTTGTGCCTTTAGATGGACCCGGGGGCGGGGCTGGAGCCAGGGACCGGAGGGGGCGGTTGAACGGTTCAGCCCAAGGGCTCCAGGGTTTGGGCAGGGCTCGGGAGGGAGCCCACCGGGAGCACTGTGCTGCTTTTTGGGTTTCTTTGTGTTCCAGCTAGCTGGGAAAAGGTTCTGTTGGTTTTTGTTCTTGTTCTTTTTTCCCTTTCCTTCCCCTTGCCTCACTGCCTCCCTTCCCTCCTCGCCGGTCCTGGGAGCCTGCAGGTGGCCCCAGCTGGTCTGAGCCCATGTGTCTGTTCCCTCTCCGGGAATTTGTTGTATTTTGAGGGGTTTTTTTTCCCCCTGTTCTACCCTGTTTTGTTTGTGTGTTAATAAACACTTTGTTTTTTTCCACTTTCACTTGCTGTGACCCAGTTGTCTTATTGGTGGAGGAAAAGGGGAGGCCCTTTTCCCTTCGGAGGAGGCACACTCTGGAGTGTTTCCTCCTGAATTTTGTCTCCAAAACTGAGACATTAAGGCATCCCTTTCCACCCCTTTTCTGTTCAGACCTTGCTGATATTAGATATGTTAACTGTAGTCTCAACAGTTACCCTTATTCTAAACACAAAACCATCCGGTGCATTCTTTGGAGGTTTGTTTGGAGATCTCCATTCTCTTGTCAGTATCATGCACAAACCTCTGCCTACAAGCACTTTTGTGCTTCTAGTCCTACTTTAAAATACTTATTTGTTAAGTGAATTTGTGATTTCCAATTTAACAAGTCTCTATCTAGGAAAAGCATCAGTATTACAGGCTCTGACCACAAGTAAGGTTGATAAGATATTCTGTTTTAATTGCTTATCAGCCATAAATTGGGTTTTAGAAGTGATTTCCATTCTCTAGAACACTGTAATTTTTGGCCAGAATAAACATGTGCTACCTGCAGTTACAGTTTATTTTTTTTCAGATGAATACAAGTATTATAAAGATAAGCCATTGCCTTTTGATGCCTGTTTGAAGTACTCATGTTTTCTATCTTAAGTTTATCTAATGGATACCTGTCAAGATTTCCAGTGTTAAATTTCCCTGTACCCAAAGAAAATCTTTTATTTAAAAAAAAGAAAAAAGGAAAGAAAAATATAAATAAGAGTCTACATTGTAGACTGATGCCTGCAACAGTGCCTGGAGGCAAAAGAAACATGAAGGAACAGTACTATGACGTCTATAAAATATGAGACAACACAGGAGTATTTTGTGGAAGCATCACTAAAACATTATTTTTCGGAAATATTTTAATGAAGAAGTCTAATATTTGTAAGAGATGAAAAGCAAAAACATTCTGGCTAAGTCTTCCTGTGATAATTTGTCAAGTTAAAAATGCATTTAACTTTGTCTGTTCCCATAGGGAACAATTGCCTGTGAAAAAAACGAGTAAAAACAACTAACACAAAGCGTAAGTATTTATTTCATAAGTGTTAGTACAAAGAAAGGTGAAAACCACTAAAGTAGGTTGGTCATTTCACAAAATCATAGAGTAACCGAGGTTTGAAGGGACCTCAAAAGGTTATCTGGTTCAACCTTTCATGGGAAAGGGAGCCAGATAAGATTATGTAGTGCCTTGTCCAACTGCATCTTGAAAACATCCAACAATGAGCACCCTACCATGTCCCTGGGGAAGTTGTTCCAGCAAATTATATTATTCACTGTAAAAAATTTCTTTCTTACATTGTAATGAAACCTCTCCTAGTGCAACTTGCAGTGTTTCTCCCTTGTCTTCTCCAGTTTCTCCTGAAGAGAGAGCCTCAGTCCTCTGTACAGCTACCCTTTAAGCACTGGAACACTGTGATGAGCTTCCCCCTGAGCCTTCTTTTCTCCAGGGAGAAAAGAACTGACTCCCTCAGCCTTTCCTAGTGGCCCTTCTTTGGACTGTCTCCAGTCTATTCAGAATCTTCTTGAATAGTGGCAACCAGAACTGGAAACATTACTCCAGGTGCATCCTGACAAGTGCAGAGCAGAGTCATTCTAAGGTAATGAAATAGTTGTTGCAAATGATAATTCAGCATTTATCAGGGAACAGTAGGATGTAATGAGTATAAAAGAATCTGAAAGACTTAGAATAAACAGAATAAAACTTCTGCATTTTATCTTAGATTTTCTTACCTCCTCTTATTTATAGTTTTTTCCATGATGCATCACTGTCCTTACATCCACAGAAATATTATACCTTTTCTATGTGGCTGTTTTATAACTTTATATGAACCTTCATGTTTCATTCTCTGAATCCAAATATATTTTGTGACTTTTGCTTTATAAATAATTATAATAATAAAGGCAGCAGTGAATATCTGTAAAGAACAGACCTACTTTGTCCTTGAAAAGATATAGAAATGTAAGTGTTGAGATGCATATGTAGAGGGCAAATTAAGAAAGTGTTTGGGTATTGCCAGTGGTTTATTACTATGGAAACCAATAATAAAAAAAAGAAGCAAAACAAAAAAATCCCCAGAAAAATAGCAGGCACATAATAGTGGTATCCTTGAGAGGCTACATTAGGAAAGCTAGAACAGCAGAGGTATTAAAGCACAGTAGTTTAGATAATGAAGTCAAATAAATTGTCTTCATCTTTGTGCCTTCATTGTCACCTAAGTACACTGTGATAAATGAAGTAGACTTGTCTGATGGAAATCATAAACATTCATATTTAATAAACAGTTATTAACACTTTTATATTATTGCTCTTTTATGTTCATTACATGCTCATTGCATTGCAGCAAGTTTATTTCCTATTTCATTTCTCCACTGTCATTGTGTATTACAAACCTGTGCAAGACAGGTCTATTTTTTATGTTGTACTGTACAGTATGTGAGTAACGTTCAGATCTTAATGGAAGTGTCACATCATTTTCAGATCAAATTATCTAGTTTTAACAGCTGAGGGGAATCAAATTAATCAGTAAAATTAGAATACAAACCAATACAAATGTTGGTTCCCAAGATGTTGGCTGAAATACTTGGAGGTCACATTTGCCAGTTATCACATTAAAAGGCTTACTGGGGTGCTCTATTACTTATCATTAGTAGGCCTATGTTAGGAGCATGCATAAAGGTTTAAACTGCTGGGAAAGTGCGTGGCTCAAGTGAATTTAATTGCACAAATAATAACACAAATTTTCTTTTTTTATTTTCCTCATTATTGGGGTGGAGAATGTCATAGGTTAGCAAGCATAGTCCCAGAAGGGATGTCCTTGCTAAGGGGTGCTTACAGTTTCCTCTGGGACCTGATAGAACCTATCAGCTGGCCAGTTTGAATATGGACAATTCTCTAAGCCACTTAAAGTTGTGAACACCTCTGTGATCCACATTTAAGAATAGGCAAACTCCCCTCCAAGCTCTCTCTCGTTTCCGGCGCTGGCACAGGTGGCTGCGGGCCCCGTGTGGGGGCCAGCGGGCCCGGCCAGGCCCTGCTTGGGCCAGGCTGGGCCGGGCCACGGCCATCCTGGAGCCATGGACCTGTTCCAGCCATGGAACCCCCCCCACTGCCTTGCCGTGGGCAGCCGGAGCGGCTCGGCTCTCCCCCCTCTCCACTGCGATAAGAAAAATTCAACATTCCAGCTGCAAAGCTGCAAGGCCGAGGTGAGATTAACCCTTTTACTGCTGTGAAGAGCTGAAAACCTGAGGGAAGAGAGAGAGGAGATGCTTAAAGCTGAAATTCTGTTGTGAAGCTATGATATATCAGAGTATCCTGTTGTAATTCCATGAAGATATGGGGGGTGGAGTGTTCAACTCGTGAGCAAAAGCACCTGCACTGAGATAGGCAGATGCTGACGCAGCTGTAATTTCATGAGAAGTTTGGACAGGGAGAGATGAACCAGATGAGGACTTTTGCTCCAAACGGGAAAGGAGAAAACCTCAGTCCCTAGAGATGCTCCCAGAGATAGTCCTAACGATGAAGATGATGTGAAGCCTTTGCTCCCAGGGAAGGAGAAGGGCCTCTGTTTTTGTTTCTGAACGGCTCAACCTTAAAATTGTACCCCAAGAAACTTCAAGAGTGGACCCTCGAAAGCAGTTGCAGGAAAAGCTGCAAGTCGGGGGAAAGGACTCAAACGCAGGCAGAGAGACTCCTCTTCCTAAATGGACTGAACAATATTTGGAAGTGGGCGGCTGTCTCGTTGTGATAATGTTTTCATAGCACAAGCAAGAAGAGACTTCTCTTTCTAAATGGACTAAACAAGGTTATTATGGAAGTGGTAAACAGACTGAACATCTCAAGGGTTGTCTTTTTACATTGTCAGTGGGAGAAGGGAGGAAGGTGGGGGGAGGAGGAGAGTTCTGAAGGTGGTATATTTTTTTTTCCTTTCCTCTTTTAGGTCTGTTAATAAACTTCTTTATATTCTTTCAAGTTTGGTGCCTGCTTTGCATTTCTCCTAATTCTTATCTCACAGAAGATAAAGAGTAATGAGTATTTTGGACCAAACCACTACACTAAATTGGTGTTTCTGCCCGGTTACAAACCGAACCCGCGACATTAGTTTCTTAGATACTGAGGTACAGGAGCAGAACACAGAAGTTCAGAATATTTACTCTGATTTATATGTAATTTTAACCTTTGAAACAAGCAAAATGTTTATTTCAGAAAAGCAAGACTAGAATCTCCTAGAAAACAACTTCTCAACATTTTGGAAGAATCTGGACAACTATCAGGATGTCTGGACCTATTTCTTTATATATTGCTTTTCTAATTTTCCTTCTGTCTGACTAAGCTACAGCTATGTGTCAGTTTTTTCTAGAATACTTCATAAGCAGAAGCTGCCAGAAATAGGACATTGAGTCCAAATGTGTGAGACTCACAGAATATATGTTAATCTTTACCCTCTCCTTTCTGCACTCCCAATACACCCAAAAGCTGCTCATTAGCTCAAAACCATCTGCTTTCAGTCTGCCATGGGGTTTACAATTACTAAATCAGGAACACAGCAATAAAGACAAAAAGATATTGTGGTGGGTTGATCCTGACTTGATGCCAGGTGCCCACCAGAGCTCCATTACTCCCCTCCTCAGCAGAACAAATATGGAGAAAAAATATGGCTAAAGGCTCATGGGTCAAAGTGAGGACATGGAGAGATGCCTCACCAATTACCCTCATGAGCAAAACTGAGTCAACCTGGGAAAAAATAATTGAATCTATTGCAATCAAATCAGAACAGAATAAAGAGATGTAAATTCAAATATAAAAGAATCTTTCCTCCACCCTTCCATACTTCCCAGGCTTAACTTTATTCCTGATTCTCTACCTCCTCCCTCCCAGTGGTGCAGGGGGACAGAAATGGGGGTTGTGGTCAGTTCATCACACGTTTTCTCTGCTGCTCCTTTGTCCTCAAGGAAGAACTCCCTGCACTCTGCTCCAGCAGGGGTGTTCCCTCCCAGGGGACACAGTCGTCCTTGAACTTCTCCAATATCAATATTTCCCACAGGCAGCATTTCTTCATGAGCTGCTTCAACCTGGGTCACTTCCATGGAGTGCAGTCCTTCAGGAACAGGCTCCAGTGTGGGTCCCCCACAAGGCCACAGGTCCTATCAGGAGCCTTGTCCAGCATGGGTCTCCCATGGGGTCATGGCTTCCATCAGGCATCAGGTCTTCCGGGGACTGCATGTGGATATCTGCTTCACTGTGGACCTCCATGGGCTGCAGAGGGAGACAGCCTTCCTTCACTATGGTCTCTACCACAAGCTGCAGGGGAATCTCTCTGTCACCTGAAGACCTCTTCTTCCCCCTAGTGCACTGATCTCAGTGCCTGCAGGTCTGTTCCTCCCACATGTTTTCAGTCTTCTCTCCTCTGACTTCAATTTGCTTCTGCACAATATATTTTGTCTTAATTTTGCTATCACGGAGGTGCTGGTGCTGTCAGTGGTGGATTCAGACTTGGGCAGGACAAGGGTCCATCTTGGAGCTGGCTAGAGGTGGGCCTGTCAGATAAGGGGGAAGCTCCTGGCAGCTTCTCACAGTAGCTGCCCCTGTAGCCCCCTTGTTATCACAACCTTGTCACACAAACCCATTACAGACATGTCAGCTTGGTAAGGTTTCTTAAAGACTGTGAGACTTTAAGGGGTGAGCCAGGAATGGCATCATCATTTATGTACTGATTTACATATCAGTAATGACTTATGATACCAACTGTAGTTGTGACATCAATGGCACATTACATACTCCAACACACACATCTACACAAGTACACACACTTCTTATGTATATTTACTTATATTTATATTCAAATTTATATTAAAATCTTTTTTAGATCCTAGTTTTAAATGCTGTACTTCTTTTATTCAGGCTTCCATGAGGAATCCTAAAATTGAAAATAAAGTCACACAGGCTCCTTTGACATTATCTTTGATGATACTTGGTCTGCAAGAAAAACTTAACAGAATTTAAACTGTGGCATGGTCGCTTTGCATAATTTATTGATCCTAAAGCAGTTAGACATATGCTATATATTGTCTTTGCTTTACTACTGGCCATGCAGGTGAAGAAGATTTTGTGTAATTTTGGTGGAACAAGGAGGATTCTCAAGTACATGTTTTACAATAATTCCTCTGATGTGCATAGAAATGGGATATATTATGAAAGACTATAGATCTTTTTCTTTGTTAGTGGAAAAAAAACCCTCAAAATAAATAAATGCAGTAATTTTACAAATGGAGAAAAAACATGTTTCTTCTTCTCATGCCAGCATAAAACTGGGGAAAGAATTCCCCAACTCTGATCAAAATAACCATCCATATTAGATAAGAATACAAAGACATCTTCAATGTTTGCGTATAAAAAAATATGAACTGTTTAGTATATTAAAATCAAATTTCAGCAGTGTCGGAATGTTCACTAATCAATTTCAGATTAATTTTCTTAATTGAAACTAATTCCAGTGGTACTTTAATGTTGAACAGTACAGGCTCAGGACATAATTTCTTATGCAGGATTTCCCCATGAGTATAAAACACTCTTTCTTAAAGTAGTTAAAAGATTAATGCTCATTAAGGATTAGTGGATTTTAAAGCTTCATCTTTTATAATATTTTTTTAGTTAGTTGAGTGTCAAGACCCCTGAATATTAAGCTGTCTTTCAAAAAATGATACCGTTCTTCAGAAAAGATTATTTTTGACTCTTCCATCCTCCTCCAGAGAAGTAAGTCAGTATGCAATCATACTAATTAATTTCTTTCCAGAGATGACAAGTGTTTGAAAATCTATTTGACAGTGGCATGCTTTTTATTATTGATACTGTAAGAGATGTAAAGTTTATTGTCTGAGATAGACATTTGCAATCTAGCATTGCCATGCAAGTGGTGTGCTGTGATAATGATTTCATATGCAAAATAAACTTACCTTGATTTACTCTGCTTACTTCTTTTCTACACTTTTCCACCTGTAGTATCTTGTTATAAATCTCAACTGAAATTTCTGTTAGATTTTCAAATTATTATTTTGTGCAGGATCTAAGCAAAACGGGGCCTCATTTTTCATGGAGATTTGGATCAAGAAGCATTTTTTGTCAATCAACAAATTTGCTGTATATGACAATGACTATTACATTCTACCCAGATACAAAAGTTTTTAACCCATACTTTGGAACACCAAGGTGTAATTTTTAGATCAAAAAAGTTTCTAGCCTTTAATTGGAGCCTTCTAGGTTTGGAGAATGACCACTTCCATTTCTGATTTGTTCTCGATGTGCTTTCTATCCAGAATTGTTTAACCATGGAGGACACAAACACTTCAAAAAGTCATCCTTTCCCCCAAAGCATTTACAGTGTGAGCAGGAAGTCCTCAGCCTCGATGCTTTCACTATACAAATGTACTCGCATTGGACTGCATGTCTCACTAATGTGGTTGTAGACCATATCATCCTGATTCTTCTGTAGATGAATGAGAGAGGAAGGAACCACTAAGATTAACTCAGAACTTTTTCTGGTTTAATCAGCCTTTAGTTTTATTGTAAATACCTAGCTGAAGTATATGAAGTTAAACTAGGGCTTATCGAGGACTTAATATTTTTAATCTATTTAGATTTTAGAAAATAGAACAAATGCATTTTGTCAAACAGTATATGACATTTTTAACATAAAATAGCTTGAACAATTCCTCAGAAAAATCTTAAACATGGAATCAGAGCAATTGTATTTTCTCATAAAACACATCAATTGTCAGATTCATTATCTTTCTACTCTCAAATACAAATATAAATATGAACACCATCTCAGACTTTTTCTATTACTTGCTTAAAATTTTTGCCATTGTAACAAGCTTTTTCTTATTGATCATGCCACTTTCTAAACACTAGAACAGCACTAATATTTTTCTAGAAGTTATCTCATATTCAAATATTAAAATTAATATCTTACAATCCACTTCTGAATTGAGGATAAGGTGAAATTTTTTTGATGTTTTCTGTCTTAATATTGTTTACACAAAGATGCTATTTAACTATTCCCTTAAAACCGGAAGTACTTCGTTACCTCCATGTAAATTGTCTATCCATACCTATACCTATATCATCTATGTCTAGATCTATGTCATCTATATCTATATCTCTAACTTTTTATCCTATGCAAAGTAAGAATTCTGAACATTTCTTCATTTTTTGAATAGTTGTTAACAGATTGCCTCTTCTGACTAGGAATGGGTTTACAGATTTATCAGGATTTTATCTCTGGAACATTTATTCTAAATGTGTTACAACATATTAATAAATAACAGTTGTCTTCATAGCTTATCCTATTAGTCACAGACTTGACATTTTAGAATAATTCAGATATTTTCAGTCTTCCTGTTTAGGTTGAAAGCATAGCACTAACTTATCGGTTTTTAAGTTTTCATCTGTAAGCATTATAAACTGTTATTTACTAATGATTGCAAAACATATTGTGTAACCAATACAGCTGTCTGTAAATACAGTTATTCTAGCAAGTGCTGACAAGAAAGCAGATACTGAAGCTATGTTCTCACCCACCGCATTTTGTTTATAGCTTCAGAAAGCACCTGTAATACATAACATCAAATATCAAATTCAGCAGTATGGACTTCCAGTTGACACCTAAGAACCGCACACAAGGCCAGGCCATCGAGGAACTGACAGTATGCTGGTTTTCCACAGGAAGCAGAAAATAAAAAATAAACTAACAAAACCATAGAGAAAGCAACAGATGCAGAAAGCAAATATACATTATCACATTTTCATATAGGCATACGTGTGCATTTGTGTACACATATTATATGAAGCTCTTTGTAGTTAAATAGACAAAACATAGTTAAGTAGTTTGATAACTCTGTGCTATGTTGTTTCGTGAACCATTACACATTTTAATCTATGTGGATGGGTGGCCTATATGAAGTATCCTTGTTTTGAACTAAATTTCCTTTTGCCAAAATCAACTGGCTTGTAAAAGGATCAGCACATCTGAACATGTGCTGTAATTTCTTCATTCTTCATTTTTGCCATAGCTTTTAGAAGTTAATGCTGATTTAAAGCTTAATAGCCTGGCATTATCCATCTGAACTTTAAAGAAAGTACATCTTGTGTCTATGGGTATTTCCAGTCATTTGAAATTAATTTGCCAAAGGACCAAATATCTCAATAGCAGTACACAGGTGAGGAATTTATCTGGCAGAGGCTGTGCATACAGAATCCGGTGTAGAAAAATCCCTTCATAAATTTCACCAGGATGTTCATGTCTCAGGTGTCTCAAAGGTCTCAAATTTCAGGTCTTCTCTTGAGATATGCTGGAAAACTCTCCTTGTCAGTCGCCAGTTATTGAGAGATTCTTTCTGTGTTGTACAGTATGATACTAGCTGTCAAGATAGCCCTTGCAGCTGGAACTGGTAATGCATTATACTTAGATAGTCTAAATAATAAATTTGAGGGTTTTGACAGTTATCAAGGTCTCCTTAGACACTAATTCTTGGCTGGGGGTATTTTTAAGGTAAAGGCATCTGGTTAACTGGTTGTTTAGAATTATTCTAAACATTATTAGGCAGACAAGGAGGAAAAAAAAAAGATATTAATCCAAAATTGACAAATCAGCTGCATTATTTATTTATGCTAAAAAAAAAGAACAAAAGAACAGAAAAGGAAAACATGTTCTTGATCTATTTATACTGTAATTAATTTAATCTGAAAAGTTCACTTCCTGCAGTGACTGACTTGCAGAACTCACTTTCCCTCCAGATATTCCTCTGGATTTTTTTCCCCGACTACATATTACATTAGAGCTAATATTATCTTTTTTCCAGGATAACTCATCTTCTCTCCTTAAACTAGTTTACATCTCCCTCTCCACATCCATCCTTTCATTCTATCACTTATTTAACATTAATAAACTAATTAAATTAATTTGTTTCCAAAATATAAATTGATAGCTTCATTTCTTTGGAGATGCATGTACTGCTTCTTGAAACCATCTGTACTTGACTGGTCAATTAACTCCGTGACTAAAGGAAAAATTAGATAAGCAGTTTGTAATTTTCAGAATGAATTGTTGCTGTCTAGTGAAGCATAGAATAATTTTGGTTGGGAACAACCTTTAGAAATGATGTAATCCAATCACTTGCTCAAAGCAGAACTAGTCTCATAGTTAGGTCATATTGCTCAGGGCCTTGTCAAAGCATGTTTTAAAAATCTCTGAGTTCCAAAACTGGACAGCCTCTCTGGGCAGCTTGTTCCCATGCTTAGTTACTCTCACTGAGAAATATTTCTTCTCTCATATTTGGTTGAAACTGCCCTTATTGCAACTTCTGATTGTTGTGTAGTCCTTCTTCTGAAAGTCCTTTCACCATGCACCTTTGGGAAGAATCTTTCTCCGTCTGTGCAACTGTCACCTTCAGAAGGCTGAAGACAGAAATTAAAATTTCTCCTTAGCTTTCTAGTCTGTATGCTAATCAAACCAAGTTCTTCCAGCCTTCAGCATCAGCTGCTCTAGCCAATTACCCATTCTGGTCTCTCTCCATGGGACGGACTCACTCCAGTTTCCTGGTGCCATTCCTGTATGGAGGACAGTTCTCCAGATGCAGGCTCACAGGTGGCAAGTGTAGCAGCAGCAGCATGACCACTGCAGCTTCACCTTTGCTGTGGGAATACTATGCTTATCCTAACCTGTAATTTAACTGCATTGAAAACTAAATGATATTCAGGTTTTTGTCATAGTAATCCCTCCTTGCCTTTAATATTAATGGGAAAAAAACCCCAATAAACTTGCAATTGTGAAATTTTAAAAATTGTGGGTATAGACGACCCCATCTCTTTTGTCTTTCTTCCTCTTCTCACTAAATGTAAATAAGCCAAGTAGTCTGACATACAAAATGCCACACATAATGAGGGTAATTACCCTGAGTCATGTAGTTCAAGCTGAATATCATCTTAAGTTCACGAAAAAAAGGTTTTGTATCTTATTATTAATCAACTAAGGATAATAAATTATTTAAAACGGAAAATAAGGAGGGAGCCAAACAGGAGAGAGAGGAGGACCCAGAACTTTTTGTGTGTGTCAAAGCCTTTGCATGTGAGTAGGAAGTGTGTGCCAAACTTTTGCCAGAGATAAAAGATCAAGGAAGATAGAGATGGCAGGAAACCAAAATTAGAAGTTACATATGACAAAGCTAAGAAGCAGGGCTTTTGAGAAACAGTTTTAAGGAAAGAGTATGGAAATGAAGGTAAGACTACAGATTAACTTAGATAAAATATGGACACATTGGTCAGGATGGACTAAAACTGAAAGACAAACAATCAGAGCTAATGGAAACTTCTAGCAAGCCTTACATGTCACCATGGGGTTTTTTTCCTGCTGCTTTATATTTGCAAAACCTTGTAGATCTTGAGACAATGCATCTGAAGGACACAAGAATTGCAACCAGCATCCTAACAGTTAAACAATGGTTTTATTGTGAGAACTCTAAGGGATGAACTTGTCCTCAAATTACCTTTTTCCATATGCATGAAGATTTCAATATGTTTCTGATCCTGGAGTTCAAGGTTATTGTGCAGATACTCAGGATAGAATGTTTGCTGAAAGGGGGAAGGGAAAAAAAATCAAACAAACAGTAATGGATTAAGATTTTGGCATAGGGTAATGCTCATTAAGGGAATCAAATCTCCAAAACTAGGTGGTCATTCACTGGCTGGTAGCAGTTGGAGTCACTGTTGTAAGGGTCATTGCAATGGTATTTTTAGGCGAGCTGGGTGAAAGTCTTCAAAACCACTGTTTTACTCAGTTCCCAGATGACCATCTCTACACATGCAGCATTTAATGCTATTGTTCTGCTGGTTTTATATCTTGCTCGATATGAAACATCTCTTTAATATCTTACTGATATTCTAAGCGGCCCTATCTACAGTTTCTGTTCACCGCTTGCAAAAGTGGCCGGTTGTATCCGTGCACAATTTGGTCAATTCTGCAACAGGAATCAGTTAGATATCCTCTTGGATGCTTTGCTCAGGATGTTCATCCACAAATATAAACATAAAAATGTGCAACAGGGAGCTAACAGAACTGTCTAAAATTCCCAACCAGGAGCTTCCTGTAACAGTCAAATATTTAATTGTGAAGATTCAGTGAAAGACCTTGTATCTCAAGATAGTTGCACCTTTTGTGTAAATGATTGGCTGGGGTGTTGCTGAATCATGTAGAGAACTGACATGGGCTGCATGTGCACATAGTTGCAGCCCTGATACTATGCTACTCTGCAATTTGAACTAAAGAATGAACCTGGTTTTTGTCCTTATTAGTTAGTTATCATTTAAGTCCTATCACTATTTCCATAAGCTCAGGTGGGGTCAGTATACGTTTAGGTTAAATGGAAGCATTGGGTGGGTTTTGGGTAGTTGGTTTGTAATCATATTAGCAATGTTCTGTTTTGTCAGATATAATTTGTTTTTTTTCTTTTTTTTTAAAGAATGATTTATCTGGGAAATACCATTTCCATAAAGCACTGTGATTGCACTTCAGAACCAAAATTATTTGGGATATGAGTTATTTGTTTCCTCATAAATCTGAGATTTTTATGAGGGAAATAATTCTGGTTAACTTTAGTTATAATGTACAACACAAGACTTAATATGCATTTGTAAATAGGCAAATTTGCTGTTTATATTTGCATAAAAACCTACCCTGGCAGGTATACAGGCCACTAATCTTATGCAGCTTCTGAAAAGAACTTCTTTTCACTTGAGTACCTAAAATCTGAAGTCTGTGGGAAATTATTGCATTTCTTGCATAAAATTTATTTTAAAATGTAATTTCACAAACTTTATTTTTAATATTTTTCTGTAATATGCCCTGTCCTTGAAGTAATGAATAGATCTAGCTGAAAAAAATCTGCTCAAATAATTTTTGAAAAGATTTAGTTTAAAATATAGGATTTTTATTAAAAATACCTATTTTACCTAGGATAATTCCAGTTTATATAGAAAAAACAAATTTTTGTAAGGGAAAATATTGTTATTTGGAAGAACATAATTGGAGATCATACACCAGTCTCTTCCTTAGATTAGGATCCTCAACCAAACTGGTTTTTATCTTGCACAGCTAACCAAATATCTCATGATACATTATTGTAATCACAAAAAGATGATATTGTGATATTGATTCAGAGATGCAGCTCAAACTATGAGAAAGGCTGTCTGAGGAAAACAAACCAAAATTTATAGGACACAATTTCTGAATTCTACTATGAAATCTTCCTTTTTGTTTTCTGGTTGGTTTGGGTTTTTTTTCCCCATTCTTAACTTGTTCCAAAATCTTCCTTTAGGAAACACTCAAGTCTTCAGATTGAAGCAACCCGTGATGTACAACACAAGTTCAGCTAAGCACTCAATTAAATTTTGAAGAGTCATACCTTCTTTAAAAGGAACCATAAATTCCACCTTATGATAATTTTATTATCCTTAGCCTGTTACTAATGCATTCATGATCACAGCTCTTTAAAAATGATTTTATGACTGGCTTACTCATCAGCTTCTAACACACTCTTGCTTAAAAACAACAGCAATTTTTCAATATTTACCTAAGACTAATGAGGACTTCAACCCTAAGCTCTGTTTGCAGCAAATGTGTAGGCTTCTGTTCTAAAAATAAGTGTGAAAATAAGAGTTGCTAAATATCTTATTAAAATGATGACATTTGGAAGATTTTAATTTTTTTTGAGAAAGAAACGCAGTTGCATACCACTTAAGGATGTCAGTCTAAAGAAGTATAAAAGTGAAACAACTTTTGCATGCCAATGATCACACAACCATAGAATAGTTTGGGTTGGAAAGGGACCTTGAAGAATATCTAGTTCCAATCCCCCTGCCATGGGCAGGGACATCTTCCACCTGACCAGGTTGCTCAGAGCACCATCAAACCTGGCCTTGAACACTTCCAGGGATTGGGCATCCATAACTTCTCTGGACAACCCGTTCCAGTGCCTCACCCCCCTCACAGTAAGAATTTTTTTTCCTAATCAAGGGCTTTCCAGAAGCCCAGATAAATTATATCTGTAGCTCTTATATCATCAGCTGAGGTAGTTGCTCCATCATAAAAAGCCGCTAGGTTGGTCAGACAGGATTTTCCCTTGCTGAAGCCATGCTGTCTTGAACCTGTAGTCTGAGTGAAACACTGTATATGCAGGAACCAAGTGGCTTTGTACAAGTATCCATATGCTTCTATTTCATTTTGAAAACATCAAAATGAGCCCTTCCAGTCATGTGCTTAGAAAGAAATTGTGAAACCCTGGGCTGCTTTTAAGCAACCGTGGCATTGCTGTTCTGCAGATGACCTTGTGAAGGCTTACCAACCAGTTTTAATAGAGTTAGGTAAACAGATCGTAACTGACTGCCTTTTTTGGAGTGTGATAATATTTGACTTCAACTTGCGATGTGTTGAAAGTAAAAAATGAGACAAAGGAATGAATATCAATGACAAATGATTAACAGTCTTGGAAAACCAGATTATTCAGAGCTATAAATGGTCAGTAGCAATTATTGGCATGCATTAGTAAGGAGGCAGATAGGCTGGGCTGAAGTTTCCTCTCATTACATATTGCATGCTAAAAAATTGAATGGCTAGAATGCACTGAACATCATAATTGGAAAGACAAGTTTTTATTAAACCTTGGGGGAAAAAAAATTGTTCCATAAGGTAAATAACAAATTAACTACACAAGATATATTCCAGATAATGGAAGAATACAATTACATGTACAAAACTGGTATTTACAGTGTAGTACAAAGTATTTATGTTTGATCAAACTATAATAAGTTAAATAGCCTCTAACTTCTTGTCATAGCTTTCACAAATATATTTCAGATGTACAGTTATTAAATGCATATTTCATGTGTACAAAATAGGTTTCATATAGGAAGAATTCACACTCCATGTATTATATCATTCGTAAGTTTCATTAAGTTGAAAAATATTTTTTGAATGTACAAGTTTAACAGTTATTCTTTGAAAAGGGTAAAACTATCATACTTTCTGGAGGTTTTTTTTTTCTTAATCTAGAAACCAAATAAAATAAAAATATACCATTACCTTGTGTCATGATTTTGGCCAGGACAGGGTTAATTTTTTGTAGTAGCTGGGAGGGGTTGTGGCCAGGGTCTGGATGTAATTCTATACCACTTCATGTCAATGCTAGGGGAAAGGGTGGATGGAAAAGGAACTCTTGTCCAGGGAGAAGGGTCAAAAAATCATGGTGGACAGAGCAGTCCAGTATTGTTTATTGCAAGGAACTTTCTGTGTAAATAATTTATTTTTCTTATACCTTTTTTTGTTAATATTGTTGTTACTGTTTGTTACTGTTTCCTTATTTCGCTGTTGTTTCCAATAAATTTGTCTCATCTCAACCCATGATCTTTGCATTTTTGCCTCCAGATGGAGGGTGAAGAAGAGGATGCTGCACATGGAGCTGGAGTACTACATTGAAGAACACCGTTCCTAAACCATGACACCTTGAAGGGTTAAAAGGCAGAAAGTTGCATAGACCTTCTTAATATTGTGTAGTTATTTGCCCATAACTTGGCAAAACTGTCTCACAGGGACCTTTAATTTAGGAGCACTTTCCAATCATTTTTTGGCGTTAAAATAAGTTTAAAATGTAAACCACCACCTCACTATAATGGTAATATCACAGAAATAGAACAGGTTAAAATTTAAAGGAAGATTTCACAGTCGTTTGTTCTCCAGAAGAGAGGAAACAGAAAAGAAGCCAGGATGTACAACTGTGGCTGCATCTTAGTCTCAGACATGTTTTGGAAAGAAGCTAATTCAATATGAATTAGATTTTGAAATTTATGGGATGATTTCACATACAAGTGGAAATGATGATGCAGTTCACATGAAACATGAAAGTAATATAAAATATCTTAAAAATTGTAGCCAGAGGCTGAATAACTGGACAAGGAGGAAAAATTCACCTCTGGAAGTGTATAAGCACCAAAAACACTGAGGAAGAAGATGCGTATGATGTCAAAGTGAACAAATGCAATACATGCAATACACTGGAGACTTGTGAAGGTAGAGCAGGCCAGAGCAGAACTGCTGCCACTGACAGATCAAGGGCTTGATTCATTGCACGTGGCCCAAAACATAGGCCATGTTTTCATTCACTGTCATGGCTGCTCAGGGAGAGATTAAATTGCTGGAACATATGGTCATTTCAGGTGCAGGTCTCTTATGCAGAGATGTGTGCACGGTTATTGAATTCTGAGAAGAAATTATTAAAAGTGGAAGAAGCCAAATATAACAGCTGATGTTCTGGATGTGATAGCTACATTGGCTCCCCACCAGATACTCACCTTACCAATGAGAAATTAAATTATTTTGGTATTGGTTTGTCAAAGTTGTGAAGGCATAGTCTGGTGCATAAAAGAAAATGATGCCAGTAATCAAGGTTCACCAGTTTTAATTAAAGTGAGGAATAAACAAATATCCAGTTGACAAAAGGCATACTTTGGAAAGCAAAGGAAGCAATCTGTTATGCCAACAAGACTGAAAACAATGAAAGGATTTGTAGAAAAATCTTAGAATGTTTTTAACTAAAAGATGTGAAAAATGATCTGGTAATTTTTCACCTTGACAAAGTGTTTAAAAGGCAAGGGTTCACATCAGTTTTCTGAATAAACACTTTAAACATGAGGTCAGACAGCAGAAGAGAAGTACAGAAGTAGAAGTACCAGTATGGAAGTTCTGGGTTGCATTTTTGATGTAAAATAAATTATCCCTATGTATTCCTTAGTAGGTACTTAGAAACTGAATAAACTGTGGGCTTATGTTGCCAAGTTACCTGATGTGAGGACATTAAAATTTCATTCTTTAAACTTATAGGAATTTCACAGTTTTTATGGTCTCAGGAAAATGTAAAATAAAATATCCAAGAGATGCAAAGACTTTTAGAAAGTTACATTGTCAAACAGGTAGTGAAAAACTGGAAAATCCTCTCCCTTGCTTAGGAAGCTAACTTTCCTGAAGGTGAAGTCAGATTAGAAAGTAAAGGAATGAAGTAAGAAGGACAAAAAAAATTCCAGTACTAAACATTGCTAATTAAATTAAAAGAAACAGCTCATTTTCTTCAGACATTAAAACTGAAAAAGGAAAGCAGAAGTGGATCCTATCTCCTGTGAAAACTGGAATGAAGCTAAATAAATGTATTATGGCTTAAAAACGGAACCTATAATTTGCTTCTATAACTTGCTTATAATTTTCTGCTAAAGAAGTAAACCAAAACAAGGAGAATAAAAATGAAGACACGTATATGGAATTCTATCTGTTCAGATAGAGATAAATGGAGAGAAGAACTCACTCAAAGAGAAGTGGACAAACTCTTTCCCAGAACTTGGAAGTTACTGGAGCATCCCATTTCAGTTGTGATACAAAATTCAGTAAATTTGCCAAGCCTCAAGTGATAAAATATAAGTGAAAAGGCAAAACCACTGTGCATAAAGATGACAACAAAGTGGTCCCAGAATTGATAAAACTGTTAATCTTAATCCAGTAGCATGAGTAATATCTCTTCCAGGCCTTGACTGGCAACATCAAGATTTACGTTCAATTACTAAAAAGCCAGCTCAAATATTCTAATAGAAGCCCAAGGAAATTAAATTAAACTGACTGGATACTCAATGAACTATATTTTTCCAGTTAAAACCAGAGAATCAATGGCTTACAAAATAGTTTTTCTGTCTCTTCTCACTGAAAGAAGGAAAGGAAAAGAGAGACTAACATACAATTGGATAGTACACACTAAAACAATCTACAAGCTACTTTACTTGCCTATTATTTGGACCAGGTGTTGGCTCATGAGAAGAAGCAGACATGACACAAGTATTAAACGTTCAAATATTTTCAAATCCTTCTTTTCTTCAACCGATAAGGAACATTTTTTGGGGGGCTAATTCAGATAGAAAAACACAACTAAAAAGGTTTAATTCAGTTCAGATTGACTTAAACATTTGATGGACAACATTTTCCAACTTTACTCTGAAAACACAGAATGCTGTTCTGTACATTGCTATTTTTGTTCTTTTCTCTACAGACCCTTTCATGAGCATCTGCCATAGTTTGAAGTCAGGCATTCACTAAGAGATTAAAAAGCATTTGTGAAAACTTTGTATAAGTCAGTAATTTCACGTTATGCATTATTCTGTAAAAGCAGGAATATCAAATCAATATTCAATATCTTAACTATCAATCTGTTAAAAAAATCTTAGAAATCCCATTGCTATTTGAAAAATCTTTACCTCAGATCTTGCTTAGCTTCCAGATGGAAACAACCTTAATTTTGTAATATTCTAACTCTTTAATGTTTTTACTTTGTATTTATTTATAGCAAAGTAGGAATGCAGAAATTGCATCATGTGGCATCATATCAACAACTTCATTTTAAATCAACAGTGTAGGAAATGTTATACCTCTTAGTAACTGAATATAGTGAATCATGTAAGAGTGTCTTAGTTCATATCTATGCTGTATATAATTGCTTGATATGTCTACGTTTCTTAAAGAGGTACAGGGACAATACCTTGCTTCCAAACCAAGCAGCACAGAACCATTCCCATCATTACTTATATCACATTCCCCTTGGTGCATTTGTTTTAGACAGAACACTCTGGAGCCATTAGAACACGAGGTGAGTAGTAAACTAACAGTGAACACTGAATGATCAGGGAGCCAGTTCTTGAACTCAAAACTAGTCCTCTTCTATTTAGCTGTATAGATCAAACCATTAAATAGGAGCCTGTTCTGGTCTGGGCTTTCCATAAGATCACAACTTCTTTCAGGGCACATCCACCTGCTCTGATGAGGGGTCCTCCATGGGCTGCAGGTGGACATCTTCTCCAGTGCCTGGAGCGCCTCCTTCCCCTCCTTCTTCACTGATCTTGGTTCTGCAGGGTTGTTTCTGTCACATATTCTCAGTCCCCTCTCACATTTTCTGTTACACAGCAGTTTTTACTCCACCACTGGGGGAGTCAACTTTGGCTGTCAGTCAGTCTGTCTTGGATCTGGCCTGCATTGGGTCTGTCAGACATGGTGGCAACTTCTAACATGTTTTCATAGAAGCCACCCCTGAACCTGCCCCGCTACCAAAACTGTGTCACATAAACTCAATTGCAAAGACTAATAGTTTCTTAGATATTTAGAAGGGTGTATATATAAGGAACAAAGCTGAATTGGGAATCAAAATAGGATGCATTTCCATGCCTGATATTTATATGCCATTAAATCATAAAGAAAAATTGTTCTTAAGTATGTAGGATGTGCCACCCCTTGTACTACAGCGTGTAGTGGTCTTTTAAACTCACATGAGATTTGTGCTCACATGATATTTTTAGGTTTCTTGCTGTCAACACTCTAGTTAAAAAGCAGTTCCAGAACCTTACTAGTTTAATGTTAAAAGCATTCTTCTAATAATGATCCTAAATGCATTCACGGTCTGTCTGTATGAATTGATTCATGATACAACAATCACTTTTTGAGTGCCTACTTTATGCTACCTGATTTTTCAAGATGACACATACAAACTCAATGATGTTTAATGAGTGCAGTCAAAAAGATGAGCACTAAAGATTAATTGTGTTGAACTGTGTTGAATAGTCCATTTCTTCCTTTTCTAACTTACTGTTAGATATCTCAAGAAATTAATTGAAAAAATTATGTTTCCCAAATGCAACAGTACTCCAAGTAAACACTCAAGCAAAGATTCAGTCAAGGGCAAACTCTCTAAATGCTCATTATATTGTTGCTCTTGCATTCTGAGAAAGAAGTCTATTGGCTTGACATTACATATTTTTTTTAATATTCATTGTGCCTCCCTTTCGAGGTTATAGTGTCAACTAGCTAATCTTAGTGATTCTGCAATCAATCCTGAAAATGCTGAGCTTTATTCTTTTGGGGGGTTTTGAGGCTTTCTTTTTCCTTACCAGGATAATATCCAATAACAGCAAACTGTTTGGTTGAATTACAAAGATAGATAACAAAATATTTGTTTAGATGGACCATTATAAATAAATGAGATGCAAACGCACATGCTCAATGAATCAAAGAAAAAACAAAACATAGATTAAGCTAATGTATTATTGCCTGTCCACTAGAAGTATACCATTTGTAAACCTACAGATATGTTTCAATTGCCTCTAGTTTTGAGTGTTTTGATATTCCATGACCCAGGGAAAGATGGGGCTAATAATCTGCATCCATCCATAGTACACTGAGTTCTGTTTTTTTACGGAAAGTGGTAAGGACTGTTAGAAAAAACCAAATATTCAAATAGCTTAAATTGAAATTTGATTATTGACTGAGGTTATATTAGAACACCACTGTTCTTTTGAAGGTGCTTTGAAATAGGAGAATTTTTGTCAAGATCTGCTTGCAACGGGCAGTAATTAAGTTCAGCAAGACATTGCTGGTGATGCAGTTTATTTGGAGGCATCACCCTCACCTTGTCTTCCCTGTCTGTCTTTCCTGAAGAGCCTGTATCCTTTCATTCTGACATTCTAGTTACAGGGACTGTTCCACCATATCTCTGTGATGTCATTAAGATCATAGCCCTACAGGCATGCACGTTCCTCTAAGTCCTCATGTTTATTCCCCATGATGTTTGCCTAGAGGCAAGCTGGGCCTCTCCCTGCTGCCTGGAGTGGCTGGAATTTCTTTGTGCTTCTCTTCAAGTGCTCTCTTGCTGACTGCAATCTCTCCCCAGTCTCTCCTCCTTTCTCCTTGGCCCTGGCATCAAACTGGTAGGAGAGGGATGGACTGAGGGCCCTTTCCTCTGAGAACTTTAGTGTCCTCTTCACTAACTGAAAATTCAGACATGTCTTGTAACAGCCAAATGGAAAAATCAGGTAGTGGAATGGAATGTTTATAAAACCAATTATTTAAATAAATAATTGACATTTTTTCCTGTTCCACAAAGTGACAGTGAAGAAGACTTTTCATAAAGTGGCTAAAAAAATAGAAATTTTACAGCATTTATATATATTTGAATTTATGTATATTTTTATATAGTTGCATATATATATTTCTCTATATACAGATTAAGAATGATATTTTGGGCCATGATTCCCTATGAGAAAAAAAAAAAAAATCTCAGAATATGCCTTAGAGATGAAAAGATTAACCATTTTTGTATTAATTCCTGGACATTGATCCTGGACATGCTGGTGAGAAGGAAACAGGTTTTTAGGATGTGGTCTGTGGTCCTGAATATAATATGGATAAGTAGTTTTTTTACAGTTATAAATAAGGAACTGTTTTTATTAATAGAAAGAAGCAAAAACTAATAGAAATAAATCAGTGAAAATTGTGGAAGGTATGATGACCATATATTTTTTTAAGAAATAGTATGAATGCTATGCAGCAGCTTTATTGAATAGTCAGCTGATCTGTACTCAAAGGTTATGGCAGCTGGTGTGGGGTCAGTAGCTCTGACCGAGGAAGCTGTGACCGGTCCGGAGAGATGGTCCTATGGAGGATCGTCTTCCCGAGGCCCGGTGTCTTCCCTCAGTTGCTGGCCAGGAGGGCCTGTGCAGAAGCTGTCAGCTCTTCAGTGATTGTCAGCTCGTGATTCCAGCTCAGCTCTGCAGGGCAGCCTCCAGGCCAGACCAGGGAGAGAGACGAGAGGCCCGTGTAGCTGGTTCTGCACGAGGCAGCTTTATTGGTCCAGTGAAGGGGAGCCAGGGACGAGCATCTCTCTGCCCTCGCAGGGACAGGGGACTAGCTTTATAGGGATACAGGGGGTGGGTGTCAGAGGGCAAAGGCCAATGGGTCACAAAGGATCTGCATAGGGTCTCCCAGAGGATTCTGCGTCTGTCTTCTCGCCGTAACTGAAGAGTAGCTGCCTTCCCAGGGGGGGTCCTGCTGGGAGATTGAGCAATCTCCTTATCTCAGCAGACATCCCTCCAGGGCAGGGGCTGGGCATACCCTACAAAAGTTTACAAAAAATCACATTTCTAAATGTCTGCCATGATGAATACAATATATACTCAGAAGTGAGTGTACAGATGCAACTTCGTTACTTTTTTGTAACTTCCTATGTGTAAAGAAGTAACATAAACCTCATTCTCAAGTTACATTTAAGGAAAAAATATTTTTCAGATTTTCATCTTGCTATTGAGATTTAAATTTTTCTCCTTGCAGAAATTCACACTTTCTTTTTACTCAAACTGTAAAATTTGATTCCTATGCCAAATCTTATGCCTCTGAATAAATGTGAGAAGCAGCTTTGGCACCTCTACTGCACAGTGTACAAAGGTTTATAGCATTATCACCTGCAGTCAAGGTCTTCACATTGCTGCTGTTTCAAACCTTTGATGGTTTAACCTCTTTTTAAATGCTGATAAAACTCATATAGACCAGAGTCATTCTCTGTTGATCTCCATTAATCATGACATGCTTAAACAGACAAATTCACTTTCATGATATTGGAACACCAGGTGGTAAAAACACATCTGATATGGTCTTTCATATAAAGAATAGTAAAATGGTACTATAGTTTATGAAATCACTTCACAAATTTCAAAACAAACACTTGAAAACAGATTTGATGTTCAAAAGTGAAATATTTGTTATTTTCAGATATACTAAAAAATTTACCAGTTCAGATATAGAGTATCTTCAAGTTCTGAAAAAAATCCTGTTCTTTGAAACACAAGATATATTTAAAAAGTTGTATATTCTTACCTAGATTGAATTTTCTACAATAACCTAGAGAAGCAATGGTGTTTGAATGCAAATTTTCATGGGTAACACACACAAAATATAATATATTTGTAAGTATATTCTATATCTATCCTATGAATGTAATCTTAGTACAGCCTTGTTGTGGTCTCTGGAACAGTCATAATCCACCTGAGTACCCTTTTTTTACTTTTCCCTAGCTGACAGACCTACCCAGACTTGGACCTAAAAGCAATTCCCTATGAGCTGCCAATTACTGGGCCACTAAACCACTGAACCCTCTGTGACACTGTCATGGTTTTAAACTCAGCTGAAAATTAATCACCACACAGCTGCTTGCTCAACCCCTCACTCTGTTTCCTTCCACCCCAGGGGAATGGGGAGGAAAATCAAGGTAAAAATTGTATATTGAGATAAGAACAGATTAATAAATGAAAATAGAATAAAATACAGCAATCATGGTAATCGTTAATAAAAAGAGAAAAAACAAGTGATGCACAATGCAATTGCTCACCACCTGCTGACCAATGCCAGAGCCGTCTTCCCGAACCCAGACAGGCTGCCCTTCTGGGTAACTCCCCCCAGTTTATATTCTGGGCAGGATGTTCTGTGGTTTGGAATACCCCTTTGGTCATTTCGGGTCACCTGTCCCAGCTGTGCTCCCTCCCAGTTTCTTTTGCATCCCTTCTCACTGGCAGAGGCAGGAGACAATGGAAAAACACCTTTGACTTAGGGTAAACACGACATAGCAAAAAGCAAAAACATTAGCAGGTTATCAGCACCATTCTCATTCCAAACCCAAAACACGGCACTGTAACTGCTACTGAGAAGAAATTAACTTTATCCCAGCTGAAACCAGGACAGACACTCTTCACCAGCCTGTTCAACTCACATAGATTGGTCTGGAGAGCATTGCCACAATGGCTCTGGTGAATTGTGCCCTCCATTACATGGCGGAACAGGTTTTTGATGGGAAAATTGGATGGCAAGGATCACACAATTAGATTGGCTTTATTCTCCAAAGTAAATGACTTCTATATCTAGTATTTTGATTTTCTTTATTTTGAATTTTTATGGGAGCAAAATTATTGTGAACCAGAATCAAATATGCATTTATATACATGTTTGTATAAATATATATAATTTACATTAATTTTTCTTTTTCATTGACACACTACTTGCAAGGCTTGTGTGAGAAGCAAATGTAAACACAAGAAATATTTTCTATTTTATTTCTTTCTGAAGTGATAGTCATACTGTGCATGAAGTCAACAGTGTTGTACAGTGCTTCATTCCAGGTGACTTAATTTCTACCTGAAAATCACATTTTCACAAATTCCAGCAATATTTTAATGGGTGCATAAGTTAGTTAAGGAAAAGAAAGGAAGCAAATGGCTCTGTATTAAACTACAAAGTTCAGACAAAATTACAGGCAGTTATATAAACACCAAATAGCTATACCTTCTATCCTTCCCTTAGAGGTATCCATACTTCATACAACAACATAACACATATCTACTTCTGTTTTTCAGAAATGTTCAAAAATTCATATTGAGAGCAATTTTCATGGGCATCCTAAGTTCTGTTGGATCTAGGCTACAGAGTATTGCATTTAATATAATGTTTCTGAATTACAGATTTGTGATCACCTGAAAGAAGCAAACCAAACACAATGAAACAAAACAAAACCAGTAAAAGAACAAAAAGAAAAACAAAAGCATCACCAACCAATAACTGATAAAGCTTTGTATTTCACTGTGGCACACCTAATTCTACTACAGTTCTTTCTAGAAAGTATGTTTTCCATATTGATGTGTTCCCACATCTCAAAAAACCCTAACAGACTGGAAATTTATAAGTAAAAAATCCAGTCTAAAAGTCCAGTTGTTAAATCCAGCCCCACAGTTAAGAATCCAGTCCAATACCAATCCTTTTTTTATCTTCTTGGCTGTTTGCTCCATCAGCTTTTTATAGACCAGGACCCATAAGTCATTCCTGCAAAGCTGATTTCTAGTCAGTAAGATCCCAGCCTTGTCCTTCCAGCTACTTTGACTCAGCTGCGGTTAATCCCACTGTCAGAAATGCTCCTCCAAGCAAGTGCCTCCAGGATTTGGAAGCTTTGTGTTATTCCCTATTTGGCCTTTTCTTCAGCTGCCAGTACAGGGCCAGGTACAACCACGACACCTCCTCAGGTCCCCGGTTTGTGGTCAAACCCTGGCCTCACCAGTACGGCTGGTATGGGCTGGAGGAATGGAACAAGAGGGTGAGGTTTAGTTACCTTAAGAGCCAGAGCACAGGGGCCAGGCTGGAAGTGCAGCCTTCAACTGCAGTAGCAACTGCTGTGGCAACTGCCAAAACTGCGGAGAGCCTTCCAGAACCTTCCAATGGCTGCCAGAGACTGGATCCTTCCAGGTGCCTTCCAGCTCAGACAATTCTGTGACCTGTACCATGGCACAAACACTTGTGTTCCCCTGCCTTTCTGTCCCTTTGTCCTCTGCAGGCTGCAGCGTACAGGACCCCAGAGGCCAGGAATGGCAGCTCTTCCTGCATCTCACCGGGCTCACACCCTACCCTTCCCATGGGAGCCCCACAGGCTCTGCCTGAGCCCTCTGCACTGCACAGCCCAGGCATAGTTCCTCCAAGGGAACTATGGTTCCTTGCTGCCCATTCAGATGTCCTCATCCTCCAGACAGGGCCTCACTGGCTCTGGAAGGGAAGGCATTAGCACGTCCAAGCCTCCCTCCTGGCCTTTCCCTGGTGCTGTTTCCCTTGCATTGCCAGGCAGTGCTCAGGAGTCAGGGCAAAATCAGTCCCACTGAACTCTGACTGAGGTGAGCAATGAGGCCTCCACCCTGGGTATACCTGTGCTGCTCCTGCCCATCCCATCCAAGAACCTGCTATGCCTTGGCTGGCCCATCCCATCATATCCCAGAGCTCCACGAGCCTGGGGCAGGACAGCCCATCTGCATTGCATTGTGTTCCACTGCATTCATCTACCAAGCTAGTAATTTCATCATGGAAGGTTATCAGGCTACTCAGGCATGATTGCCCCTTTGTAAATCCATATTTATTGCTTCCAGTATGTCTAGAAAGATTTTCCACGTTTATTTGCTCTATCATCTACCCAAGGACTTAGGTGAAGTCTACTGGCTTGTAGCTCCCCAGATCCTCCTTCTTGCCCTTGATGAAAATAGGAGTGATATTTGCTTTGTCCTAGTCCTTAGGAATCTCACCCAATCACCCTAGCCTTTCAAAAATAGTTGAGAGTGGCCTTGCAATGACATCAATCAGCTCCTTTGACTTTTATGGGTGAATCCCAATTGGAGTTAGTTTCCTTGCAAACATAGCTTAAACCTAATAAATAAATAAGTTATATCAGTTTATCACAAAATGGAGCTGAACTTTCAATACAGTAGACTCTGGACTGAAATTTTTTCTTACTTCTTCATTAAACAACATTCAATCCTAACACTTTAAATCCAACTGTGTATTTGCACTGCAGAACAAAACCAGAGCTCAAAGTTGCTATGGTTTCCTAGCAAAGGAGAAATGATTGAAATTATATGGGCTTCAGAAAAAAAATGGTGGTTTGACAAGGGCTTTTTTATTTGTTTGCTTGTTTGTTTGTGAATATTAACTGAATGACCCTGTTTTTTCTCTTACTACCTCAAGGATTTCGGGTGCCTGTCTCAATGCTATGGTAGCTGACTCTGAGACAAACTGTTCTGATGACCCCTCCTCAGCCCTTTGCTTCATTCCAAGGAGAAAAGCCCCTGACATTTCAGGTTTACATGTAATCTGTTTGACTACTGGCTGCTTATGGCATCCAGCAGAAGAGGTATTGTTTATTCAGCTCCTGCCATAGGAAAATTTACAGTGGAGTCCAGCAAACTGGGATCGGTAAGTCTGCTCTCACTAAATGGTACTTGCTTTTCAATGCAGAAGCTGTGTTGTTGCCGTTGACAACCACAGCCTGCTATTAACATGCAACCATTATGTTGCAGAAGTATTGAACACCAGATGAAAGTGCTATTTGCTGGTAATTTGTAAACAATACATAGCATGAGAATCAACAAGGAAGGTTTTCTGGGAGGAAAGAAGGATTTAGGTGCCAAAACCATTGTAGACTCTGTCAGGCTTAAGTTGTCAGACATAAAAACACACATATAGGAAAAACATTTTAATTAGCATTATAGATTATGTAGAAATTTTACAAAATCAGAAGGAGTCTTTGACTTCCAAACTTCATTTTATCATTTAACTTTGGACTAATTAAACGCCAACAAAATTATATCAAGCAACTCTTATGAACTAATAATTCTCCTGGTACAGGTAGTCACATCATAACTGAATGTCAACCCATCATTAGGGACTGGAAAAAAAAGAAATTTCCCTAATAGAGAAACCAACTAAAATGCCACAGAGTGTTGTTGGATTTTGTAACTGATCATGCTGATGTCACTGTACAAAACCAGCCTCAGTGGGATAGAGAAAAGCTGATTAATTTTGCAGTAACAAAATCTCATGAATTGCCTTTTGATTTGAAGCAACTAACTTTTAATTGGTGATAACAGACAGAACTCTAAACAACTGAAAAAACACTTGTTTGGAATTTACTTAAATAATGTAAGAATGACAGAATGGCAGAATGGCAATGAGATGAGACATCTAAACTACTCCAAATTTTGGCCAACATCTAAACATATCAGAAAATTTCTCTACATTTCAAAAATACAAAAATAATATATTGGTCAGACTAATTACATGTTTCCTCCTATTGATCAGGTTTCTTGTGATTTTTGATTACTTTTATGCATCTAAATGGAATTATGTTAGCTAAAGACTAAACTTTGGAACTACACTAGATACAATTATGAAATATTAAACATCTGGTGTCAGAAGAGTTCAAACTGTTCAAAATGTTGCTCTATTTACTTCAGTGTATTTAAGATTATTTTCACCTAGTGCAGAAAAGAAATGAATACAAAAAATCTGTCCTGAGGTGATCATCCATGTCTTTAAGGAAGCTAAGTTATTCTCTTCAATTCATCTTGCTTGCCTCCACATTTACCAGACTTCTGCTGATATTCACTCAGGGCATACAATTGAATCATATTAGAATATACAGGAATAGGTTCAAGAGGACATAGACAAGGTGCCATAGATGAAATTCATATTTGTGTCTAACTTCCAAAGCTTTATGCAGTGAGGTCTGAAATGAGAGTCTCAGAATAGGCTATATATCAGCTTTGTGATATCCTCTATCCTGTATCTCAGGAGATGCATGTGATCCCCCAAGTTGGGTCATTGGCCAATGGTATGGGGGAATTTCTTCATTACCATCACATAATTCTTAGCCTTGAGGATTTCCATTAAATTCGTTAACATCCTTGACAAATACTGTTGTTAGTTGATCATTTTGCTCCCATACCAGGTAACTAGAAGTTGGCGTTTGCACACATTCTTCAAAAGACCTGAATATCATGGGATATTGTAGGTTGTATAAGCACATCCTTCAGAATTTCCTAAATATACCACAGCGTGTTTTTCACTGTTGTGGACGTATGTCATGCCAATGTTGGCCATCTGGAGTGATTGTTTGCAGATCAAATTTGGAGATGAGATTCCAGGTTCTGTGCACAGGATATGTAATTTTGTCCCAGTTCTGGCCTTTGCACTCAATTCTTCCCTGATGATGCTTTTCCTCAGTCAGAGATAAAATCTCTGTCAAACTCTCTCTGCATGTGATCATCCTCCTCACAATCCAGGTTACAACAGCCCGTCCAAAACTATGAGTTTAGTCGAGGGATGATACAGACATTAGCCTTATCTGGGTTGTGCTTAAAGCACATATTGCAGCCTCTTCTAGGAATGCTTGTTATGAGCTGGTTTCTCAATATGGGTACTAGTCAAAGTGTGTATTCCTCAGGAAAAGGTTCCTGCAATCTACAGGGAAGATAGATAAGAGAATCAAGTATCTGGTACTAGACTATTGAACTGTGACTAAATGCATGTGCCTTGTCTGCAGTGCTGTTTAGATGTGGATTCCTAAGGAAGGGTAGATGAACGACACCCAATGACATTATGTTAATATAGCAGTCAGACCAATGGGACATAGATAAAATTATTAAAAATATTTTCTGCTCTAGAAACCCTAGTGCATATAAGACTGTGTTTGAGATGTCAAAACTATTTATTTTTTTATCATTTATAATCTAATGAAAGCAAAAACCAAGCAATCCTTATTGGTGGATAAGGAGTATGGAGATTACAGGAAATAATTTGAAATCTTACTGAAAGTAAAAGTCTGAAAGAGTGAGAGTTAGCAACTGACACATCAAAAGAGTCTCTGGCAGCAATCATAGTGGCAGCTAAGAAGGAATGAGATGTGGATTCCTCTGATCTGAATGCGGACGTCAAACTGTACCTTGTCAGTAAAATCATGGGTGGTGGTAAAAGTTATGGCTACTCTTTGCGGATCAAAGCCAGAACAGACTTTGACTATGCAATAGATTTATTTCAAGACTATGTTATTTTTTTGAATAAAATAACGTTAGAATTAATGAGTACTATTAAAGAGGTGAATAAATCCTGAGGAATAATAGAGGGAGGACATGACACTAAATTCGTGTCTGTTAGGAATTTCATATAGCCAATTGGAAAGAGGAAACATTTCAATTGATTTTGAAACAAATGGGCAACCAGGAGAGTTGACCATAATGCTCATATAAGAACGCGTATGTTTTGAAATCTAGATGTTGTGAAATTATAGAAGGCTATAAAGAAAGCAGCTGCAAAGTTAAAAAGGATTAGAGAAAAAGGTACTGTTTAAGTTTGCAGCAGGTCTATAGTCATGAAAGTAAACCATGTAGTGATGACAGAGACAAATCCATGAACTAATACATGGTCAAAAATACTATAAAGGTTAGAAAATTATCAAAGCTAATAGAATAATAGCACCAAGAAGAAAAGTATAAAAGATTGAAACATGATTTCCTTTGTTCTTTGGTACCAAAAAGTGATGATACTCTGTTTCTAGCTGAAAATATCGGGTAAGAACACTGTTAGGCTCTGAAGGGAATAACCTTACCTATTTGGAAAATTAAAGAAAAAATATATATGTCTGATTAAGAAACCCTCATTATATTGCCTAGTTTCACTTTAGCCTGTTAGGATTCTTACCAATTTTATGTTCCTCTAGTCTTTGAAATAAAAAAGAAACTAAAAATGGGATTGAATGCAGAATGGATTTGCTAAAGTTTGTTGAAAAATGTTAAAGCAATAGAATAAGATAGCTCATTCTTTTTGATAAATTATTTTCTGGACAAGAGAATTGTATTAGGATTCGTGTATCTGGACTTCAATGGAAGCAATACCAGATGGAAATTATCAGCCTGTGTGAAGAAAATGAAGATTTGTATTAGGATAATTGATTATTTAAAGAACTGTTTGAGATGGTTTTCTCCATGTGTAATGACAGAGAGGAAACTATCAGAATTGAATGAGACTAACTTTGGAATATTTAACAAGAGGAAGACAACTATTACTTAATGCTTTTATATTGGGAGGGGTTAATATTTTTATTTTTACCTTTTATTGAATTACATCTCTTGACAACTCTAAGTTGAGAAACCACTGTGAAAATAGAGGACTAATTAAATGCACCAGAAAAATGTGAATAATCTTGAGGAGTAAATCAGATTAAATTTAAGAGCATGAACTCAAAATTAACTGAAAATTGGATTTTACTTACAAATTATGAGATTTTCAATTGAAAAAGAAGAAGAGGCGAAAAGACTCAAGCTACCATCTTTTAGTGCAGAGTGAAATTTAGTTCAACTCTTGGATGGCACATGTTAGACATTTATACAGAATTGGTCATCCCGAACTCCTTTTGCAATCAGCAAAGAGAAATAGGCACTCTTAGGAAGTGAGTACTTTAACCAGTTGTAGGCATCTGCCTTGGGATGAGATGAATTGCACCCTGAGACTTTCTTCCCTCTGTGAAGGAAGAATAAACTTCTACCTAAGCATTTAAAAAAAAATAGAAAATGCAGTCTTCTTGCAGTCAAGAGAATACTACCTTGGTTGACTACAACATGCCATCAGATGTGACAATGAAAATGGCAAATGAAAACTTAGGATGTATTGAATAAGGTGGTAGAAACAAAGCAATATGCTGAACTTATTAAATACACAGATGAGATTTTATCTGAAATACTCTGAACAGGGTTTCCTTGACCAGAAGAATAGTTAGATCAGGAAAAATTAATATGTGAAACTTTTTCAGTTTATGACATGGATTATAGTATGTACAGTTGACTTGATAGTCCAAGAACTAAAATCCTGGTAAAGTCTCTGATATTGTATAAAGGATACAAATATATAGGATACAAATATAAAGGATACAAATATAAAGGATACAAAGGATATAAAGGAAATATTTCAGCAAGTAGAAATCAGTGCCTCCAGAGACAATGTGAAAAAAATCCTTTTGCAAACACTAGTGCCTCAAGAAAAACAGTCTTAAGTAGAGAAAATGATATAAAATTGGCTACAAATTAGATAAAACCTAAAATGTTATCAAATTTTGAGAGCATTCACATTCTGAAAGTGAAGCTTTATGATTCAGTCCCATCCCTAATTAAAAAACATGATTACTATCTTTTGTAATGAAAAATTATTTTCACATGAATTATTTAATTATTTTTTTACCCTAAGTTAAAACACTAATTAGTAAATATTGAACATGTTAATAAGTAGGATTTTCAAGTTATATTTTAATATCTTTTTATTTCATAATGTAATTTAATTACAAACATAAATTATACACAATACTTAGTATCATTGAGAACTGGTACTGCAGGTTAAAATTTGCTTTACTGAAATTTACCTTTTAAAAGCAAGCTATGTAAAGTGGGATCTTGCGCCATACTTTGAAGACCTGTATTTAGGCAGTAAAGGAACCTTGTATGATAGTGTTAAAGTTCAGAACACCTATACTTAGGTGTTTATATGTAAATTTCTGTAGATAAGCTAGTTGTCTAAGTTACCATGGAGATCTGTGTAGACTTAACCAGCGCAGTGAATGGATCTTAGAGAGCTTTTAAGGCCATAGCCTTTAGGAATGACATTCCTAACCCACACATAAGAGCGGTGCAATTTAAGAAACCCTAGGACAAGATGTGGAGCAGCAGCTGTGGAATAAGCTGAGGCATGTCAAATGGCCTTAGGTGAAAATATTTAAAAGGTGTGTGGATGTGGCATTTGGGGATATGATTTCATGGTGAACATTCTGGTGCTGGTTAATGTTTGTACTCAGTGATATTACAGGTCTTTTCCAAACTTTATGGCTTTGAGATTCTGTGATACCTAGTTGGAGCACTGGAGCTGAGCCTGAGTGAAGCATTGTGATGGACTCACTGTTTACATCAGCAATGTTTAAAAACAAGCAAAATTTTCTTTGCAGCACAGGTATACAACATGAAATTTATTGCTAAAGGAGGCAGGAAGCCAAAATGGACTGAAAAAATTCAAGAAAGAAATTCACTTGAAAGTCAGTAAGTATAATGGAGTAGATACAGTGTCCAGCTGAATAAGCTACCTGTCCTACAGTAACTAACAGCATGCTGAAGTTTCACAAAAAAAGGAAAACTGTAAGCAGAAGGTTATGAATTCTGGTGCTCTTTCACTGCTGTTCTTTAGAGGAACTGTTACTTGCATCTTAAATCAGCCTTAAATCCACTAATGGATGTTATGCCTACCTTTCATCTTATCCAAAAGCCTCTTTCCAGATCAGAGGCAGGACTCCATCCTGACTTTGTGTTCAATTCATTTGGCCATGCAATATATTCACTCATTGAAGATACTTAGAGAAGACAATGAGCTCCAAATTGTTATTTCTTCACCTTTTTTTATTTGTCTTCATTCTCACAATCTATCTCACCTGTTTTCTCTCTCTTTGTAGCTGCTACAATCTAATCTACCTTTCTGTTTTACTGTACCCCTCACCCTATACACATACAGACACACACATGTTCACGCACACACACACAGAATTTAAAGACCTTACTTCTCTAATCTGTTTTATTTCTCCTATGCTCTTATACCCATATACTCCTTTCCATCCAAAAAAGCAGAAACAAATCAAGCAAACACCAGTACCATCAAGTTGTGTATAAAATGAACCTAAGTAACCATGTAATTATTCTCACTCTATTGCTGCTGCTCTTTATTGCTCTCACTTATTGTGTCATCTTTCATATTGTAAGACTGTAGGCTCCTTGGGGAAGGGACCGCATCATTTATTTTCTCTTTGAAGTACCTTCAGCACCTCAGGCACTGTGCAAGTAACAAATAATAATAATAATCATTAATCAGGTAATGGGATCAGTAAAAAGCACCAGTCATCAGCAATTAAAATCTTAGCAGCAGTAGGCAGATTCCTACTTCAGAATTTAGAAAGACTTTTCTTTCTGCTCCTTTCTAATTAAGAAGCCAATTTGTTTTATACAACATAAAATACAGAACCTCTCAATTGGCCTTCTATTTGCCTACACATTTTTTTTCCCTTCAGACAGAAGAGATGAGTGAAACCTACAATCCTTACATTTAAGTGGGCCATAGTTTCAAATATATACCTGATCACTCCAAATAGCAAATGTGATTAAACTGAAGTTCTAGATTCAGTTGAGAGCACACTGAAATTGCTAGAGCTGAAGGAGCAGGTGATGTTATTTGATTTTGTCAGTTGCTATTGAAATCCAATGAGTTTTCAGCACCTAACTAGTATAATCAAGGATGACACAGCACTTCCATGCAGCTGGTAACAAGAGGTATTTTTATACTGCAGCTTGTCTTCACTGTTGGAAACAGGCAAATGGAGGCACTTTTGCTCCTTTTCGTTTTTGAGTCCTTTGCTCACGATGGTATAAAAAATGTTTTCAATAGCATTTCTAAATGACCAGTTGATATTAAGATTTTTTTTCCCCCTGACTGGTAATGACTAGGCATATACTCTATTTCTGCATATTATCTATTAACATCTAACTCTATTTTTGTCTATATCCAAAGCTGTCATATAATTATTCTTTACAGTTTTAATTATAGCAAAATACCATATAATGTTGATGAAAGGCCCTTAATTTCAGCTCTAGGACGTAGAAAATTTCCAGAATAAATAAGGGAAAGATGCTTTCTTTATTGCAGCAAATAAAGTGTCTTAATTGAAAATATTGATAGAGACACACTTTAGGCACAGATCGTTATGTAATTCTAGTGAATACATCAGTTTAGTCTTCAAACACTTCCCATTTTTTCCAAGACCCATTTTTTTTCCTCCCCAGTTCTATTATGCTTTCCTGTATAATCTAAAGGTTTATTCTACTTAGCTTTATCTTTATCTGTTTTCTTCCCCAGATCTGTCTATTAATATTTTTAAGACAAAATATTCATACTTATTAATATTCATACCTCTAAATAAATCAGATTCTGAAATACTTGCGTACCCCTACTTTTTATATATATATTCATATCTAATAATTGGCTCTAAACTAAGGTCATTCTCTGTTTTAACCTTGTTTTATATGGAAGCTCATAAAATGCATATGCACATAGCTTCTATATATTTATATATCAACAGATAAACCTAAATGTCATATATAAATAAATTCTGAAAACTCATTTCTGCAGAATGCCAAGGTTTACAGGAGATAAGTAAAAAAAAAAAAAAAAAACAACTGAAGGAGGTGGAGAGGAGGCTAATAAGTGAAATTAGTTTTTTACACAAATATGTATACACATATATAATAATGGACATAGAGATACAAAAGTCTCGTATGTTTTACTCTTATTTTTTATTCTTTTAGTCCAGTTAGTCATTTGTAATTTGGATTAAAACCTCCTGGGGACAGGAGACATATTTTATTTCTTCTGTGAGGCACACAGCATACCTTTAGGGATTTGACACTGAACACCAATGTGGATGGCTTCATTTCTGTGCTTCATATTTCACATGCTGCCCTGACTATTAATTCCCACAGCATGTAATTTGGAGAAAGATGTTATTTTCCATGTCTTTAAAAATTTGCCAACACAGCTGCCAGAAGATGTGGTTAGAGCATGTGGTAGCACACTTGTGATATTTTATCCACAGAGTGGAAAAAAGTAGCATCTAAGTCCTCTCTCAGGAATTTTTAAAAAAACTTGAAAACACAGTTTGCATGAGGGGATCTTAAAGGATATCCACTTTGTTACCATGTGATAGTGCTTGTGTTGTTCGATTTTACACTCAATGGTGTTATCCATTATTCTGTCTGGATAAACATGCTTTTGTTATGCCCCATTGATATACTTTCTGCTTATTGAAATAAGAGAATTCTCCCGCATTCAGCTTTATAATTATGAAAACTTCCTCTCTTGTTGCTTCATCACAAAATATGCTAAGTGTGGTGTGTTTTTTGGTTGTTTCCCCAAAGGGAGTATGTGGACCACATAGAGGAACTCATCCATAAACTAACTGATAGAGAAGGACTGGATGTTGACTTCAGAAAAGAAGCAGATGGGGAGGGGTTTACAGCACCATAGTTTTCCCCCTACTATTTGAGAGGGATCACACTTTTGGCAGTTGGAGATTATGGAAGAAGTGAGGGAAAGAAGTAAAAGCTCAGTTAATCCATTGCCTGCACTTTAACCCTGAATTACTACGTATCTCCTAGTGTTGTGCTTGATATTTGCTGTTTGACTTTTCTGCCCCTGAACCCTAAATAATTGTTATGACATATCTGTGGTGAATGCTGACACTCAGCTGCTAAAGACTCTGCGTCTACCACCTTATCGCTACAGTGCTGGGAGTGTGCTGAAACTCTTCTGTGATCAAGATTGATAACTGATAGTGTTCTCACCTACTGGATGTAGTATACACTTGCCCCTTTCTCCATTAACCCACACACCAAATAGCTAAACCATGACATTATTTGAAAACAAAGAATGCCTTTCTCTAAGCTGAAAAAATGCTGGTTGGTTCTTTTTTTTTTTTTTATTTTGTTATGCTGCTTGAACTTGATCTATTACAAGGCTTCCGTAGCATTTGATTTACAACATTACAGCCAAGACTCTTATTGTTAACATTAAGCAATGCTGTTGCAGGCAATGGTTTCATATACATTGCACTGCAGCACTGCACCCTTTGGTTGTGACAGATTTTTTTGCTATGCTACTCAGTGATCAGGCATATATTGAGCAAAATCACTGAGCCGGGTTTTATAAATACATAACTGATGATTACATTTCCCTCACAGCCTCATCTGCAGCCTTATGCCTTGCAGTTCACTGCCTTTAACCGGCATGTGTCTCTGATAATTGGTTTCCTTCTGGCACCGTTTCTGGAGCTAGTGTTGAGTGGGAGTATAGTGCAGGCTGTTCTTGTCCTTTCATGTGGGAGGAGATACTGTGATTTCAGCCAACACCCCAGCATTTAGCTTCTGAGCTGCCCAAAGCCATGTTTTTCCCATAGTCTTTAAATAAGATTTATGTTCTGAGTTTGGGACTGGCAGACACTTTACTGCCTGTTGTGTTATGTGGGCCAGTGTTACCAAGGGCCTTGAACTCAGCAGTGTCTGTGGAGGATAAGGTTACCTTTTGTGAGATTTTCTTTGGTCACACAGCTGCATCCAGGGGAGAAGGAGTGACTGTGGGGAGGAAAAGGGAGATGATGAAATTTCCATTGGACCATAAGTCATTAGGAAAGGAATCCCAGTGTTTGTCTTCCCTCTTGCCTAACAAACTAATAGCTAAAGGAAACTACTCTTGCCAAAATTTTAAAGAAACTGATTTCCTTTGCTAGGCAATGTGCTGGATTGCTTTTTGTAAAAAAATATGTACTGCCTCTTTACTTGAAGAAAGATTTGGTTTAAGAATCCTGACTCTGGGCAATGGCCTTGTAGTTCCTTGTTCACTAGAGGAATATTTGTCCTGTCAACTTTGCAACCATTCTTTTTCCTTCAAGATTTCATTTGAGTATTTTCTTCTCCATTGCTGCTTGTGAATACTTGATCCCAACATGCATCTATCAGATGTCTTCAACCAAATCCCAGGGAATGAGGTATCTTTCAGCATCCTTGGTACATCTTTTGCTGCAAGACTGCAACAGTGTGGGAAGATGACTGGCAGTAGAATTATAGAAAATTGGGATTTTATATTCACATTATAACAGAGGTTATGACAGTACAGGAGTTAAAGGGTGAAATGCAGTTGCTGCTTCCTGGATGGAACAAGGTTGGCATGCAGAGAATCTATTTCACAATGGTTCTCCACACACAGCCTGCAACCTTAAGTACATGTTAAGCAGGGCTAAATGGAGGGTAGAGCAGAGTGAACACACTGTGGCCAGGCTTTGTTGAAATCTTTGCAGGGATAGGTACTCAATGGTACCCTGTAGCTGAAAAACCTCACAAAAAGAGAGACAGAAGAAAATGTCTTGCTGCCAAGCCAGCAACTGTTGATAAATTTGGTTCACTATAATCTCATTATAATACTAACACACATCTCCAACCCAAAGTTACTGGTCTCCAAGTTACGACCACCCCTCAAGCAAGAGCTGTACATTTTATCAACTATATCTTTAAGAGAGAAGCAAGAGAATCTTACACCATTTAGTAACAATAGTATGTATGACTAAAGTCACTCAAACTCCACCTAAATGTAAAGAAATAGTACTAAAGTGAGTTAGGGATGGGGAAAATTTGGAGAAGACTCTGTTGTAACTTCTGGAATTGCTTGGTGGACTGAGCTTGCCTTCTCCCCCATAGTGATGCCTATTGGCTAAGAACCATATTCTATGTGTGCTGAATGATTGTCTTGAGCTAGCTTTCATTGGTGATTAGAGCTTGTCTGTATATTATTTCAAGTATGTTTTTGCAGTCAGATTTAAAGATTGGCAGTCTTCGAACCTTAACCTGTCTCAGTTTTCTATTATCAGTGTGTTTATTAATAAAGTGTGTTGTTCCCTTAACTGTTTAGTCTGAGTGTTTCAAGGGTGACAGCAGTCAGCAGCAGCAGATGACATACTCAACTAAAATTGAAGAGATCCAGGAGGGGGTACCTCTCTAAAGGATTTGACTGGGATATGCTGTTGGCACGTGTCCCAGAACAAGTTAGTTGAACTGCACTCCAATACAGTGGACTGATCAGTGGAGTCCCAATAATGGGACGGTGACAGACTGGTCGGGCATAAGGGTGTCAGCTTTCCTGGGGTGTTGACAGACTGATCAAACATAAAGAGTTCAATGAAACCCCCCTTTCATGGGACAATCAGGAATGGTAAAGTTTCAGAACATGAAGGAATGCTCCTTTCCTCTCAATTCTTGTGTTCAGCTGCTATCCTTAGATGGACCACGATCCCTGATACCCTAAAGATCTATTATATAGCTATGGTTCATCTGGTAGCTCTCAGCATATTACCTAATGTAAAGTAACCTTAAAAATAACTTTACATCAATACAGATAGCAGCTTAGCAAAGCATAATAAAAATGATAGAAAATACAAGAACAGATTGACTTTAGTTACGGTTAAGTAACTGGGACATTTTAGAAGAGTCACAAATGAGAAATGAGCCAGACAGAGGTCAACAGACCAGCTTAGTTATACATCAGACAGCTTAATTTTTAATAGAATACCATGACTGAAGAGTAGATGTTTCCCATACACAAATTAGAATTACTTCATAATTAAAATGTCCTATTGTTTTATATAATATGACTTTATATTACCAATAAGATAATCATTGAAGTTTTTACCAAGATTTTGTTCCCCTGTTTCAGAATTTATGCCAAAGTACCCATCTGCAGACATCCTGAGAACATCACTGGAATAGACTTTGAATTAAGGAAATTAGACAAGATTTCATCCCTATGTTGCTAATTTTTTTAATGGTCTTCACAATAAAATATAAATATTTGATTATAAGCATAATTTTTTATAAACTATTTCTATAGTCACAGATTTAATAAGCTGGCTTTTTATATATGAAACAATATATATTAAATTCACTATGCTTTCGCTAAAGAATGCTGGATTTTTAAAATTTTATTTTATTTATTTATTTATTTTGCACTTCAGACTTTAAATTAAAAATAAATACTTATTGCAGGGGGGTTATTTATTACTTTGCCCATCTGTTTTTCCTAGGCAGCTTCCTTAAACTCCCTGGACTCTTAACTGTGTCTGTAATTCAGTAGTATCCTTGGGCACCAATACTGTTTGGTCACTTTGCTTGTGTAACAAGTCTCTTTTCAGTGATAAACTCCGGGACTACTCATCAGTTATTGGCAGATTTGGCAACACTAGGCAGAATCTTGCCTGAGTGTCATCTTCACCTTGACAGTAGGTGTCTCCAGGAAGGAGCCATTTTGAGCAAATGTCTTGATTGCCCAGCTGCCCTGAGGGTTCAGCCACAGAGGTGAGACATCTAGGGTTTGCTTGAGCTTCCTTTTTAGTTTGCACTCACTTATTTCTGTGTTAGTCCTGGAGTACGTTCCTTTCTGGGTTTACTTTTAAAGAGTCTGCAGCTGCTGCTTATACTTATGCTGCTGCATAATGATTCTGCTCTTTAGATAACAAGGAATTTCTACTTTTTCACCTACAAAAGCACCTCATATATTTTACTCTATACATAGTTGAAAAGTTTTACCTTTGGTTTGCATAAGCTTATGATCAAGTTCTAAGCTGGCTTCTCTACTGGATTTTTAGAGTAAGATCAACTTTTTTGCCTTCATCTGGGACATCTGCACAGATGGATTAGTTAGCATGCATATGGTGATTCCAGGCAACAATTCATAGTGCAGTGCATAAGACTGTCGATCCAGGCATGCTTCTAATGTTAAATGCCTCTAGCTGCTAAATAAGAAAGAGAAACTGATCCCTGGCCTAGGAGAAAAATGACACTGACTGTTTATGTGCTTCGTCCTTAAGACTAGCCCCTTTAACACTGACTTGTCTTAGAGGCATCTGTGTGGAGTACTCCTAAGCAGAGACAGGGAATAAGCTGTCATTCATTTACTGACATAAACATGGCCTTTAAGACTCCTTTTGTTACTGTAACCCCAAGAGGGAAGCACATTACTGAAGCAAAATCTTGCCTCTTGCTCTCCTCTCTGAAGGATCTCAGGCCGTTCTGGACAAGCTTCCAGCACCTGCGTTTGAGAAGAGAGGTGTGGAAGACATTTACAAGTGCTGAGAGTCAGTTTGGACCTGGGGTATTCATATCCCTTTTGACAGCTCTGGCCCTTTGATCTGGTTTAGCAGGGACAGCATCTAGTAGAGAATCTTATCCTTCCACTAGACCCTCAACCTGATAAAAGGATTGCTCCATTCTTAGTGCATTAGAGCGGGTCACACTATATTTGCTATGAAGAACTCTACTTCTGAAGGCCTGATTTTTGAAATATAGGATGATGAGCTCAGAAGGATCATACCCTTAGTTATCGTATTTTGAGACTTGATGTTTGTTTGTTTTCCTCTAAATTTCTTTTTCCTTAGAAAGCTATGCTACCCTCTTCTGTTTTATTCTCATCTGCTTTAAACATTCTCAGTTTAATTTCCCACTGTGCTTCTTTTTAGTTCAAAGTACCTCCTACATGTTTTAGATTTGTTTACATTCTTGTATACACATAAGAGAGGCATGAAGATTACTTAAGAATTCCCTTTAATTTATTCATAGAAATAAATTTCTACAGGAATCAGTGCAATATCCTGAATATTTTACTTTAAGTTTGTATTCATTTATCTGCATATTTGTACATTCTTTGCCCTTTTATAGTCTTCTGTTTAAAATTATTTTAAGACTAAATGTACTGTTAAAATATTTTTTTCCAAACTGTGCTCTACAAGTTGTCTTGACAATAACATGGTCATTCTCCTTGAAGCTAATTTTGTTATATATATTGAAACAACCCTTACATTTGCATGATATTTTAAACTACCTGATATAAATGTACTATTATGTTGGATAAAATGACATCTGGTAATTAAAAGATTAAGATATGCATGAAATGTTGTCAGTCTGAGTTGAAAAGCTCATAGGAAAGCCTCATGGGAGGTTATCCTTAAGAGTTAGTCTGTACTAGAAAAAATATACATCTTCTGAACATCTTGTGAACAATGTGAAAATGCCTTAATATGCTCTGTGGTACAAAGGAGCTGGCTGCTACATTTTGTTTTGCATATATTTCCTCTTAACCTTTTATTGTAAGGGGATGAAGACAGAGGCTCACTTTTTATGATGTCTGAAAATTATTGGTTGATGAAATAGAAACACTGTTAAATATCTTTATAAGTTAACAATTGCAGCAGGCATAGTTCCTTCTGTAGATAGGGAAATTAAAAAACATGTATAAAATTTATTTCTGAAATAAGTTTTTAGCTAGCATAAATAGTAACAGAGGTAATCAAAAAGAGCTGGATTTGTTACTACCAGCATCTAATAGATTTCCAATCTTATCATGATTTTACTTTCATATAAATTATCCAACACACTGGTTTTTTCATCATAAAATTAAAAAAATTTTCTAAAAAACTGCATTTTATTAGTCTACAGAAAAAGTTACTTGAATGTTTCAGTACTATTTAACAATCAGCCTTTTAGCACTTTAATTTGAAATTGATCATTAAAGATTCATTTTGTCTCACTACAACTATTTGTAAACATTGTCCTCACTTTTCTTGTGTCTTCATCAGTACCCTGTCATCTTCACATTAGTTTGCAACCTATTACAGTCAATCTAAGGCATCAGCAACAGACCTCTCATTATATTCCCACTGATAAAGTGAACTCTCAGGTAATAACTGAGGTAACTGATCGCACTAAAATGAACCATTGATTAAAAATTCCATGGAATGAAGATGCACAAACCCTGAACCATGTCTCTCCCTTTCCTGCAATAAGGGCTAAGTGGTCAGCGCTCAATCATGTATATTGAGGCAAATTATCATTTGAGATAATCACTTGTAAGTCTATGAATAACATTTGCCAGTAAACAGATGTAGGAAAAATTTGCAAACCATTTGACATGTACAGTCTGGTTGAAGGAAATGTATCTTTTTTGGTTTGCCTTGTACAGTATCTAAACAAGCTCTGGCAGCTACCATCATTCAGAGCAGTTTTCTCATAATGACCAGTGAAACCTTTTTCCTTGAGGATCTGTGTCCTGTCTCTGTAAAGACTTTTTCTCCACTACTGACAGACCCCTTGTTAGTTCATTTGAAAGAAAACTTATTGTGGTCTCCTCTGGCTTCCTTAGCTGCACCAAACCCAAAATGCTTTCCTTTCCATTTCGTGCCTCTGGCATGTGTTACAGTAGTCCAATCTCTTTTCATATGATGTCTCATAAACCTTCAAACAGTATCCTGAGCTTCTTTTTGTGTCTGCTGCTAATTGGGTAAATGAAAGCACATTCACATCTGGTTAAGAGCTACAGCTGTTGTGTCTGGCTAGCAAGGAGCACAGCTGGTCAATTCCCAGCCATCCCTTAGGGAAGACATTAATAGATGCTCTATCTTTACCCATCTCCTAATTTTTCTCAAAAATTCACTGAAACATGATCTCTTTCAGATTTCTACTCCTTTGTGAAATTTTCTTGGAATTGTCCAATCATAAAAAAGGTTTTTGCAAGTGAGAGGATACAGAAAGAGGAATAGTACTAATTTCCTTAGGAGAATGGTTTAAGAGTAAATATTTCTAATATTTCCATTTGCCAGCATGACAGTTCATATAAACAGTTTATTTTCTGTGTAACAAAATTAAAAAGACTGTCCCTTGGTTAAATAGAGCATCTCTCTGCCACTTGATGACCCCCTATTGAGCTGACATTGGCCACCACTTGATTACAAGCCAGCCATTTTTTCTGATGTCTTAATTTCAATTAAAATAAGGCCTGTACATGTACTCAAATGAGACCTGACTCCACATGCAAGGAAGGCCAGGATGTAGAAAAACTCCTCTCTATTACATTCCAGAGTAGAGAAATCTGTGACCATACGCTGCAATTGAGGTCCTACAGCCCTGTAGATGAAGCTCCCAGTCAGGACTTTCTGGAGATCAGGACATCTGATACCAGTGTCAGTGAAAAGGGAACAGATGGACAATTATCACCATGTAAGAGAGGAAGGAAACATGTTCGGTCTTTTTCTCTCAGAGGGATATAATACAGGATAACACATGTATCTTCTCTTTCCTTCAGTGCATTCTCTGTTCTTATAGGTCTCAAAAAAATTGCAAACAAAACACATCCCTTGCTGCATTTTTTCTTATACAGTGTACACCTTAAAAACAAAATCCCTTAAATTCTATAGATCACATCACCCAAAGTTAGTTTAGCTTCAAAAAGACCTATTCTGGAAATGATTACACTGATGTGATGATGACTACAAAACACTGTAATGGTTAAACAGCTGGAGGGAAATCCTCAATCTGCAGAAGTTAATGAGAGCTTTTTCACTGACTTCAATAAGGTCAGAATTTTACCCCCAGCACTCTGTCATCTTTGTTTATCACACTCTTCATAACTATCCCATTGTGACCTGGCTTCCTTTCTTTTTTTTTTGTAAATGCCTATTTCTTATCTTAGAGGATTAAAGGCCTGTTACAGAGAAGTACTATGTTCAGAACACTTTACCTGGAACTTTGGTTTAAGGGATGTCCCACTTCCAGAGTTAATTTTTGTAGTAGCCAGGAGGGTCATGGCCAGGACATGGAGGTTATTCTGTATCACCTGTTATAATTTTCTGGGGTCAGGGGGAGGGCTCTCCTCCTGGTTGGAATAGGGTAGCAGAGGGAGTGGTAGGGTATTGCTGGATATTTCCACAGAGTGAGCAATAGAGTTTCTTTTCTTGTACACTCTGGCATTAATATTGTTGTTGTTACTGTTCATTTTCTTATCATATTGTTCTTTCCAGTTAATTGTTCCTATCTCAGCCCATGATCTTTGTTTTGTGCCTTCAATTCTCCTCTCCAACTTGCTGCAGGAGGAAGGGGAGGAGAGAGTGACTGTGTGGCGCGTGATTTTGAGTGGTTTCAGAGGGAATATTAAATTGGAGAATACCATTCCTATACCATGACAAGGGGTCATATGCACCTGGAATACCAATATTTATTAAGACTTACGTAATATTTATCTATTCAATACTTGTTCATATTATTGTCTATTTAATATTTTTAAATAAGCTCTTTTGAAGAGACTTGGAAGATGTATTTAGTCTAGGCAAAATGAAAGACAATGTTTTTGTGTGCAGAAAGATAGATGGAGCACCTCTCCTATTAGGAAGGGCTGAGAGAATTGGGGTTGTCAGACTGTTAAGGCTTTGGGGTGACCTAATTGCAGTGTTCCAGCACCTGTAGGGAACTCACAGGAAGATGGAGAAAGACTGTTTGCAGAAGCATGTAATGGCAGGACAAGGGGAGTGGGTTCAAACTGAAAGAGAATGGGTTTAGATTAGATATTTGGAAAAAATTCTTTACAGTGAGGATGGTAAGACACAGGAAAAGGTTACCCAGAGAGGTTTTGGGTGCCCCATCCCTGGAAGCGTTTAAGGGCGGGTTGGATGGGGTTCTGAGCAACCTGGTCTGGTTGAAGGTTCCCCTTCCCATGGCAGAGAGTTGGACCTAGATCTCATCAAGGTTCCCTTCCAACCCAACTGATTCTGTGATTCTGTGATGATTGGTTTTGCTAGGATGAGACCACAGCTGATGCAAATGAAAGAAACAAAAAGCGTGGTTGCTGATTACTTAATAGTTTATATCCTTCTTACATATTTCCTTACATTGCTCTTTTTCATGTGGAAACTCCCATGGATTTAAAGCTCACTGTTATGATTTCGCTGTTATGATTTCATTGTTATGATTTCATCATTTAAGCAAACGGGCCAAGACTGGACTGTAACCTATGAACCACAAGAGTGCATGGACAGTGTAATAGCTAAGCTTCACCACCTGCAATACTGGCTGATTTAGTTTTTTAATTCTATCTTTCTTTCTTTCCTTTTTTTGTTTTTGTCTCACAGGTGATAATATCTGTTACAATGGAGATGGTTTTAAAATAACCAACCCTCTCTAATAATGTCCTCTGATGCATGGAAGGTTCTGCCTTTCTCTGTAATAAAGCCTGTGTAGATGGCAGACTGCTGTCCCCAGTTGCAGAAAAGCACTGGGGCCTCTATTTCTCTATGATGTAAAATGCCAAATGAAGCTAGGTCAGTAAATCACAAACCAAGCTAATTAGATGGTACTGGGACATAAATGCAAAGCAATAATGAGCCACTGACATTGCTAAGATTTATGATCTTGCCCTCCACTCTTTGCTACAGAGTCCTTCTACTTTCTGTTGGGGGTGGAAGGGACAGAGGAGTGAAAACTTTGGGCTTTTCCAATAGATTAATATTGTTCTTGTACTTTACTGTCTTCATAAATAAGGGAGAAAGGGTTCCTGTTCTCTCTTAAATGGAAACAAGTGGCCTACACACTGTACAATACTGAGTAAAATTGGTGAAAATTTACACTGGGGTTGCTCTTCAAACTAACTTAAAAGTATATTTTGATAGGTATACTTCAAATAATTATGCAACTTTTCCAACACCTGCAAGCACAAGGATAAATATGTGTTCTGCTTGCCTTCTTGTTCCTGTAAAACTAGCAACTTTTTCTTTGTTTTTCCCCCTCTAATAAAGTTGTCTCTTGCCCTTCTCTGTCACTGGTTAACTAGTAAATAAAAGTGCTTAGATAGTATCTGATTTCTTCTCCTACTTCTCTGCATTTCCATCTTCCTAAATGTCACTATGCTCCAATTCTCTCTTTGACATCCATGTTGCTGAACTCTCATGAGTGAGGCTGTTATCCATCACCACCTGTTGACACTTTACAAGAGAGAAAACTGACTTGCTCTTCCACTGAATTCTTTCAGGTGATACTGTATTTTGGTTTGAGGTTATTTTTTTGTTGTTTTCAAAACATTTAATGATGTTTTTATGAAGTGACGTTTAAACACTATCAACAGTAATGAACTCTCAACAAGGCAACTGCATTCACTTTTGTACTACCAGGATAATGAAGGGCAGTGATTATCAGAGGCAAAACAAAATAAAAACATACAAATTAGTTTTGAAAGAGAGAAAGAAACTTTAAGCTATGTGATAGGGAAGTGGTAGGAGAGAAGCAGTAATCCTTCAAAGCTCCTATCAATACAGACTGCACTTAAGGGGAAAGGAGCACTCAAGATTCACAGATGCTTGTGTTTGAAAAGGAATGAAAAAAGTCAAAGGGTCCACAAAAAAAAACCTTAAAGACTTTTATTATTGCATGGAAATCGGTGTAAGTTAGTCCCTTATCGTCTAGCATAAGCACCCCATGGTAGTGGGTTTTGAATAATGGGCAGGGTGAAACGTAAGGGAGAGAAGGAAATTAGAGAGGAAGAGAGAAAGAGAATAAGAAAGTGAGAAAAAAAGAAAGATCACCAGTTCTGGCTCCGGTGCCAATCCAGATAATGGGGTATCTAGGGTCCAAGGGTGTGCTTGCCTGGGCTTCATGGGGGCACCTTGTTATGGATAAGTTTTCCATCCCTGGAGATAAGTTTCACCTGTATCACCTAAACCCCATTTACTTTAAAATTCTTTTTTTCTCCAGACATAGCAACTGCTATGATGGATATATATATATATTTTTTTTTTTCTTTTTTCTTTTTTCTTTTTTTTTTTTTGGTGACGATTCCTCTGCTAGTGATATTTTTTAGCAGAGAAGATCAAGTCTTGAGTTATGTTTATCTCCCTATATCACCCACCTTTCATCCAGAGTAAATTTGGTTGTGGATAACTTGTGTGCACAACAAGGTCAGGGAACTTTAACTGAAATTGTACATCTATCACCAAGTATAATCAGAGCATGCATGATCCATCTGCACTTAAACAAACTAAAAATAGAAGGTGTATAATACTATTAGAATATTTTGATTAGTAACTTCTGTACAATGTTTTATTCAGTAGGTTTCAAATGGGCATAACCTTCCTACACCTATAATGATATAATACTGTTAGCATATTCATTACTGTGTTCAGGTTTCTTCATTCACTTTGTGATGAAAATTTTCAGATTGTTCTGCAAACTGGGATAAGAGAAGCATGAACACAATGATCCTATAAACCCTCAGATTTTCTTGTGTCTCTTAAACGGACCCCTTTTCTTAGTCTTGCTGAGTGCCTTATCCAATGTCTAGTAGACTTTTCACTGAAAATCATTATTCTGCATATTTATATTTCACTTCCCTGACTTTCTTTTTGTCTTACTCAGACAAGTACAAGTCAGTAACAGAACATCTAACAGCTAGCCAATATGATTAGGTATACTCTTGTTTTACATACATTAAAAGTTTCAAAATGAGACTTTACCCTCTTATTTGTCCATAGCTTTCCCACTATACTGACAAAAAATAATAACAGTTTTCCTGGTGTATTTGTTCAATTGTAGTAGTCGGCATGCAAATTTTTAGGACAAATTTAGTCATTCCATGAATTTGAATACTTGGCCAAAGAGGGTATATTTTTAATTTCTATCACAGTAAAGTTACCAAAAGCAAAACACACCTGAAATCCAGATTGATGTCCATTATCATAAATAATATATTTTTGGTTTCCTTTGTGGTTAATAATTGAAACCAAGTATGTAATCATAAGATTTATGCTAAATTATGATGGGAAGCAAAATTACTACTTACTGTAATAATCAGCTCCCATCATGACATAACAGCAAACTAAAAAGAAATCGAACAGGATTATTTGCAAAATCATGCTAATATTAATCAACTGTTCTTAATGATTGAAGAAGCATGGTAGAATTCTTGACAGTTTCTTTATTCACTTGACCACTTCATATAATATATGCAACCAAGGTTATCTTTTTTAGGTCATCTGTGTGCAGGAGATTACAATGGTTCTGTAGACTGCTATGATCGCTTTCTTATGCCAATTTACTAAACATAGGATTCTTGTATGCTGTTTCATTCCTAAAACAAATGTATTCTTCACACAGATATCTCTATTGCAGAAATCTTAGACCTATATTATTAGAAATGGGTAGGATGTAATATTGTCTATATCGAAACATGCACTTTAGAGTGTAGCCATAGACAGAATTACTGTTAGCTTATTGTCACCAAGTGAAAAGAGTGTAATTATTCAGTAGAACAAATGTCACAACACAAGAAACACTCTGAATTGCCTCCATGGTCAAGACTAAAGGGAATGTCCTAAAGGATGATTCAAACTTGGCAGCTCTCAGAACAGAAGCAAATAGATACTACACTTAGTCCTTTTCTCAAAATCTTAATTACTTGACTAATGATAATGTCCTAAGTTCTTGTCCATAAACAGTTTTTGGTATTTGGTGGCATACTATCATATACTCTCATTTCTACCTTGAAGACATACAGGTTTTTCCTGCATTTGTGGGTGTATTGCCTCTAATTTTAAAATTGCTTTAATTGCATTTTGAACATGCAACAGGATGCTATACGTTGTTGGGACAATCAAAATAAAGTAAGAAGATAGGAAGCAGAACAATTTTAAATAAGAACACTTGGAATAATTCTCTAATAATCCTTCTCCTGCCATTTATTTAGTATTGCTTGGACAGACTATTAAGAATAACACAATTGAGTTAAACTCAGAGGAAAGGTAGGCAGAAGATGTGTAGGGTTGATTCACACTAATGTTTCTTTTACTTACAAGCAGGTAGGGAAAAAAAGAGGTCAGTGAGGTGGGAAAACACATGAGAGTCCGTCTCTCAGCTAATTGAAATTCCCTCAATTCCATTATGAAGGTTGATTGAAAGTCTTGCATAGCTATTGACACACAGGACAGGAGCTCTATGATAGGCAGACTATCAGATGAAAAATTTTTTGTCAGATTGTGTCATAACAGCTAATCACTGGGAAATAAAATGTCTCAGGCTACAGATCTACCAGCTGAAAGACATCATAGGACCCCTGTCCCCAGTAAGGTGATGACACAGACATGTTGGAGGAGCAGACTCTGTGAGGAGGGACTGAGGCTGCACTGTGGAAGACACAGCTAGTTCCAACTGGCTCCAACAGACCAATTCTCAGCCAAGTTGGTGTCACCTCAGTGAATGTATAAGGGCAGAAAATGCAGGATGGAGAGAGAAGGATGGAGCAACAGAGGGAGAAGGAGCTCTTCTTCTCTCCCACTGTCAAGAAGCCGAGGGAGAGGAGGTGCTCCAGGAAACAGAACAGAGATTTCCCTATAGTCCACGTGGAAAACCAAGCTGGAACAGATTTTTCCTAACAGAAACTGCTGGAAAACCCATACCAAAACTGTGTATTATGGGAACAGGCCATGCCAAAGCAGAGGAAAAATGCAAGAAGGAAGGCACAGCAGAGAAACCTGTAGGCAGCAACCATAACTTCCTTCTTGTGTCATTCTGTGGGGGGTAGAGGAGATGGGATTGAAGGAGTTGAGTCAAGGAAAGGTGTGATGAAAGGTGTTACTGTCAGTTTTGGTTTCTTGTTATCACACTGCTTAAATCTATTTTCATTGGCAATAAATTAGCCTAAATTTTTGCAAGTCTGGTCTGTTTTGCCTGTGATGGTAGCTGGTTAGTAATCTGTCATTACCTTAACCCACAAGCCTTTCATCCTTCTTTTTTGCCCTGTCCTATTGAGGAGAGTGAGGGAGCAGCTGGATGGGAATTTGGCCTTTATCCCACTAAGCTGAACCCACAACAAAGCTCCACCTACAATAATACAGAACAGAGGTTCACAAAAGAAACAAAACTTCTGTCTCCTTTTGCAAAATATTATTCCTGTCCAGGTATATTATTACAAACTAAAATCTCTATAGGTTTGCTTACAATTTTCTTCTCACATGTTTTTAGGATGGTGTGTGCATGTTTATGTAGGCCTGAGCACAGGCACACTCAGAAAAGTGTAAGTGGGAACATAGAGAATATATTTGCAATTTCAGAAGCTGTTCTTTTTTTCTACAGAATAATAGATGATATACCAGAAAAAGTACAACTGGCAAAAACTGAAAATATTCAAGTTTTACTTTGAGTACAAAAGTTTTTCCAAAGATTTCTTGTGTGAACATATAAGCAAAGTGTTTTCCATGCTTTGAACTGAATCATTAATACATTCTATGATTATTTTCACATTGCAGAGAATCTGAAATCTGTAACAGAAGGGCAAACATCAAACTTCAAGTCAGTAAAGATATATTGACTTTAACAATAAAGTAACTGACTGAAGAACTGTGCCGTCATGTAAAGTACAGACCTCAATTCAACCAAACACAAGCAAATCCTCTTCGGAAAAGGTTATAGAGCACTTAAAATAATGTCAAATAAAAATCACTTCCTACTACTAGTTAAGAAGTTTTGGTAATAAAAATATTGAGGAGCTTATGCCCCACAACAGAGCCAAGACCATGACTTACAGTGTTTCTGAATGATATACAGCTGTATAATCTGGAATTTTGTTTGCATATACTTGATTATGGGATTGCTACATAAAAATATTAATTAGAAGTTCTGCCTGGGCCAAAGCATGGTCCTGAACAAAACAAGTATATATTATATTATTGATAAAAAATATGAATACCACATAAATATTTCAAGACTGTTTTCTATATTTAAGATTATCATTAGTTGAATAGTGCTTTTGGCATAAGTAAATATGGATGAATACTACAAATTTAGTTTTGTGTTGAAGTACCAGAGATTTTTCTGCATACTGATGTAATCCAGTAGTTTTCTAATTTGCCCAGAGATTTTTTTGTGTTGCTTGGGCTTAATCTGATGAGACAGTGATGCTAAGAAGCTAACTGGCCTCTCAAGTAAAACCTGCACATGGGCATGTGTGCTTCATGTGGGGAAATTACCTAAGTAACAGCAAAGAGCGTGTGAACTTCAGGGGCTTTTTTGAATTTGTTTCATGAGGGTCACTTCAGGGTCTTCATAGAGTTGTCCTCTGTTAATAGCTGACACACTGTCATGATATTTGAGCAGTACTTTTTTCAATGAAAATTAAGTTCAAGAAAAGAAATTCCATTAATTTGTATAATATAATACCTTCTATTAATTAGTGTCCTAACTAGTTCATCTTTTATCACTGAATTCTACATAAAGTAAAAAATGGAAATGCATAATATATTGACCTGTAATTTTATCATAAATTCATGCATGCTATAGAGTCAATGACATTCAGAAACTGTATTAACCTTTGGAATAAAGTGAATCATCAGGACAGTAACAGCTGAAGCATGTGTGTCACCTCTACATAGCAAGGTATGGAAAAATGCTTTCCTCCTCTGTGCCCATGCAGAAAAATATTTCAGCTATGAGTAACAAGGAATTTTTTTCCAGCAATATCAATCACATGCAAGTTAATTTAAGTACTTGCATCTACATTCAAAACGGAATTTGTAGATCCTTTGAACAAGGAAGAAAGCTGGAACAGCCTCAGAAAGAAACTGGCACATCACCAGCTAGTCTTGTATGTTAATGTAATGAAGACAGATGGTAATAGATTTACTATGACAATTATTCCAGGGCCACTTCTACTGTCTTCTTGGCTGATAAAGTTTTTTTGAGTATAACCAGAAAACATAATTTTGGAGAAATAGGATTATTTATAGGTGGTAGTGTGCAATTTCTTTCCCGAGGAAAAAGATATTTTTTGTCCATACAGGTTCAGGAGACATTTTTTAATTAATAAACTACTGAGACAGTAATGGGGAAGAGTTCAATAAATTAGTTGCTGCTGATTTCATGTGACCTCTACAGAATCTGTTATCAGAGAGGGAGAAAACACCCCGAAAAACACTGACATTCTAAGGGGAGTTAGGAGAAGTATTTAAGGAAGTCAGGAAAAAGTGATTGAAAGTTCTAGTGTCTGGTACAGCATGGTCATAACCTTTCCTCCACACCAAAGCCACTGTCTGAAAGAATAGAAATGATCTGACCTAGCTGGAAGGAGGACATCTGGTATCTATGTTTCAGAAAGGTGAGACAATCAGGGTAAGAAATAGAACTGAAATTTATTGTTGAGTAGCCTTCTGAGATGAGAGAAAAGAGCTGATGCCTAGATAACACAGATAGTTTTCTTCTTTTAATGATGTGATAGCTATTTCTTCCTTTGTGGAGAAAATGGTTATGGCCTACCATGTGGGGTTTTTTTTACAAAAGTTAAAAAATCTGTAATATTTTGTGTTATTTTTTTAGTCCATCAAAAATCAGTTTTCACATACTATCCATGTTTTAAACAGCTGCATGTATGGTGTTGAATAGCTACATCAAGTTGTGTGTTTGCCTGCATTATAAAGTCAAATGTCTTTACATCCTTTTCAGACATCTATAACTGTATAGCTTTCTCACTTAAAACCACTGTATCTTGTTGAACAACCACAACAAACCATTTTTAAAATCCTTTTACCAATATTTGTGCGGCTTAGTACAGAAAAAAGACTGAGTCAAAGGCTCCTGAAATCCAGAATTTATTGAGGAAAGTGAAAGTGAGCTACTGTTCACTCTATCAGAGAGCTATGCCTTTCTAAATAATCCCTATGTCACGGTGTTTGACTGATTCCAGTTATAACCAAAAATCCCCAAAGTAAGTATTAAAAGTTAATGAAACTTTACCCCTGTACCTTTCTTTTTTCCTTAATTTCAAATATCACTTGATTTTTACACAAACTAGTGAATTATTTACTGGATATTTTCATCAGATTAGTGGCTGAAATACAAATATTACAAATGTTGTAAAATTCTTTACATTGAGTCACATTTTATAGCAGGAAATCACTAGCACTGAGAAACAAAAATTATGGAAAGATTCATTGACTAATTGACCAGAAGACAATGATTGGTCATCTAATGCTAAAATATGGATAAGGAAACCACATACTCATCAATTACTAAAAATATTGCAAAGCTGTTCCAATACATTATTCAATGGCAAGATGAATGAGGCCTATGCAATCACTCTAAATGGCCTTGGATATTATTATTAGGTTAGGTAAGGTGTCCTTTTGCCATTTAGATGTGGCCTTTTGCCTTGTGTGGAGCTGCATATTCTGCCCCAGTTAACAAATAACCTACCATATATTACATTATCTATGCTGTAATTTTCAGTTTCTTTGCTTTACATCTCCCCTTTATTTATGCCTGGTTCACTCTTCTGCACCTAGAATATTCTAAAGTGAGAAACAGTCACTCATATACAGAATTTTAACTAATTAGTAACCATCACGTTCGGTTTTGTATTATGTGCCATACAATCTTAAGGAGAGTCCATAATTTACTTTTTCATAAATGACCAGTAATACAAAAGTTCACACCCTAACAAGTTTTATAGAAGGCAAAATTCTTATTTCTAAAAATGGTGTGCCACTTGAAAAGTTCATAAAGAAACCCCAAGGCAGTAACACAATATGTAAAAATAATTATTTTTGCTGTGAATCCTTTGCAGAAGCTACAATGCATCTGTTGTCAACACAAAAGACACACTTGCAAACTGAAAAGCAATAAAACTTAGGAATCATAGTTCCAAAAGTCTAAGAAAGAATAAAACTGAAAAACAATTATCCTCCCCTAAAATGTGTTTTTAGTATATCTGGAATTTCTCACTTCTCTTTGTTTGCAGAAATTCTCAAAAATTATTTGTGGAAAATAAACATTATAAAGAAGAGAAGAGAGACATTGCAAAATGATTCAGCATTCCCTGTATCAGCACATGTTCCCAGGGTAGCAAAATGTTAATAGTCCTTTGTGTTTTTCTTCAGTCCAGCTGTAGTTGAAACTGATAAACAAGAAGTCAATCTTTTTTGATACAACACTTATAATAAACATGGAAATGCTGGCTTTGCACCGTCTAGTCTAGTTGTAGAATTGATCACAACTGGTTTCAAAATTAAATAAGACTGAAAAACTGAGAATTATACGTAAATGATGAGATATGCAGTGATAGAAGTATCTGGGAGGAACACATTATGTTTTGTGCAAATCTTATGGGTGACTTTTTCCCATTTGGGATCAAAATTTTTCTCTATTTATCTAAGAACCTCTTTTACCTCTGCTCCAAGAATTATAGTACTCAGGTTTAGTGCTACTGGGTGCAGTAACATGGGAACCACTGTAGGAGTTTTATTTTTCTACTATAGCCAGTATCAAAACCTTCAGTGGGAGACAAATAATCCACCAATCACAAAGTGTTCTACTCAGAAGTTCATTCATTCTCCACATTAATTTAAAGGTTACCTCTTAGTTTGTCAGTTTATAAATTTCTAAACAAACCAAAAGTTTTAAATTTACTTCAGAAAAACTATGGGTGACACCAGTGTACATCCATGCAAACATCATTCATCTCTTTTTTGTCTTAATAGGTAGAGATGTATCAATTTGAAAACAAATTGCCAATTTCCCTTCTTTACTAGTATTTTGTGAAAGTAAATTGAATAACTTAATTGGGAAATGAGCAATCAAAATGGCTGGGTTTAATTATTAAATGTGTTACAGTTTCTTTTAATAAATATTTTATTATTCTTACACAATAATAATCATTCCCATTCAGAAAAAATGATGGAAGACTACTAGATCTTCATGCAAAAATAAATTTTATTACTTATATGTAGCAGGTGTCCTGAACTGATAGGTGAATCCTGGTTATCTAAATTCTTTGTTGGTTCTTTTAGTTCCCCAAATGAAGTCAGTTATAGTCCCCTGAAATTAATTCTAAAATATACATAAAATATAGCTATCCAAACAATATCAAAAAAACATGTAAAGTTATGAAACTTCTTAGCATCAAATCGCTAAATAAAATTTATGAAATGCATGAGAAGTGTTAAACATATTCTTACTATCACTGATTCGATAAATATTTTTGAGATTTTTCCTCATCAATGTTTTAATAAGTTTACATTTCCTCACATCCTTATTTAAATCTCCTTAGCTAAACTGGGGAGGAGTAGGGTATGGATTCTGTTACTGAAGAATATCAATGTTTGGTTTCATTCTGAATTTGAAATAAACTTGAATATTCCATGAAATAAAGATCTAAATCATAGGAAAAATATTTCATACCTGCATGATTCTTTCTAAGTGTTAAAAATTTGTTTTATTGTACTTTAACAAAGAGTAGTCTAACTGAAAACAAAACTGGAAATAAAAATCAAAACATTCAGCACAAGTAGTATCAAAACCTTCATCACATTCAGTCAGTGAGGAAGGTTTCCACCTTTCTTTTCTTGTGTGTATTTTTTTAGAAGGAAAACATAATCAACACAATCCACAGCATTTACAAAGACTCAGGTATTGTCCCAATGTCTTGCCTTTTTATTTTCTTTTCTTTCCCCTTTTCCCTCCCCCTCAGTTGCCTAGAGAGGAGATGAATCCTCAGTCTGAATTATGCAGATGCACTCTGCCGACATTTAAGAAAAATTTGTGGAACAATGTTACATAACAGAGAACTCCAATGTGGACTCAACTATTTGGTAGTTAAGAGAGGTTTCTTACCTAGCTATATCTGACTTTTATTACTATCATAATTTTTAATTCAATTTTAACGCATATTCAATTGTCTTATTTTTCAAGGGAGACAAAGTAACATTTTAAAGTGTAATAGTGACTAGAAGCTATATTACTAGAGTAAACTGAGATACTGTATTTGAATTTCTTCAGTAGAAATAGGTGAACTGCACATTCAAAGTAACTTTGACACTGCTCAAGATATTATCTATTTTTATTTGTCAGCTAATTATCAGGTAAGTTATACTTCATTGTATAAAGCCTTAGACCAGCAGCCAGCAAGAAATTCCAAGGGCAGAAGTGGATATTACCTAAAGTTTAGATGCTACAAGAGAACCTGTAGATAGTAATCTACATATTTGTGTTGAGTAGAACTTGCATTTATCTGTTTCAGCAAAATCCATCACCATTCCAATATCACTAAGCACTGAGAAAGCTGCTATTACATGAGTGAAACCACAGACGTAATATTTAGCCTCCTAATATTATTTCCCACTTTATTTTTCAGGTGGTTTTTCTTTTGTCTGTTTTTTTTGGTTGTTGTTGTTGTTTTTTTTTTTTTTTTTAATTGCATATAGGATATAGTGTGTGCAGTTTAGTTTCCTGTACATAACTGTAAAATGCACTGATTTATCTGTTTTGGCCTCCATCTGCTCCTCCAGAGGATGTGGTGTTACATGCACAGTCCCTGTGCAGATGTATCAGACACTCTAAAAGTGTTAGTGGTGCAAGGACCGTACCTTGCTCACGTTTAGGCAAGTAATTCAAGCCCTTGGTTTCTGAATTTGAAAATTAACTCAGTTGCTGGACATAATACTCGGTTTTCAGGTTTCTGGCCCCAAAGACATGGTCCTGAATTGAACTTAAATTCCCAAACAATATATCCTAAAATTTATTTGAAATACTAAATGTCTTAAATATGCCTTTGCCTTAAACACTTCTCTTATCAAATGACTAAGGAGTCAGCCTTCTAGGGATGTACCAACCTAGGATACATTCAGGTTTACTCTTTTCATTGAAAAAAAAGGTATTTTAAAAGGTAGTATTCCTTCTGTTCCAGCTCCATAATTGTTGTTGTCCTTTTTTGTGCCTTAACTCCACTCTGTCTTCTTTGAAATGTGGAGAAAACACAGCTGCACAGTAGCCAAGATGTACACACTCCAAGATTTTCTAAAGGAGCAGATCATCTTCAGTGCCATCATGTGGCATGTAAAGGACAATGAGAGGATCAGGTACAGGCAGAAAGGGGTTTATGAAAGGCAGGTCCTGCTTGACCAGCATGATCTCCTTCTATGGCAGAGTAACGCGTTTAGTGGATATGGGAAAGTCTGTGAAAATTGTCTCTCTAGACTTCAGTAAAGCCTTTGACACCTTCTCCTGGAGAAACTGGCTGCTCATGATTTGGGCAGGTGACTGTTCACTGCATAAAAACTGCCTGCATGGTCCGTCACAAGGAGTGGTGAAGAATGGAGTTAAATCCATTTGGTGCCCAGTCACAAGTGGTGTTCTCCAGGGCTCAGTACTAGAGCCAAGTCTGTTAAATATCTTTATCAGTGATTTGGATGAGGCAACTGAGTGTACCCTGAGTAAGTACACAGATGACAACAAGTTAGGCAGGAGTGTTGATCTGCTGGAGGTCAGGAAGTCTCTCCACAGGGACCTGGATAGTCTGGATTGATAGACCGAGGTCAGTGGTATGAGGTTCAATAAGGCCAAGTGCTGGGTCCTGCACTTGGGTCACAGCAACCCCAGGCAGTGCTACAGGCTGGGGGCAGAGTGGCTGGAAACCTGTCTGGTGGAAAAGGAGCTGGGGGTGCTGGTCAACACCAGCTGAACTTGAGCCAGTTGTGCCCAGGTGGCCAAGAGGCCCAATGGCATCCTGGCCTAGATCAGAAAAGGAGCGGACAGCAGGACTACAGAAGTGGTTGTCCCTCAGTACTGTGATTGTACTCAGCACTGATGAGTCTGCACCTGGCACCTCGAGAACTGTTTTCAGTTTTGGAGGTATTTAAAAGACATGAAGATTTGATACTTAAGGACATGGATTAGTGGAGGTCTTGGCAGTCTTGGGTTAATGGTTAGACTCAGTGATCTCAGAGGTCTGTTTCAACCTAAATGATTCTAGTATTTTCAAAGATAACATCTTCTATACTGTTTTCAATCCCTTTGTGATGGTGCTTAAGAATTTTTTTAGAATTCTTCGATTGCAAAGTGAGCTGATGTTTCTAGAAAACAGCAACTTTAACATGTCTATTCTAGGTTGAGACCTCCAATTCAGAGTTCAGCAGATGTGATTTAGAAATCTTTTCCCATGACATATCATCCTACATTTATTTACATTTAAACTCAAGGATTTGG